>NC_133330.1:104523665-105124165 GCF_042186555.1 Aquarana catesbeiana
CCTGCTGGTTAGTATATGTAATGTCCTCTTTCTTTCTTTTTTTTAAATCCTTTATCTGTAGGCAGTGCACGCTAGTCTGGGCTGTATTACATGCCACTAGCTTTGCTGAAAGGTTTGCCTTTTTCCCCTCTGGATCCTGGTTTTTCCAGTGTCATTGTTCTGGTGGTCACTTTCACCCTTGAACACAAGCTGCACTTTTGCCCCTGCTGTAGGATTGTCTAAAGGCTACATACTAGTAGGTAGTTTTTTGTCCCCTATATTATTTAAATTATTCAGTATCTGATACATTGTTCATTAGAATCAACTGCATATTATTCACCTTCTTACAGTTTGCCATAAATATCCTATGTTTTTTGGAAACCTAGCTACTACAAACTTGTACAGGAAGCCTAGTCCTTTCAAGGTATCTTCTTTGTTGGTGTCCCTGTTTCTTCTGGTTTCTCGTGAATCATCTAGCATATGCTTTTTAATTTAATATGATCCATTATGTGTATGTAATCCTTTCTCATTTTGATTTTAATTGGAATATATCATTTCATATAGTGAGATTTTCTTGTATATTTTACGCCTTTGAACCTTGATGGTGTCCTGAAGAAGCCTCAAGGCGAAACGTGTAGACGCACAAGGGCTCACTGTACAAAATCATTTTTTTCATGTTTTTACCTTTTTGAACATTTGTGATATATGAACTTCTTTCAATAAATATTATGATTACTATATTTTTTCTGTTGCCTCTCCATTGTTTCCATGCCTTAAAAGTCCCATTTTAGTTACTTTAATTAGTACCCTTTCCTATCTCCCTGTTTTATGGATGAGTTTACTCCCACTTTAAAGAAGAAGTAAACGCTGCCTTTTTTTTTTTTTTACATTTTAGCAAAGTAAAGGCATAATGTGCTAGTATGCATCACATACTAACATTATGTGAGACTTACCTGCAGACGAAGCCTTCGTTGTTCGCATTCATCTTCGTCCGTCATCCTTACGGGTCCGTAGACTCTGGCTGTGTGACTGGCCGGAGCCGCATGACATCACTCCCACGCATGCGCACGGGAGCCGCTGGTCACAGTGCAAGGCTCTGAAGAAACTTTCTTGTACTTCTTTTGGGTGACAGGCATCCTGCGATTGTTTGCGTGGTTTTACAGCGATTGTCGCCCGGCGAATCGCGGCAGAATCACGCCGTGAGCGGGGTGCCACTGGAAGTAATGGATTGCATGGGCGTCCCCCGATTTGTCGCTATTATGAATCATGGGCAGAATGATGTGAACGGAGCCTTGGTTGGACTGATTTTGGATGTACCAGAATTACTTCACCCTGTGTCCCTTATTGTACGCTTAAGAACACTGGGTTTTTGACTTGCCTTAAAATCCTTTTTCTTGGAGTACATTAAAGTGGTTAAAAACTTCTTTTTTTTTTTTTTTTAAATTTAAAGCTCCACCCAAAAGCGGAAGTCCTGCTTGTCTCATCACTACCTTGTCTCATCACTAAGGCACTGTCCCGGCTGCAGCACTTCTCCACTTCCTGGTTTCTCAGGAAACACAGGCAGCAGCGAGAGCCTCCCGCTGCTGTCTGTCAAACTCCAGAAAGCAGAACGCATTGGCAGGACTTACTGGAGCTGTGTGTGTCTATGGACGCACACAGCCTGGCTCAAGAGTGTGCTTGTATGGGTGCCCCCATAGCAAGCGGCTTGCTACGGGAACACTTGAAGAAAGGAGGAGTGGAATGTACCGGGGGGGGGGGGCGCTATATTCTTGCACACACCAGGCAAGTTTAACCTCTTTTCTTATTTTAAAGCAAAAAAAGAAAAAAAAAGTTTTTGCCTTTTTTAGTATCGCTTTAAAGGGACACAGTTCCCTTTTTCTTTGATATTATGGACTACTCCTACGTACTATTGCTTCTCCATAAACGAGCATGATGGAAGTAGAGGGGTTATACGAGTCTGTCTTACAGCTTTGTTTGCCATGGTCCAATCTTCTAAAGGCATCCGCATAACCCAGTGTAGCAGAAATGCTTTATCCTGTGTCCCTTAATGTACTCCAAGTAAAGGATTTTGTGGTAAGTCAGAAATCCTGTTTTACTTTTATCTTTTAAACTGTAGATCCAGGAAATTTAGGAGGAGCTCCAGTAATTTTGTGTTTATTTAAAAGGCAGTAGCTACATAAACTGTAGCTGCTGACTTTTTTTTTTTTTTTTTTTTTTTGAAAATTGACAATTTTTATTGATTTTCCAAGAAAATACAGAGTTGACAACATAAAATACAAGGTGATACAATTTGTAGTGTAATAAGTACTTCTGGGATAGTCCAAAAAAAAAAAAATTGGTGAAAGGAGCAGGGAAGTATAAGCCAGTTAGTCTAACAACCGTCAAAAGGATACATTGACGTGACATTATTCAGATAATACTGCATTTAACCTTGTATAACTAAACAAAAATAAGTAGAGTAAGAGAAGAAGAGAAAAAAAGAGAGAGAAGAAAGAGGGAGGGAGAGTAAACTGGAACAAGTGGAAATGGAAGAAGAATTGTAGAGAATGATGAAGATGAAAGGGCAACGATCCGCCTCTGGAGCCCAGAATCTCTTGAAAGTTAAAGGAACCAATTAAAGATGACCAGGGGTAGGGAACATTAAGTTATGGGATTTTCGAAGAGGACCCAGAGTTCCCATATTCGATTATGCTTCTCAAGAGTGTAATTCATGGAAGCTGTCAGGTACTCCATTCTCTTGACATCTCTGATCCTGGAGTGCAGCTCCGATAGTGAGGGTGGTTCTCTCTGTTTCCACTTTAGGGCCACCAAGCATCGTTCGGCAGTTAGTATATGTGACAAAAGTTTCTTGGACATTTTAGAGAGAGAGCTTGGCGGAAGACCCAACACAAGTCTTTGGATCGAAAGGAACATCACTATCGAAGATGGACAGGAGCAAGGAATGCACAATTTGCCAATACGGAGTGATCAGGGGGCAAGTCCAATAAATATGAAATAGCGTCCCCCTATCTTTACAGCATCGCCAACATCGAGAATCAGCCGATGGATATATGGAGTGGAGCAAGTCTGGGGTCTGATACCAGTGGAACAAAATCTTATATTGATTCTCTTTATATAGCGTGCATACAGAGCTCTTAGAGGCCTGAGACCATATGAGCTGCCATGTGTGCAGGGGCAAGTCTGCACCCAGGGCTCGCTCCCACTTTCCCATATATGCATGACGTGGTCCGGTTGGTGAAAAATCAAAAGTCAAAAGCTGATAGGTTCGCAAGGTCATACCTTTAGGGACGAGCCCTCTAAGCACAGTTTTTCGAATTCAGTGAAAGGGGAGAATTGAAGATTAGGGACCAGAGATTGTGCAAACTGTCGTATTAGGTAGCTAAAGAAAGCCTGTTTGGGAATGTCAAAGTCATTTTGCAGATCCTGAAAAGATCTCGGCGTTCGAGTCCTAGGGTCTATCAACTGGCCATATCGAAATAAGGCCTTTTCCATCCAAAAGTGTGACATCTGTGAGGTCAAGCTATCCGGAATGTTGGGGGTGAATAGGAAGGACCTGACCGGTGAGGAGGAGGTGGTTAGCGGATATGTCAATTTAGCACGGCGCCACAACAAGCGTAAAAAGGACATTGGCCCTAATAACTGCAAGCTTTCAGCAGGTACATTAGAGCTCCATAACATGGAGTTCGAAAGTGTAGGGGCTAACCACAGCTTCTCAATTTGCGTCCAGCGATTGAAAGCATGGAGGGTGAGCTGCTGACTTTTAATAAACAAACACTCGCCTGTCCCAGGATCCAGCAACGTGCTCAACCGAGCCATTCCTTCTCGTCTTCTCACTCTGGCATCGGCATCTCAACTTTGGGCACCCAGCTGTGACAGCTTGCTGCTTCACAGTCGGGTGCCCAGTGCAAATGCGCGAGCCACTCTGCACTCTGGTCAGGCAGTCTTCTGGGACCTGTGACCTGTCTCAGTTGACTGTGGGGAGGAAGGGGGAAGGAGACCTTTCGCTTGGATTGGTTACTTGTCAAAACTAGGTACCCACTCCCCCTTTCAAAAAAAAAAAAGTGCCATATAGAGAAGAGGAGGCCATAAAGCAGAACGTCACCTTTTGGGTGGAGCTCCTCTTTTGAAATAAAAACCTCTTCAGCAAGCTATACAGTACAGAAAAATACCTGTTGATCTGGTCAGAAATCCAGTGAGCATGGAACTTCCTGTGTACGCTGCCTCTCCTGAGTTGCACTGAAATTTCAAGCCTTTAGTATGAGCCTGCCAATCTCTCCTCTCTGAACTACAGAATACATCCTCCTTCTGTTACAGAGAGAGGGGTGGTGTTCAATAGCCCAAATTAGGAGCATGCTGCTTAGGAAGACAATGCTGTTCCTCCATAGGTACAGTAAGCGAACATTATCACCCTAGGACAGGAAGTGTGGTAATGGGTAATAAAAAAATAAAAAAAACTAATTTAGCCACTACAATTAAGGACTGGTAAACTGCAATATCCAAAACATTTTTTCTTGGGTTTAAATGCACTTTAACTGTTTTTCTACTGGCTATAACGTGATAATTCTTCATCCCCCTAGGTGGGTACACAACAGGCCCAAAGCCACTGATTGACTTGCTGCGGCAACGTTCCCGACCATACCTTTTCTCCAATACACTTCCTCCAGCTGTGGTTGGCAGTGCCTCTAAAGCGCTTGACCTCCTGATGGAAAACAATACAATTGCTCAGTCGATGACTGCTAAAACTGCACGGTAAGAACACACACAAGTCATATATCATTCTTTTTTTAGTATATTTTGTGATTCACACACCTCTCCCACACTGCACACCCTTCTTTTCTGGTTTAGTTTTGTGGCTTTTTATGCGTCCTCTCTATCTTCAGCCGCCTCAGTGGATAATTAGCATAATTTCCTTTGTTCAATGAGTAGGGAGATCCAAGCCATAAAACTGGTAAAGTGTAGTAACACACTATCTTCCTGGCTGTGAAGTGTGGCAGAGTATTTGAAAGTAATGTATATGTACTTTGTTTATTAAGCTGTTTGCCTGAAGTTTCACTTTAAGGCTCCATTCACACTTGTGCAACTTGTCATGGGACTTTGGACATCAACATCACAGACCATTCTTTTTAGTGGCACCCATTCAAATCAGCGTGACTTGGTTACAGTGACTTTGAAAAGGTGCCTGCACTACTTTGATGTGACTTTGATTCAGAGAGTGTAAAGTCACATCAAAGTTGAATTGGAAATCGAGTGAATGGAGTCTAAAGCCAAACTCTTTTAAATTATAACACTTCTAAAATGTCCCATACGAAGCCTGTCAGAAACGGGAAACAGCAAAGATGCCCATTAATTGGTGGATAATGCATGTGACATATAAAACATCCAGGCGCACAAGGGAGTACAGTCCCTCCACTGAAAGTAAATGTGGCCACTCGCTATAAGCAAATGACCCCTGAGCTAACGGGCAGGTCAATCACGCTTTCCCCTGCGGGGAGTATAACTGGATAGGGATGCCGCTGCTCTGTTATTGAACTCTCCAAATATATGCAAAATTAAAGCGGCGCTTCACTTGTCTGCCTCCTCCCCTCCCCTCCGCTGCCACATTTAGCGCCTTTTGAGGGGATACCTGGCTTTTACAGTTCGGCTCCCCCCCTCCTTCCCCTGCAGCCTTCTGGGACACTTCACAGGTCCCAGAAGCCTTCGGCCCACACAAACACAGCGCACTTCGCACATATGCAGTAGGAAACCGGCAGTGAAGCCACAAGGCTTCACTGCTGGTTTACCTTAGTCAAAATGGCAGCACCAGTAGCCAACTGAAGAATCAGCCCGGGTGAAGACACCACTGGATACCTGGACAGGTACGTCCCTTAATATTAAATATTACAGTATTTGTAGCTGCTGACTTATTGTTTTTGGGGGGGAGCCCGGAGCTCTTCTTTGAAATAGAGAGCTCTATATGTCTCCTTCTTAAACCTCTTTTCTTTATCGTAATCATGGGACACAGAGCCTAAGTAATACCTTAATGGGTTATAGGCCACCTTCAGGTGATGGACACTGGTATACCCAATACAGGAAGTTCACACCCCTACTACTTCCAGGCGTACCTCAGTTTTTTTGCCAGTGTCTAAGGTGTTGGTCAAGAGTGAAGATGTGCTCTGAAAGAGCTCCAGGCTGGAGGGATCCCATGCTGTATTCAAACAGCCTCCATAGACCGGATCCATCCAAAGTGCCATTTAAGGCCAAGCTACATAGTACCCGGGCCTCGCTTAAGAAGATAGAGGTTTTGCCTGTAATGCCTCTCCTTCAGGGCTGGACCCCAGGACCCAGGACTTTTTGGTCATGCTACATTACCTAAAGTTTACCTGAGGGGTGCTATACAGGTCCAAGGCCGTGGACCCCCTATAATAGGGACCCAGTCCTTGAAGGTTTGCTAACGCAGCCCGCCGTGATGGGTGAAGTTTGGATCTGTCTGTTACAGCAGTATCCAGCAGCAAGGAAAAGGTAAGGGAAGAAGCCTAGGAACTGTAAAAAGTCCACCTATGCTTTATTTTTTTCTTTCTTACATTACATAAAATAATAATGTTGTCATGTCTAGTGTCTCCACTAGAGGGAGTAAATGCATACCTTAGTACGTTGCTTCTCAGTAGCTCAGCCAAACAGCACGTGTGTGTGTCTCAAAAGCTAAGGGGGGGGGGGGGATCCTCGTTCTGAACATTCGCTCGCCCCCCGGGGAGGAAGGTGCAACTGGCCTTTTCTTTTGCTAAATTATTTTGCTCAGCATGTGTGCAAGTCACTACATTGTCTTGTTTACAAAGTGCCTCTTCTTCTTTTTTTTTTTTTTTTTTTTTTTTTGTGCTAAGCACTATGGTTCCCAAAAAAAGACACCCCAAAGGTACCAAAAATTCCACCCCCAGGCGCTGGGAATCCGTCGTGTCCACTGTCATCCTCGCTTGAGATACCAGATATGGCAAGCCAGGTTGAGTCATTGGGGGACCAATTGGTGGTGCAACTGCTTCTCACACTTCAGCCCCTGTATATACATGACTGAAGTTGCATTTTCCTCCGTCCTGCAGGGCTTAGAAGGAAGATTTGCAACTTTAATTGCATCCGCTATCCAAAAGGATAGAAAGCGTGTTAGATCCCCCTCCCCCACCTCAGACCCCTTACCAAGGGAACAGTGGGTAGAGGATGAGGTGTTACCCTCAGGGGATCAGGAAGAAAGGCAAATCGATTACTCCTCTGCAGAGGAAACAACGGTAGATGAACCTTTTTCAGCCTCACAATCTGAGAAATTGCTGATGCAATCTTACAGAGATGGTTCGTGCCTCTTTCAAGCTACCTCTAGCAGAGTCAGCTGATAGTTCTGTTTCTTCTTTAGGTTATTTAAAACCTTCACAGCCTTTTCATGCGTTTCCTGTACATGCATTATTAGAAAAGCTTATTTATACTGAATGGGATCACCCAAATAAACATTTTCCCCCTCCAAAGAGATTCACAGCACTCTATCCCATGGAGGAGAAATTCTCCAAAAGATGGAAGGTGCCAGCAGTTGACGCTACAATTTCCAGTGTGAATAATAGTCTAACTTGTCCAGTAGACCATGCACAAATGCTTAACCACTTGATGATGTACGTCAACAGAATGGCACGGGCAGGCATATGGGCATACCTGTACGTCCTTTTTCATTCCGGCGCCTGAGGAGCGAAGACATCAATGTGAGTTACACCAACACTACAGTAACACTAGTACACACAGGCACATAAACACCCCCCCCCCCCCCGATCGCACCCCCAGTCACAGTGTCACTAATTGCAGTGTTTATTTTTTTTACTGATCACTGCATTTGGTGTCATTTGTGACTGTAATAAGTGTTAGGGCAGTTAGTGGTAGGCCCCTTTAGGTCTAGGGTACCCCCCTAACCCCCCCCTAATAAAGGTTTAACCCCTTGATCAGCCCCTGTCGCCAGTGTCACTACGTGATCTTTTTTCTGATCGCCGTATTGGTGTCACAGGTTATGCTAGTTAGCCAGGTAGGTATTTGGGTTCAGCGTCCACTTTTTATAGCGTCAGGTACCCCCATATACTACCTAATAAAGGTTTTAACCCCCTGATTAACCCTTTCACCAGTGATCACTGTGTAAGTGTTACGAGTGACGCTGGTTAACTAATTTTTTTCTCTTTCATACCCGCCGTTTATTACCCAATAAAGGTTTAACCTCCTGATCGCCCGGCGGGTGATATCAGTTGGGTTTTAGTGTCCGATGGGGTCTGCGTCACCCCAGGCAGCATCAGATTAGTGCCAGTACCGCTAACACCCACGCACACAGCATACACCTCCCTTAGTGGTATAGTATCTGAACGAATCAATATCTGATCTGATCTATACTAGCGTCCCCAGCAGTTTAGGGTTCCCAGAAACGCAGTGTTAACGGGATCAGCCCAGATACCTCCTAGCACCTGCGTTTTGCCCCTCTGCCCAGCCCACCCAAGTGCAGTATCGATAGACCACTGTCACTTACAAAACACAACACACATAACTGCAGCGCTGGCAGAGTCAGGCCTGATCCCTGCGATCGCTAAGTTTTTTTGGTAGCGTTTGATAAAGTTGCTGACAGCCTAGGAGCTTTTTTACCTGTGAGTCTCACTAGTGTACTAGTAAATTTAGAGCCCAAAATGGCAAATCGGAGGTACACTAGTGAAGTGGCCCACACGTTTCTGAGCATGACAGATAGTGAAGAGGAAGTCACTCATCTGTCAGATTCAGGCTCAGAATATGATCCTGTAGATGACAGCGGCTCCATGACAGATAGCTCTGATGACGGAGTTGTGGTTCCTGCCAAGGTCAGGCGTACCAGACCCCGATCTTCTGCTGCCGAGGTGCAAGAACCGCAGGGCTCTCGTATGGAGCAGAGAAGTACTAGCGCCGCTCATCCTTCTGGTTAGCTGGCAAGCACCAGCAGCCTAGTACACCATGGTCGTACAGCCAGCACTGCAGTAACACTTGGTGACATGGCGAGTCCCATAAGTGCAGTTCAAGCTGGTGAGGTGGCTAGCACAAGTAGTGTCCCACTGCCACCAAGAAGACAAAGACAGGTCTGTCGTTCCCATAGTGTCCTTCCTGCAGAATTCGTCAATCCGAATTGGGAGCCCACCACTTCTGCAGCACCCGTACTTCCCCCATTCATTGGCCAACCCGGCATTCAGGTGGAAACAGTTGTTTTTCACCGAAGATCTCTATAGATCTATTATGGACCAAAGCAATTTGTATGCTGGTCAATACATCTCCGCTAATCCCCAGTCCTCCCTTGCCAGAGATTGCAAACCAATTATGGTTTCCGAATTTAAGACCTTTCTGGGCCTATCCCTCGACATGGGCATAACTAAAAAGAGTGTGTTGCGGTCATATTGGTCCACTGACCCAATTCACCATATGCCCGTGTTCTCTGCTTCCATGGCCAGGGCACGATACGAGTAGATCTTGCGCTTCATGCACTTCAACAACAGTGAACCCCGCATGTGGCACAGTGCGACCTAATCGCCGGGGCTTACCCCAGAGGCTTGTAGATTCCCGTCTTAGGCTGGGGGAGAGAGCCTGCTTCAAGTGTAATAATTTGCTCGTTGTGAAGTGGAGGGATAATAAGAATGTTTTCGTTCTTTCCTCCCTTCATGCAGACACGACGGTCCAAATTCCTACAGCGACTGGTGTTGTGGAGAAACCCCTCTCTGTCCACGAATACAACCTTAACATGGGAGGGGTGGACCTCAATGACCAGTTGTTGGCGCCGTACCTAATTGCCCATAAGGCCAGACGCTGGTACAAAAAAAGTGTCTGTATATTTATTTCAGTTGGCTTTGCTGAACGCTTATTTGCTATACAGAGCTTCCAAGACGGACTGGATCCTTCCTTAAATTCCAGGAAGAGCTCGTCAGAGCCCTTCTGTTTGCAGACGGTGCTCCATCTCACCTCCCCAATCCAAATGCAGTAAGCCGGCTGCATGAGAGGCATTTTTCACATGTCCTCCCGAGTACCGCTGCCCAACGAGCCCCCCAAAGAAAATGTTGTGTCTGTAGAAAGCGCGGATATAGGGGTGACACATGCTATTTTTGTCTCTTCTGTCCTGACAATCCTGGTGTTTGCATTGGTGAATGTTTTGAACACTACCATACACTAGTGGAGTATTAGCGTAGGGTACAGCACTGCACAGACTAGGACACCCTTTCACAGGGTCTCCCAAGATGTCATAGCATTTTGAGACCCGAACCTGGAACCGAACCGTTACAGTTACAAATAAAAGTGTAAAAAAAAATATAAACACAAAATAAAAAAAACAAAAATAGTTGTCGTGTTTATTCTCTCTCTCTCTCTCTCTCTATTCTCTTTTTCTGCTCTTTTTTTACTGTATTCTATTCTGCAATGTTTTATTGTTAACCATTTTTTTGTTTTCAGGTATGCCATTCAGCTGCAGCGCGGATTTATTTATCTTGACAGCAACAGCGTTTGCTCCCACAATACATAAAGCCGTGATTCCAGCGCTGTCAGAGGTGATTTCACCACCACAGTTAAAAAAAAAAAAAAAAAAAAAAAAAAAAAAAGCATCTATGCCGAAGCAGGGGTGGAGGAGCGATTTGCCCCAAACTTTTGGGGCGGATGCCCCCATGCTTCAGCATATATATATTTTAGGCACAGGTTGCGTTTAAAAAAATTTTAAAAATTTTTTACGGTGTTTTTTTTTTTTTTTGTTTGCTTTGAAGGTATGGTAAGTCTTACTGTTGTACTGTAATATTACTTTGCTTTATTGTTAACCGTCATTTGCTTAGCAGGTACGCCATTCAGCTGCAGCGCGGATTTATTTATCTTGACAGCAACAACGTTTGCTTCCACGTTCAGCCCACAGGCTGCATGAAAAAAAAGATTACAATATATGGTACTGGTATGTTGCTGGACTATGAGTGGTTATGCCAGCGGTCGGCTTTCATGCAAAAGCAATCCTAGCGGCTAATTAGCCTCTAGACTGCTTTTACAAGCAGTGGGAGGGAATGTCCCTCCACCGTCTTCCATGGTTATCTCTGGCTCTCCTGTCCCAACAGGGAACCTGAGAATGCAGCCAGTGGTTCCGCAGGCTGACCATAGAGCTGATCAGAGACCAGAACGGCTCCAATCATCTCTATGGCCTAAGAAACCGGAAGCTACGAGCATTTCATGACTTAGATTTCGCCGGATATAAACAGCGCCATTGGGAAAGCATTTTACCACACCGATCTTGGTGTGGTCAGATGCTTTGAGGGCAGAGGAGAGATCTAGGGTCTAATAGATCCCATTTTTTTCAAAAAAGAGTACCTGTCACTACCTATTGCTATCATAGGGGATATTTACATTCCCTGAGATTACAATAAAAATGGAAAAAAAAAAAATGAAAGGAACAGTTTAAAAAGAAATAATTAAAACAAAAACACCCCTGTCCCCCCCCTGCTCTCGCGCAAAGGCGAACGCAAACGTCGGTCTGGCGTCATAAACAGCAATTGCACAATGCATGTAAGGTATCACTGCGAAGGTCAGATCGAAGGTCAGAATTTTAGCAGTAGGATACAATCTAGAATTTTATGAGTTTCCACTCTCGTTTTCTGAGGTCAAACATTCCCAAAGATCCAGGTAAAAGGCAATCCCTGTTTCAGGCATTGGACCAATTACAAGCTCAGGGGGTGATCATACAGATCCCCACAGAAGTGTCCCCAACCCAACCCATGATCCCCAACCTCTTTACAGTACTAAAACCAAATGGGGATGTCAGACCCATTCCAGATCTAAAGAATCTAAATCCGTTCCTGAAGATCCGCTCCTGTCGCATGGAGTTTATCAGGTCAGTAGTTTCTATCCTACAGGGAGGAGAACTAGCATCTATCGATATCAGGGATGCATATCTGCATGTCCCTATATTTCCCACTCACCAAAGGTTTCTGCGGTTCGAAGTAGCACTTTCAGTTTGTAGCCTTGCCCTTCGGGCTAGCCACAGCACCCCGGGTGTTCACAAAAGTACTGGCCCCACCTCTAGCCAGGTTAAAGGCACAGGGCATAACAATTTTGGCGTACCTAGACGATCTATTGCTAATAGACCAGTCGGTGGCTTGTTTGTAGCAAAGTGTACTCTTTAAAACCAATTACTTGAAAAATCTGGGTTGGATTCTCAACCTAGAGAAGTTTTCCTTAAAACCACTAAAAAAAGCTAGAGTATTTGGGTCTGATCAAAGATACAACCCAGGAAAAGGTGTTCTTGCTACAGGCAAAAATCAACTCCATAAGAGAGTTGGTGCAGATGGTCAGGTCGAAAGGAGATCACTCAATTCACCTTTGCATGAGGTTGCTAGGAAAGATGGTGGCATCATTCGAAGCAGTTCACTATGCCCAGTTCCATTCGAGACTGTTGCAAAACCGTGTTCTATCTGCTTGGAACAAAACGATCCAAGCTTTAGACTTGCCAATGCGGTTGTCCCCAAGGGTGGCCCAAAGCCTCAGTTGGTGGTTACTAACCCAGAATCTGCTGAAAGGAAAATCCTTCAGACCAGTTATCTGGAAAGTTGTGACCAGACGCCAGCCCTTTCAGGCTGGGGAGAAGTACTAGAGAAGACAACTGTCCAGGGACAGTGGTCAAGAACTGAAAAGAGCCTTGCCCATCAATATCCTAGAGATTCTGGCAGCGCGCCTGGCTCTAAAGGCCTGGACTTCCAGGGTACGGGATTGTCCCGTCAGGATCTAATCTGACAATGCAACAGCGGTGGCCTATATCAATCACCAAAGGGGAACCAAGAGTCTTGCAGCGCAGACAGAGGTGGACCATATTCTAACTTGGGCAGAAAAGAGTATTATGTGTAGCAGTCTTCATTCCAGGAATAGAGAATTGGCAGGCGGACTACTTGAGTCGCCAGCAGTTATTCCCAGAGGAATGGTCTCTCCCCCTGACATTTTTGTCAAAGATGGGGGAATCCGGGCGTAGATCTTCTAGCATCAGAATTCAACATGAAGTTAGTCAACTATGTGTCCCGGACAAGGGATCCATTCACATGCGGAACAGATTTGTTGGTGACCCCGTGGGATCAGTTATCACTGATCTATGCATTTCCCCCTATTCAGTTGCTGCCTCGACTTCTTTGCAGGATCAAGCTGGAAAGAAAGTCGATAATTCTGGTAGGCACTAGCATGGCCCAGAAGGTCATGGTATGCAGAAATCATAAAGATGGCAGTGGAGGATCCATGGTCCCTTCCACTTTGGCCAGATCTGCTTTCACAGGGGCCGATATTCCATCCTACTTTACGAACGCTAAATTTAATGGTTTAGCTATTGAAACCCACGTTCTGAGGAAACATGGGCCTTCCGGGTCGGTTATCTCTACTTTGATTAGTGCAAGGAAGCCAGCTTCCAGAACTATATATTATAGAGTCTGGAGGGCTTATGTTTGCTGGTGTGAATCAAAGGCTTGGCACCCTCGGAGATATATCTTAGGCAGAATTCTTGCCTTTCCACAATTCGGGGTAGAGATAAAGTTGGCCCTCCAGTATTATTAAGGGCCAAGTCTCCACTTTATCGGTTTTATTTCTAGACCGCTTGCTACACATTCTTTAGCCCGGGGTTTTATGCAAGGGGTGATGCGGATTAATCCACCAGTTAGATCACCTTTGAATCCTTGGGACTTGAACTTAGTTTTGTCAGTGTTACAAAAACAGCCATTATAACCAATACAGCATATTCCTTTAGTCCTTCTGACAAGGAAGCTGGTGTTCTTGGTTGCTATATCCTCAGCAAGGAGGGTTTCGGAATTGGCTGCTCTTTCTTGTAAAGAGCCATACTTGATTGTTCATAAGGACAGAGTGGTGTTACGCCCTCGTCCAGATTTTTTGCCAAAAGTGGTTTCAGGTTTTCGCCTGAACCAAGATGTCCTGCCAGTGTTTTTTCCAAAGCCATGTTCCAGGGAAGAAAAGCCGCTACATTGTCTTGATGTGGTGAGAGCAGTGAAAATCTATTTAAAGACAACTGCTCAGATTCATAAGACTGATGTCTTATTTATTCTGCCAGAGGGTCCTAAAAGGCCAGGCAGCGTTGAAATCCACTGTCGCTAAGTGGATTCAGCAAGTTATAATTCAAACTTGTAATTTAAGGGGTAAGATTCCCCCTTTTCAAGTTGGGGCGCACTCCACCAGGGCAGTTTGTGCTTCTTGGACAGTACGTCACCAGGCCTCCATGGCTCAGATCTGTAAAGCCGCAACTTGGTCTTCAGTACATACATTCACAAAATTTTATCAGGTGGATGTAAGGAGGTATGAGGATATCGCCTTCGGCCGCAGTGTGCTGCAGGCAGCAGTGTAGGTCCTCAAGTCTGGGGGTACCCTGCGGGTTGTCTCTCCCTCCCCTCAAATAGCATTGCTATGGGATGTCCCATTAAGTTATTACTTAGGCTCTCTCCCCCATGATGTACGATAAAGAAAATAGGATTTTCTTTCTCGAACATCACGGGACACAGAGCCACAGTAATTACTGATGGGTTATATAGGTATCACTGGTGATTGGACACTGGCACACCCTATCAGGAAGTTCAACCCCCTATATAATCCCTCCCCCTTGCAGGGATACCTCAGTTTTTACGCCAGTGTCTTAGGTGATGGACGTGTAAAGATGTCCTGTGCTGAGCTCCAAAGGGAATATCCTGATATCCTATACTGGGGCAAGCCAGACGAACCGGATCCATTCAAAGTGTCTTTTCATGGCCGAATTGAATGGTACCCGGGCCTCGTGTCCGAAGAAACGAGGTTTTACCCGTAATGCTTCTCTTTTTAGAGAGCTGGACCCCGCAGATCAGAAAATGGCTTTAAACTTCCTAATTTCTGGCGAGGTGCTTTACGGTCCCAGAACTGTTGGATCCCCCTACTGATGGGGGCCCCAGTCTCTGACGGTTTTTTCAAACGGAGCCCACCGTGAGAGGTGAAGATTGGGTCTGTGTAAACAGCACCCTGCGGCTGGATAAGGTAAGAGGAGATTCCACAGAATTTTTGAGTTCTAGTGGCTTTTCTCCTTTAAGGTAAATGCATGCTATGCCTATTGTGACCACCGGGGGCTGCCAAGAGCACAAACCTACACATGCTGACTCTGTCTCAGGTGTTGTAATCGCTGTTTATGTCCCAGCGTATCAAGCAGGCTGCAAACAGGTAAGGTGGAAAGGGGGATTTCTCATGTTTGAATGTTCCCCCCCCAGGCTAGAGAGGGGCCACAGGGGTCTAGAAAGTGGTTATACCACCCGGGCTCTGCGGCCTAATGGCCACCATCTCTCAAGATAGCCGTTCAGGCAGATCTTGTTACCAGTCTCCCTCCTTCCCCCCCCCCCCCCCATCCCCAGCCTTTCTCCGGAAGCATGACAGGAGAGTCGGCAGCGCGGGAAGCGCTCGTTTTTTTCAAAACTCGAGGGGGGGGGGCGGTAGAGGAGGGGGCGGGACGTCAGCACAGGTGCTTAGACTCCCACTCAGGCCAGCTGCAGGCTATTAGAGGCACTCTGTACAGGTGCACACAGCCTTCTGAGAGACACAGAGCTGACGGTCGCATGTAAGGTGGGACACAGGCATTCTCCTAGGCAGCATTTACTGAAGTAACACCAGACTGAGCATTGGGTAGCAAGGCTTTTAGCCAGACTACATCGCTCAGCGGGCAGTGTTCATTTGTATACCTCACACCTTGTTGCTTTGCACTATGGGTAGAAGAGGTTCAAGCACCCCAGGAACCAGAGACACTAGGGGATCTCGTTCAGGTTCTGAGGGCCCCCTGTCGGCAGCATCCTCCCCCCCTAAAGATGGGCCAGGGACAGCTAGCCAGGGAGAGCCATCGGGGTCAGGGGCTACACCTGCTTCTGGCACTTCAGCCCCTGTATATATTACACAAGAGGTTTTTTCCTCAACCATTAATGGTCTAGAGGAAAGATTAATGGCCGTGATTACGTCTTCACTCAGTGGAAGAAAACGCACTAGGCTTTCCTCTGTTCCCCAAGACCCTCAGACAGAGGAGCTCTGGGATAAAGGAGATGAATCCCTTTCAGAGGATCGGGATGGGATGGATGATTCCTCTTCGGAGGATTCAGGTGGAGAGGGACCCTCTGCGACTTCCCAAGAGGAGAAAGTCTTAGTGCAGATCCTCACTGGATTGGTCCGCTCCACATTTAAGTTGCCCATACCTGAAACTGCTAAAGAATCCTCTTCTGCTTTGGGGTCACTGAAACCTTTCCAAGCAGCACATGCTTTTCCTGTTCATACTTTACTTGAAAAGCTTATTTATTCTGAGTGGGATCACCCAGACAAACGTTTTTTTCCGCCGAGAAAGTTTTCAACACTTTATCCGATGGAAGAAAAGTTTATTAAAATGTGGGGAATACCGGCTATTGATGCCGCCATTTCCTCCGTAAATAATAGCCTGACTTGTCCTGTAGACAATGCTCAGATGCTCAGGGATCCTGTAGATAAAAGGATGGAATCCCTATTGAAGGATGTTTTCTCCTTAGCAGGATCAGTGGCCCAACCTGCAGTAGCAGCGATTGGAGTCTGTCAATACTTAAGAGACCATGTTAAGCAGGTCATCAAAGTATTACCTGAACAGCAGGCCCAGGGGTTTGCTAACCTTCCAGCGGCCTTATGCTTTGTGGTTGACGCCATTAGAGATTCTATCGTGCAAACCTCCCGTCTTTCACTGGGGTTGGTGCATATACGTAGAATCCTATGGTTGAAAAATTGGTCAGCCGAAGCACCATGTAAGATGCTACTGGCTGGGTTTCCATTTCGTGGTGCAAGGTTGTTTGGAGAGGACTTGGATAACTATATCAAGAGAATCTCTTGTGGGAAAAGCACTCTCTTACCTGTCAAGAAGAAGAGTAAGCGTTCCTCTTTCAAACGGACTCTTTCCCCAGCGCCGGGGGCTTCAGCCTCCAGGCAGTCTCGACGGCCGCCTCCATCGGGGTCCAGAGACAAGAGTCAACCCCAGGGACAAAAGAAGTCCTGGGGAAAGAAGCCTACTAGGCAAAACACTAAGACCTCTGCATGAGGGGGCGCCCCCGCTCACTCGAGTGGGGGGAAGACTGCGACAGTTCTCAGAGCTCTGGCACGAGGACTTCCAGGACAGATGGGTAGTCTCCACGGTAACCTTAGGGTACAAGCTGGAGTTTCAGGAATTCCCTTCTCCTCGGTTCCTCAGATCAAATGTTCCCAGAGACCCAGAGAAGAAGCAGTCGCTCCTTCTAGCGTTAGAGCGACTTTTGTCGCAGGAGGTCATTATGATAGTTCCCGCAAAGGACCAGGGATTGGGCTTCTATTCCAACCTTTTTACGGTCCAAAAGCCAAATGGGGATGTCAGGCCCATTTTGGACTTAAGGGATCTGAACCGATTCCTAAGGATTCAATCCTTCCGCATGGAATCAATTCGAACAGTAGTTCCCACCCTGCAGGGAGGAGAATTTCTGGCATCAATAGACATCAGAGATGCATATCTGCATGTGCCCATTTTTCCTGCTCTTCAGAAGTTTCTGCGCTTCGAGGTAGGAGGGCGCCATTTCCAGTTTGTGGCTCTGCCTTTCGGGATATCCACTGCACCTCAAGTGTTCACAAAGATCTTGGCTCCTCCTCTGGCCAGATTAAGGGCTCAGGGTATAGCTGTCATAGCATACCTAGACGACCTGCTCTTGATAGACCGGTCGGTAGCCTCTTTGAATGGAAACTTGAGGACCACGGTCAGGTATCTAGAACACCTGGGTTGGATCCTCAACTTAGAAAAGTCTTTCCTAAAACCAGTAAGAAGACTGGAGTATTTAGGTCTGATTATAGATACAAGCCAGGAGAAAATATTTCTACCCCAGGCAAAGATCACTGCTTTGAGAGAGCTGATTCTGACAGTAAGGACCAAGAAGGGTCCCTCAGTCCGCCTTTGTATGAGGCTACTAGGGAAGATGGTGTCTTCATTCGAAGCAGTTCCCTATGCTCAGTTTCACTCAAGAATGCTGCAACACAGTATTCTGTCGACCTGGAACAAGAAGGTTCAGGCATTAGACTTTCCGATGCACCTGTCGCATGCGGTGCGTCAGAGCCTCAATTGGTGGCTCATACCCGAAAACCTGCAGAAGGGGAAATCCTTTCTACCGGTTACCTGGACGGTGGTAACAACAGATGCCAGTCTGTCAGGTTGGGGAGCAGTTCTGGAACAGGCTGCGGTCCAAGGTGTTTGGTCCAAGACAGAGAGGACCTTACCCATCAACATTCTGGAGATCCGGGCGATACATCTAGCTCTAAAAGCCTGGACTATCAGGCTACAGGGTTGTCCGGTCAGGATCCAGTCCGACAATGCCACAGCAGTGGCTTATGTCAATCATCAGGGAGGCACCCGGAGCCGAGCTGCTCAAAAAGAGGTGAACCAGATCTTAGTCTGGGCAGAGATGCATGTGCCATGCATATCGGCAGTTTTCATCCCGGGAATAGAGAATTGGCAGGCGGACTATCTAAGTCGCCAGCAGTTACTTCCAGGGGAATGGTCTCTGCATCCCGACGTCTTTTGGGCCATATGCCAAAGATGGGGGGTTCCAGATGTAGATCTCTTTGCATCCCGATTCAACAAAAAGATAGACAGATTTGTGGCAAGGACAAAAGATCCTCTTGCATGCGGGACGGATGCGTTGGTGATTCAGTGGCATCGGTTCTCACTGATTTACGCATTCCCGCCTATTCTGCTACTACCACGACTCCTTCGCAGGATCAGGCAGGAAAGGAAGTCTGTACTTCTGGTGGCCCCCGCTTGGCCCAGAAGGACTTGGTATGCAGAAATAGTAAGGATGACGGTGGGTTCCCCGTGGACCCTACCGGTACGCCCAGACCTGTTATCTCAGGGTCCAGTGTTCCATCCTGCCTTACAAACGCTAAATTTGACGGTTTGGCTATTGAGACCCACGTTCTGAAGAGTCGTGGGCTCTCAGGTCCTGTCATATCTACCTTGATTAATGCAAGGAAGCCAGCTTCCAGGATGATTTATCATAGAGTCTGGAAGGCTTATATAACCTGGTGTGAATCCAGAGGTTGGCATCCCAGGAAATATGTCATAGGTAGAATCCTTGATTTTCTACAGATGGGATTAGAGATAAGCTGGCCTTGAGTACCATCAAGGGCCAGGTTTCTGCTTTATCAGTATTATTTCAGCGGCCACTTGCTTCGCATTCTTTGGTCCGAAACTTTATGCAGGGGGTGATGCGTCTTAATCCTCCGGTTAAAGCGCCCCTAAACCCCTGGGACTTGAATTTGGTCCTGGCTGTGTTACAGAAACAGCCTTTTGAACCAATAAGTCAGATTCCTTTGGTCTTGTTGACAAGGAAATTAATTTTTCTGGTGGCCATCTCTTCTGCTAGAAGAGTATCAGAATTAGCAGCTCTTTCCTGTAAGGAGCCTTATTTGATTATACACAAGGATAGAGTGGTACTACGCCCTCATCCTAGTTTTTTACCGAAGGTGGTTTCTGATTTTCATTTAAACCAAGACATTATTCTACCTTCCTTTTTTCCAGATCCCTGTTCTCTGGAAGAGAGATCTCTACATTCGTTGGATGTAGTAAGAGCAGTTAAGGCCTATCTAGGGGCAACTACTCAGATCCGCAAGATGGATGTTTTGTTTGTGCTGCCAGAGGGTCCCAATAGAGGACAGGCAGCGTCAAAAGCTACCATTTCTAAATGGATTCGACAGTTGATCATTCAAGCTAACGGTTTGAAACAGAAGATTCCTCCGTTTCAGATCAGGGCACATTCCACAAGGGCTATTGGTGCTTCTTGGGCAGTGCATCACCGGGCCTCTATGGCTCAAATCTGCAAGGCCGCAACCTGGTCTTCAGTCCATACATTCACCAGATTCTATCAGGTGGATGTGAGAAGGCATGAGGATATCGCCTTTGGGCGTAGTGTGCTGCAGGCAGCGGTACAGGGTCCTCAGGTCTGATTGCACCCTACTTGGTCGTGGTTCCCCCCCCTCAGGTAGCATTGCTCTGGGACATCCCATCAGTAATTACTGTGGCTCTGTGTCCCGTGATGTTCGAGAAAGAAAATAGGATTTTTTAAAACAGCTTACCTGTAAAATCCTTTTCTTTCGAAGGACATCACGGGACACAGAGGTCCCGCCCCTCTTCTAATACACTATATTGCTTGGCTACAAAACTGAGGTATCCCTGCAAGGGGGAGGGATTATATAGGGGGTTGAACTTCCTGATAGGGTGTGCCAGTGTCCAATCACCAGTGATACCTATATAACCCATCAGTAATTACTGTGGCTCTGTGTCCCGTGATGTCCTTCGAAAGAAAAGGATTTTACAGGTAAGTTGTTTTAAAAAATCCTATTTTTATAACAGCTTACCTGTAAAATCCTTTTCTTGGAGTACATTATGGGACAGAGGTCCCACACCTCTTTTAGGGATTTAGATATATTGCTTTGCTACAAAAACTGAGGTACTTCTGGAAGAAGGAGGGGCTATATAGGGGTGTGAACTTCCTGTATTGGGTATACCAGTGTGCATCACCTGAAGGTGACCTATAACCCATTAAGTTATTACTTAGGCTCTGTGTCCCATGATGTACTCCAAGAAAATGATTTTACAGATAAGCTGTTATAAAAATCCTATTTTTAAAAAAAAAAAATGCTAACACACTGACAAAATCCAGCACTTGGCTGTATGCATGTCAGAACTCTCAATAAGCAGATCAAAAGATAGTCGATCTGAAGATACCTGTGGGTGATGTCAGCAAAGTGGCTCCTCCTCCCGTACTCAGTTCCCGCTGACAAAGTCCCACCCAGGACGTAACGCTCCTTCGCTTATTGAATTTGTACATGCATACAGCCAAGTGCTGGATTTTGTAAGTGTGTTTTTTAGCATCTTTTTCAGTAAAGGTGTTTGAAACAACAGTAAATGTGGCCACTCTCCTTTTTAACTTTTGCATATATTCGGGGAGTTCAATATCACGGAACAGCGGCATCCTTAACCAGTTATACCCCCTGTAGGGGACAGTGTGATTTGACTTGCCTGTTAGCTCAGTGGTAATTTGTTTTAAGGTGAGTGGCCACATTTACTTTTGGTGGCGGGACTGAACACCCTTGTGAACCTGGCTGCTTTATTTGTTACATGCATTATCCACTAATTATGACATTTTTGGGTATAGCCTCAAATAACAAAGCCTAAACCTAGGCATAAAATGAGTTCCATCATCCAGAAATGATATAGGGGGGAAAAAAGGGAGGGGATGGGAGTGTGAGGACAGTTGCTGAGACTGACCAAACATATACTGCGGCCCACAAGGTTTTGTGGTGGACTATCTTGGTACTGATACACAAAATACAAATCTTGGATAAGAATTAAATCATTTATTACATATAAGAAGACCTACATAGAACACATTAAAAAAGTTTTAAAAAAAACAGTAAACAAATACTCAAAGGTTTCCCCAAGAGATATCTGTTGATGGGGTTTCTCATAGATTAACCAGTCCTCTGCTAATTTTGCGGTGCGTAGACAGGTCTTTATTATATGTAATAAATTATTTAATTTTTATCCAAGATTTGTATTTTGTGTATTAGTACCGAGATACTCCAACCCACAAGGTTTTGTGGTGGACTATGTTTGGTCAGTCTCAGCAACTGTCCTCACGCTCCCATCCCCCCATTATCCACCAATTGATGGGCATCTTTGCTGTTTCTGGTTTCTGAGATAGACTTTTATATGGACATTTTAGAACTGTTATAATTTTGCCATTGTGCTGCCCTTTCCCTTCCTTTTTTTTTTAACATAGTGTTATAGGTATTGTGGAATATACCTTAAATGTTCAGCTTGCAATATGTATTGTTTGTTGGTTTTCAAATACCATTGTGTAAATTGTGCTCTCTGTGTTGTGTTTTTTTTTTTTTTTTTTTTTTTTTTTTTTTTTTTACGTGTATAAAAAAGCAGCTCTGGCTGCAGTATTTTTCCTTTGATCCAGAGCGGTCTCATTCAGCACCTCAACCCATTAATGCCTCGTGTTCCACTATTGGAAGGGTAGTGATGTGGGAGTTATTGATATTTCAAATTCTAAAAAATTCAACCTCGGGCATAAATTGGTTAATGCCACGGGATCTTGTTAGTCTTAAGTATTTACAAGGAAAAAAAAAAGCTTTCATGCTGGGGTTGGTTGTAATTGGGTCTGGGATGAGGATAGGAACCTAGAGCAAGGAAATGTCTGAGGTATATCTAATTATAATCTCACTTGAAAATGGCTAAGATACATCCTCCCTTTTTTTTTTTTTTTTTTTTTTTTTTTTTGACAAGACCATTGTAATGCTGGTGTTCACTTAGTATTTTTAAGACTTGGGGAAGAAGAACTGGCAGCCATCAGGGTTTACTAATTAATTTGAGGAGTTGTATGTATAGAACTTTGTTTGTTTATTTTGACAGCAAAACTGTTGTATAACTTTACATCTAAATAACCTGTAATGTGTTTATAGGTTTCGCAACAAGATGGCAGCTGCAGGTTTCACCATTTCTGGAAATGACCATCCCATTTGTCCTGTGATGCTTGGAGATGCCAGACTAGCTGCAGCTATGGCAGATGATATGTTAGAAAGAGGTATGGAGTAGCAGGTGTACGTGTGTCTTTGTTTTTTTTTTTTTTTTGTTTTTGTTTTTTTTTAAGAATCTGATACCTGAACAGTAGGAAAGGAAGAAAGCATGTCCCTTTTTAAAATGGATAAGAAACATGAGCTGCTAAAGGGTCCTTGTGTTTTTTTTTTTTTTTTAATTTATATATAAGCACCTGCCTCCAATTGGACCAATAAATGGTTGTTGCCTGAACTGGAC
The DNA here is from genome assembly GCF_042186555.1 of Aquarana catesbeiana. Classification (NCBI taxonomy): domain Eukaryota; kingdom Metazoa; phylum Chordata; class Amphibia; order Anura; family Ranidae; genus Aquarana; species Aquarana catesbeiana. The sequence goes on from NC_133330.1 coordinate 104,546,506, forward strand.
AACAACATTGCCTGAATTAGGTCTTTGGTGTTCATGGTTCCGCTTCCAGAAAAATGTTGCAGCTGGGACGCTTTTATCTTTTATCCTTGCTTTACTAGGGGGGGTTATGGACCTGGAACAAATATGTACACGTCAGGTTTACATCTGATATGAATGCTTGTTGCATGTCAGTGACACACAAAGTAGTAAGTCGGCAGTGGCAAGTCCAATTTTTATCCTGACAGGTTCCTGTAGGTCTTTTCTGCAAGGAGAAAAATTAGACTGCCCTTATTGGCCTCCTTTGGAAAATGTTAGTTGCCTGGCTACTGTTGCCTGGCTACCCGGTTTTTAGATCAGTTGGGGAAAGTCTGAGAAAATTCAGAATATTTTCTGCATCTTTGCTCCAAGTCAGGGATTCAAATGATTCATACAAAAGCATCAGTGTGACAGCCAAACAACTAATGTTTTAAAAGGAAGGGTTGGAAACAGCAGCATTTGTTTGTCTTGTGACTGGTTTTCTCTACATACCAGGGCCAAACTGAGTGGTAAGCAGAAGAGGCGGGTGCTTCAGGAGCAGGGGGGCACCAAAAGTGCCTACAAACCCATGTTTCAATGTTTCCCATGTTTTAAAAACATCATGGTAGACATGGTAGACATGGTAAGTGGTTAAATTAAGCGCAAAGCTGCTGCTGCACGTGTGAGCTTGATACTGGCTGTAAGAGTTGGCAAAGTGCTTTCTGGTAATGGTGATTGCGCAGTTCTACCAGACTCTCAAAGAGGCGCTCCCCTGATCCCTCCTGCAACTAATAGCCCTGGAAGTGACTTGTATTACATCACTTCCTGGGTCACAGCTGTCATACCATGGCTAATGTAACCGAGCATGCAGCTATATCCCAGCATGTTCTGCACTAGTGGGCAGTGGAGACATTGGGGGTCCAGTAGACCTGCCCATGCTATCACACTGGGCTTTCAAACCCCCAATGGAATGGCAATAAAGTAACAAGATAAATAAAAACTGTATAATATAAATTTAAAAAAAATTAAAGCACTCTCGTCACCCCCGCATGCACCCCACTAAAAAAGAAAAAAGTTCAGTGTAGGGCAAGCATATGTATTTAATATGAGTTACGCCACACCTATATTGTCGCAAACAATGGTGTGATAGCAATAATTCTAGGACCACAATTCACAGTTAACTCTAAGCTGATAACCTGTAAAGACTTTTAAAGCTTTGTACAGTATTTATTTTTTTGATTTTCCACAGGCATGTGCAATTTTAAGACTTGCTGTGTATCTATTTATTTGATACAACTTAATATGTTGTCAAAAAATGCTTATTATAATGTGTTTTGTTTGCACTAAATTTAATTTTAGTGTATTTTGTTCTTGAAAATGTGTTTTGAGAACTGCACAAAAAACTTGTGACATAAAAATCTGCAACCACCACCATTTTATTGTACATGGTCTCTGCTTTCAGAAAATGATCTACTGCTGGCTGCAGGGATAGGAGAGCGCACTAGACATCAGCAATTATGCCTGAGAGAGGTGATGTCACCCAAAGGCTTACTATGGTCGATCTCTTGTCTGTACTCCCTCCTCTCCTCTGCAGTGGTGGCTGGCTGACACAGGAGAGCTGGATCATGTGACCGGACCAGAGTATGCTGAAAATAAAGTATACACCTTTTACCTACACAGGTTAGTCAGAATAGGTATTAGGAGGGGTGAGGGAGCATTTTTAGAGAATAGTTGGGTAATATCTGGCATTCCACTTTAACTTTTAATGATTATGAGCAATCCTTACTAAAGCTGCCATAAGCATTCGATGGAGTGCAAGCAAAGAGACCTTTCATCACTTGCCTACATGACTGAGCAAGCGATTATGACTTTAGAGATTGGTCTCAGCAGAGTGATGCATTGCAGTATGTTTCAGAATAGTTTTGGATGGGTTGACCTACGGTTTTGCTTTAAAGTCAGTCATGCAGAGAAAATAGTATCACAAGGCATCTAAAAAGACAGAGCAATGCACTTTAAATGCGTGCAATCACTGATGTGTCTTTAGTTGCATTAGTGAATGAGCCATGATTTTTCAGAAAAAAGCAGATCTGACAGTTCCTTTGTGAATGCTAAGCTGCTCTCTTGATTTAGCTAGTTACGCTCTTTAGGTCTTGGATTCTTCCACGGTCTCTCCATGTATATAGTCAATACAGTAACATTTGAAGGAATAAAGTGATTGTAAAGCTTCTTTTTTTTTTAACATGTTATACTTGCCTCCCCTGTGCAAGGGTTTTGCACAGAGTGGCACAGATCCTCCTTTTCTGGGGTCCCCCCACGGCCCTCCTGGTTCCTCCTCTTTTCGAGTGCCCCCACGGAGGGCCGCTTTCCATGGGGACACTCATGCAGGTGCGCTCCCAAGTCCTGCTGCGTCCATTGACACAGACAGTTGGACTTGGCCCTGCCCCCTGGCTCCCTTATCTCTGGATTTCTTTGACAGCAGCGGGAGCCAATGGCTCCCACTGCTATCAATCTATCCAATGAGGACCTATAGCTGCTGTGCTCGTCCCCATCGCTGGAACAATCGGGCTCAGGTAAGTAAAAGGGGGGGGGGGGTGCTGCAGCACAAAAGGTTTTTCACCTTAATATATACAATGCATTAAGGTGAAAACCCGTGAGGGTTTATAACCCCCTTTTTAATTATGCAGCATGCATGTACTCTCATGACATGTTTAATTTACCCCATCTTTCTTCTGCCAGGAATCTATGTAATTGGATTTAGCTACCCTGTGGTGCCCAAGGGTAAAGCTCGCATTCGAGTACAGATTTCAGCAGCTCATAGTGATGAAGATATTGACACCTGTGTACAGGCATTCACAGAAGTGGGCCGTAAACACAGCATAGTGCCATAAGACAGTGGAACTAACAGAGGACATGACTGGTCATAAAATCTCACTTGGAATTGCCTATCATGAATATGCTGCAACAGTGAAAGAAAAATAAGTTTGCCAGTTTGGATGTAATATCTGTAGCAATACACTTTATATCATAATGCAATTGTTACATAAAGGGTAACCAGATGGTGGTGGGTTGATTCACTATCCAGTTTCATATTTATAAAGATATAAAAATACAACCTTGACACTCCAGCTTTGGTGAAACTAAAAATCTCATCATGCCTCTGCCTGCCAGTCATGTACTTGGCTGTCAGCATTGCAATGTCTTGTGGGACTTGTAGTTTTACAATAGCTGTGCCAAGTTTGCCTACCCACCTTAGATCAATGCAAAGTATTTTTTTTTTTTTTTTTTTTATAAAATTTCATGCTACCCATCCAGTATATCAAGGTTCTCACTCACCTAGGATCAACAGTCTCATGCACTACAACACATATCTTGCGCTGTTCAAGCTGCAGCCATGCCTACAGCCTGCTTTGTTCAAGGACTAATGCCGCGTACACACGAGCGGACTTTACGGCGGACTTTGCCCGGCGGACTGGATTTCGTCGGACAATTCGATGTGTGTGGGCTCCAGCGGACTTTGTTTTCTCAAAAGTTGGACGGACTTAGATTTTAAACTTGTTTAAAATTTATCCGTTGAAATCGAGTCCGGTCGAAAAGTCCGCTCGTCTGTATGCTAGTTCGACGGACAAAAAGGCACGCTAGGGCAGCTATTGGCTACTGGCTATGAACTTCCTTGTTTTAGTCCGGTCGTACGTCATCACGTACGAATTCGACGGACTTTGGTGGATTGTGTGTAGGCAAGTCCGTTCATTCACAAAGTCCGTCGGAAAGTACGTTGAAAAATCCGCCGGGCAAAGTCCGCCGTAAAGTCCGACCGTGTGTACGCGGCATAAGAGGTACTTTTGTATTCTTCTGAGGCACAATTCTGAGGGAGGAGTGCTAAAACTTTTGTATGCAATCTAGTTTTATTCTCTTGGTGGGATGTTTGCGCTAGCTGCTCCTGAGCGGGGACAACATGTAGATCATTCTTAGTTCCCATGCACAAATGGTGTTAGAATAAATGAGCTGCAAAGCCACTACCAATGGCAGGAAAAAGAGGCTGTGAAAACGCGCTTTTAGTAGCTTTTTGTATTGGTGTTAATGCACGTTTTAGCTTTTAGCAGCATTTCTCTGCCTCTATTCAAAATCAATGGTTCCCTATGACAGCCGTCTTAAAGGAACACTAAAGATACATTTTTTTTTTTTTTTTTTAAATGACAAACCTGTTATACTTACCTCCACTGTGCAGCTCGTTTTGCACAGAGTGGCCCCGAACCTGGTCTTCTGGGGTCCCTCGGCGGCTGTTTCAGCTCCTCCCCGCAAGAATTAATTACCTTCATGCGAGCTCCCTCGCATGGTGGTGAGTTCTTGCGGGCGCGCTCCCGTGATACAGCTGGCGGCCATAGCCGCTCACTGTATCACTCGGCCCCACCCCCCGGCATCATTGGATGTGATTGACAGCAGCGCGAGCCAATGGCTGCGCTGCTTTCAATCCATCCACTCTAGCCAATCAGCGGGCAGGCTGATCAACGAAGAGGATGTTGGGGGCGAGCGCGGGACTTTCAAGGGCTCAGATAAGTAAAATGGGGGGGGGGGGGGGTCTTATTGTCAGATGTTTTTTCACCTTAATGCATAGAATACATTAAGCTGAAAAAATTTTTACCTTTACAACCCCTTTTAATTGATCCAGCTTTTAGCCCAAAAGACTCAGAACAATTATTTGCCTACCCACCCATCTGCGTCGGAGCCGAGATACACATACCCGAGTGTTCTCGGCTTTTTTCGGCCGCTCACAGTCACGCCCAGTCCCGCCCTATGATGGACATAACACAGGTCCAGGGGCGGGACTGGGCGTGACGGCGGCGCCGAAAAAAGCCGAGAACACTTGGGTATGTGTATCTCGGCTCCGACGAATCCCTGCAGTCTCAGCGCCATATTTGAATCTATCCATGGCTGTGTATGTCGGCGGCAATTGCCGCGATCACTCCGATGACACAAAATCGGCGGGGATCGGCCTATAACGCACACCCACGATTTTCCCATGATTTTCAGGGGAAAAAAGTGCATGTTATATGCCGATAAATACGGTATATTGTACAGTAAAATCTTGGATTTGGGAGTAACTTGGTCTGCGATTGTTTTGCAAGACGAGTAATTTTTTTTATAAACTTGATAAACCTGCGAGGTCTTACAATACGAGTAGCGTCGTGTCACAGCTGGGTATAAAAGAGAAGAGAAATCCCATTTTAGTCAATGAGAGCTTTCTTATTAGCACTACTGAAGTTGCTCTGACGTTAGAAAAGTTTCCTGTACTACTTCAAGGTGATTTATGCCCATAGACTGTAAGGAGGGCTTGTGGAAAAAAAAAATGCTTATGCTCAAAAAAGCTCAAGAAAATGTGCAAAAGAGCATAAAAAAAGATTCTTCAAGGTAAAAAAAAAAGCTCAAATGCTTTTTTTTTTTTTTTTTTTTTTTTTTTTGAGCTGCAGTGTGCATGAGCCTTAAGTCAGATCCTTATATTAATTGGAATGAATTATGCTTGCAATCCAAGGTTTTACTGTATATGCAGAAAGCAACTTTTCCAAAGTCTTGGTCTACATAAAGATTCAAACAAGGAAGATGCCGCTCCAGGCGAGCAATCAATACAGTTCGAATGCGCTGGATGCAAGCCACGGTTCGCCACCGAAGATCAATAGGAAGAAAAGAACGGCTGTACACCACAGGAACGTTTCAACGATTTTATTACAAAAAATAGCTATAAACGGTCAGCAAAGACAGAGTGTCCGAACCCAGAAGTTGATGCGTGCGTTTCACACTGACCTCAGTGCTTAAAGAAGCGCTGAGGTCAGTGTAAAATGCACACGTCACCTCCTGGGTTCGGATACTCTGTCTTTGTTGGCTGTCTACAAAAATAAAATCGTTGGAATGTTCCTGTGGTGTGCAGCCGTTCTTTTCTTCCTACATAAAAAAAGCCAAGCCCATTGCCACCTCACATAACAATGCCCAGATCTGCTGAAAAGCAGCCCAAGCACTGAACAGTATTTTGTAGCATGGGGAAAATATGTACCTAAACTTTATTACTTGGAAGTGGTTTAACTGCCAGTGATTCTGGACAGCATTAAGGTGAAAACATTCACAAATATATTAAAATATTAATTTTAGGTTTTTACCTGAAACACGAAGATATTACTATAGAGTGGTCGACTAGCCCCCTGCACCAAAAGTATCTGGCTGACGATCTCCTCTAATGAGGTTAAGGGAGAAATGTATGAAGTTTTCATACCAATCTCATAGACTTCATGAATAGGACTGTTTTTCCAAGAAACACTATGATGATGCACAAAGTATAGTAACTTATTATCTGATATGTTTACTGGTTACAGTCGTGAAAATTAGTTGGTTTAGGTATAAAAGTATAACTAAAGGCAAAACTTTTTAGTTTTGGAAAGAGTGGGTTTGGATTAGAACACCTGTCAGGTTTTATTGCTACCTCTGCAACCCGTTAGGATGATTCATCCTCTCTATTTGTCCTGCTTTACGGTTATCGTCAAAAGTGAAGGTAAGAGAACCTCACAAATGTTGGGTTGTCCCCAGAACAATAACAAGGGTAAGTCTTCCAATGAGGACATTTGACCTGGGGGACCTCAATGAATTCCCCTTAATTTGCAGGGCTTTCCTCCCACTTCCCATTTTGTCTTTTGGCTTCCCATTTTGGCTATGGGACAGGAAGTGAAGGGAAATCACCCAAATAGGACAAAAAAAAAAACGGGTTGTAATCCTTCCTTACTCTATCCAATGTTTTTAAAAAAAAAAAAAAAAAAATGTCTCTAGTACGTACTTTAATTCACTTTGCACATTGTACTTTGCATCAGTTCAATGAGTAAATGCGGTTGGGTTCATATAATACATGAATAGGTTAAATTTTGATTTTTCATTTTTTTTTTTTTTAAACTTGTCCTGGTCTGTCCTCAATAAAATAAATCTATGCTCTTATCTTTTTTTGTATGTCTTGTATGAAAAGCCTGAAAAATATTTAAGACAAATAATGGATGGGAAATATACAATAACGTTTCTATATACTGCGCATATTATAACTGAGTTATCAGTAGTCCATTTTGGTGTAGTACAGTAAGTATAGCAGGTCAAAAATATAATTGTTCAACACACATAAACACAACTTCCTTTAAATGTTTGTCGTATTAATGCATTTTTCTCTAATAATTTTTAGACAAATAATGACAAAATAAAACTGTATTTATTAAAATAACTAAAAAAGATTTTGTAAGGTAATATTGGTAAACCACGGCATCCCCTGCTAGGGGTAAAATGCACACACTCTTAGTGTTTCCATGTAAAGGTTGCTGTACCCTGTTTACTGTCAGCTGTGTTTGGGTTACCCTGTGACCTTCACTCTTCTCCTAGACAAGCTGTCTCCTGCTTGTTTTGTGCTCTTAGTGATCAAATTAACCCCACATCACAAATTTCCTTCCCAGCTTGAATTTTTAACTTTTAATTGGCAAAAGGTGAATAAAACATCATTTATAAAATACATGCTTTTTTTTTTCTATAGAAAGTGTGTCTATTGTAAAATAAAAATAGACATGAAAAATGTAAATGTTATATTGAAGGAAGCTTTATATTTTGCAGTGGTATGTAGAGAGGGGTAATGACATTTGTAAAAAAAAAAAAAAAAAAAAAAAATGAAGATGTTAATATGCTAATTTCATCTCGGCCATATATCTTCACCTGCACGTACACTTACAGGCAGCCACTACTGGATAAGGTACCTGCCTCCACATGCAGTTCTGAGATGTCCATCCTTTGCCAGCATCTTGTATCCAGCAGTGCCAGGCTAGCAATTTAATTTGAGTGAGCTGGGCCTGACGGCAAGACATTCCAGGGGGCCAGGAGCATGCGGCATTGCTTTCATCGCAGGTAGTGTGTCGCACCCACCGAGGCCAGAAAACAGGGCCCAGATCCACCCATGTAGACATTAGCTGGCAGCTTGCTTTCTGTACCAGCCACTGACGTAGTTCATTCAGCAAGGCCTGGCTACTATTTGCAGACAGTTCTGCTGGCAGTCTGAAAGCACCAAAGTCAATGTATTGTGCCTCTTGGGTAAGCTTCTTTCGGTAACGACTGGCTCCCTCGAAAAGGTCCTGGCTAAATGGTGACAGATGGTTGTTGGTATCGTTGTGTACTGGTTTCTCCACAGACATCCAGAATGGGTTAAAGGAGGACCCCAGAAGCCGAAGTAGACGGGGCACGCGAAGGTGCTTTGGTTTTGGAGAATAGTGATAATCCAGTGGTGACAAGGACAGACTGTAAGGACGGGTACCAGAGGAAAGTCTCTGCCGCAAAGCAGCCACATCGGGGTCCGCTTGTTTATCGTCAAAGCGTTTGAAGTCTGCTGTCTGATTGGATATTGCTGAGACCCAGGATATCACAAGAATCATCAAGCAGCTGATAAATATGTACCTTTGAAGCAATCCCATTTGATAGATCGGCTTTTTAATGTAAGCTGTTTCTTCCAAGAAGTATTAGAGGACTTTCTGCTCTCAAGCAGTGCTGCTCAGTGTCTCCTGCCTGTCCTCACTCCAGTGTATCTCTGTTCATTTGTCTCTTGCAGTATGTCATTGACTTCTGGCCCTGCCTTCTGTATTATTTTTTTAACCATTGCATAGTTTATAAGTACTGCTATTCTGGCCTGTCTTCCCTCTTACCCTTACTATTGTTAAATCTAAAATGTAGGACAATGTTGATTCCATACAAAATACACTCAGGGACGGGCAAGTATATTAACATGCAAGTCACCAGCTTATAACTGCTAATTAAACTTATAAGGCTGCATTCACACTATAGTGTTTCGCAATCATGCACAAAATTTTTGATTTTGCACGGGTTTAGACAACATACAAAAATGCATCTTGCACTTGTGCCATTCATTGCTAATGCCACCCTAAACATGGCAAAACAGACGTGCAGCTTTCGTGTGAAAGAAAAAGCTACAAATGGTAAAGGTATGGTTAAAAAAAAACACTTGAAACTCAAAAAGGTACATGAGCTACTTTGCAGCGTTTGTTGCGCATAGAGCAGCCCATTGAAATGAATGGGCTGCCCTATTCGTGTAGCGTGATAACAAGCATGTGCGCACAATCATAAAAACGCTATAGTAAGCATGCAGCTTTAAAATGTAAGTAAAGGCTAACTATTAATGTATGTGCACTTACCTTTATTTTTTTTTTTAATTCATTTTATTCAAAAGATTTTAAAGCTTATATGCACATAGAGTAAGGTGCAGCGTTGTTTGCCCAAATAGAATACAAACCATTCCTCTTGCGATAGTTATTTACACAAAATAGATTTACTCGTATACATCCACCAAAATTAAAAAAAAAAAAAAATGTACTACAATACACCTCCCACTTTTGTGTTATGAATTCTTGTGGCAAATGAAAATAAGTTTTTTTTGTTTGTTTTTGTTTTTTAAAGTAATCTTTATTTACATTTGCAAATGTAATTACCATACTAAAACTGAAAGCAAAAATAGGAAATCAAGAATAAGAAAAAGTCCATGTGGGCAATGATCATAGCATGCTTAGCACGGGAGTCGGTATGCCTGTCTGCTGTTCACAACGAAGAGCAGAAGAATACAACATAACGGTATCATTGCAGATGAAATAGAACAATAATTATCCACTCAAATCTGTGTGTACAGTTCCCAGGGCAGGTGTCACGAACAGGTGTGACCAGCACCATGTGATCTGTGACAGAGGACACCAAAAAGTATATAAGTGAAAATATAATAATTTATTAAAGTGAGTAATATAGTGCAACCAACTCCAATATGATACAGTGCAATAACCAACCATAGACAGAGACCCACAAATAACAGACAGATAAGTACAATAAATGGGAAATACCAGGATCATAAACGTAAGCCAGGCCAGGGTCATACACAGCAGATCAGCAGGGGATGTTCCAGAGACATAAACGTAAGCCAGGCCAAGGTCATACACAGGGAGATCAGCAGATGGGGTATGGAACACAGGACAGGGAGAGGATGGATGGGTCAGACTGCAGGCAGGGATGCAAAGTAACAGGTGGGACAGGATAGGGATCTGGACAGGGAGACAGGGTCAGGTTCAGGGCACTAGCAGGTCAGGAGGCAATGAAGAAACCAAGGCAAACATGTGCGTGCTTGCTGGGTATTTATAGGCCTGTGATTGGCCTCAAGTGACACCTGATTGTAGGAGGTACTGTCTGCTCCACACTGCCAGGATCCATCCGCTGGTGGACGCCAGTACTGCGGCCCAAAGATGACAAAACATTAACAGGGAAAAGCTCTCCTGACAGTTCCAAACTGCCAGGAGACACCTGCTGGTGGACCTCAGTACTGCATGCCAAATAACAGATATTGCCAGCGAATGGAACATTTCCTGACAGTACCCCCCCTCAAAGGAGCAGCCTCCGGACGCTCCAACTGGTTGTAATTGTCCATAGTCTATGGCATAAAGCAGAACAACAGGTGTTGGCACAACAGGCTGAACGACGGGTGCATCAGACTGGACAGTAGTCACTGGAGCGTCAGACTGGAACATGGACACTGGGATGTCAGGCTGAGCAGCAGGCACTGGGACCTCAAACTGGACAGCGGCACAGGCATTGGTACAACAGGCTGGGCAGCGGACAGGAGCACCTCAGGCTGGGCAGCAGACGGTGGCACCTCAGGCTGGGCAGCAGACAGTGGCACATCAAGCTGGGCAGCAGACGCGGGCACATCAAGCTGGGCAGCAGACGCGGGCACTTCAAGCACAACAGGCTGAACAACGGGTGCATCAGACTGGGCAGTAGTCACTGGAGCATCAGACTGGAACATGGACACTGGGATGTCAGGCTGAGCAGCAGGCACTGGGACCTCAAACTGGACAGCGGGCACAGGCATTGGTACAACAGGCTGGGCAGCGGACAGGAGCACCTCAGGCTGTGCAGCAGACGGTGGCTCCTCAGGCTGGGCAGCAGAATGTGGCACATCAAGCTGGGCAGCAGACGCGGGCACTTCAAGCACAACAGGCTGAACGACGGGTGCATCAGACTGGGCAGTAGTCACTGGAGCGTCAGACTGGAACATGGACACCAAGCAGACGCGGGCACTTCAAGCTGGGCAGCAGACGCGGGCACTTCAAGCACAACAGGCTGAAGGACGGGTGCATCAGACTGGGCAGTAGTCACTGGAGTGTCAGACTGGAACATGGACACCAAGCAGATGTGGGCACTTCAAGCTGGGCAGCAGACGCGGGCACTTCAAGCTAGGCAGCGGGCTCATCAGGCTGGGCAGCGGGCTCATCAACCTGGAGAGCAGGCACTGGTACTTCTGGCTGAAACACTGGCACCTCAGGCTGGAACACTGGCACCTCAGGCTGGAACACTGGCACCGAGACATCAGGCTGGAGGGCAGGCACCAAGACGTCAAGCTGGAGGGCAGGCACCGAGACGTCAGGCTGGAAGGCAGGCACCGAGACGTCAGGCTGGAAGGCAGGCACGGAGACATCAGGCTGGAAGGCAGGCACGGAGACATCAGGCTGGAAGGCAGGCACTGGGATGTCAGACTGGGTTAGATTAGCTGGTGCGGAGGCAGGTTGGGTTACTGGCAGGATCGTCTTGGTTGGAAAAAACTTTCGTTTTTTCTTTGGCTTAGCCACTGAAGCTCTGTAGGTGAGGGGTGCAGTAGACTGGAAAGGAGGATTGGGATATGGCAGAGAAAAGGTAACAGTAGCTGGAGGAAGTTCCTGTGGGTTTGTGGGCAGCTGAGAAGAGGCAGGTGGGTTGAATGCAGGATAGGTGCAGCGGGTAGAGACAGGGTATTGATATTTGGTGGGAAGCAGGATATATTGGGCTGAAACGGAGGTTGCCATGGGTGAAGGGGAAAAAGACTCCTGGGCAGGCATGTGTCTAATAGCAGGTCTGGGTTGTGAAGAGCTGACCGAGGCTGGATATAATAAGTCTGGCCATGCCTGTAACACAGGTTGAACAAACGTGGGTTCACATACTGCCTGTCTAACCAGGGACTGCACCGAATCTATACAATCCACTAGCACCTGTTTAGGACAAGCTGAATAATGCTCCAGAAAGTATACAGCATCATCCTCCAACAGCCACACCAGAGACTCCACCTGATCACTACTGAAGGGGGGAGAAAAATTATCACTTCCTTTAGGACTGCTAGACAGGGCTAGCTCAGCACACACCTGTATCAAGGGCTGAACGTTTTCAAACAGTAATCTACCCTGATCAACCAGAGATTGGGCCAGATGGATACACTCCAGGAGCTGATCCCTGGCCCACTCTTTCAATACCAGACGACAGTAGTTGTTATCCTCCAACACCAGTGAGTCAAGGAGAACAACTGTTTCTGATTGCATTTTAGTAGCAGTAACAGCACTACAATGGTTCCTCTGTGCAGTCACTTCTGGTGAGAGATGGCCTTGGTTTACTGTCACGAACAGGTGTGACCAGAACCGTGTGATCTGTGACAGAGGACACCAAAACGTATATAAGTGAAAATATAATAATTAATTAAAGTGAGTGAGTAATATAGTGCAACCAACTCCAATATGATACAGTGCAATAACCAACCACAGATAGAGACCCACAAATAACAACAGACAGATAAGTACAATAAATGGGAAATACCAGGATCATAAACAATAGCCAGGCCAGGGTCATACACAGCAGATCAGCAGGGGATGTTCCTGAGACATAAACGTAAGCCAGGCCAAGGTCATACACAGGGAGATCAGCAGATGGGGTATGGAACACAGGACAGGGAGAGGATGGATGGGTCAGACTGCAGGCAGGGATGCAAGGTAACAGGTGGGACAGGATAGGGATCTGGACAGGGAGACAGGGTCAGGTTCAGGGCACTAGCAGGTCAGGAGGCAAAGAAGAAACCAAGGCAAACATGTGAGTGCTTGCCGGGTATTTATAGGCCTGTGATTGGCCTCAAGTGACACCTGATTGTAGGAGGTACTGTCTGCTCCACACTGCCAGGATCCATCCGCTGGTGGACGCCAGTACTGCGGCCCAAAGATGACATAACATTAACAGGGAAAAGCTCTCCTGACAGTTCCAAACTGCCAGGAGACACCTGCTGGTGGACCTCAGTACTGCATGCCAAATAACAGATATTACCAGCGGATGGAACATTTCCTGACAGCAGGTGGCAGTTTAGTGCCCATGGCTAGAACACAAAACCAAGCAATGAGGCATAAAGTGTGTGTGTGTGTGTGTGTGTGTGTGTGTGGGGGGGGGGGGGGGGGGGTAGAGGGGGAGGAAATAAGGAAGGGGGAGAAGGGTAACAAGGAGTGCACTCCAACATGAATCAACCCCAGCTGTCTATTGAGAAACCCTGTAGATCAGGGCGGCACTGACCTAATAATCGTCAAGAAATTAAACTGGAGTAACTGATAAACAATGAAACTAACCTCAACATTTACAATTATGCAGAAGAATAAGCCTCTTCCAGAGATGAGATATAGGTCTAAAATCTCATATTAACATCCCAAAGCTCATACGTTAGCAAATAGGCCTGAGGGCTCTCAAGATCCTCAACTATGTTGGAAGGAGAGAGGGCTCTGGCAGGGCAGCTTGAGATCCCAGTGGGGAATTAGTAGTGTAATTGATCCAGGTGGCCCATACACTGTAAAATTAAACAAGACAACCCTTGCTGTCGCCATCCACTCCTCCGCAGCCATAATGGTATTCACAAGACTAATCCATTCAGTTTGATCCGGACTGTGAGCCTTCTTTCAATAGCTAGGAATCAGTCGTCTCGGCGCATTTAAGAGATGAGGCAGGACCAACCTGTGGTAATGGCTGAGAGGAATGGAGGGCACATGAAGCAAGAGCTCAAATGGAGAATCGGGTATTTCTATATCCAAAATAACTTTGATTTGAGCCCTAACGTCTTGCTAAAAGAGTTGAAGCTTGGGGCATTCCCACTAAATGTGCAGGAAAGTGCTTTGATGCCCACACTCCCTCCAGCAAGCATCTGATCGAGCTGGGTATATCTTGGGAAGTTTAGTAGGGACAATAAATGACATATAAACCCATAATGAATGTGACAATCAGTATGATGGGCCACTTATACTATAATGATATAAGTCCACATATATTCAGAAAAAGTAGTGTTCCTTGATGAGTGACATAAAATGGCATTGTGTCCCCATATAGATGGGTGCAATATAATCAATGAAAGGAAATCCTCCTCGTGATGATAACAGATCACACTGACAAAGTGAATATCCGCCACCACATGAATAACATGCTTACCAGCTTGCACAAGCTGAATTGCTTGTGGCTAATACCCAGCCAAGGCCTTTTCCTCACAGAATATCAAAGAGATGACAATCTGACCAGATGAGCTTTCACTGCACATTAGGAACTCGAATCGTACATTGGAAAACCGTACATTCTATTTGGGTTAAACATTGATGTCATTGCTTTTGACAATGCTTAATGTTATACAGTGGTACCAGTGTTTGTGAACTTGATCTGGGCCTCATTTACTCCTACCAATATAGAAACAAATGTTTTTGCTGCCATTCTTGGCAACGTATAGGTGGGCATACTATTTAACCATCATGACCAATTACACCACATAGAGATCACCTCATTATGCCATTCTTGTATTATTTTTGTAGTGTATATATATATATATATGTATATATATATATATATATATATATATATTTATATTTATATTTATTTATTTATTTCAGGTACTTATATAGCGCCGTCAATTTACGCAGCGCTTTACATATATATTATACATTCACATCAGTCCCTATACCCTCAAGGAGCTTACAATCTAAGGTCCCTAACTCACATTCATACCTATACTAGGGCCAATTTAGACAGGATCCAATTAACCTACCAGCATGTCTTTGGCGTGTGGGAGGAAACCGGAGTACCCGGAGGAAACCCACGCAGGCACAGGGAGAACATGCAAACTCCAGGCAAGTAGTGTCGTGGTCGGGATTCGAACATATATATATATATATATATATATATATATATATATATATATATATATACACTTCCCTTTGACATGGATGTTATGCATCCATTTTTTTTAAATTTATATTCAAATCCCTCTAATTATGTAATTTGGCATTGTATTACTCCACGGAGCTTTTAACCATGTTGGTTGGTAAAGATCACCTGATGAGATCTATAAAGTGGATGGGGACTTGTTTAGTCTGTCTCCTACCATTTGGGTGTTTCCTGCCTTGAGATGGCAAGATTTGTGGAGCGGATGGGGACTAGATCAGTTTACCCTTTACCACTGGCGTTTTTCCCTTATTTAAGATGGAGGGCGCCATTGCCACTATCCGAGTGCACCAGGACGACATATTGTGACTAAACAAGTTGGGAGGAGGGACCTGCTGACGTCACCACGTTGTTTGATACCCTGGAAGGGTGGACGTTTGATTCAGCCGGCTGGCTTTTTTTACAATTAGCTTATTATCATCCATGTTAATGCAAGTGTATTACTTTTTAGTTAATAAATGTAAAGTTTAGTTTTACACTATGGCGAGTCTCTCTCTTTTCGGATTTCCAATGTACGATGCCTGAGTGATGATCCTAATACCGAGTGGAAAGATATGCCTATTTGGGTTCCTAATGTGCCGTGAAAGCTCATCTGATCAGATTGTCATCTCTTTGATATCCTGTGAGGAAAAGGCCCTGGCTGGGAATTAGCCGCAAGCGATTTAGCTTGTGCAAGCTGGTAAGCATGTTATTAATGTGGTGGCGGATATTCTCTTTGTTGGTGTAATCTGATACATCCCGAGGAAGATTTTCTTTTTATTGATTATATTGCACCCATCTATATGGGGGACACAATGCCATTTTATGTTACTCATCAAGGAACACTGCTTTTTCTGAATATATGTGGACTTATATCATTATAGTATAAGTGGCTCATCATACTTATTGTCACATTCATCACGGCTTTATATGTCATTTATTAACTCGCTCAACAATTTCATATTCAGGTTTTAGAGCGCAACTCTATTTTTTAAAATGTATTTTCTCTGTGTATATCTCACAGCAGAGCATAGGCGTGCACACAGGGTGTGCTGGGGGTGCCTAGGCACATCCTAATCACCCTGTGCAAAACAGATTCCCCCTGCGGAACCCCCCTGGCAGCTGAGGCTACAGAGAAAGGGCCTGGGGACTCTCTCTCCTGAGTACCTTTTTCTGCTATTTAACCAAAGCCCCTCAATGGGGCTCCTAACAAATTGTAAAAAAATAAATAATTATAAAAAAAAATAATATTGTAAAAAAAAAAAATAATAATAATAATAAAAAAATCTACTGACAGCAATCTCATCCCTACTGACACCATCCACTGCTCTACTGACACCGTCCTCTGCTCTACTGACACCATCCACTGCACTACTGTGCATGTGTGTTTGAACTTTGGGGTGCAATAGGCTGTGCACACCTTGCAGCAGAGTTTGCTGTTATTTAGGGTTCATCAGCATACAGTGCAGTTTTTTTCCCTTTTATAAGTTTAGCAGGGACTCTATACCAATGGTTAAGTAGCTTATAGTTGCACTCTTGCAGCTTTGTGTCCACAGAACTGGTGTGGGTGAGATGGTATAGATGATCATATAAAAGATATTAGAATCGTGCTAAAAAATATATAATAATTCTATAGATCAGTCCATCAGATATAAAAGCATAACATCTTTCTCCCAACGGAATCGTTCTCCTATTCGCGGGGCGCCACTCGCTCACATGGATGGATGGTTTGTATACCAAAAACAACAAAAGCTCCACATGGCATAAAACCTTTTATAGAGTTTATGGGCGGCACAGTGGCGCAGTGGGTAGCACTTTCGCCTAGCAGTAAGAAGGGTCGCTGGTTCGAATCCCGACCACGACACTACCTGCCTGGAGTTTGCATGTTCTCCCTGTGTCTGCGTGGGTTTCCTCCGGGTACTCCGGTTTCCTCCCACACTCCAAAGACATGCTGGTAGGTTAATTGGATCCTGTCTAAATCGGCCCTAGTATAGGTATGAATGTGAGTTAGGGACCTTAGATTGTAAGCTCCTTGAGGGTATAGGGACTGATGTGAATGTATAATATATATATATGTAAAGCGCTGCGTAAATTGACGGCGCTATATAAGTACCTGAAATAAATAAAAATAAATAAAAATTAAAAATAAAGTTATGGACTTACATAAAATGGAAGCCTTAAGTCTGGTGTGCCAGCTGGTGCACAACCAAAACAAACCTGTCCTTCCGGGACATGAGGGGATAGGTGACATCAGCGCGTCACTCTTCCCTATGCGTTTCATCAGATAATGTCCAGGGGCACGTGCGGCGCGCTGCGTCACCTCCTTAGAATAGTACACAAAATAGCTAAACCTTGATCTGAGCCGCGACTCGCTGTTCCAATATCCGCATCGGCGTGTACCAAGCCTCTTTTATGGATGTCCGCCACGCGGATGCATTCTTTAAAAATATTTTCATATCAAAACAAAAAAGAAAAAGATATTCCTCTATTGGCCGCCATTATAAAAGAATAGCTCTGAGATATAACAGCATCAGAGACATCCTCTCTCATAGCCACTAATTATAGATGTTATACTATTGCGCAAACTCCCCTTCACAGATTAAACTCACAGGAAATAGCAAATTTATACATTGGTGTCACAGACACCAAAATCTAACATAGCGACATCTAGCGGTTGAAGTCCCAATTCATAAAGGAAAGAAAAAAGAAAAAACAAATGCCAAAACCTAAAAATATATTATACATGCTACTGGCAAAATACCAAATTGATCAAAATATGATATTTAAAATAGATACTAAAAATTAGTACTAAAAAATAAAACTGAACCGAATTGTCAAACAGAAGCAACTCGAAGCTCAGAACGAGGTACAGAAATTGAATTATTTAAAACTAAAAAACGGGGGATACCCCTTAGTCACAATCCCAGATCCACATACAGTAAACATAATTATTTACCCAAAGTTGATAGGTAACTGACCCACATACATAGTATGCTAGAAAAAAAAACATAATGGTCTACTAGTATTCCAGTATCCAGATCCACAGTGTAGCACACCAAATGGCCTCCTTGGTCAATGTTATCAGACTTTGTCATATAGATCTAAGAGTTGTTAATGAATGCATAGGCACGGGGTATCTGAAAGGTCCCCATCATGCATTAAGTCATAGTGCCTAAATGCATAGATCTAAGAGTTGTTAATGAATGCATTAACAATGGTGTCTACGTTGAGGCCATAGGGGATGTAAGATTTCAACCTATATATCCAGGCCATCTTCTGTTTTGAAATCTCCCTCACCAGAGAGCTTCCTCTCCAGTGGGGTCTATACTTATCAGTGCCCAAAAACATGGTATCTGAAGGGTCCCTATCATGCATCAAGCCATAGTGCCTAGATATGCAATTATTTTTAAAACCTTTTCTAATTTATATTTATGTGCTCATTAAGCCCCAGCTGAAGGGCCCACTTGGTCCTAACCACTCCAACAGTGGAGCATGTAATAAATGTCTCTTTCTCAAATGACCGAGACGTACTTGTTGAGACAAAGTCACAAATCTTCCTAGCTCTACACTTATCGAGGGAGCATACCTAACATTTTTTACAGCGATAATACCCCGTAAAGGGTTTTGGAAAAAACATCTGTTTTCTTTCGGTGGGACCTGTACACCAGGGGCTATCTTGTCTCTCAAAGAAGAGGCGCCCCTAAATGCTATCTGTGGCTTCTTGGGCAAGACTGTGCCAAGTACCTGATCAATACCCAATACATGCCAGTGCTTTTGTATTGGCCTCTTAATAGTCTGGTATTGTACAGAAAAGGTAGGTATAAATGGGAGAGAGACCTTAGTGTTAGTTTCATTTGGCTGTTTTTCCACTAAAAGGGGCATCCTATCTAACTCCCGTATAGATTTTATTGTGTCACTAAATGATTCTGAATTATACCCCTTCTCTATAAACCTATCAAAGAGGACAGCTTCCTGAATATCAAACTCATCTATCGCAATATAGTTACGCCTAGGGTGCATAAATTAACTCAGAGGTACCGATCTTATCCAGGGTTCATAATGGCAGCTGTCTGAAGGAATGTAAGAATTCCTATTGGTGGGTTTGAAGAAAGTAGTCATAATAAACCTCTCCACCTTCACCGAAATCTTAAGGGCCAAAATGTTGATTTCCTCCATGCTGGACTCAAAATTGAATTTGATGCCCCTATTGTTATTATTAAGCATCTCCATAAATTCACAAAGTTCAGAGTTGTTGCCCTCCCATAGGAGGAGGACATCATCTATATATCTAGCCCACAAGACCACCTGGGGTCTCTGTTGGGCATAGACGACGTCCTCCTCCCATTTGGCCATGAACAAGTATGCTAGACCCGGGGCATACTTAGCCCCCATAGCCACCCCCCTGTCCTGGCGGTAAAACTGGTGATCGAACCAGAAGTAATTATGTGTCGCAGCAGTTAGATACAACCCAACTGCCTCCAAATCCCAAAAAAGGGAATAATCGTGTACAACGAAGTTACATCAGCTGTAACTAACCACAACCCCTCTTTGGGGGTGATTCCGGACAGTAAATTGATACAGTGGTGTAGTGGGTAGCACTCTTGCCTAGCAGAAAAAAGGGTCGCTGGTTCGAATCCCAACCACGACACTACCTGCCTGGAGTTTGCATGTTCTTCCTGTGCCTGCGTGGGTTTCCTTCGGGTACTCTGGTTTCCTCCCAACTGCAAAGACATGCTGGTAGGTTAATTGGCTTCTGTCTAAATTGACCCTAGTATATGAATGTGAGTTAGGGACCTTAGATTGTAAGCTCCTTGAGGGTAGGTACTGATGTGTATGTACAATGTATATGTAAAGCACTGCTTAAATTGACGGCGCTATATAAGTACCTTAAATAATAATAGTATCTTTAATATACAACGGCATATTCTGCACCAGTGGCTGCAGATAATGGTCAATACACTTGCCCACTCGGGACGTAACAGAGTCAGTCCCACTCACTGTAGGACGTCCCGGGGGCAAGTCTGATTTTTATGGACCTTTGGTAGATATTAAATAATGAGGGTACGTGGGGCACTCGGCACCAGGTATATCTTCTCCTTCTTATTTATTTTTTTTGGAAAATTATTTTTATTCACAGTTTTCAATACAAAAACAACAATAACATACACCCACAGAACCCCCCCCCCTCATCCCTATTGTGCAATGTTCAAGCATGACAGGCATTCAAATATAATCACAAGCTTTTCCGGCCTACTCAAGTCATTCTAACCATACATGCTTATATGAAATCTAGGGCAATGACTGCAGCCATCCGGTATCTATAAGACCTGTCTCGTTTTTCCAATCAATGCATGTTCCCTTTCATATACATTTAGCCCATCATTTACCCAGTAGCTCACACAGTATCATCAGAAGAAAGCCAGCTCTGCCATACCTTCTCAATTTTTTTTGGGCACCCTCTACTTAAGTAAGTGGCTTTATATAGGGGTAAGGCCTTATTTACTAAGCCTTTCCAGAAGGCTAAGGATGGAGCCTCAGGTTTTTTCCAGCATAAAAGGATGGCTTTGCGTGCATAAAACAGGGCAAGGGAGATCATAGTTCTTTGTGCCCTAAGAGGTGCTACCTCCTCCACCAGGCCCAGCATACATACTGATATTGTCATGGGGACAGGCAGCGAGGCCAGCCCTTGAATGACCCCGATAACCCCCATCCAAAATATCTGTATTAATGGACAGTGCCAGAATACATGATTGAAATCTGCCCCTGCCTCTGTACAGCGCCAACAGGAGGCGTCATCCAAACCATATATGCTGGCCAATCTCGCTGGTGTATAATATACTCTGTGAAGTATCTTGAATTGTATGTACCTGTCACGGGCTGACACCAAGACCTGAAAGGGGTGGTCCCACATATCGTCCCAGTCATCCCCTTAAAAATTAGGGACTAATGAGCTCCATTTCTCTCTACATTTACTAAGTGCCGGAGGCCTTTCGACAAACAACTCTTTATATGCTTCTGAAAGCGTCCCCCGCACAGATTCATCACAGAGCAACTGCTCTAAAGGTGAGGAATGAAGTATCACCGCGTCTGTGCCAAACTGTGCAACAAACGCATGCCTCAGCTGTAAGTAGCGGAAAAAATACCAATTTGGTAGATCATGTCTATCCTTCAATTCATTAAAGGAAAGCAACTTCCCCTCCCCTATGATGTTCTTTAATTGTTTGATGCCGACTCTGGCCCATATTACTGGATCTGGAATTTCACTGAAATGGGATAGCCTGGGGTTAAGCCACAATGGTGTGTCCGGCGACCAAGCTTCCGTATCCAATTGCATTAGCACCCCCGCCCTGTCCCGCGCGCGAATAGTAACGCGCATGGAGCCAGTCAGAGACGCCGCCACCCGTGGCCCTCTGTACACTAAATAAGAAAGACTCTCATAAGATCCCAGTAAAGCTGCCTCTAGAACTGTCGCTGCATCTCCACTATCTCTTGCTAACCAACGTCTGGCAAACACCATCTGACCCGCAATAAAATACTTGAACAGGCCAGGTAGTGCCAATCCTCCCTGTCCATATGGTTCTTGTAGTGTACGAAGGCCCACTCTAGGATGCCCGGAACCCCACAGAAATGAATTAAACAGGCTGTTTACGCGCCGGAAGAAAGAGCAGGGGACCCAGATGGGGGTATTACGTAAAAAATAGAAGAACACTGGTAGAATCTTCGTTTTAAGTAAGTTCACCCTACCAATTAGGAAGAGTGGTAGGTGTTTCCAGGCCTCTAGTCGTGTTTTAGTCTTTGTAAGCAGTGGCATTAAGTTAAGTGTCAAGTAATCTGTAAATTTAGGGGACACCCATATACCCAAATATTTCATTTCATGGACCCAGACGATAGGCACCAAGGTTGATGCCCGCGCCTGTGCTCCATCATCAATAGCCATGATACTGGACTTCTCCCAATTTACTTGCAGACCTGATGATTTGCAAATATGTTTAGTATCTCAAATACTGCCTCCAAGGATGGTCCTGGGTCCTCTAGGAAAAGGAGCATATCATCAGCGTATAAGGCCGTGCATTCTCTGATGCTGCCTACCTGAAGGGCTTTGACTTCTGTGGATGCTCTTAGAGCAATAGCTATCGGCTCTATGGCCAGAGCAAATAGAGCTGGGGAAAGTGGGCAGCCTTGCCGCATTCCCCCCTACACCGAAAACTGTGCTGAGACTTGAGTGCCTATCTTAATTGTTGCCTTGGGTGAGCCGAATAGGAGCGAAATCCAAGTAAGGAACACTTCTCCAAACCCCATATGCCTTAACACAGTGGACATGTAATGCCAGTCTACTGAATCGAAGGCCTTAGCCATGTCCAAGAACACAATCACCCTGGCTCCAGAGTTGGTATGATCAATCTGTAGGTGTGCAAACAGCCTGCGGAGATTCGTATCGGTGGACTTCTGGGGTATAAACCCAGTTTGGTCTATGTCTACCAGTGTAGTTTTTACCTTCGATAATCTCTTGGCCAATATTTTAGTAAGAATTTTAAGATCCTGATTGAGGAAAGCTATAGGTCTATACGAGGAGCAGCTCAGGGGATCCTTGCCCGGTTTGGGCAATAGGACCACCTGAGCCTCCATGAGAGAGTCCGGCAATGTCCTATGTTCTAAGCAGAAATTAAATAACTCCTTAAGTCTAGGTACAAGAGTCTCAAGATGTGACCTGAACCATTCAATGCAAAAACCATCCGGCCCTGGTGATTTGTGTGGTGGAAAAGACCTAATCGCAGTTTCTATTTCTTTTTCAGTAAATTCTCTGCTTCCAGACTATTTTGATCTGACTCCGACAGTTTTGGTATAGATATGGAAGTAAGCAGTGATTCAAGATCCTGTTTATTATATGTCGGGATGGGGGAGTAGAGAGTACTGTAATAGTCTACAAAGATATCAAGGATATCACTTGGGTCCGTCACCAGGGCACCTTGAGAGTTATTGACACAAGGTATACTAGTCTGAAGTCGCTGCTCCGCAACCAGCATAGCCAAAAGCTTCCCATTTTTATCTCCCTGTTTGAAGAGGGACTCAGCCCTCCTCGCCCAGGAAGTGTGAGTTAATTCTGTAAAATGTAATGTCAGAAGACGGCGAGCCTCTAGTAATGCAGTGTATGTAACTTCTGACTGGTCAGCCGCATGTGAATACGTAGCATGTATTGCACGTTGTATCCAGGAGCGTCGCATAGTGAGGATCCTATTACCATCTAGATGCGTCTCTTGTAAGAAGAAAATGTGAGGTTTAAGCGGTTTCAAGTATTGGAACATTAGAGCACGGCGAAATTTGTCGTTTAGGCCTCTAACGTTCCAAGACAGTATATCTGTAAGCATTAAAGTATTGGTATATGACGCAGGTCTCAAGTAGCCCTGGACAGAATTTGGAACATTCCACAACTGAAAACATGCCTCCCCCCCACCCAAAAAAGAAAAACATGTAACTCCCTACTGCTGTGTAAAACATACTCTGGTACACGCAGCGTATTCCCCAAACTAAGCCCAACTGTTACGTGAACGTGACCTAAAAAAACAAAGAAGTCCAGGTCATTACAACCAATCCAAAAAAGGAAAGATAGAAAAACGTATGAAAAGTGTTTGTTCTGACTTCACTTTCAGTCCGTGCCACTAAGGAAGAGTGGAAGCCCGCTCATCCTCCCACCACAGAATTCAGAGGCATGAAGTGGGCATTGCACCCAATGCAAGAATACCAACAATACGGATACAAGAAAAACCCAGGAGTTCATAAAAAAAGAGGAAAAACCTAGTGCATCCTCTGTGCGGCGTCATGGGACCAGTGTACTTGCATTGTCTTAGGCAATGAAGATGTATGAGTAGCCTCCAAATGCAGACCGCTCCCCCCCCTTCCCCCCCAGGGCACGAACAGCAAGGTCCCCAAGAAAAAAAAAACTCACTGTGGAGATGGTATCACATATATCGTTCTTTACAACGTGTCGATCCAATCACTTGCCTCTTCAGGTGTATCAAAAAATCTGACGGTGCCTTTGTGAGGAACCCACAGCCGGCTGGGGTAAAGCATGCCATACTTGATATTCTTTTCCCGGAGACAGCGTCTCACCTCGTTAAAGGATCTGCGACGTTTCTAAACCTCGGCTGAAAAATCCAGAAACAGCATCAGCTTGGTGTTCTCATATGGTAGTTCTGGATGTTTCCTTGCTTCCGCCAGGATCATATCTCTGTCGCGGTAGTTTAACAGTCGCACCAAGAATGGCCTAGGAGGTGCCCCTTCAGGCCCCCTTCCCGTGGGTACTCTATGTGCCCTTTCAACTACGTAGGTAGGCGGCATGTCTGGCAAGTTCAGCAATTGTTTGAACAATGACTCAGCAAAGATGGCAGGATCACGACCCTCCGCGCCCTCTGGCAGGCCTATGACACGGACATTGTTCCGCCTCTGTCTATTTTCAGCATCATCGACTTTGTGTACCATGGAACTCACCAGCGATTGCAATTCTGCTATTTGTGCAGTATGTGTGCCCTGCTGGTCCTCCACTGTGCCAATCCTATCCTCCGCTTTATTGATTCTTCCTCTCATTTTGTCTAGATCATGGCGGATCAAAGTACACTCGGACACCAGGTGATCTATGCGGACCATCATCATAGCCTTGAACCCCTCTATAGCAGCCAGAATGGGCTTGGTGATCGCCTCTGGTGCTTTCTCCAAAGCAGCTGAGGAAGGGTCAGCCTCCTGCACCTCTGAGGGAGCCAACATCTTAAGAGGGGACTTAGCTGCAGAGGTTCCCGGGCTTTGCATAACTCCCAGCCCGCTCTGTCTGACGGAAGTGGAGGTGGATGTAGTCATGGCGCCTGGTGAGTTCGTGCTCTGTCCCTTCCCCAAGCGCGGCAGCTTCAGGTCCTTGCTGTGTTTACCCTGACCCTTTGCAGACATAATCGCTGTCTCAGGGGGGTCCAGGGTGTCTGCGGGAGCCTCCGTGCAGTTTGTGGGAGAAACAGTGCGGGAATTCAGGATTGCGGCTCGGATCCTCACAGAGCTCCAGAGCGCCTTTTTATATTTGAGGACAGGGTCCCTATTCAAAGGGGTATAGGTTTCACAGTCCCCCACTATGTGATACATTTCCGTCAGGTAATTGCATAGATCAAGCACAACTATCCCCCCTCCCTTAGCTGCCGGTCTAATGACTAGTGCTTTGTTGTTACACAGGGGATTCAATCCCATCTCTAAATCCCTCTGCATCTTAACGTTCTTCACCCTAATCTGATCTAAGTCCCGTAGGACAACATCCCTAAATTCCCTAATGGAGGGTGCTAGTGTGCATGGGAGATTGAATAGAGAGTCATTAGAGAGATTGGAGTGTTGAAACTCTGATGATGTAACTCTATTCTCTTTAATAGGATTGGACAACAAGTATCGTTTGATATTGAGTTTTCGCATGTACTTGTGTGCATCCATATAGGTCTGGTATTTGCTCAACTTCCTAGGTGGAGCAAACTTCAGGCCCTTGTCCAAAAGTTTATTTTCCGGATCAGTTAAAGTTTGCTTACTTAAATTATAAATTCCCACTCCTAAGTTCTCTTTCTTTTTTGCTGATTGTACCCGCCTCCCCCCTCTAGTTCCTCTCGTAGTTCTATGGGTCTTTTGATACCCTGGTTGCTTTTGGGAAAACCCCGAATCTGATAGCCCCGATTGGGTGGGGGTCCAAATTATTGGCCCGTTTCATAGTGATTGTTATTGGGTCTGTAAGTATTAGGATGATACACTTCTGGATCTCTCCTAGGTGTATCATTTCTAAATCCTCTATTATCAAATCCAAAACCGTCAGGGGCCTCTCCATCTTGTAGTGGGAAGAACCAATTTTGTATAGGGACATTGTATACTTGGTACCTATTGTTTCTTTCCCCATTTTAATAGGTGTAGCCTGTTGGTTAGTGCCCTGTGATTATATAGAATGTCCCTGTCTATATTGGTTGTTACCATGTGTGTACATAGGGGGTCCCTGCCTATATTGGTTCTGGTGACCATTCTAATAATTGTTCCTATTGTTATTTTGTCGCCTGCGGTGACCCCTGGTAGGGCTGGTGATTACCTTTTTCCTGGGGTCTGGGTTTATTTTGAGGAGAGCCCCTCCTCAGTGAGTGATACGGTTCTCCTCTCAACCTGGCTATAGTGGGGTTCATCCCAAATCCACTACTAATACCTCCTTGTGTTGACGTGTCCATCACATTATCACATTCAACAGATGGACTAATCTATAGAATTATTATATATAGCGCAATTCTAATATCTTTTATATGTGCTATACTGTGGTTTATGTCATACAGGAGAATCGCTGCTCATATTTGCTGGTCACTTTTTTGGTTTCAATTTTTTTTGTTTTTTAACCCCTTATAGCGCAGTTTGTTCTCCCTTTTACTATTCTATTTTCAAAACCTTACGGGGTATTATCTCTGTAAAAAAATGTCAGGTATGCTCCCTCAATAAGTGTAGAGATAGGAAGATTTGTGGCTTTGTCTCAACGAGTATGTCTCGGTCATTTGAGAAAGAGACATTTATTACATGCTCCACTGTTGGAGTGGTATATCTCATCCAGTGCCCCTGTGGGCTCCAATATGTGGCCAGGACCAAGCGGGCCCTTTAGATGAGGCTTAATGAGCACATAAATATAAATTAGAAAAGGTTTTAAAAATAATTCCATATCTAGGCACTATAACTATGACTTGACCCTTCAGATACCCTGTTTTTTGGGCATTAATAAGTATAGACCCCACTGGAGAGGAAGCTCTCTGGTGAGGGAGATTTCAAAACAGGAGATGGCCTGGATATATAGGTTGAAATCTTACGTTTCCCATATGGCCTCAACGTACACACTGATGTCAATGCATTCATTAACAACTCTTAGATCTATGCATTTATGCACTATGACTTGATGCATGATGGGGACCTTTCAGATATCCTGTGCCTATGCATTCATTAACAACTCTTAGATCTATATGACAAAGTCTGATAACATTGACCAAGGAGACCATTTGGTGTGCCAGGTTGTGGATCTGGATACTGGAATACTAATAGACCATTATGTGTTTTTTTTTTTAGCATACTCTGTATGGGTCAGTTATTGGGACTGGGGTAATACTTATCAACTTTGGGTAAATAATTATGTTTACTGTATGCAGATCCGGGATTATGACTAAGGGGTATCCCCCATTTTTTAGTTTTAAATAATTCAATTTGCGTACCTCATTCTGAGCTTCGAGTTGCTTCTGTTTGACAATTCGGTTCAGTTTTATTTTGTTAGTATCTATTTTAAATATCATATTTCGATCAATTTGGTATTTTGCCAGTAGTATGTATAATATATTTTTAGGTTTTGACATCAGTTTTTTCTTTTTCTTTTTTCCTTCCTTTATGAATTGGGACTTTGTTTAACAGTGACATTCCTACTTTCAACCGCTAGATGTCACTATGTTAGATTTTGGTGTCTGTGACACCAATGTATAAATTTGCTATTTTCTGTGAGTTTAATCTGGGAGGCGGAGTTTGTGCAATAGGCTAACATCTATAATTGGTGGCTATGAGAGAAGACGCTGTTATATCTCAGAGCTTTCTTTTATAATGGCGGCCAATAGAGGAATATCTTTTTCTTCTTTTTTGTTTTGATATGAAAATATTTTTAAAGAATGCAAGAAGGCGGACGTCCGTAAAAGAGGCTTGGCACACACCGATGCAGATATTGGAACAGCGAGTCACGGCTCAGATCGAGGCTTGGCTATTTTGTTTACTATTTAAGGAGGTGACGCAGCGCGCCGCCCATGCCCCTGGACGACATCATCTCTGATGAAACGCATAGGACAGAGCAATGCGCTGACGTCACCTATCCCCTCGTGTCCCAGAAGGACGGGTTTGTTTTGGTTGTGCACCGATCGGCACACCAGACTTAAGGCTTGCATTTTACTTTTAACATGTAAATGCATTACTTTATTTTTATTAAACTCTATAAAAGGTTTTATGCCATGTGGAGCTTTTGTTGTTTTTGGTATACAAACCATCCATCCATGTGAGCAAGTGGCACCCCGCAAATAGGAGAATGATTACGCTGAAAGACCCAGGCTGGGTATAAGCCAAACGTGCTGTTTGATCCCCTGTAACGGGGCATCATCTGGAGCTGGTAAGCAGCAAATCTTAGTATTTGGTGGCGGACTCTTCACATGAGGTGACTGATGGCGGTTTCTATCATCAGGAATCGTCGAGGCTCATATTTGGAATCAATGGTGGACTTTTATAGGAACCCTATGCTTCTATATCTGATGGACTGATCTATAGAATTATTATATTTTTTTTTGTGCGATTATCTTTTACATGTGCTATACTGTGGT
This sequence comes from Aquarana catesbeiana, assembly GCF_042186555.1. NCBI lineage: Eukaryota > Metazoa > Chordata > Amphibia > Anura > Ranidae > Aquarana > Aquarana catesbeiana. The sequence continues at coordinate 104,574,945 of NC_133330.1, forward strand.
TTATGTCATACAGGAGAATCACTGCTGTCTGTTTTTTGGTTTAAATTTTTTGGGGGTTTTTAACCCCTTATAGTGCAGTTTGTTCTCCCTTTTACTATTCTGGTATAGATGCTCAAGTTGGGTCTCTGTGAACTCATACTGCAGGTCTTTCTCCCATTTCCTTATATAGACATGCTTTCCTCCATGTTCCCCCAAGAGTAACATCTCATACAACAACGAGATGGAATGGGGGATCTAATTATATGGTTTGAAGTGAATGTGTTTATCCCCCCAAAAAAACTCAAAAAACTAAAATTTCAGATCTAAGGCCTATTATTATAGTAAGGCCTGTTTTTCACTTTAAGCTCTATTTACATGTAAGAAAAACTAGAATTCCCTTTTTAAATGCTTACTGTTATAGCCGGGTGCATGATGGAAAATAGGATTTTTATAACAGCTTACCTGTAAAATCCCTTTCTTTTGAAGTACATCACGGGACACAGAGCCATAGTAATTACTATATGGGTTATAGTCCACCTTCAGGTGCTGGACACTGGCACACCCTAAACAGGAAGTTGCCTCCCTATATAACCCCTCCCACTACTGGGAGTATCTCAGTTTTGTAGCAAAGCAATACACGTGTATACTAGAAAGAGGGGCGGGACCTCTGTGTCCTGTGATGTACTTCAAAAGAAATGGATTTTACAGGTAAGCTGTTTTAAAAATCCTATTTTCTTTAATCGTACATCACGGGACACAGAGCCATAGTAATTACACCCTGTTCCAAATAATTATGCCAATTATATTTTTCTCATTTACCTAAATAATTGATGTAAACAACAGTCAGCATAATTCTCATGTTATCAACTATTAAGAGTACAATTCAAATTTTATTGAACAAACAGTTTTTTTTTCAAAATAAAAAACTTACAATGCACTGTTCCAAATTATTACGCACAGTAAGTTTCAAAACACTCTATAGGTTGTAAAGAACTGAAAATTGTCGTTTGTTGTGTTTGCAGCATATTTACTGAAATCAAAAGCTATTTCAATCAAACTTTGAACAACATTTTAGCTTTTTAAACATTTTAACAGGTCACGTTACATTTTAACATAGGACCCCTTATTTGATAGTAGCTTCACAAGTCTTGCATCCATTGATCTTGTGAGTTTTTGGACAGTTTCTGCTTGAATTTGTTTGCAAGCTGTCAGAATAGCCTCCCAGAGCTGCTGTTTGGATGTAAACTGCCTCCCACCCTCATAGATCTTTTTCTGGAGGATGCTCCAAATGTTGTCAATAGGATTGAGGTCAGGGGAGGATGGAGGCCACACCATGACTTTCTCTCCTTTTATCCCCATAGCAGCCATTGATGCAGAGGTATTCTTTGCAGCATGAGATGGTGCATTGTCATGACTGAAGATGATTTTATTACGGAAAGCATACTTCTTCCTTCTCTACCTGGGAAGGAAGTGGTCAGTCAGGAACTCCACATACTTTGCAGAGGTCATCTTTACACCTTAAGGGGCCAACCAGCTCTCTTCTCATGATTCTGGCCCAAAACATGACTCCACCACCGCCTTGTTGACGTCACAGCCTTGTTGGAACAGGGTGGCCGTCCACCAACCATCCACTACTCCATCCATCTGGACCATCCAGGGTTGCACGGCACTCATCAGTGAACAGGACTGTTTGAAAATTAGTCTTCATGTATTTTTCTGCCCAATGCAGCCATTTCTGCTTGTGAGCATTGGTTAGTGGTGGCCAAATAGAAGGTTTATGCACAGTTGCAAGACTCTGGAGGACTCTACACCTTAATGTCCGTGGGACTCCAGAGGCACCACCAGCTTCAAATATCTGTTTGCTGCTATGTAATGGTGTTTTAGCAGCTGCTCACTTGATCCCCTGCATGGATCTGGCAGAAATCTTCCTCAATGTGCCTTTATCTGCACGAAACCCATCTGTGCTCTGAATAAGCCACAAAGCTCTAATAGTGCGATGATCACGCTTAAGTTTTCATGAAATATCTAATGTTTTCATACCTCGTCCAAGGCACTCTTTTCGGCAGGAGAGAGATCCTTTTTCTTCCCCATATTGCTTGAAAAATGGTGCTCTGCTTAATAATGTGGAACACCCTCCTTTAGTAGTTTTTCCTTTAATTGGGCTCACCTGGAAATCTAATTATCACAGGTGTCCGAGATTGTTTTCAGTGATCAAAAGAGCCCTGAGACCAGTGGCGTAGCGTGGGGGGTGCGGGGGGTGCCGTGGCCCCGGGCGCGAAATTTAGGGGGGCGCAATTTCGTGCCAGTAGTGTCACTACTGGCTGCCTCCTCCTAATTTCTTTTCCTGTGTCCCCCGCGCTCCGCCGCCATGTCTAGTGTTTTGCGCCCTGTGATTGGGCGTATGGGGGTCATGTGCGGCGTGGGGCTGGCCTATCCACGATCACAGTCGCTCCTGAAGTCCCGCCTCCGCACATGACCCCCATTCGCCCAATCACAGTGCGCCGGGAAAAATGAATATGGCGGCCGGAGCGCAGGGGAGACGAGAGTGTGAGCGCCGGGGCAGATGTCTTCTCATCCTCCAGACCGATGCAACACAATAAGGTAAGTAATAGATAAACGGGGGGGGAGAGAAGAGACAGGCGCCGTATATGTAGTGTCAGTATAGGAAGACTAGGCAGGACAGTTACAGTATAGTGTATAGTGTAGTGGACAGTGTAGTATAGTGTAGTGGTCAGTATAGTGGTGTGGACAGTGTAGTATTGTGGTCAGTACAGTGTAGTGGTCAGTGTAGTATTGTGGTCAGTGTAGTGTAGTGGACAGTATAGTGTAGTGGACAGTATAGTGTAGTGGTCAGTATAGTGTAGTGGTCAGTGTAGTGGACAGTGTAGTGTAGTGGACAGTGTAGTGTAGTGGTCAGTGTAGTGTAGTGGTCAGTGTAGTGTAGTGGTCAGTGTAGTGTAGTGGACAGTGTAGTGTAATGGTCAGTACAGTGTAGTGGACAGTGTAGTATTGTGGTCAGTATAGTGTAGTGGACAGTGTAGTGTAGTGGTCAGTGTAGTGTAGTGGTCAGTATAGTGTAGTGGTCAGTGTAGTGGTCAGTGTAGTGGACAGTGTAGTGTAGTGGACAGTGTAGTGTAGTGGTCAGTACAGTGTAGTGGACAGTGTAGTATTGTGGTCAGTGTAGTGGTCAGTGTAGTGGTCAGTACAGTGTAGTGGTCAGTGTAGTATAGTGGTCAGTACAGTGTAGTGGACAGTGTAGTATTGTGGTCAGTATAGTGTAGTGGACAGTGTAGTGTAGTGGTCAGTGTAGTGTAGTGGTCAGTGTAGTGTAGTGGTCAGTATAGTGTAGTGGTCAGTGTAGTGGTCAGTGTAGTGGTCAGTGTAGTGTAGTGGACAGTGTAGTGTAGTGGTCAGTACAGTGTAGTGGACAGTGTAGTATTGTGGTCAGTGTAGTGGTCAGTACAGTGTAGTGGTCAGTGTAGTATTGTGGTCAGTATAGTGTAGTGGTCAGTGTAGTATTGTGGTCAGTATAGTGTAGTGGACAGTGTAGTATTGTGGTCAGTGTAGTATTGTGGTCAGTATAGTGTAGTGGACAGTGTAGTGTAGTGGTCAGTACAGTGTAGTGGACAGTGTAGTATTGTGGTCAGTGTAGTATTGTGGTCAGTGTAGTATTGTGGTCAGTGTAGTATAGTGGTCAGTACAGTGTAGTGGACAGTGTAGTATTGTGGTCGGTGTAGTGTAGTGGTCAGTACAGTGTAGTGGTCAGTACAGTGTAGTGGTCAGTGTAGTATAGTGGTCAGTGTAGTATTGTGGTCAGTATAGTGTAGTGGACAGTGTAGTGGACAGTGTAGTGTAGTGGTCAGTACAGTGTAGTGGACAGTGTAGTATAGTAGACAGTGTAGTATAGTGGACAGTGTAGTATAGTGGACAGTGTAGTATAGTGGTCAGTGTAGTGTAGTAGACAGTATAGTGGTCAATGTAGTGTAGTTCTCAGTGTAGTGGTCAGTATAGTATAGTGGACAGTATAGTGGTTAGTGTAGTTCTCAGTGTAGTGGTCAGTATAGTGGTCAGTGTAGTGTAGTGGACAGTATAGTGGTCAGTGTAGTATAGTGGTCAGTATTGTATAGTGTAGTGGACAGTGTAGTTCTCAGTGTAGTGGTCAGTATATTGGTTAGTGTAGTGGACAGTATGGTGGTCAGTGTAGTTCTTAGTGTAGTGGTCAGTACAGTGTAGTGGTCAGTACAGTGTAGTGGTCAGTACAGTGTAGTGGTCAGTGTAGTATTGTGGTCAGTATAGTGTAGTGGACAGTGTAGTATAGTGGACAGTGTAGTATAGTGGACAGTGTAGTATAGTGGTCAGTGTAGTGTAGTAGACAGTATAGTGGTCAATGTAGTGTAGTTCTCAGTGTAGTGGTTAGTGTAGTGGTCAGTGTAGTTCTCAGTGTAGTGGACAGTATAGTGGTCAGTGTAGTATAGTGGTCAGTATTGTATAGTGTAGTGGACAGTGTAGTTCTCAGTGTAGTGGTCAGTATAGTGGTCAGTGTAGTGTAGTGGACAGTATAGTGGTCAGTGTAGTTCTTAGTGTAGTGGACAGCATAGTGTAGTGGTCAGTGTAGTGTAGTGGTCAGTGTAGTGTAGTGGTCAGTGTAGTTCTTAGTGTAGTGGACAGTATAGTATAGTGGTCAGTGTAGTGTGTAATGGTCAGTATAGGAATCAGGTAGGTCAGTACTATTGTATTTGAAGGGACTTGGGGAGTGATAAAAGTCCGCAGGTTAGGGGGGGGCGCAAATTACTTGCCTTGCCCCGGGTGCTGACAACCCACGCTACGCCACTGCCTGAGACACAAAGCCATCCATGAGTTAAACTGAAAAACAAAATATTTAATCTTTGTGACACTGAAATAGAATTTGCATGATAATTTGGAACAGGGTGTACTATGTGGGTAGTCCCAGAGCAATGCCAACTGAGGGCAGGGAGATGCAACCAAAGTAGGGCACCATGAGATCAGAGGACTTATACTGCTGCCTGCAGTAGACTGCGCCCAAAGGCGGCATCCTCATGTCTTTTTACATCCACCAGATAGAATCTGGTAAATGTATGGATTGAAGACCAAGTTGCGGCCTTGCAGAATTAAGCCTTGGAGGCTTGGTGATGCACTGCCCACGAAGCACTAACAGCCCTAGAGGAGTGCGCTTTGATTTGAGAGGGTGGAACTACCTCTTTAAACCATAAGTTTGAACGTTTACTTGTCGAATCCATTTAGAAATAGTATATTTTGATGTTGCCTGTCCTCTTTGAGGACCTTCAGGCAACAGGAACAAAACATCCGCTTTCCAAATCTGAGCAGTTGCCTTTAACCGCATGCCGATCAGTTATACTGCGGCAACATGGCTCGTCTGCGCGAATCGCCGTCATGGTACGTCGGTACCATAGACGTCCATTAGGGGGCGTGTGCGCGCCGCCAGAGCCGTGTGCGCCCCCTGCTCACCCATGGAGCCGATGTGAGTGCCCGGCGGTCGCGATCACCGCCGGGTCCCTCGATCGCTCGGGGCACACGGAGAACCGGGATCTGTGTGTGTAAACACACAGTTTCCGGTTCTCTGAGGGGAGAACAGACAGATCGTCATCTCTCCTGCACAGTCCCATCCCCCCTTCAGTTAGAACACACAATAGGACACACTTAACCCCTTCACTGCCCCCTAGTGGTTAACCCGTTCACTGCCAGTGACATTTTTTTACAGTAATCAATGCAATTTTATAGCACTGATCGCTGTAAAAATGACAATGGTCCCAAAAATGTGTCAAAACTGTCCGACATGTCCGCCATAATGTCGCAGTCCCAATAAAAATCACAGATCGCCGCCATTACTAGTAAAAAAAAATTAAAAAAAAATAATACAAAGGCCATAAAACTATTCCCTATTTTGTAGATGCTATAACTTTTGCGCAAACCAATCAATATATGCTTATTGCGATTTTTTTTTTTTTTTTAGCACTAATATGTAGAATACATATCGGCCTAAACTGAGGAAAAAAATAGTTTTTTTTATATATTTTTGGGGGATATTTATTATAACAAAAAGTAAAAATGATTGCTTTTTTTTTTCAAAATTGTCGCTCTTTTTTTGTTTATAGCGCAAAAAATAAAAACCGCAGAGGTGATCAAATACCACCAAAAGAAAGCTCTATTTGTGGGAAAAAAGGGACGTCAATTTTGTTTGAGAGCCATGTCGCACGACCGCGCAATTGTCAGTTGATGCAGTGCCGAATCGCAAAAAGTGCTCTGGTCTTTGGGCAGCCAAATGGTCCGGGGCTGAAGTGGTTAAGTAGACTTTGCTCTCACCACATCAAGAGAATGGAGTGATTTTTCTTCCATAGAACAGGGTTCTGGAAAAATGAAGGTAGAACAATATCCTGGTTTAGATAAAAACCTGATATTACCTTTGGTAAAAATTTAGGATGAGGGCGCAATACTACCTTATCCTTGTGAACAATAAAAATATGGCTCTTTACAAGAAAGAGCAGTCAATTCTGATACCCTTCTTGCAGCAGATATGGTTAGGTTACCAGAAAAAAGTAGTTTCCTTGTCAAAAAAGGACCAAGGGGATATGTCGGCCCAAAAAAAAGGCTGTTTTGTAATGCCAAAGAATGTGAAGAAAGTGGTCATTGAAATAATACCGATAAGGCCGAGACCTGTCCTTAGAAAGCACTCAAGGCCAGCCTTATTTCTCACCCCATCTGCATAAAGTCCTTTCCTGGGGTGCAACTCCTGGTTTTACACCAGAAGACATATGTTTCCCAGACTCCATAATATATAATTATTGAGGCCGGCTCCCTTGCATTAACCAAGGTAGAAACTACTGAACCTGACAGCCCATGCTTCTTTAGAGTGTGGGTCTCAAAAGCCAGACAGTTTTCCTGGGCCACAAGAATCAATGACTTCCCTTCCTGCTTGATCCTGCGAAGAAGTCGTGGACGTAGGCAGAATAGGAGGGAATGCATAAATCAGTGATAACCGATTCCACGGGAATAGCAAGGCATCTGTTCCGCATGCTAGCGGTTCCTTTGTTCTTGACACAAAGTTGTCGGCTTCTTTGTTGAACCTGGACGCATACAGATCTATGTCTGGGATCCCACATTTTTGACATATTACAGGAAGATATCAGGGGGAAGGAACCATTCTCCCGGGAACAACTGCTGGCGACTCAAGTAGTCCGGCTGCCAATTTTCTAATTCTAGAACGAAGACTGCCGATGGGCAAAGTACATTGTTTTCTGCCCAAGATAGGATATGATTCACCTTTCTCTGGGCCGCACACCTTCTTGTGCCCCCTTGGTGATTAATATAGGCCATTGCTGTGCCATTGTCGGATTGAATCCTGGCAGGACAATACCGTAAACTGAATGTTCAGGCCCTCAGGACCAAGAGCTCTGCCTGCATTTCTAAAATGTTAAAGGGCAAGGCCATTTCTGATCTGGGCCACTTCTCTTGGACAGTTGCCTCTTCCAGGACTGTTCCCCAACCTAAACAAAAAAGGTTGGCATATGTTGTTACCACTTCCCAGGTAACTGAAGGAAGGATTTTCCCCTTAGTAAATTTTTGGATATTAACCATAAACCGAGGCTCCGGCGCACCCAGCCTACAGCCTACACCTGGCATTTCCAGGTGGTCTCTCATCCGGGTACCAGGCCCGACCCTGCTTAGCCTCCAAGATCAGATGAGATCGGGCGCTATCAGGGTGATGTGGCCGTAGGCTTTGGAGTCAGACACATTGGGAATATAGAGCTTGAACCCTTTGTTCCAAGCCGATAGGATACTGTTTTGCAGCAGTCTCGAATTAAACTAAGCATAAGGAACGGCCTCGAATGAAGCCACCATCTTTCCCAACAACCTCATGCAAAGTTGAATAGAAGAAATTCATCTTGCTTCGACCACCTAAATCAGTTCCTTTATGGCGCTGATCTTTGCCTGGGGTAAGAATACCCTTTTCTGGGTGTACCTATGATCGTACCCAAGTATTTTAGCCTTCTTCATGGTTTTGAAGAAGATTTCTCCTAGGCTGAGAATCCGACCTAGATATTCCAGGTAGTTGAATGTTGATATAAAAAGGAAACTGCGCTGGCCCAAAAATAAGATTGTGTAAATAATATAACGGGTAGCGGCTAACACACAGACAAACCAAGTCACAACAGATATATATAAAATAAGTGCAGCGCTAAACCATAACCAAAAATCATATAAATGCCAAAAATTAACACATGTGAAATTGTGCGTAATATAATAACTGGCAATAAAGTGAATCAACACATATAATATAGTAACTAGTAATGAAGTGAATCACCACAAAGACTACTGAAGTAAGTATAAATGTCTATAATGTCATATGCTAAACTCTGTAACCAGAGTCCATGAATAAAGATAAAAGCAGTCTTCTCAGACAGTGGGAGTGCTTAGACACAGGATGTTGACTTGAACCTGAACTGCACGGCAACCACGGGTAATGCGTCATAAACATCTAAGGTTGGACACTCTTACCAGATGTTGTGGGACATATCTGCCATATGGCAGTACGTCTGACAGAGCCTGTGGAGGTAGCCTCCCGTGAAATCCAGCAGATTATCCCTTCGGTCCCGATCTCGGATGGACAGGATATGTCCCTTGGGTCGCGGTCACCGATAGCCCAGATCGTCACAGATGGCGACTGTCCCCTCACTACCACACTCTCCAGCTCCAGGTGGGTTCAAGAGGTCAGAGGCAATCGAATCGTAGATTAAATCATGGAGAAAAAAGAAAAAAAGGGGCTCCACATGGCATAGGTCAAAAAGTAAAGGGGTTTTATTGGATAAAAAACCTTACAAGATAAAAGAGTGATCACTGAATAAAATAATGGCAACGTGGGAAGCAAACGCCCTACGCGTTTCGACTAAAAAGCCTTCAACTGGGGCATGAAACAACCTCCCCACGTTGCCCCAATATATAGACTACAAACATCATGTCAAGATAATTAGGTCCGCCCCCATCATGGCGGGACCGGAAGTGCACTGTTTAGTACTGTAATCATGATAAACTGGTTTTACATAATGCTATTTGCACATATAATGACACAGAGCATCAGGTTACAGAAGGGGGAATAGTTCCTGGGGTTAAACTAGAACATACACCATGGAGGGGGCCCCGAACGTCGGATCGCCGAATAGGCTTGCGTTCCAAGCCTCACCTCCACAGTGACTGTCATAGTGATCTAAGCGGCTTGCGTTCCAAGTCAACCAGACATGTGACTTGGAAGGAGACAGCAGCCGGCGAACATTGCGCCGCTGACATCTCACGTAGACATCCTCCAAGGGCATGCGCTCTGGGTCCTGGGCGAAACTAGGGAGATGAATGCGTGTTGACGGCCAATACGCCGCCAGCATCCACCCTCACCCATTCCTATGGAACGTGCGCTCACAGCCTATTGTGTGGGAGGGAGGAGCGGCCGCTCTCATATTGACCACATCTGACCCCAGGATAGGTCAGATCACTCGTGGGCGTACTAGGAAGTTAGCCACCCCCCCTCCTGTCATCTAAAGGATACAAGACCAGTTGCCCTGGCAACACCAGATGACAACAACAGGATAGCTCCATAATAATAACAGATCCGGTCCAAGCATCTGCCAAGGAGTGGCCAGATACATGAATCATATATGCACAATCATTAGGACATACCCAGTATGGTAGTTAGATGTACAAGAGGCATCCAATACAGTACATCCTAGTGTGGAAAAAAGCATACAGCACTCAACATTGAAACCAGCCCAGGTCACCCCCTAGCATAACAGACAAAGTAATACGTGCCCAGGCCACCAGGGGTAAGGGCCGAGCAACGCCACATCGACCAAATGACCTGGGGGGGAGCCAAGGGCCATATGATAAAGGAAAATTAACACTATTATCCTCTGTAGTCATATCGTAAATGTCATTGCACATACAGTAGATAAGTCCACACACCTTGCAGTATCACTCCCTAAAGTGGGGGAAATTGGATAATAGGCCAGTCACCCTATCACACATGATGGGACGGTCCCTCCCACAAATGCTGAGGTAAAATTAACGAAAAAGATGGGGGAGGGGGTAATCAAATTCTATAGGTAACCAACATAAATCCACACTGGATGGTACCGCAAACCAACATTCCATCCAATTATAAGTGAATTAAACGATCAGCTAATCCATTAGACAAAAGAGCCCGGGGAAAGGGCATGATTCCCGAAATCAATATAATAGGGCACAATGACCAAGAATGTGGTGACCATACTTTGGTCTAAGCGGGCTACCAACTGGTCTATCAAGAACAGATCGACTAGGTAAACCATAATCGTTATACCTTGGGCCCTTAATCTGGCTAGAAGAGGGGCCAGAACCTTTGTAAACACTCAAGGTGCAGTAGCTGGAGCGGAAAGCAGAGCTACACACTGAAAATGAAGATTTTCCACCTTGAAAAGTAGATATTACTAGTGAGCGAGGAAATAAGCATGTGGAAGTATGCATCTTTGATGTTGATTGACGCCAGAAGTGCTCCTCCTTGTAGGATGGAGATAACTGATTTGGATTGACTCCATACGAAAAAAGAGTGATTATATTCAGGAAATTTAATTTAGATTTTTGAGATCCAGAATGTCCATTCGAATTTGGCACCGTGAAAGAAAAAAAAAAAAAAAAAAGCTTTTCCAGCAATGAATGGACAGGAAAAGGCATGCACAGCTTGAGGAGGCTTTAGTGAACCCAAACACTCAGTTAAGGCCCACTCCTGGACCTGTAATAGCAGCCCGCCAGTAAAACTTTATGGCCTTAATACCAAAAGTACTGGATCCAAGGGTCCAGCTCTCTAAAAAGAGAAGCGTTACAGGCAAAACCTTGTTTCTTTGGATATGAGGCCCAGGTACCATTCAATTCGGCCTAAAAGACACTTTGAATGGATCCAGCTGCATAGCTAGCCCCAGCAAGGATTGCTCCAGTGGAGCTCAGCACAGCACATCTTCACTCGTGACCAACACCTTAGACACTGGCGAAAAAACTGAGATACTCCCAGTAGTGGGAGGGGTTATATAGGGAGGCAACTTCCTGTTTAGGGTGTGCCAGTGTCCAGCACCTGAAGGTGGACTATAACCCACATAGTAATTACTATGGCTCTGTGTCCCATGATGTACGATTAAAGAAATAGGATAAGTGAAAGGCCCCTCCCTTCTTCATTATAACAAAGCTTGATCAGTGCTAGAACAGGAAAAAAAAAAAAAACTTAACTCCCGTAATAAGAGCTTTTCCTGTTTTGTTCTATTTATGCTTCTATCATATTATAATTTAGAGGAATGGTAAGGCACAGACACAATTCTCCAGGGTGGTGGACCGCTCTACAGCTACCCACAGACATAAGTTATGAAAGCAATTTGATGAAACTAATGATATTCAGCCAAATTTGTGTATAACAAAAATGTATCTGTTGACTACAAAAGATCTTTCTTTCCTGGATAAATGTTTTTCATTAATACTAAACTCCAAGTATGAGCTTTATTGCCTATATACAGTGCATCCGGAAAGTATTCACAGCGCTTCACTTTTTCCACATTTTGTTATGTTACAGCCTTATTCCAGAATGGATTACGTTAATTATTTTCTTTAAAATTATACAAACTATACCCCATAATCACAACACGAAAGAAGTTTGAACTCTTTGCAAATGTATTAAATATAAAAAACAAAAAAATCCCATGTACATAAGTATTCACAGCCTTTGCCGTGACACTCAAAAGTGAGCTCAGGTGCATCCTGTCTCCACTGATGTTTCTACAACTTGATTGGAGTCCACCTGTGGTAAATTTAGTTGACCTGATATAATTTGGAAAGGTGCAAACCTGTATATATAAGGTCCCACAGTTAACAGTGCATGTTAGAGCACTAACCAAGCCATGAAGTCCAAGGAATTGTCTGTAAACCTCTGAGACAGGATTGTATTGAGGCACAGATCTGGGGAAGGGTACAGAAACATTTATGCAGCACTGAGGCCTCCATCATTCATAAATTGAAGAAGTTTGTAACCACCAGGACTCTTCCTAGAGCGGGCTACCTGACCAAACTGAGCAATCAAGGAAAAAGGGCCTTAGTCAGGGAGGTGACCAAGAACCTGATGGTCACTCTGACAAAGCTCCAGCATTTCTGGAGGTGGTGGCAGCATCATGCTGTGGAGAATGCTTTTCAGTGGCAGGAACTGAGAGACTAGTCAGGATCGGGGGAAAGATGAATGCAGCAATGTACAGAGACATCCTTGATGAAAACCTGCTCCAGAGCACTCTGGACCTCAGACTGGGGCAAAGGTTCATCTTTCAAAAGGACAACGACCCTAAGCACACAGCCAAGATAACAAAGGAGTGGCTATGGGACAACTCTATGAATGCTGGGGAAGCTGATAATCACTTTAGTAGTTATCACCTTTACAGCGATAGAGGCGATGTTCCGGGTCACTATTCACAAAACTTGAATCAGAAAAAGGCTGGCGACTCGGATGCTCTTGAATAAAAGTCCTTTATTTGGTTACATGGGTACACGGGTACAAGCTATGCTGACGTGTTTTGGCTAAGAAACCTTCATCAAAGCATATATGTTTGATTTAAAAACATTTTAAGCACTCCAAATGGTGCGGGTGCATCCTAATCAGAGCAATCAAAACAATTAAAAACACATGGAGAAAAAGAAGAGAGAAGCACAGCAGGCATACAAGGGACATATCATGAACAAATAAAGCATATTCAAAATGGTGCAATAAATTTATGAAACAATGCGACTATGTTAAAAAATGCGATCATGTTAAAAAAAGATTTATGTCCATCCTATCATTCAAACGATACAGTTTTCTAGTATTGAGGGTATGTATCCACCACACTTCACGTTTGAGCAAAATACAATGAGTGTCACCTCCTCTTGGGTTTTTTTTAACCTGTTTAGCACCAAAAAAGGAAAAAGTGTCAAGATTACCATGATGGAATTCCCTGAAATGTTTTGACATATTTGAGATATTTTTAGCATTAATATTTGTAGTGTCCTTCACATGTTCTGAGATTCTAACTCTCAACGGGCATATAGTGCACCCAACGTATTATAGACTGCAGGCACTACACTGAATAACATATACCACCGATTTAGAGTTGCAGTTTATGTACTGATGGTATATGTTTTCTTGGTAGAAAAAGAAAAAACTGCTTTTTTTTATATGTCTATGACACTGCCTACAGGTGTTGTGGCCACACATGTAGGAACCTACAGTGGAAAGCCAGGTCTGTGATTTGTTTGACTTCTGAGAGCAAAACAAGCTGGGTGACAACATACTTCCCAGACTGGGGGCCCTTCTACTGGAAAATTCTCGGAACATGTGAATGACACTACAAATATTAATGCTAAAAATATCTCAAATGTGTCAAAACATTTCTGGGAATTCCATTATGGTAATCTTGACACTTTTCCCTTTTTTGGTGCTGAACACGTTAAAAAAAACCCCAAGAGGTGACACTCATCGTATTTTGCTCAAACGTGAAGTGTGGTGGATACATACCCTCAATACAAGAAAACCGTATGGTTTGAATGATAGGATGGACATAAATCTTTTTTTAACATAATTGCATTTTTTAACATAGTCGCATTGTTTGATACATTTATTGCACCATTTTGAATATGCTTTATTTGTTCATGATATGTCCCTCATATGCCTGCTGTGCTTCTGTCTTCCTTTTATCCATGTTTTTTTAATTGTTTTGATTGCTCTGATTAGGATGCACCCGCCCCATTTGGAGTGCTTACTATGTTATAAATATCAGTTTTTAAATCAAACATGTATGCTTTGATGAAGGCTTCTTAGCCGAAACGCGCCTGTACCCGTGTACCCATGTAACTAAATAAAGGAATTTTATTCAAGAGCATCCGAGTCGCCAGCCCTTTTCTGATTCAAGTACTGCATTTTGGGGCCTGAACGTCCTGGCTAGAGCACCGGTTCACAGTTAATAAATCATCATATTGGCAGTGGAGCTGAGGTATCATTTTGCTTCTACTATTCACAAAAGATCTTGTATTTTTTTGAAGAATACAAGGTAAAGTCTTATTGGACAAGGATGAGATTGTGACGTCAACTCCTTTCCACCTCTGTCCAGTCAGAGAACACCTTGTATTCATTAAATAAAATACAAGTCATTATGTAAATGGTGGCAGAATCTGCTCATCACGGAATCTGGAAGATTGTGGTTATTACTGTAGTAGTGCCAACAACTTGATTTTCAACTTCCCCAGCAGTCCATCAGGTATGGGATATATACTGTATCCTTATGTAGTGCTCACCCTTAGGGATTGCTGTGTGTAGACTTCCCTGGGCCTTCCCCTTATTATCTTGTAGCCAGTTACTAGAGGTTTTCACACGACCAACCGTACTGTCATCTGCTCGTTATCCAATAATCAATCCAGGGTGTTTGGTTTTTTTGGTATTTATTGTTGGAACTTGGATGGGAGAAGGGAATAGTGGGATGCTCCAACTGGAACTATTTACAGGTGAGGGCAACTCTCACTTTGCTACCACAGTTAACCTGGTGAAGTTGATTCATTGCTATACCATAGAACACTTGTATGGAATAAATAAGTCCTTTTCTTGCTCTGGCAGCAGACTTGATGAAACTGTTCTATCTTCAGGACAGTCACTAGCTTCCTCTTTGGCTAACCCCCCCGTCCACTGACTCTACTAGCTGAAGGGATGGCCCTCACAGGACAGGCCCCATGACACAGATCTGGACTCACTGTAGACAGAAACAGATTCTTACTGGTGTGTCTCCCTGCCAGTCAGCTCTGCAGGACATCTGGGTTGCAGCTTTACTCAGATTCAGGCCCTCAGGTAAACCACCTGAGGCTGCGTGGCAGCCTGTGCAGTGGAGGGGCAGCCACCCCCTCCCTCTGGGACCCCACTCTCCAGCTGAAGACCCTGAGCACATGTGCCCTTGGCATATATACAGTCACCCAGCATGCACTAGGGCACTTTCCTCTGCCAATGCACGGGGCTGTAACTATGCCTATGCTCTCATTTATCAAGTTTCCTCCCACTGTCTAATATGCCCCGTCCGATTGGACAGTGTGAAACATTCAGACAACATGAGCAGCACCTGAGCACCATGAGCAGACTCTATCAATGGATCCCTGGTAAACAGAGAGCATCTAACAGTGGCGGAAGTATAGGGGTTAGCTGAGGTCGCAATGGCGACTGGGCCCCATGCTGCAGGGGGCCCTTGAGGGCCCCCCTGTTTATCTTGATAGGAGGAGCGGCTAAGATCGATCTTCCCATCGTCGGCCGAACTGTAATCGGCACTGTGCAGGGAGCTTGTCACACTGTTCTAAAGTGAAAGCAGTGTGTGCTGTGCTCTTTGTCTCCCCCTACAGTGCAGTACCCGGCAGGAAGAGGTGAGGTAAAGCACTGCCGTTTTTGAAAAGGCTTTCTGTATGTGTGTGTTCTTATGTGTGTTTATATGTGTGTTCATGTATGTGTATGTGTTTGCATGTGTTTATGTGTGTATTTATATATGTTTGTGTGTGTATATACAGTATATGTGTGTGTATATTATGTGTGTGTTTATCTATGTGTGTGTGTGTTTAGATGCAGTGGTGTCCCATGCATTAAGGGCGCACGGGCGCCGCCCCCTCTCTCCAGCCACCCCTCTATCACCAATAGATAGATTCATGCATTGCATGAATCTATCTATGGCCGCCGCTGCCACTCCCTATTCAGGCGCCCAGCCCCTTTTTGTGCACAGGGAACCTGAATTACAGCGGCGGGGGGGGGGGGGGTTTGAAGCACCGGATTAGAGCCATAGGCTCTAATAGGCCTCAAAAAAGGTGACCTCACAGGTCGCTCAGCTGTGTTAGAAAAGCGAATGACTATGCGCTTTCCTAACACTAAACTGCCTCTCCGCCAATCTGGTGCTCGGGTCTGTTACCCGTCACCTGATTGGCTGAAACTACAGGCGCCACTATTGAACGCCTATCAGGAGGAGAGGATGGGAGATGAGGACAGCAGGAGACGCATGGAGGACCCCACTCGTCGAAGTCACCCGCTGCCCCACCAAGACAGGGTAAGTGCCGGTGAGCGGTCGGGGGTCACACTGGGGGCATTCAAGGGCACACTGGCAGCATTTAATGGGCACACGGCAGCATTTGATGGGCACACTGGCAGCATTTGATGGGCACACTGGCAGAATTTGATGGGCACACTGGCAGAATTTGATGGGCACACGGGCTGCGTTTGATGGGCACACTGGCAGCATTTGATGGGCACACTGGCAGCATTTGATGGGCACACTGGCTGCGTTTGATGGGCACAGTGGCTGCGTTTGATGGGCACAGTGGCTGCGTTTGATGGCACAGTGGCAGCATTTGATGGGCACAGTGGCAGCATTTAACCACTTGAGCCCCGGACCATTATGCTGCCTAAGGACCAGAGGTCTTTTTCCAATTTGGCACTGCGTCGCTTTAACTGCTAATTGCGCGGTCATGCAATGCTGTACCCAAACGAAATTTGCGTCCTTTTCTTCCCACAAATAGAGCTTTCTTTTGATGGTATTTGATCACCTCTGCAGTTTTTATTTTTTGCGATATAAACGGAAAAAGACCGAAAATTTTGAAAAAAAATGATATTTTCTACTTTTTGTTATAAAAAAAATCCAGTAAACTAAATTTTAGTCATACATTTAGGCCAAAATGTATTCGGCCACATGTCTTTGGTAAAAAAAAATGTCAATAAGCATATATTTATTGGTTTGCGCAAAAGTTATAGCGTCTACAAACTAGGGTACATTTTCTGTAATTTACACAGCTTTTAGTTTATGACTGCCTATGTCATTTCTTGAGGTGCTAAAATGGCAGGGCAGTACAAAACCCCCCCAAATGACCCCATTTTGGAAAGTAGACACCCCAAGGAAATTGCTGAGAGGCATGTTGAACCCATTGAATATTTATTTTTTTTGTCCCAAGTGATTGAATAATGACAAAAAAAAAAAAAAAAAAAAAAATATTTACAAAAAGTTGTCACTAAATGATATATTGCTCACACAGGCCATGGGCCTATGTGGAATTGCACCCCAAAATACATTTAGCTGCTTCTCCTGAGTATGGGGATACCACATGTGTGGGACTTTTTGGGAGCCTAGCCGCGTACGGGGCCCCGAAAACCAAGCACCGCCTTCAGGATTTCTAAGGGTGAAAATTTTTGATTTCACTCTTCACTGCCTATCACAGTTTCGGAGGCCATGGAATGCCCAGGTGGCACAAACCCCCCCCAAATGACCCCATTTTGGAAAGTAGACACCCCAAGCTATTTGCTGAGAGGCATGGTGAGTATTTTGCAGCTCTCATTTGTTTTTGAAAATGAAGAAAGACAAGAAAAACCTTTTTTTTTTTCTTTTTTCAATTTTCAAAACTTTGTGACAAAAAGTGAGGTCTGCAAAATACTCACTATACCTCTCAGCAAATAGCTTGGGGTGTCTACTTTCCAAAATGGGGTCATTTGGGGGGGTTTTGTGCCACCTGGGCTTTCCATGGCCTCCGAAACTGTGATAGGCAGTGAAGAGTGAAATCAAAAATTCACGCCCTTAGAAAGCCTGAAGGCGGTGCTTGGTTTTCAGGGTCCCGTACGCGGCTAGGCTCCCAAAAAGTCTCACACATGTGGTATCCCCGTACTCAGGAGAAGCAGCAGAATGTATTTTGGGGTGTAATTTCACATATTCCCATGGCATGTTTGAGCAATATATCATTTAGTGACAACTTTGTGCAAAAAAAAAAAAAAAATTTGTCTGTTTCCCGCAACTTGTGTCGCAATATAAAATATTCCATGGACTCGACATGCCTCTCAGCAAATAGCTTGGGGTGTCTACTTTCCAAAATGGGGTCATTTGGGGGGGTTTTGAACTGTCCTGGCATTTTATACACAACATTTAGAAGCTTATGTCACACATCACTCACTCTTCTAACCACTTGAAGACAAAGCCCTTTCTGACACTTTTTGTTTACATGAAAAAGATATTTTTTTTTCCAAAAAAATTACTTTGAACCCCCAAATATTATATATTTTTTTAAAGCAAATGCCCTACAGATTTAAATGGTGGGTGTTTCATTTTTTTTTTTCACACAGTATTTGCGCAGCGATTTTTCAAACGCATTTTTTGGGGAAAAAACACACTTTTTTAAATTTTAATGCACTAAAACACACTATATTGCCCAAATGTTTGATGAAATAAAAAAGATGATCTTAGGCCGAGTACATGGATACCAAACATGACATGCTTTAAAATTGCGCACAAACGTGCAGTGGCAACAAAATAAATACATTTTTAAAAGCCTTTAAAAGCCTTTACAGGTTACCACTTTAGATTTACAGAGGAGGTCTACTGCAAAAATTACTGCCCTCGATCTGACCTTCGCGGCGATACCTCACATGCATGGTGCAATTGCTGTTTACGTTTGACGACAGACCGCCGCTTGCGTTCGCCTTAGCGCGAGAGCAGGGGGCGACAGGGGTGCTTTTTTTTTTTTTCTTTATTTTTTTTTGCTTTTTTATCTTATTTTTAAACTGTTCCTTTCATTTTTTTTTTTTTTTAAATCATTTTTATTGTTATCTCGGGGAATGTAAATATCCCCTATGATAGCAATAGGTAGTGACAGGTACTCTTTTTTGAAAAAATTGGGGTCTATTAGACCCTAGATCTCTCCTCTGCCCTCAAAGCATCTGATGACACCAAGATCGGTGTGATAAAATGCTTCCCCAATTTCCCAATGGCGCTATTTACATCTGGCGAAATCTAAGTCATAAAATGCTCGTAGCTTCCGGTTTCTTAGGCCATAGAGATGTTTGGAGCCACTCTGGTCTCTGATCAGCTCTATGGTCAGCTGGCTGAATCACCGGCTGCATTCTCAGGTTCCCTGTTGAGACAGGAGAGCCAGAGAAAAACATGGAAGACGGTGGGGGGCATTCCCTCCCACGGCTTGTAAAAGCAGTCTAGAGGCTAATTAGCCGCTAGGATTGCTTTTACATGAAAGCCGACCGCTGGCTGAAAAGAATGATACCAAGATGATACCTAAACCTGCAGGCATCATTCTGGTATAACCATTCAAAGTCGTGAATGGCGTACCTGAAGACAAAAAAATGGTTAACAATAAAGCACAGTAAACGGTAAAGTATAAATAATTACATACCTGAAAAGCAAACATGATAAAACATAATAACAATAAAACATTGCAGAATAGAATACAGTAAAAAAGAGCAGAACAAGAGAGAGAGAATAGAGAGAGAGAGAACAATAAAACGACAACTATTTTTTTTTATTTTATATATTTTTTTTTTTTTTTTTTTACACTTTTTTTGTAACTAACTTTTATAACGGTAACCGGTTCCAGGTTCGGGTCTCTCAAAATGCGACGGCATCTTGGGAGACCCTGTGAAAGTGTGCCTAGTCTGTGCAATGCTGTACCCTACGCTAATACTCAACTAGTGAATGGTAGCGTTCAAAACATTCACCAATGCAAAGACCAGGATTGTCAGGACAGGAGGGACAATAATAGCGGGTGTCACGCCTATATCCGTGCTTGCTGCAGACACAACATCTTTTTTGGGGGGGTTCGTTGGGTAGGGGTACTCGGGAGGACATAAAGAAAATGCCTCTCATGCAGCCGACTGCATTTGGTTGGGGATGTGAATGGGGGAAGTACGGGTGCTGCAGAAGTGGTGGGTTCCCAATTAGGATTGGCGAATGCAGCAGGAAGGGCACTATGGGCACGACGGGCCTGTGTTTGTCTTTTTGGTGGCAGCGGGACACTACTTGTGCTTGCCACCTCACCAGCTTGAACTGCACTTATGGGACTCGCCACGTCACCAAGTGTTACTGCAGTGCTGGTTTGACTACGACCGGGGTGTACTAGGCCGCTGGCGCTTGCCAGTTCAATAAAAAGCTACCAAAAAAACTGTTAGCGATCGCAGGGATCAGGCCTGACTCTGCGAACGCTGCAGTTTAGTTTAGTGTTTTGTAAGTGACAGTGATCGATCGATACTGCACTTGGGTGGGCTGGGCCGGGCGGAGGGGCAAAATGCAGGTGCTAGCAGGTATCTGGGCTGATCCCGCTAACACTGCGTTTTTGGGAACCCTAAACTGCTGGGGACGCTAGTATAGATCTGATCGGATCAGATATTGATCTGTTCAGATACTATACCACTAAGGGAGGCGTATGCTGCATGCGTGGGTGTTAGCGGTACTGGCGCTAATCTGACGCTGCTTGGGGCTGGTGCTTGCCAGTTCACCAAAATACTACCAAAAAAACTGTTAGCGATCGCAGGGATCAGGCCTGACTCTGCGAACGCTGCAGTTATGCGTTTAGTGTTTTGTAAGTGACAGTGATCGATCGATACTGCACTTGGGTGGGCTGAGCTGGGCCGGGCGGAGGGGCAAAACGCAGGTGCTAGCAGGTATCTGGGCTGATCCCGCTAACACTGTGTTTTTGGGAACCCTAAACTGCTGGGGACGCTAGTATAGATCTGATCGGATCAGATATTGATCCGATCAGATACTATACCACTAAGGGAGGCGTATGCTGCGTGCGTGGGTGTTAGCGGTACTGGCGCTAATCTGACGCTGCCTGGGGCGACGCATATCACCGCCGGGCGATCAGGGGGCTAAACCTTTATTCGGTAATAAACGGCGGGTGCCCTCACACTAAAAAAAATAAACAAACTAACCAGCGTCACCCGTAACACTTATACGGTGATCAGTGGTGAAAGGGTTAACTAGGGGGCCATCAAGGGGTTAAAACATTTATTAGATAGTATATGGGGGTCCCTGTCGCTATAAAACGCTGACGGCGAACCTAAATATTTACGTCCCTAACTAGCGTCACCAGCGACACTAATACAGCGATCAGAAAAATGATCGCTTAGCGACACTGGTGACAGGGGGTGATCAAGGGGTTAAAACTTTATTAGGGGGGGTTAGGGGGGTATCCTAGACCTAAAGGGGGGTAATATTCACTGTCCCAACACTGTAACTGTCACAAACTGACACCAATGCAGTAATCAGAAAAAAAAAAAAAAAAACTGCTGGTGTCAGTTTGTGACAGGGAGGGGGGGGGGTGATTGGGGGGGGGATCGGGGGGCGATCGGGGGGGGGATCAGGGTGTTTTGTGTGCCTGGCATGTTCTACTGTGTGTGTAGTGTTAGTGCACTCACAGTGATGTCTTCTCTCCTCGGCGCTGCAACGGAATACCGAGCCGAGGAGAGATGACATCATTTCCTTTGCTGCTGTTTAGCATACAGCAGCAAAGGAAGTTATCTGATTGGCCGGCGGCGATCGCGAGGGGGGGCCACGAACGGATGGCCTCCCCCTCATCTCCGATCGCCGTGGGACCAAAGACGACCGCCTCGGGCACCGGGGGGGGGTCCGATCGGACCCCCCACCCGCGGAAGGCAAATCACGTATATATACGTGATTTTGCCTGTCCGTGCCACCTTGCCGACGTAAATCGGCGTGAGGCGGTCGTCAAGTGGTTAATGGCCACAGTGGCAGCGTTTGATGGGCACACTGGCAGCGTTTGATGGGCACAGTGGCAGCGTTTGGGCATAGTGGCAGCGTTTGATGGGCATAGTGGCAGCATTTAAGTGGCACAGTGGCAGCATTTGATGGGCACAGTGACAGCAATTGATGGCACAGTGGCTGCGTTTGATGGCACACTGGCAGCATTTAAGTGGCACAGTGGCAGCGTTTGATGGGCACAGTGGCAGCAATTGATGGCACAGTGGCTGCGTTTGATGGCACACTCATTTAAGTGCCACAGTGGCAGCGTTTGATGGGCACAGTGGTAGCGTTTGATGGGCACAGTGGCAGCGTTTGATGGGCACAGTGGCTGCATTTGATGATTTTTTTTCAAAAAATGTTTGCGCCCCCCAAAAAATTTTGAGCACCAGCCGCCACTGTTTAGATGTATGTATGCACGTTTAATCCTGACACCCTATATGTGTACAATCAGGACTGATTTTTTTTTTCTTGCTCGTTCAAAGTACCAGCAACAAAATGCTGTTCCTCTGAAAAGCGATCCATGCTCAGATCACTTTTCAGAGGCATTTGACAGCCGGTAAAGAGGCAATATGTTGCCTCCTGACCACCTGTTTTAACCCCTTAAAGTGATTGTAAAGGTTTTTTTTTTAAATAACAAACATGTCATACCTTCATTGTGCAGTTAGTTTTGCACAGAGTGGCCCCGAACACCGACTTCTGGGGTTCCTCGGCGGCTCTCACGGCTCCTCCTCTTATCAGACATCCCCCTAGGAAAAGCGCCGTCCAGGGGTCAGGGGGGCCCTTCATGATTTCTTGCATCGGGGCCCTGAAGGTTTTAGTTACGCCACTGGCATCTAAATTTATCTGGCAGCCTTCCTGGTAAGCAGAAAGACCCCAAAACTATACACTCTTCTAGCACCTACCTAGGAGGGTGCTACACTTATATTGGACCAATGTACAGACGCAATAAAGATTAAATCTGGAGTTCAGCTTTAAATAAATGATCTTTTTGCACATTTTTAATCTTAACATAATCATATGGAAGCTTTATTACTGCCTTATGATAGCAAATCTTCCAAGCACCGAAAAGCATTCCAAAAACCTACAAGGTTGATTCTGTCAGGCACACAAAATTATTATGTCAATGCAGAGGATACAAGGAACTGAGTGACTTAGGTAGACACTACTGGCATCAGCTGTTTTGGGGAGACCTATGATTAACCCCTTTACGACCACCTAACACATATGCATCACTTTCAGAAAACATATATATATATATATATATATATATATATATATATATATATATATATATATATATATATATATTTGCATATATTATCTTTTCATATATTATCTTTCCAATAAATTTCCTCCTCTAAAGCAGAGCACAGACAGTTTTATTTTCATTCAGCCAGTGGGCTGAATGAAAAAACTAACAGACTCCTTCCACCCAAGCGCTAAGTGGATGGAACCACCCACCCACCCACACACACACACACACACGGACATTGTATTCTGATAAACTGCTCCTGCTGCTGTCAGAATACACTGATCAAAGGCTGCAGTTGCTGATCGACAAACGTTTTCCAGTGTGTTCATTCGACTTCTGTTGAACAGAGAGGACCACACACAGATCCAAATTTGTCCAGTCCCCACTGAACTGGACAAATTTTCATCCATCAATGTCCAGCTTAATGGAGTTGTAAAGTCTCATGGTTTTTCACTTTTCACCTCTATGCATTAGGGGGAAAAACCTTCCATGCTGCAGATGCCCCCCAAAGTCCCCCTTTTTCTTACCTGAAGCCTAGCAGCTCCAGCCGCTGTCTTGGGTCCTCATTGGATAGATTGATAGCAGCGGGAGCCATTGGCTCCCACTGCTGTCAATCAAATCCAGTGACACGGGGGCTGGCCGAGTCCTGCTGTCTGTGTCAATGGATGCAGCAGCAGGACTCGAGAGCGCGCCCGCACGGGTGCCCCCATGGAAAGCAGCTCTCTGTGTGGGCACTCAATGAAGAGGATGAGCCAGGAGCGCCACTGGGGGACCACAGAAAAGAAGGATCGGGGCCGCTCTGTGCAAAACCCTTGCACGGAGAAGGTAAGTATGTAGGTGACCATGCCAAGAGAGCGATCCCTGGGGTTACTATGAAGAAGGGCAGCCACTCAGCATAGCTCTTGGAACATCGCAGCCGTCGCTGTAGTATCTTTGACTACTACAGTGATTTACAGCTTCTACAGGGGTAAACAGATGTCGTATATACTTTCTCACATTAGGCCAAGTTAAACCAATGTAAGTATGCAAAATATAGCATCCCTGGAGTTCAGCTTTAAGACCCCTTTCACACTGAGGCGCTTTTCAGGCATTTTAGCGCTAAAAATAGCGCCTGAAAAGCGCCTCTCATGTCTCCCCAGTGTGAAAGCCCGATTGCTTTCACACTGGGGCGGTGCACTTGTGGGGCGTTCTGAAAAGTCCTGCAAGCAGCCTCTTTGGGGCGGTTTGGGAACAGTGTATACACTGGTCCCAAAATGCCCTGCCCATTGAAATGAATGGGCAGCACTGCCAAAGCACCTGCAAAGCGCTTTGGCAGCGCCGCAACATGGGCGCTTTTAACCCTTTCGTCGGCCGCTAGCAGTGGTTAAAAGCGATGTGCTAGCGGCCGAAAAGCACTGATAAAAGTAGCGGCACTTTACCACTAGTGCGGTGCGGCCCCAGTTTGAAAGGGGTCTAAATAGAACATTTTTTTATAGAGGACAATACATACCCAAAAAGAGGGACAACTGAGGAGAGTGACAGAGATTTCCTTCCAAATTTAGGACAGCTAAGAGCTAAAGAGCTATGGTTGCCCTGGGATGTAAGATGATAATAGGATTGGCTTTGTAAACTATTTTGCAATTGTTTAAAAATTAAAAGGTTGAGAAGTTATTACATAAATCTAAAATAGTGGAAATCAGGATGAATACGTGTGTTGTAACACTATTACTACTAAAGCAGAACTAAAGGCAAAACTTTTTTTGTCATTTGGAGTAAGTGAGGGTTATAACCTCTGTCAGTGTTTTGCCATCTGTGTACCATTGGGGACATTTCCCTTCGCTTCCTCTCCTATAGCCAAGACAGGAAGTATAAGGAAATCCCTCCAAAGTGAGGGAATCCCTGGATGTCACCAGAACTAGATTCCCCCTCTATTCTTGTTCTGGGGACAAGTTTGGGATTTTCTTTGGGATCCCACTGGGTTTCACTGGCACTTGGTCTTGTCACTTATAGCTTTTCTTGCACTCGCCTCTTGGGCAGGGCTTTTGGCTTCTCTACAGCAATTTTTTCATGGGCAGAAAGGAAGCCCCATCTTGTTTAATGCATTTGGCATGCTTTATTTATTTTAACTTATTTATTGCACAAGCGCTTGTACTGCATTTGTGGTCTGTTTTTTTACTCTCAGAGATGGATAGTGCAGGTTTTTTTTGGGTCTGCCCTGATATCAGGGAGAGGATTTGTGGCCTTTTTGCTCTTCCCATCAGGGGTCTATTTTTGGGAGAGCCCTCACCAAGTACTTGGAGTACTGGCTTTGGCAGGTCTGTAAGGAGTGGAGTCTGCATTGTTTAGGCCTAGGGGGACCAGAGCAGCTTAAACCTGTCAGGTGCCTTGCTTCAGGGATTCAGGGGTTGAAGCCTTTCTGCGGAGTTCCAGGAAAAAAATGAATACTTTTAGATTATGAAAAGGAGTTCATGCAGTTAACATTGTTTTTAATACAATGTATTATTTTTTTTGTTAATCTGGATGTGAATCTCTTCTGAGAGTTTAAAGCTGGATTCCAGGGATGGATTTTTTTGCATAATTACATTGGTCTAGCTTGGACCAATTTAAATTGGTATGTGCCATGCCTGTGGAATCCCAGTGGAAACTGGAAATCATTGTAGTAGACACTGCTACTCCAGTGATCTCGGGTAGCTTCCTTGGCTGCATAACTGCTTAGTAAACACAGGAGGTCGCTTGCTATGCATATACACAGAATGAATCATATTTTATGACTTTGACCTGTGTCTGTGGCTGGTCTGGTTTTGGCCACTCCCCCCCCATTCATGTGTTCCTTATCAGTTCCTAATTGGGGCAGGGGAGGATTCCTCATTTGATCATCTACCTATAAATTTAGGCAGTTCTGTAACTAGAACCTTCAGGGCCCCGGTGCAAGAAACCATGAAGAGCCCCGACCCCCGGCCAAGGCCCTTCCCTCCGAGCCCGGTGGCGGAACGCAAGGGAAGGTCGCAAGTGTGCCTTTTGTGACACCAATAGTTCTGCCACCGGTGTCAGCAGTTTTTTATTTTTATTATATTTTCTACCTTTTAATTATTATTTTTTTTACAATATTATTTTTTTACATTTTTTAGGAGCCCTGTTGGGGGGCTTTAGTGAGATATCAGGGGTCTAAACAGACCTCTGAGGTTTTACCTTTGAGACAGAGAAAGGATATTGAGGGCACAGCCTTCAATCTCCATCTCTGCCGCCTCAGCTACACATAATGAATAGACAGGAATAGCTCTGTACAGAGGCTTCCTGTTCATTCACAAACTGAAGCATAGTAAATACAGTTTAGGATGTTTCAGTTATGAATTAGTCCGTGTTCAGCAGCTGAACACAGAAGTTGAACTAAAGCAGCAAGAAGATACAACAAATACTTCTGCTCCTCTCTTGACTGATCACAAGCAAACCAACACTCCGGAGAGCTTCTCTTACAAGTCTGATTCCTACACCCTCTACCCTTTAATATGCACCCTCTACACTTCCTTCTCACACTGAGCTTCCCAGTGAATGGCTGTGCAGCTGGGCTTACAGGACAAGTCTGATCATTGGAGGAGAGCATACTGAGTTCCCAGCACAGCTAGAGAACTGACCACAGTGTGTTTAGTGTGATCAGTTTTTAATGGGAAAGCAGAGGGACTGGCAGGAACAACAGGGATTTCACATAAAGGAAGCATACAAAGAGAACAGGATGCTTTCTCATACAAGTACATGGTACAGCAGACACATATCAAGAATATGAATTTTTGGGGTAACAAACGCTTTAACCCACCTGCTGACCCAAACACCAGGACAGGCAAGTGTGTGCACTCATATACATTCCACTACCATCTTACTTTCCTCACCCTCCTCCTTCTCCTAACCTCTGGGGATATCTCCCCTAATCCCTGTCCTCCAGTATCTAACCCACACACCCGGCACCCTCCTCGCTCCAGCAATAGCCACAACCCACTCCATTTAGGCCCGGTTCACACTGGTGCAGTGCAGAATTTGCAGCGATTTCTGTGCATTTCCTGCACCACAACAAAATTGCACCCCGTTCATTCGAACCGCTGTGGGTGTGTATGTACAGTTAATGATGCCCTATAATCAGTTAGTAAATCGGATCGCATGGCCTATTCTGGTGCGGCAAAAAAAGGATCCGGAACGATTTTGGTGCGGATGGGGTGCGGTTTGAGCACTGCTTCAGAATCGCATGTGATTTGAATAGGAATGCGATTCCTGTCCAAATCACTTACCGCACCAGCGTAAATCTTGATCTCCCTGCTCCCAAAAAAACACCCTCTTCTCATGTGCCCTCTGGAATGCCAGCTCTGTCTGTAACAAGCTCACCTCTGTCCATTACCTTTTTGCCTCCCACTCCCTTAACTTACTTGCAATTACAGAAACCTGGCTCCAAGCGTCATAGCCTGCCTCTCCCGCCGCCCTCACCCATGGAGGCCTCCACTGAACTCACTCACCCAGGCCCAGTGGTCGGAAAGGAGGTGGAGTTGGTTTGCTCCTATCCCCACTGAGCACCTTTCAAGTCCTTCCCACCCTCCCTCTCTTTCCTTCTCTTCTTTCAAGACTCTCTGTATTAATCAGTTTTTTTCACATATCTCTATGGATTGCAATGATCTATCGGCCTCCTGGATCAGTGTGACGCTTTTCTTCATGAATTCTCTAATTGACTAACCTACTTTCTCTCCTCTGTCTCCACTATCATTCTTGGTGATTTTAACATCCCCATCAATACTAACATCCCAGCTACTGTACGCCCCAACTTTTCAAATTAACCTCATCTTTTGACCTAACACAATGGACACAGTCCTCTACTCACGATGATGGTAATACCCTTGACTTTGTTTTCTCCCATCTTTGCAGTCCCTACAACCTCACCAACAAGCCCTTTGCTCTCTCTGATCACAACCTCATCACTTTCACAGTGTCCTTGTCTTCAACCACCTATCTCTCCAAGCAGCAAACAATTACCCGTAGAAACCTTTGCCAGTTTAATCCTTCTCTTTTCTACTCTGCAACTAACCACCTCTATGACAAAATCTCCCCCCTGTGCTGCCCTGACCTGGCCACTTCTGTCCACAACACTTCACTCTCATCCAAACTGGACTCACTTGCTCCTCTCACTACACAAAGTATTAGGCCCTACAACCTTGGCAGAATGACAACACCAGAAATCTTAAAGTGATACTAAAGTCTCGTTTTTTTCGATAAAAATAACAAATATGTCATACTTACCTCCTCTGTGCAGTGGTTTTGGACAAAACAGCCTGGATCCTCCTCTTCTTGGGTCCCTCTTTGGCTGTCCTGGCCCCTCCCTCCTGTCGAGTGCCCCCACAGCAAGCAGCTTTCTATGGGGGCACCCGAGCCGAGATGCAGCTCTGTGTGTCCATTCAGACACGGAGACCCAGTTTGGCCCTGCCCCCTCTCTCCTGATTAGCTAACTGACTTTGATTGACAGCAGTGGGAGCCAATAGTGCCTCAGCCTGGATGGCTGAGGCACTCATGGACATCGCTGGATAGTGATGGGGCTCAGGTAAGTATTAGGGGGTGTTGAGGAAGCTGCTGCACACAGAAGGTTTTTTTATTTTAATGCATAGAAGGCATTAAGATATCTTCTGCCTTTACAGTCACTTTAAAGGACATAGCTGTGCACTGGAGCGATTGTGGGGTAAAACCAATTCCCAGCAGGCATTCACCCTATTTAAATCAGCCTTCTTAAAATACAATTTCTCTCTCCATGCTGCCAAACAAGCCTTTGTCACTCTCATTAATACTCTGTCATCCAGTCCTCGTTGTCTCTTCTCTACTTTTAACTCTCTACTTTCTCTACCACCACCTCCACCCAGTAACTTGCACACTGCTCATAAGATTGCAAATCACTTCAAAAACAAGATTGATGCAATTCGTGGGGACATCTCCACTGCACATCTATCCCCTGTATAAAACCACCCTCAACAGTTTCCTCTTTTGACCTTGCTACTACCAAAGAGGCTGCTAAAGTTTTCTCAGAAGCTCGCCTTACCACCTGTACGCTGGACCCTGTTCCCTCACAACTACTACGGGCACCCTCTTCTTCTATCCTATGCTCCCTCACTCACATCATAATGTCTCCCTCTCTACTGGCATCTTCCCCTCTCCATTAAAACATGCGCTGATCAGCCCCATACTTAAAAAGCCTGCCTGGACCTCACCAGCCTGAAAAACTTAAGATCCATTACCTTGCTCCTGTTTACCTCTAAACTTTTAGAACGCTTATGCCGCGTACACACGACCGGTTTAGCCATCAGAATGAACTCCGAAGGTTTCTTCGACGGAATTCCATTCAAGCGGTCTTGCCTACACGCGGTCAATCCTAAGTCCGACCAAAGTCCGACCGTCCAGAACGCGGTGACGTACAGCACGTACGACGGGAATAGAAGAAGGAAGTTTAATAGCCAGTAGCCAATAGCTTCCGTCTCGTACTTGCTTCAGAGCATGCGTCGTTTTTGGTCTGTCGGAACAGCATACAGAAGAGCGATTTTCCCGATAGGAATTGGTTCCATCTGAAATATTTAGAACATCTTCCATTTCTAGGTCCGTCAGAATTTTTGAAAAAAAAAGGTCCGATGAGGCCTACACACGATCAGAATAGATGATGAAAAGCTTCCGTCTGACTTTTTCTGTCGGACATTCCGCTCGTGTGTACGTGGCTTTAGTCTACAATCGTCTGAGCTCCTACCTCACTGACAACAACCTTCTTGACCCCTTTACAGTCTGGCTTTCGCTTACTACACTCCACTGAAACTGCCCTACTAAAACTCACTATTGACTTGCTAATTGCTAAAATCAATGGCTACTACTCATACTATCAGACCTCTCTGTGGCCTTTGATACTGTTGACCATCCCCTCCTCTTCAAAAAACTCCACTCTCTTGGCCTTCAAGACACTGCTCTCTCCTGGTTCTCCTCCTACCTATCACAGCGCTCCTTCAGTGTTACCTATAACTCTGTCTCCTCCTCTCCACTTCCTCTTTCTGTAGTTATCCCCCAAGGTTCTGTCCTTGGACCCCTCCTCTTCTCCATCTACAGTGCATCCGGAAAGTATTCATGAATCATCTTACTTTCCATTATTTCTGATGGGGAAATTCGCTTTGATATATGAGTGCTTTGGATTACAATACAAGCACGTTTCTGGAATGAATTATGCTCGCAGTCCAAGGTTTTACTGTATACACATACAATGCATCCAGAAAGTATTCACAGTGCTTTAGTTTTTCCACATTTTGTTATGTTTCAGTCTTACTCCAAAATTGATTAAATTCATTATTTTCCTCAAAATTCTACAAACAATACCCCATAATAACAACGTGAAAGAAGTTTGTTGGAAATCTTTGCAAATTTATTACAAATAAAAAACGAAAAAATAACATGTACATAAGTATTCACACCCTTTGTCATGACACTCAAAATTGAGTTCAGGTATATCCTGTTTCCACTGATCATCCTTGATGTGTTCCTACAACTTGATTGGAGTCCACCTGTGATAAATTCAGTTTATTGGGCATAATTTGGAAAGGCACACGCCTGTCTATATAAGGTCCCACAGTTAACAGTGCATGTCAGAGCACAAACCAAGCCATGAAGTCCAAGGAATTGTCTGTAGATCTCCTAGACAGGATTGAGGAAGGGTACAGGAAAATTTCTGCAGCATTGAAGATCCAATGAGCATAGTGGCCGCCATAATCTGTAAATGGAGGAAGTTTGGAACCACCAGGACTCCTAGAGTGGGCCGCCCGACCAAACTGAATGATCAGGGGAGAAGAGCATTAGTCAGGGAGGTGACCAAGAATCATACAAAGTGTTTTTTAAAAGGTGACTGTACCAAACAAGTGACCTCCTTAGTTCAGTTTGCAACAGGGAAGCCAGTCAGCAAGGTGCCTGGAAGACAGCAGCAATTATTGTAATTGCGATGCCTATCTACAATCATTTCCAGCTTCCACAGGGATCAGCCAGGCAGGGCCACTAGTAGGGGGGTGCCACAGGGGCACAGAGGGGTCCGGACAGTAGGGGGATCAGTGTGGTGGGACTGGAGGACAATTATAGAACAATGTACTGTGTCTCCCCCTCTAGCAGCTGAAAGCCGGTTTCGCCCTCTCTTCCGATCGACGGCTTTCAGCTGCTGGAGACACAGACACAGTGCATCATTCTAGAATTGTCCTCCTATCCCGCTGCACCAACCCCTCTCCCTGTGCTGCCCACATCTGATTACTCTCTGTGTGCTCGCGACCCCCCCCCCCGCGCATCGCTGGCAGCTTTCCTCTCCCGCCAGCTGCGGGAAGTACACAGGCAGATAATGAGTAGGGGAAGGGGGCGGTATATCCTTCTATTTCTGAACTGGACACAGTGAGCGATCGGTACCGATAACTGAGCACAGTATGCTTCAGTTTATAAATGAACAGGAACCTCTGTCTCCTGTTCATTCATCTTCAGTGCAACTGAGGCTACAGAAAAAGGAACGTAATAATTGGTGTCCTCGGTTCCTTTATCTGTCTCAAAGCTGAGATGCCCAGGGTCTATTTAGACCCCTGATATTTCATCCAAGCCACAACAATTTCTAACCGCATTAACAACAGCCCTGAAGCCAGGTATGTCACCTCATGCATGTGTCCACTGATAAGGCAGTGCAGCCGGCCCTCCTGTACCAGGCCCCGGTCCTATCAGTTTAGAGGGACTGAGCAGGAGGACCAGCTGCACTGCCTTATTGCAGACACCAATCCTCTTGTTCCTCTCCCTGCAGCACTGCCAGCTTCTCCTCATCTTCCCCCCTCAGCGCTAGCTGCCATAACCCCGGTATCCTCTTTTTTGGCTGGCGGTCCTGTTTTTCTATAAAAGTGGTCTTTGCGGCGGATTCGCCGCAGGATCACTATTATCGGTGGCAGGAGAAAGGCTCCCCCCTCCCGCCACTTACCGGTGCCCTCCGCCGATTACCGGAGCTGTTGGCAGTGCGGAGGTGATCGGATACTCTCACGTTATTGGCATGGAGATGAGTGAGGGGAAGATGGCCCCCACCCGACTCCATACCATTGCAGGGCGGAAGTGACGTCAAAACGTCACTTCCGCACATAGCTCTTAAAGGGCCATGTTTTTTTTTTTTTTAATTGCATTTTAATGTAGTCTTTTTGCCCTTAGATCTCATATTTAAGAGGTCCTGTCATGCTTTTTCTCTATTATAAGGGATGTTTACATTCCTTGTAATAGAAATAAAAGTGACACAATTTTTTTTTTTAAAGAACAGTGTAAAAAAAAAAGGTAAAATAAATAAGAAACCGTTTTTAACCGTGCCCCGTCCCGCCGAGCTTGCTTTTAGAAGCGAACGCATACGTGAATAGTGCCCGCTTATGAAAACGGTGTTCAAACCACACATGTGAGGTATCACCACAATCGGTAAAGCGAGAGCAATAATTCTAGCCCTAGACCTCCTCTGTTATTTAAAACATGCTACCTGTAGAATTTTTTTAAACATCGCCTATGGATATTTTAATTTTTATTCCACGAGCGGGCGCAATTTTGAAGCGTGACATGTTGGGTATCAATTTACTCAGCATAGCATTATCTTCCACAATATAAAAACAAAATGGGCTAACTTTATTGTCTTATTTTTTAATTCAAAAAAGTGTATTTTTACAAAAAAAAAGTGTGCTTGTAAGACCGCTGTGCAAATATGGTGTGACAGAAAGTATTGCAACGACCGCCATTTTATTCTCTAGGGTGTTAGAAAAAAAATGTATAATGTTTGGGGGTTCTAAATAATTTTCTAGCAAAAAAACAAAACAAAACAGTTTTTAACTTGTAAACAACAAATCTCAAAAAGAGGCTCGATCCTTAAGTGGTTAATAAATGAGCAATGTTCACCAGCAGGGGACGCCAGTTTAGAACAAATCACAGCGCAATGCCTAACCAGCCATCCGGGGCTCCTCGTCTGTAGAGCGCGCTGAACGCAGCATGGCATAGTCGCTCTCTGTCCTATCTAAACTTGTTATGTGAGAATTTTATATTATTTGATGATTTTAAACTTTTGAAAAGGTGTCTGCTTTACCACGTGTATTGTATTCTTCTTCTGTGTCCCATTAGGAACACGCCCACTGGATTTTAGGCGCTTTCCTAAATGATGTCTACAGGAGTGTTTCCTAGCGGCCATTTTGTCGGAGCCATTTGCGGTTCGCTGCATTAAAATGTCTACACAAAAATGACGGCTAGACTGTAGACAGAGAGCTGGAAGTTTTGTCGCTTTTCGGTATGTGATTGGTGAATGTGATTGCCCAGTAGCGTTTGATGAGTAAGATGTCTTCAGCCCGCTGTGCATACGATGTTATGAGGAGCACTGAGGTCAGCTACACATACGTCAGTAACAGTGCATTCATACCTATGGGGGTGTTTACACTGTACTCCTACATGCACGTTTACATTGCGTTCACAGTCTGTACAAGGCATTCATTGTGATTTTTTTTTTTTTAACATGTATTACTGAATTGCAATTGCATTTACATGTGGTGCTTCCCTGTGTGTTCCTATGCAATTACATGCAAAAAATGCAACACCTATGAAAGCCCTGCGGTGGTGTAAAAAAGGCTTGATGAAGTACGTTCATTTTTCTTGCCTATGCATTAGTCCTGTGTTTAAAAATGCGTGCAGCTGCATCTGGTGTAAATGAGATCTAACGGGCTTGTTGGCGTCCAGTTGGGGGAGACTCACATTTTTCTAACACAGGCTTCAGCAAGGACACACAAAAACAATTGTCACATGCTCTGTTCACAGCACAACGCTGGCGTCACAT
The DNA here is from genome assembly GCF_042186555.1 of Aquarana catesbeiana. NCBI lineage: Eukaryota > Metazoa > Chordata > Amphibia > Anura > Ranidae > Aquarana > Aquarana catesbeiana. The sequence continues at coordinate 104,608,615 of NC_133330.1, forward strand.
GCCTTTATTTTCTGGGCAGAAAATAAAAAGCGCCCAGGAGACCAATGCTGCGGTGAGCATAGGGCACGTTGTTGTCTGTGTCCCTGCTGAAAAATCTTGGCGCTAACAAGGTCTAAAATAAGCTCACATGGTAAAAATGTACACCATTGCTCATAGTTTGACAGCCATGTGATTACAGGTGCTTAGCCCCGAACGAACACTGCAAATTTGCACAGAATGTCAAATTGGGAGCAGCCACTGTCGCAAATGACATGAATGGGAAGACTTGTGCATCCCCATGTAAGCGAAAACAGCCCTAGCACTGGTGTACAGTATGGTAGGTCCACGTGAGTGTGGCCTTATTGAGTTTTAATGTGTTTTGCACGTGTTTTTTTTTTTTTTCCAGTAAAGTTGAACTACAGTATTGGTTGCTAGAGGGTGATGGCTTGTTGTCATGCACCAAAACGCAAGCAATGAAAATGTATGGTGCAGGTGTTTTTTCATTGGCGTTAATAGGGCAAAACACACACCAAAAAAAGCACTTGCATCGTTTGCCAAATTGCATTGCATCATGAAGCATTGATGTGAACAGGCCACACAGAAAATAATGGGTTTCCTCTAGTTGATGTGCCGATCCTGACACGCTGTTTACTTTTATTTTTTCATAACGCTTTTATGAAATGTTATGAGATGTCAATAGATTTCCATTTAGGAACAAAAAGTGCAGTGCTAACACTTTTGCTAGGAATAGCTTATCTTGCAATATAACCCAATATGGGCAATATGAATAAAGTTCTTGTATGTGCAATAAATAAACAATATAATTGCATATAACGGTAAACAATAACATCCTTTTATCCTTGTGCAATGTGATTAAAGTGCTAATAAATGCATATCACAGTGAACAGTAAACTATAAATCTTCTATAAATCTGTCCTTAAAAACACAAGTGCGAAGATGTCACCAGAAGAAGGGAAATGCACCCAGGGAAAGGTCACGCCATCCTATTGTGACAAAATGGGAGGCTTCCTGGAAGCTTGTGACCCCCCCCCAAAAAAGGGGTCAACACGAGCTTTGGTTAATACAATCTTTGAAATCGCTCATCACTGACTCCCACTTTTTAAAATGCGCCTTTCAAAGCAAGATCAGCAATTCGCAGCCCAGCCATCGAGTCTCTCACCCATCATGAGCATGAGAATGGAACAAAAAATTTCCAAACAACCATTGGACATTATAGTGCTATTTGTACTACTAAAAAACATATGCAAAAACACCAGAGCAAAATACAATAATGCATTAAAGTGTTTGTTCACTAATGCCAGAAGTCTGCCAAGCAAAATAGGTGAGTTGGAAACTCTGGTGCATGAGGTGAACTATGATGTAATCGGTATTGCTGAAACTTGGCTTCATTCCTCACATGACTGGGCTATTAATATCCCTGGCTATGCACTCTTTCGGAGAGACAGGGTAAAAAGGAAAGGTGGCGAGGTCTGTCTCTATGTGAGAAGTGATCTCAAAGCGAGTGTGAATGAGGACCTAATTGATGGAGAGTGTTTTGAGGCTGAAGCATTATGGGTGTAATTGCATATAGATTGTACATAGTTAAAAGTTAATCATTGGAGCTTGTTATAGACCTCCCAATGTTAATGAGGAGGTGGAGACACAGCTCCTTGCAAAGAGGGAAAGGGCTGGGAAAGTAATAATAATGGGGGATTTTAACTACCCGGAAATTGACTGGAGTAATGGCACTGCTGGGACAGTTGAAGGTCAAACATTTATAAACCTATTACAGGGCAATTTTATGGTCCAGTTTATTGAGGCCCCAACTAGGAATGATGCTCTGTTGGACCTGGTAATCTCAAACCATGCAGAGCTTATTACTAATGTTCATATAAAGGAACATCTGGGTAGCAGTGATCATAACATGATTTCATTTGTTAGCTGTAAGCAAAAAACACGTACGGAAAGATAAAAACACTTCACTTTAAGAGAGCAAATTTTCCAAGGATGAGGGCTGGTCTCCAGGACTTAGACTTGGAGGGAATATTGGCATTGATGAACACAGAAATGGGAATTCTTCAAAAAGACTGTGAACTCACTGCAAAGTATATTCCCATGGGCAATAAGTTTAAAAGGCTAAAAATAAAACCTATGTTGCTCATGGCCAAAGTTAACAAAGCTATAAACAATAAGAAAAAAGCTTTTAAAAAAAATAAAAATGAAGGAAAACTATTGTCGTGTAAATGTTACAAAGAATATAACAGAATATGTAAAAAGGAAATATAGGACGCAAAAGCCCAGCCCTGACACATACATGCTAGCGCCCCCCTACATGTTTCTTCATAGATGACGTCATCAGGGGCCATGAACGCATGATGCCACCACGCTATCTATTTATAAAGACCCACGGGAGGATCCAGGCAGCCACGAATGAACATTCAGACTGAACGAACGAACCACTCATTTGCCCATTTGTGCTGTCATGACATGTTTAACCACATCCGATAAGATTTTGATAAGAAGGACTTTATAGTTTACTGTTCACTATGATATACATTTATTGCACTTTAATATTGAGCAATATTGCACAAGGATAAGTAAAGCAAGATTTTATTGTTTACTGTTATATGCATTGGATGGATGATTTTATTGCACATATAAGCGCTTTATTCATATTGCCCATATTGGGTTATGTTGCACAAGGTATTTCTAGCAAATTCGTTAGCGCTGCACTTTTTGTTCCTATTTTGTGACACTTTACCAGAGTATTGTGCCAGCAGCATTATTTCCATGTAGGTCTGAGCGCAAAAGTTTTTTCTTTTTTCTTTCAATAATAGATTTCTATTTGAACTGCAACCCACTGCGCTGAAATAAAATAGTAGATGCAGTACTTTTTTCATTGCACCCCCATAGCTGTGCAGTGGTGTGAACTTACACCGTAGGAAGCAAGGCAGTTTGGTTTGGTCAGCACTAGAAATAACTGCTAGCACAGGCCCTGGAACGCATGAAAACACGCCAGTGTTAAAGAGGAAGCAAACTTCCATACCTGACTTTTACCTATAGGTGAGCCTGTAATAAGACTTACCTATAGTTAGTGTAAATATCTCCTAAATGTGCACCGATTAGGAGATATTTACATTACATGCAGCCAGTGACCTCACTCCCGTGCCGTTTCTTCCAAACCATGTGCGCAGGAGTGACGTCATCGCGGCTCCAGCCAGTCACAGAGCCAGAGCCCGCGAACCTGGAAGCAAGACAGGTGAAGATTGAAGCGGCTGCAGCTCTGACATCGCGGAGCTAGATCAGCTTCGTTTTAAGGTAAGAGTCACATAATGTGCAAGTATGCAATGCTCATTACAGCACATTATGTCTTTACTTTGCAGAAAAAAAAAAAGGCCAGCGGTATACAACCGCTTTAAAGCACCCTAAATTATCATAGAGCAGCCTTTTTCAACCAGGGTGCCTTGGCAAAATGCCTCAAGCCTGTCTTTTAGTTACACAACATCACAGATTTTCATTGTGCATTACACAGTGTTCTTTTTTTGTCCCTCCCCTGCCCCTCTCCATTAGCACTGGAGTCGCATTAGCTGAGCAAGGGATAGAATCTGAGGGTGAAGACAAACATTGGAATACTAGTTAGTACCAGTGTGCAAAGGTGTATTTGTTTTGGAAGAATAAATCACCTCTAATGTTGGGCATCCTATATGTGTGGATGCTGTTGTGTTATGTAAACCTATTTCGTTTTTCTGCATTTTAGAATGGGGTGCCCCAAAAGTGTGCATAATTTTAAAGGGTGCCTTGACTGAAAGAAAGGTTGAGAACCACTGGTGATGTACAGTGTACCTCCGGGGTATTACAGATTAGATGACGGTACTTGTTGGGGGCAAATGATAAATCATGTCATTATTTTATGTTTAGGTACCAATCGAGGTAAGAAATTTCCTGTCTGATCTGAAACAAATGTCAGTTCTTCCTTATGGGAAAAAAACTGATTGTATGAAGATGAATAATAATAATGAATTGTATAAAATATATGTAGTAGAGAGCGAACGTTTTAGGCAGGTGTGAGGAACTGCTGTAAAGCAGGATTGCCAAACTTAATTTTATTGTGGGCCATATCAGTATTATGGTTGCCCTCAAAAGGCTGGTTGTATCTGTAACACTACAGTACATATCAGGAATATGATGTGTTTGGGGTAACAAATGCATTAAGCCCCATTGAAAATCTATGGGATGACTTGAAGACTGCTGTCCGCAAACCGTCACTATCAAATTTAACTGAACTTGAGCAGTTCTGCAAACTTCTGCAAATATTGCAAAGTCTAGATGTGCAAAGTTAGTAGAGACATCCTAACAGACTAAAAGCTTTAATTAAAGCAAAAGGTGGTTCAACAAAATATTGACACAAGGGGGTGATTCTTTTCCAACTCAGTGATTCTGTTTTTTATTTTTTATTTTTTTTGATATGTTGTTCTATCTTTCACTTGGATGTTATAGGTTGCACTGAGTAAATACAGCTGGATAAGACGCTAACTATCTGTCTTCATTTTAGGCTGCAAAGCAACAAAATGTGATTATTTTAAAGGGGGTGATTATTATCTATACCCACTGTATACCAAGCAGATGCTAATGATATAGGTATAGTTCAGGTGTCACTTAATGGCGGACCGCGATCCGGACATGGACCAAGTGACAGTTCAGTCCAGGCTGCAGCAGTACCATCCAGCAGCCTGAGCGGACTCCTCTCTCTGCTGCAGCTGGTAAGAATCACTTCCCTGTAGAGGGCGGGAGGAATGGCAGGGTCGACGTGGACCCCCCAGCATGCACCAGCCCACCGCCGCTGTTGTCACAGCAGAGCGGGCGTGAGAAACGGAAGGTCTACAGGGGGAGCGACAGCTGCCCAACCCCTCCCCAGTGCACTTGCCTGCTGCTGAACTCGCAGCAAGAAGGACCCAGATCCCCTCGCCCCGCATGCGAGCACACCCAGAAGAGGAGTCCACCCCCCGCCGCTCAGCCCATCCCTCCACACCTAAGGTAGGGGGGAGATTATAGGGTTAAGGGGGGGCTGTGATGTCAGAGAAAAGAGCTGTGATATGGGGGGGCGGTAGCTGTGAGGGGTGAGCTGTGATATGAGTGGCTGTGAAAAGGGGGAACTGTAATACTGGAGGGGTGTGATGTGAGAGGGTGAAACTGTGATGTGAGAAGGGGGGGCTGTGATATGAGGAACTGTGATGAGAATGGGGGAGGGGGGGGGGCGCTGTGATATGCAGGGCTGTGAGCGAGGGGGGGGGGCTGTGATGTGAGAGGGAGAAGCTATGATATGAGGGACTGTGATGAGATTGGGGGAGGGGGGCGCTGTGATATGAAGGGCTGTGGGGGAGGGGGCTGTGATGTTAGAGGGAGAAGCTGTGATATGGGTGGCTGTGATGTAAGAAGGGGGAGCTGTGATGTGAGAGGGGGCTATAATATGAAGGGTTTGTGATGTGAGGAGGGGGTTGTGATTGCAAGGGGGACTGTGATGTGTGGGAGGGGTCTGTAATTGCAAGGGTGGCTGTGATGTAAGAAAGGGGAACTGTGATGTGAGAAGGGGGAGCTATGATATGGCGGAGCTGTTATGTAAGAGGGGGAGCTGTAATATAGGGGGCTGTGATGTAAGAGGGAGGCTGTGATATGGGGGGCTGTGATGTGAGGCGAGAGCTATAATATGGGGTGGCTGTTGTATGAAGGGGCTGTGATTTCAGGAGGGGGAGAGCTGTGATGTGGGGGCTGTGATGTGAGGGAGGGGTCTGTGATGTAAGCGGGGATGTAATTTTGGGGGGGCTCTGATGTGAAAGAGGGTTGAGATGTAAGGGGGGCTGTGATGGATAAAGGGGGACTGAGAAAAATGAGATTTGAACCTCCGCAGAAAGAAAATGTTACCAACTAGACCTCCGTGAATTTTAATTCAGTAACCTTGGTATAGATAGACTGTATAGTAGAGCTACACGATTCTGGCCAAAATGAGAATCACAATTTTTTTGCTTAGAATAAAAAAATCACGATTCTCTCACGATTCTTGCAACGTAAAATCTTTCACATTATACAGAAAAAATTGGGCTAACTTTACTGGTTAGTTTTTTTTTTTTTTTTTTGTTTGTTTAATTCATTAAAGTAATTTTTTTCAAAAAATTGCATTTGAAAGAACCGCTGAGCAAATACAGTGTGACATAAAATATTGCAACAACTAACATTTTATTCTCTAGGGTCTCTACTAAAAAAAATTATATAATGTTTGGGGGTTCTAAGAAATTTTCTAGAAAAAAAAAATATGATTTTAACTTGAAACCAACAAATGTTAGAAAAAGGTTTAGTGGTTAAACTTTCCTCACTTAGGCCCCTTTCACACGATCGGACCGTTCAGGTCCGCCTGTCAGGACCTGTATGGGCGCACCATGTTAGCCTATGAAGCGACGGATGTCAGCAGGGGAATGTCCGCTGACATCCGACCTGGTCCGATCCGCTAAAAGCAGACGGATGGCCCTACGTCCAGGTCCGTCGCTGGCGGATCGGGTGAGATCTGATGAAAACGGACATGTTGTCTGTTTTCATCCGATCCCTCCATAGGCGGCAGCGGCGCCTGACAAGCCCCTCCCCGCTCAGTGAGCAGAGAGGGACCTGTCATTCGCCGGCTCAGCGGAGATCAACGGACAGATCTCCCGCTGAGCCGGCGGACAGAGGCGGGCTCCGTGGACGCGGAGTCCACCTCGTGTGAAAGGGGCCTTACACACAGGTCTATTCCATTGACAAATTGTTACAATGTTTAGACAAAGTTTCACTGCTAAAGAATGTTATGATTCTTGGCAGACTGCCTAGTTTTTCTCTTCCTTTCTTTTGAAGGCTGTGGCTTCAGAAGAGCAGAGAGAATTCTTTGCATAGCAAGAATCGTGAAACACTTATCAAGATCGTAATGGGGAAAAAATCGTGATAACGATTCTTGACGATTAATCGTGCAGCTCTACTGTATAGTATAGGTATTAGAAGGTGTGGGAAAGAGTTTAAAGATTGGTTAGCTTTATCCTGAAATTCCACTTTAACTGTATTTATTTACTTATGTTTCTTGTGTCCGCTTCTTGGTTTCCCTGAAGGCACTGATGATGTAACCATGGCTGCACTGGTACCCCCAGGGAAGACAATGTCATCAGTGCCTTTAGGGAAACCTTATCTGCGGGATTTTGCAGTATTGTTGTACTGCATATGTGCAAGATGGAGCTCATGACATCATGTGGCTCATCTCATGCAGGCAACACATGAAGTTACATTCGTCTGTTTAAAAAAAAAAAAAAAACCTTCCCCCGAGATCTTGTCTTCTCTTTGTCACAGGTCTCAGGGTAACACTGAAGCATTCTTACATGCGAGATAGCAGCTTGCGGGGCTTAAAGTGATTGTAAAGTCTTTATTTTTTTCTATTAAAATAACAAACATGTTATACTTACCTGCTCTGTGAAATGGTTTTGCACAGCGCAGCCCAGATCCTCCTCTTCTCGGGTCCCTGGCTGGAGCTCCTGGCCCCTCCCTCCTGTTAAGTGTCCCGACGGCAAGCAGCTCGCTATGGGGGCACCCAAGTCTATCCATTCAGACACGGAGCCATGGTTCAGCCCTGCCCCCTCTTTTTCCTGGTTGGCTAACTGAGTTTGATTGACAGCAGCAGGAGCCAATGGCGCCACTGCTGTGTCTCAGCCAAACAGGAGGGAGAGTCCCGGACTCACAAGGCACTCGCTGGATAGAGATGGGCTCAGGTAAGTTTTAGGGGGGCTGCTGCACACGGAAGGCTTTTATCCTAATGCATAAAATGCAATAAGATAAAAACCTTCTGACTTTACAACCACTTTAATCACAAAGCCAGGAAAAGACAGAACCAGGAGAAAAATGAAACTAAATCGAAGAGGTTCAGAGCGGGCTGTATGCTGTACCTTTATCTCCTGGCCATCCAAAAATACCTGTTTTTTTTTACACTGCACGAGGCATATGAATATTCACTTTTCTTATTTCATCTGTGCATGATTGGATAATTGAACTTGGAACCTGCTTTTCACCTGATTAGACAATTGTGCTGTACTAGATTATAGCTTTTTATGAACTCTATCCCATTTTTACTCTGGAACTCGTATATCTGACATTTCCATAGGAATGAGGAAACGTAAGAACTGACCGTCAAAGTAAAAACCTGCAAAATCTTGTTATTCTTAAAAGTTTGTATTTTACATATTAATAGATACGTATTCATTTTCTCTAAAATATCTGGTGTTTCTCTTTTGTACTAAACGCCATTTAATAAAAATGTTCTTTTTTTCTGATTGTAGAGAGAAGATGGCTGGACAGCACCTTGCAGAAAAGCAAATGAAAAAAAACGTAGGACGTGCTAAAATAAAGCTGAAACAAGAAAACAGTGGTAAGATTATTAGCTATACTGTATATTTGGTAAGAAAGTTGTTATTATTTATTAATATGTAAAAAAATCATTTGAACTCACTAGCAACTAATTTAGGGCCCATTCACACTTGAGCGTTTTCAGCTCGGAAAACGCTCATCTCAAAAGTTCCAAAACGCCCAATAAGCAAAATCCTATTCATTTAAATGGCCCCTGTTCACATCTGAGCGTTGAAGCGCTGAGCTGTCACCTGAAGCAAAATGCCTGAAGCTCAAAGTATGTGAGCTTCTTTTAAAGCAGATTACAGGCAGTTTTATGCTTTTTACATTGGTGACCTTCTTTAGAAAACCGCACGACTTTCCGCCTGAAAACTATACGCTCAGGTGTGAATGCCGCCTTAAGGTTAGATATTTTTCTGCTGACCCCTCAGTAGGTTGCTCCATACAGTGGAAATGCGCTTTGTAATTTTTTATTTATTTTTTAAATAGGTTTGCAACACTACTAGGTTTTGGCCAAGGCTTATACTGATAACTAACTTACACTGTAATCTGTTTTTCTAGACGGATATAATAGATCTCTCTTGATTTATTTATTTATTTATTTTCATATGAAAACTGGTCCAAGATAGTAGAAAGAAGCTGTATTATTTTATGCTATACGATGATCCACCACCAGACATACATGAGGATACCACATACTGTATGTGTGCATTACTTGTTTCCAGGGCTTTTTTTCAGCGGCAACGCGGGGAACGCAGTTCCGGCACCACCAGAACTGAATGTATGTAATGCCAAGAGGTGCTGGGGTGTGGAGGGTCTATTGATGCTGGCTGCTGGGGAATCTGTTGTTGTTAGAGGGGATCTATTTTTGCGAAGGAAGGGGGTTTGTTGTTGCTGGGGAGTTCTTCTGTTGGTGGGGGATCTATTGTTGCTGTGGTGGGTCTTATGTTGTTGGGGGGGGGGGGGGGTCAGTCGTTGCTGGGAGGGATGTACTGTCCAGTTCCAGTACAAATCCACTCCCAACCAATACCCCCTTACAGCACAGCAAATCACCCCAATCCTTCTTCTAGCACAGATCAGTGCTAGACCAGTGTAAAGCTTTTTCCCATTTCTAGCACAAATTCTCTCCCCTAAATACCCCTCCCCAACACAAATCCTCATCCAAGCACAAATACACCACCCCCAAATCCCCTTCCAGCACAAATCCTCTTTCCCCCCAATCGCCCACACCAGCACAAGTCCGTTGCCCAGTTCTGTCATAAATCCTCCTACCCAAATCCCCCTTCCCAGTACAAAACCTCCCCCAAACACAAATACACGACCTTCCCCCTTCTAATACAAATCAATCATCAATACTTCCCAACTGTAACAGAACAAAAGCCCACAAATCCAGGGCCAGTTCACACCAACACGCAGTGCGGGAAGCCTGCATTCCCTATGCACTTCCTGGGCTGCAAGTTCAAAACGCACCGCAGTTGCGATCTCCAGTGATTGTCAATGTTAATGACACCCCAAACACAGGTTGCAAATGTAATGCGTTTGCCTGCACCAGATTGTATGGTATAGTAGTAACATGTGATCTGGTTCCTGTGAATTTTATAACTACTGGTGCAGTCTGACATGATTTCAGCCCATTCAGTGGGCTGAAATTGCACTGCACCTGGAACGCATGTGAATCACACAGAAAAGCACAGTGTGTTCCTGTGTGATTTAAGGTGTGAACTGGCCCTGGAGTCCCAGAGCCCAATGGCAAAAAAACTTCTGCCATCTGGCTCCACTAAACTTGCCCGGCCGGGGGGCAATAATGTGGGCACCTGGGGTGATTGCCCAGCATCTCTAGCGGGGTGCTCATGGTCCTAAATGCCAATTTGTTCCCTGTGAAGAAGCCAGCATCTCTTTAATTTGGGGGGGGGGGGGGGGGGGTTAGAGGGTACTGTATGTCCTAGGGGGCTTTTTTTGGAGAAGAGAGGACTTGTGCTGGGGGGGTGGTCAGATTTCATATCCTCTCCCCCCTCCAGCACAAGTCCTTTCTTATCCCAAAATATCTACAGTGGTGAGAACAAGTATTTGATACACTGCCGATTTTGCAGGTTTTCCTTCTTACAAAGCATGTAGAGGTCTGTCATTTTTTTATCATAGGTACTCTTCAACTGTGAGAGACGGAATCTAAAACAAAGCTCCAGAAAATCACATTGTATGATTTTTAAATAATTAATTTGCATTTTATTGCATGACTTAAGTATTTGATCACCTACCAACCAGTAAGAATTCCTTCTCTCACAGACCTCTTATTTTTTTTTTAAGAAGCCCTCCTGTTCTCCACTCGTTACCTGTATTAACTGCACCTGTTTGAATTTGTTACCTGCATAAAATATACCTGTCCACACACTCAAACAGACTCCGACCTCTCCACAATGGCCAAGACCAGAGAGCTGTGTAAGGACATCAGGGATAAAAATGTAGACTTGCTTAAGGCTGGGATGGGCTACAAGACAATAGACAAGCAGCTTGATGAGAAGGCAACAACTGTTGGCGCAATTATTAGAAAATGGAAGAAGTTCAAGATGACGGTCAATCTCCCTTGGTCTAGGGCTCCATGTAAGATCTCACCTCGTGGGGCAGATCATGAAGAAGGTGAGGGCCCAGAACTACATGGAAGGACCTGGTCAATGACCTGAAGAGAGCTGGGACTACAGTCTCAAAGAAAACCATTAGTAACACACTAAGCCGTCATGTATTAAAATCCTGCAGCGCACGCAAGGTCCTCCTGCTCAAGCCAGCGCATGTCCAGGCCCGTCTGAAGTTTGCCAATGACCATCTGGATGATCCAGAGGAGGAATTGAATAAGGTTATGTGGTCTGATGAGACAAAAATAGAGCTTTTTGGTCTAAACTCCACTCGCCATGTTTGGAGGAAGAAGAAGGATGAGTACAACCCCAAGTACACCATCCCAACTGTGCAGCATGGAGGTGGAAACATCATTCTTTGGGGCTGCTTTTCTGCAAATGGGACAGGATGACTGCACCGTATTGAGGGGAGGATGGATGGGGCCATGTATCGCAAGATCTTGGCCAACAACCTCCTTCCCTCAGTAAGGGCATTGAAGATGGATCGTGACTGGGTCTTCCAGCATGACAACGACCCGAAACACACAGCCAGGGCAACTAAGGAGTGGCTCCGTAAGAAGCATCTCAAGGTCCTGGAGTGGCCTAGCCAGTCTCCAGACCTGAACCCAATAGAAAATCTTTGGAGGGAGCTGAAAGTCCGTGTTGCCCAGCGACAGCCCCGAAACCTGAAGGATCTGGAGAAGGTCTGTATGGAGGAGTGTGCCAAAATTCCTGCTGCTGTGTGTGCAAACCTGGTCAAGAACTACAGGAAACGTATGATCTCTGTAATTGCAAACAAAGGTTTATGTACCAAATATTAAGTTCTGCTTTTCTGATGTATCGAATACTTATGTCATGCAATAGAATGCAAATTAATTACTTAAAAATCATACAATGTGATTTTCTGGATTTTTGTTTGAGATTCCGTTTCTCACAGTTGAAGAGTACCTATGATAAAAATTACAGACCTCTACATGCTTTGTAAATAGGAAAACCTGCAAAATCGGCAGTGTATCAAATACTTGTTCTCCCCACTGTACATTGTGCAATCATCACAGACTTTAGATCAGCGATGTCTCTCCTCCTGTATGTGTACAGGAATAGATCACAGCCGAGGAGGAGGGGGCAGGTTCAGTCCACTCTACAGTGTAAGAGACAGCCAGTGGATGGAGACTGGTGAGGGATGCCGGTGTGCTGTGCAGACTGCAGAGCGGATATCGCGCTGTGTGGGTCACCAAACACCCTGCACAAGCTGCAGGGTAGGTGACACTGGTGCCCACACTAGCCACGTCCCTGCCTGCAAGTTCCGATACTTGGCTCTGCTCTCCTGGATTCACCAGGACTCCCCTCCAAGAATGGAAGCCTGGCGCCCTCATACGGCTGCCTTATGGTGGCGCTGGCCCTGCATAAAGGTATACTTGTATGCTTAATCCGGGACGCTTGTACAACTGTCTATCGATACACCCCTATACGGGTATCAGTGCACTTTAAGGTGTCTCCAGAATAGCGTGCATTTGATCTGCATGAGTTTACTTTTTAGGCTGCTCTGAAGCAGCATAGAGGCTGCATTGAATGCATATGTGCTTGGCTAATCCTGCAAAACTTGTATGGGGCCATGTTTGCATGCTTGCATAAACGCATATTTGCAGACTTGCATAAACGCATACTTGCATAAACACGTTTGCACAAACCTATGTTGCATAAACACATTTGCATAAACGCATTTTTGCATACTCGCATAAACACGTTTCCATATTTGCATAAATGCATGCTTGCATACACGCATAAACGCATTCTTGCATTAAAGCATATTTGCATAAATGCATACTTACATAAACGCATGCTAGCATTGAGTTGGACATTTTGATGATAGGCAACTCCTATCCTCATATTGATTAGTGGTTCCAAATAACTACTGCAGTAGGGAACAGACACAAAAGATACGCTCAGCATCTTTCCAAATAACTGTTCTGCTTTATTATGACGCAATTGAAGGTTTTTATACACATGATTACGTAGGTATCACATTAATATTACAATTGTACGTTTATGGTAACAAGGGGCATTACATAGGCAGGCTAATTCTAATCAGGACTCAAAAGAATGTAAACATGTACAGAAAACATTATTAGTGCCGTGTGCACAGTGAGGGCAGTGTGCAATACATACAAAATAGAATACAATTATATACAGAACTTACAAATTTCCCTTACAGCATTAACGCATATTTTCATTTGAACTACATACATACTTGTTTATTTGCATTGAACCACATACATATGTACTTACTTGCCTTGAACTGCGCACATAAATGCATGAACGGCAAGAATTTCCTATATACCTGCATGTTTGCATACCTACAGAATATCTGGAAAGTATTCACAGTGCTTCGTTTATTCCACATTTTGTTATTTTACAATCTTAATCTAAAATGGATTAAAGTCATTATTTTCCTCAAAATTCCACAAACAATACCCCATATTTCACAACGTTAAAGAAGTTTGTTTGAAATCTTTGCAAATTTATTAAAAAAACAAAAACGGAAAAAATCCCATGTACATAAATATTCACAGCCTTTGCTCAATACTTTTGTTGAAGCACCTTTTGGCACCAATTACAGCCTCAAGTCTTTTTCAGTATGATGCTACAAACTCTGCACAGCTATTTTTTCGGCATTTTCTCCCATTCTTCTTTGCAGGTCCTCTCAAGCTCCATCAGGTTGGATGGAGAGCGTCGGTGCACAGCCATTTTCACATCTCTCTAGAGATGTTCAATCGAGTTCAAGTCTGGGCTCTGGCTGGGCCACTCAAGGACTTTCACAGAGTTGTCCCGTAGCCACTATTTTGTTGTTTTGGCTGTGTGCTTAGGGTTGTTGTCCTGTTGGAAGATGAACCTTCGTCCCACTCTGAGGTCCAGAGCACTCTAGAGCAGGTTTTCATCAAGGATGTCTCTGTACATTGCTACATTCATCTTTCCCTCAATCCTGATTAGTCTCCCAGTTCCTGCTGCTGAAAAACATCCCCACAGCATAATGCTGCCACCACCATTCTTCACTGTAGGGATGGTATTGGCCAGGTGATTGTCAGGAACCATGAAACAGACAGAGACAGAAAATGCAGTAAAAAAATCACACCTTTTAATAAAATGGTAAAAATGGTACAACTGGTAAACCTAGTCAAAACTTAGCCAGGGTTCGGTAGCCAAATCAGGTAGTCAGAACAAGCCAGGAAATCAGGAAGCCAGAGATCAGCAAAGTCAGAGACAGCAGACAGGATCAGGAACCAGAAGGGACGTCAGCCAGGCAAGTCATCAACAGGAACACAGCAGAGAGTCTCTATATATGTTGACCAAGGCGAAGGCTTTGAAGAAATTAACCAGGCAGTTTAAATAGCCTGAAGGGGCTGGCTGTGGACTTGACTGACGAGCAGGAGATGATCAACAGTTGAGCTACTGTGGAACGATGAGTACTGGCAATTAACAAACAGCTGAGCAACCTGAGGACAGAAAAGGAAGGGCTGAAAGCCCAGCCCTGACGGTGATGAGCAATGCCTGGTTCTTCAACAAAGTATTGAGCCTTTGCTCAATACTTTGTTGAAGCACCTTTGGCACCAATTACAGCCTCAAATCTTTTTGAATAATATGCTACAAGTTCTGCACACCTATTTTTGGGCAGTTTCTCCCATTCTTCTTTTGCAGGACTTCTCAAGCTTCATCAGGTTGGATGGAGAACATCGGTGCACAGCCATTTTCACATGTCTCCAGAGATGTTCAATCAGGTTCAAGTCTGGGCTCTGGCTGGGCCACTCAAGGACATTCACAGAGTTGTTCCGTAACCACTATTTTGTTGTTTTGGCTATGTGCTAAGGGTTGTTGTCCTGTTGGAAGATGAACCTTCGCCCCACTCTGAGGCCCAGAGCACTCTGGAGCAGATTTTCATCAAGGATGTCTCTGTACATTGCTACAACCCTTGGCAAAAATTATGGAATCGCCAGTCCCTGAGGATGTTCCTTCAGTTGTTGTAGAAAAAAAGCAGTTCACAGACATGGCCAAAAACTAAAGGCATTTCAAATGGCAACTTTCTGGCTTTAAGAAACACTAAAAGAAATCAAGAAAAATAATTGTGGTGGCCAGTAAAAGTTAGATTTATAAAACAAGCACAGGGAATAAATTATGGAATCACTCAATTCTGAGGAAAAAATTATGGAATCACCCTGTAAATTTTCATTACAAGCACTAACACCTGCATCAGATTAAATCTGCTTGTTAGTATGTAGATAAAAAGGAATGATCACACCTTGGAGAGATGTTGCAACAAGTGGACTGACATGAAGCATGGCTCCAACACCAGAGATGTCAATTGAAAAAAAGGAGAGGATTATCAAACTCCTTAAAGAGGGTAAATCATCACACAGTGTTGCACAAGATGTTGGTTGTTCACAGTCGGCTGTGTCTAAAACATGGACCAAATACAAACAACATGGGAAGGTGGTTAAAGGCAAGCATACTGGTAGACCAAGGAAGACATCACTCCTTTTTATCTACATACTAACAAGCAGATTTAATCTGATACAGGTGTTAGTGTTTGTAATGAAAATTTACAGGGTGATTCCATTATTTATTCCCTGTGCTTGTTCTATAAATTTAACTGTTACTGGCCACCACAATTATTTTTCTTGATTTCTTTTAGTGTTTTTTAAAGCCAGAAAGTTGCCATTTGAAATGCTTTTAGTTTTTGGCCATGTCTGTGATCTTCTTTTTTCTACAACAATAAACAACTGAAGGAACATCCTCAGAGACTGGTGATTCCATAATTTTTGCCAGGGGTTGAACATTCATCTTTCCCTCAATCCTGATTAGTCTCCCAGTTCCTGCTGCTGAAAAACATCCCCACAGCATAATGCTGCAACCACCATTCTTCACTGTAGGGATGGTATTGGCCAGGTGATTGTCAGGAACCATGAAACAGACAGAGACAGAAAATGCAGTAAAAAAATCACACCTTTTTAAAAATGATAAAAATGGTACAACTGGTAAACCTAGTCAAAACTTAACCAGGATTTGGTAGCCAAATCAGGTAGTTGGAACAAGCCAGGAAATCAGGAAGCCAGAGATCAGCAAAGTCAGAGGCAGCAGACAGGATCAGGAAAACAGCAGAGAGTCTCTATATATGTTGACCAAGGCGAAGGCTTTGAAGAAATTAACCAGGTAGTTTAAATAGCCAGAAGGGGCTGGCTGTGGACTTGACTGACGAGCAGGAGATGATCAACAGTTGAGCCACTGTGGAACGATGAGTACTGGCAATTACCAACAGCTGAGCAACCTGAGGACAGCAAAGGAAGGGCTGAAAGCCCAGCCCTGATGGTGATGAGTGGTGCTTGGTTTCCTCCAGACATGACGCTCGCCATTCAGGCCAAAGAGTTAAATTTTTGTTTCATCAGACCAGAGAATTTTGTTTCTCATGGTCTGAAAGTCCTTCAGGTGCCTTTTGGCAATCTCCAGGGGGGCTGTCGTGTGCCTTTTACTGAGGAGTGGCTCCCATCTGGCCACTCTACCATACAGGCCTGATTGGTGGAGTGCTGCAGAGATGGCTATTCCCCTGGAAGGTTCTCCTCTCTCCACAGAGAAATGCTGGAGCTCCATGGGGTTCTTGGTCACCTCCGTGACTAAGGCCATTCTCCCCCGATCGCTCAGTTTGTCCTGGGGGCCGCTCTAGGAAGAGTCCTGGCGGTTCTAAACTTCTTCCATTTATGGATGATGGGGGCAACTGTGGTCATTGGGACCTTCAATGTTGGAGAACATTTCCCCAGATCTGTGCCTCGATACAATCCTGTCTCGGAGGTCTTCAGACAATTCCTTGGACTTGTTGGCTTGGTTTGTGCTCTAAATTGCACTGTTAACAGTGGGACCTTATATAGACCTTATAAAGACAGGTGAGGGCCTTTCCAAATCATGTCCAATCAACTGAATTTACCACAGGTGGACTCCAATCAAGCTGTAGAAACATCTCAAGGATGATCAGTGGAAACAGGATGCACCTGAGCTCAATTTTGAGTGTCATGTCAAAGGCTGTAAATACTTAGAAACATGTGATTTTTTATTTTTTATTTTTTTTTTGTATTTTTAATAAATTTGCAAAGATTTCAAACAAACTTCTTTCACATTGTCATTATGGGGTATTGTTTGTAGAATTTTGAGGAAAATAATGAAATGAATCAATTTTGAAATAAGGCTGTAACATAACAAAATGTGGAAAAAGTGAAGCTCTGTGAATACTTTCCGGATGCACTGTAGGTAGGTACCTTCACAACTGCATACCTGGGTACCTGCGTACTTGCATACCCATGGGGTTGCATAGCGGTAGACCACCGTTGTTTTAGGTCTGCATCCTTGGGGGACTGCGTATTAGGTTTTGGCTAATATAGGCGTCACCCCACATACATACCCTACATGCAGGTGGGACGGGCATGCCTATACAGCTGTGATTGGCAGCTCCTCCTCCACATATCTGTACAGTATTTTACAAAATGAAAGTGATTGTCAATCATATAAAACTCCGCGTACACACTGTTAATGAACAAAAGTAATGTACAAATGTTTTTAAATTTGGATTTCTATAAAGATTTTAAATACTTTAGCTATATTTATTTTTATGAACCGCAAAATGGCCACATGATATGTACACTGAAGACCATTACATCATAACATTGGCAAACAAAACCAAAAAACTGAAAATCACAATAAAAGTGAAAAAGTGAAAAAATATAGTCCTCTATAAATATGTGACTTCATACGTAGATCATATCAATATACTTGTGAAATCTAGAAATAAGAAGAATCCCACCACCACCAATAGGGAGGCTTACCGGAACGTTTGAACCCAAAGAAACATACGTTCAATTGGGTCAAACAAGCTTGTGTGATAAACAGCCGATAGGGTTCTGTAGAAATTGAGAGAAGATCTTGTGATGATCTATAAACCGGTGCGTCCCTCGGGGATGGCACCCAGATTACATGGCAGTTAGATTGGATAGGAAGGAACAAAAGAAGGCCACATAGTGTAATTCCGTATAAATTATATACCAAATTTATTAAAAAGAAAGAAATGCACTCACATGGGAATGAATAAAACAGCGCTGTGTGAAGTTAAAATGGCGGCAGTGGGGTCCTACCCGACGTGTTTCGTCTCCTTGGACATCGTCTGGGGGGACCCTATTGTTGGTGGTGGGATTCTTCTTATTTCAAGATTTCGCGAGTATATTGATATGATCTACGTATGAAGTCACATATTTATAGAGGACTATATTTTTTCACTTTTTCACTTTTGTTGTGATTTTCAGTTTTTTGGTTTTGTTTGCCAATGTTATGATGTAATGGTCTTCATTGTACATATCGTGTGGCCATTTTACGGTTCATATTAGCGCTCTACTTTTTTGGTTTTCTTTTCATGCACATATCCTACTGGCCGTGTTAGCTGCTTATCCTTTTTGGGCAGCACAGAATTATTTGTTATATATTTATTTTTCATTTGCATTCTGGAAGTATTTTTTTTTTTAATTTTTTTACTAAGTCAAGTGACTGCTACAGCACCAATCAGGCACGGAAAGGTAGTTCACAGTTCATTAGATGATATATATATAGCATACATCATCTGTATGGTAGAGGCTTCTCCCACAGATCTTTCCCTGCGGACAGGAACAAGCAGAGAAAGATCACATGACCACTGCTGTATATGGAGAAAATAAGGTATTTAGAAGCTTTTTTAAAAAGAATGAGATGCTGTAGCATTATGTACACACATTTTAATATTGAACAATGGCGCTTCATTCTCTTGCCTTTAATATCACCTTAACCTGTTGTTTTTTTGTGAGCCTGTTAGCCTTGTTGCTGTGTTGTCCACCCCTCAGTTGGACTGCTTTTTGGAGGTCCCTATGTACCTGAATACTCATCCTTTGTCCTGTGCTGTGATTTTTGACTTACCATAAAATCTTTTTCCTAGAGTACATTAAAGTGGTTGTAAACCTCAGACATGAAATATGAACAAAGCATATCCCTCTATAGTGTGTATTTGTCTCATTTAAAAGCACTAACTGTCATCTCTCACTGAGTTCTGCATGTAACTTCAGCTCTTCGCCCCCTTTTTTCTGAACTCAGAGACAAGCTTATAAATTCAGCACTTTGAATGGATGTAGAGAAGAGAAGACTGCAGATAAACAGATACAACTTATGTTGGAGGATTTGTTTCATCTGTGTATCACTGAGGATAGTCACTTTACTGGGTATATGTAAGGGTTTACAACCAGTTCAGAGGTCTTGGGTCCCTCCCCTCTGTACTTATAATTCACTCCTTCTATTGCTTGCTAAAAAAACTCAGGCATGCTGGTAGGGGTGCCCATCTTCACTGGTCTCGCGATTCGATTCCAATTATCCTGTCCACGATTAGATTCGATTCCGCAATGCATCACGATTACTGCGCAAGTGCGCATGGTTAAAAACATTTTATCCAAAAATTCAGTCAGAAAAACTCTATTTTTCTCCAGTGGCAGAGGGATGGATGGGATCAGGCAGAGGGGTGATGGTAGTAGAGGGATAGCATCAGTGATACTGGCACTCACCAGCTCTGTGTCAGTCGATTCCCCCTCCTCCATGCTGCTCAGTATGTTCTCTCCTGCCGGTGCCTCCAGTGAAGCCTCTCCTGATGTCGTGTCTCCTCGAGCTCCTCCCCCCTGCAGTGTACTGGTTGTCAGCTCATCAGCTGACTTTCTGCTTCAGTGATGGGGAGGCGGCTTTATCCACCATGAAGGCTCTGCCTCTGTGTTTCTCCCGGAGAGGCAGAGCACCACACGGAGCGACGGATGACGTCATCAGAGATCAATTCGGCCAACTCGCAGCATCGTAAACATCTGAATCGTGACGCTGCGATTATATTCAACACCCCTACATGCTGGTAGTGGAAGCGGTTTTACAGGGCTGTCCTTAGAGCCTTGTTTTGTTAGTGTCTTTATCTTCTAGAGACAGCAGCATAACCCAATGTAGTGGAATACAGTAAAACCTTGGATTGCAAGCATAATTAGTTCCACAAACATGCTTGTAATCCAAAGCACTCATATATCAAAGCAAATTTCCCCATAAGAAATAATAGAAACACAGATGATTCGTTCCACAACCATTTATTCATATAAAGATGATTACAGCAATAAAAAATACAGTATAAAGTGTAATCATATTGATGCACTTAGAGGCACAAAAACACAAAGAACAAAAAGAGCAGCACCATCTAAGTGTAGAAGGATCAGTTTTAATGTAAAAAAATAAGTGGAATGACACAATGTTAAAATCAATATCCTGCATTAAGGAGTCTGGTGACCTGTGTAAATCCGCTGGTGTATACAGTATGTGGCCAGAGGTCTGGGGGGGCTGGTGGCTCCCAGCATTTCCTGGAGAACTTGGAGACACTGGGGAACTGTTGACGTCACTTCCGGGTGCTCCGAACATGTGTTACGCCTGGCTGGGAGTGTCTCTGGCTTCTCCAGGAAGCACTGGAAGGCACTAGTGCCCCTGGAACTCTGGCCCACATACTGTATACACCAGCGGCTTTACATGGATGAACACCAGACTCTCTAACGCAGGATATTGTTTTTAACATGGCAAGTGTAATCACACTTTTTTTTTTTTTTTTAATATTTAAACTGATCCTTCTACTGCTTGCATATTAAGACTGTGCTCCAAGAATAGGATTTTATAGAAAGTCAAACATCCTACTATATAACTTAAAGGGTACAATATATACATTATGTAAAAAACTACTAATTCAATAATTATAACTGTTTGGGTAGAAATTGAGGTATCCAACATAATGTATATCTAACTTTTCTACACTGCCTGTTGCTCTATGTTGGATCTCTTATTAAGATTACAAGACGGGTTTACTTTATATTAAGAAATACAGTAAATCTGTCAGGCTGGAATTGCTGGCACAAAATGATCAGGCCGTTGGGGTATTGTAAGCTCTGGCTAGAGCTGACTGGAAACTTACATTCCTAATCCGAGAACCTCTTTATTTGCATTGAATACAGGTTTGCTTTGACTATCTTCTCATAATCCCATTAACATTATATTCTATGTATTTATCCTTTGATAAGTTTAAAACCTTTACTGAGAGAATATGTAGGTTACCATTGCTGACTTCCTCCTGAAAATGCTAATTGCTTGGCTGCCACTGACTACAATGCTCTGAGCCCAAAAATCCATGCAGCCGGTGATGGGTCCTTCATAATTGTTTTAGGTCAATGACTCAAAGTTTTGAAGCCATTAGGTCAGTATTAGCATTTTCAGGGGGAGATGCCAGAAATTATATTCTAAAATTTTGTATGTCTCTCAATATGGGTATTCATGAACACATTTATGAAAATTGTTATTTGTAGTTTAAGTTGCTACTTCCTTCCTAATGGCAGAAGTTTTTTTTTGTAGAAGATAAAAAGGTACCAACAGACACTGATGAATGAAGACAGATTTGGTAACTTTGTTAGGATGATGCAGTGATTGGTGTTACACCTTTAGGTTTAGTAGTATAAAATTGGAGTGATCATTCAAGCAAGTTAAACTCATCCTGCAAGGAGGTGGGTGTAGTAATGGGAATGTGCTGTGCCTTTATTCAGCTAAGGTAGGGCAAGAGGTTTAAGAGTACAATTTAACTGCCTAAAGCTGACTATACCTTGAAAAAGGTAAAAACCTTTTGATTTCCAATCCACGCTAATAGCAAGGATGGAGGAATCTGCACTGCCAGCTATTGTATTCTGACAGCCAGGATCCACGACTGTCAGAATGCAGCTGTTGTTTGGCTGATAATTTGGCACCTGGTTCCGTTGATATTCAGATAAAAGGTATTGAGTGAGAGGGTGTGTTAACAGGGCCACCCATGACTCCAATTTTTAGATGGTTCATCAAGAACAGGTCGAAATTCACTTTGTGTATGGCCAGCTTTAGACAAATGTTAGAATAGTGTCAGTTCCAGTTGTTATGGCCTGTTATGTTTATGTTCAATTCAAAGCGGAGTTCCACCCAAAAATGGAACGTCCGCTTTAAGTGCTGGTGACCCCCTGACATGCCACATTTGGCATGTCATTTTTTTGGGAGGAGCAGGTTTTTCCAGGCACCCAGCTCCCACTTCCTCCCCTAGAGCCGCGGTGCCAGAAGATCACCTCTACCCCCTCTCTCCCTGCAATCTTCTGGGACACAGGTCCCAGAAGATTGCCTGGCCATTCACAGCGCGCAGTGCACGCCTGGCTGTGAAGCCACAGCTGGGCCCCCACATTTAGAATGCCAGCACCGTGGAGAGGAGGGGGAGAGGAGCAAGGTTTCGTGCACTCGCATCGCTGGACCGTGGTACAGGTGAGTGTCTGATTATTAAAAGTCAGCAACTACATTTTTTGTAGCTGCTAACATTTAAATGGGTGGAACTCCGCTTTAAGTTTGAGCCGCTGATAAAGACTTTGATGCCCTTTGTCCCACATATTTGTATTCAAACTTATTTCCACTTTGTTTTATGTCGCCAGACAATCCTGATGTAGATGTGCCCAAACCAGGGTCTCCCAGAAAGCAGAGGAGAAAGAGAGGAGATATTGCAGAGAAAACTGAAGATCCAAATGCTGAAGACATGTCCATGAATAAGGAACCTGGTGAAAGTGGGTCTGAGGCCTGTTTGGGTGCTCACAAATTTTTGCCATACACCTATTTATCGAATTGTTTGAAGAAACAAATGTTTCAGTATTTGCATCCAATATAGTAATTCTCAATAGTTTTCATTTCTACTTCAACTACATTTGACCACTTTTGTTTTAAGCATTAAATTAAATATGAAAACATGCCAGGTGGTTTAAGAGAGGCCTGTCGTTTTCAAATGGATATTGTGATGTATGCAGCAGCTGTTTAATTCCGATGATTTAATTTTTTCTTACTTTTTTTTTTATGAGAAGTATGTTGTGGTGTTAGTTTTTTCAGAACCATACTTGCCTAGGTGGATGCAGCACCTGTCCCTCGCCGGCTCTAAGACTGAGAATCGAGCAATCAAAAATCGCAGATCGCTCGGTTCTCAGGGCTCCCTGAGCAGAGAGCTGGTGACTGTCAGTCACCACTGTCTGTTATGCCCCCCCACGCTCACTGGAGCGCTGGGCTGTGGAGGGAGCAGGAGCAGCCAGCTCAGGCTCTCAGTGTCCCGCTGCTCTGTGACGTCAGTTGACAGTGGGCTTCAGTCCACTGTCTGGTGAAAACGGGTCAAAGGAGTGCAGAACGAACTATAAATACCAGACATCTATCAGTATTTGCATTGTGATATTTTCCTAGTGCTGGTGGCTTCTGTCTTAGTTGAAATCTTCTGTCCTCTTCCCCCCTTCGTGCCCCCGCAGCATCAGAAGGTTACGTAATGCAAATGGATTTGTGACATTATTCTGTTATTCATACTGGTACCTTTTTTTTTTTTTTTTCATGCACTGTACCTTGTAGCTTTCAACTTGAAAATCTCAAAAACTCAGACTGAACTAAAACAAGCCCTCTCTCACATCTGTAGCTGTATTCATTATGGAGAAATTCATCTTCAATAGGCACTGATATAACATTTTAAAGTAAACTCAGAGCAGGTGTTGTAAGTAGAGGTGCACCGAAATGTCAGCCTCCGAAACATATCAGCCGTAAACTGTGTATTCAGCCAAAAGAAGAAAAGATACCGATAATGACACCGAAAAGGGGCAGGTTCCACCCTGGGTGTCGCACATTGCGGGAGTGTCATCCGTCCTCCCCTTCCTTTTCCTCTTTCCTCACGCAGAGTGGCGATCTCCCTGTGTCACGGAGTTGAATTGTCTGGGTGGCCGCAGTAACAATGTCCCGCCTCCTGTGATAGCTGGCACACTGATCCAATGCCGGGACATTGAATCAGTGTAACGTATCACAGGAGGCGGGACATTGTTACTGCGGCCGCCCAGCCCAGGAAATTCAAATCCAGCTCTGTGACACAGCGGGAGTTCACCGCTCTGATCCGGGCACTGGTGAGGCTGCATCTGACTGGCACCGGTGAGGCTGCATTTGATGGACACTGGTATGGCTGCATTGATCTCTTGTATCATGTCTGCAGTCTGACCATCTCCTGTATCATGTCTGCTAGAGGTGCACCAAATGGAAATTTTGCTAATATTAGCAGTGTGTTTAAGTTTAGGTAGGAGATTGCAGACATGATACAAGAGATGGTTAGAGACCGAGGACATGAAACAAGAGATGGTCAGACTGCAGACTGCATTTTTATAGAGCTTTTCTTGCACTAAAGGTGCCAATAATGTCCAACAATAAATTAATATTAATTTAAATTGATGGTAATAATTAAAAAAGCTAATATAATACAATACAATTTTATATATAAAAATATAAATATTTTTTAAAAACTGTCATTTTCGGTTTTCGGCTAAGTGCATCCTGCATTTTCGGTTTCGGCGCCAAAATTTCCATTCGGTGCACCCCCTAGTTGTAAGCAAGACTATAGGCTCTGTTGTGATCTTTGAGGAATAATTACTTTACAGTACCTGCAGTTGCGGACTGCAGGTACAGCTTTTTTACTGCTTGTTAATAATATGTAAATGCTTTAGGGCGCCTTCACACCTGCATGTTGCGGTAACACGTGCTTTACCAGTACGCACCATGAGCACATTGGTGTGTTGTGGTGCCATTCATTTTTAATGGTACCCTGTCGGTGTGATAGGTGTCCCTTGTAATGGGTGTACAAAGGAGTGCACTTGGGGCCAATCGGGCCTTTTAAAGGGACCCAATGTTGTCGTTCCTATACCCTGGGGGAAAGCGGGGCTGTCAAACAAGGAAGTTAGCGGGAAGGGGTCGGAGGACAGAGTGGAGCACAAACCCCTATTTTACCAAAGTCTAAGAGAGGCGAGCGTTAGCGGTGAGGGGCATACAGGTGAGATTGGTTTTGTACCCCCATAGCAGTGCCCGGAGGTCTACGGGTGCTAAGTCCTGTTCTATTGCGACAGAAGCCTTCAGGAATGGACGGGGGAATCATTCCAGGATGTGTGCCACGTGGGTGGCTTTGTAATAGGTCTCGTAGTCAGGCAGGCCCGCCCCACCCTGTAGCTTCGGGAGGGTGAGCAAATTGTATTTTACCCTAGGCAGCCCCCAGGTCCACATAAATCTAATAGCGAGTGAGCGTAGGGATGTAAAGAAGGATTTGGGAACTATGATGGGGATAGTTTGGAAGAGGTATAGCAGTTTGGGTAGGGTGTTCATCTTGAGGGTATTGATCCGCCCAAACCACGGTAAGGGAGAACCACCCTATTCCTCTAAGGCCTTCCGTATGCGGGAAAGCAAAGGAACATAGTTTAAGGAAAATAGGTTGGAAAGGTTAGAGGGGATAATGACCCCTAGGTAGGATACTCCCTTCGTCTGCCACTGGAAAGAAAAGTTCGACCAAAGTGAGGACATCGTGGAGGTGGGGAGAGAGATATCAAGAGCTTCAGTTTTGGATATGTTAAGTTTGAAACTACTAAAGGAGCCAAATCGACGGAATTCCAGGAAAAGGGACGGTAAGGCATTATGGGGGTGTTGTATATAAACCAGGAGGTCATCAGCATATAAGGACAGTTTATAATGGGAGGAGGGTGTTTGGATACCACACATGCTAGGTGTTCTATAACGATGACAAATAGAAGGGGGCGAGGGGACAGCCCTGCTGAGTGCCATTGGTGATGTCGAATGGCTCAGAAGCAGCGCCATTTACCAAGACCGAGGCAGAAGGTTGGGAGTATAGGGACATCACCTTAGAGATAAAAGTTGTTCCTAAGCCCAACTGTTCTAATGAGAGTCGAAGGAATCTCCAGTTGACTCTATCGAACAATTTTTCAGCGTCGAAGGAGAGGAGGCAGGCTTTCAGGTCTTTACGTTGTATGAAGGAGATGAGGTGAATCGTTTTGGTGGTTATTGTCCCGTGCCTCGCGACCCGGGACAAATCCCACTTGGTCATTATGGATCACTCCTGGGAGTAGGGGGGATAAGCGGTTGGCCAATGCCTTTGCGAACAGTTTAAGGTCTATGTTGAGCAGAGATATTGGCCAATAGCTGCTATATTGGGATGGGTCTTTGCCTGGCTTGGGTATTATCAAAATATTAGCGGACAATAAATCTTTAGTTGGCGGGTGGGAATCGTCTATGGCATTGAAAGACCTAGTCATAAGTGGAGCTAATTGAGGGGCAAAAGTTTTGTAGAAAGGGGGGGGGGGGTGTACCCATCTGGGCCAGGACATTTGCCTATCTTCAGGTCTTTGATGGTGCCTAGAAATTTGCGCGTGACCAAAGGTTTGTCTAGCTCTACAGCGCCTAGTGTGTTGATAGTGGGTAACACCGTTTCCATAATGTAGTCTCGCATTTTGTCGCCCGAGGAGCTGGTACATGTGTTTGGGTTTGTAGGCGGTAGGTTGTAGAGTTGGGAGTAGTATTCTCGAAAGGCAGAGGAGATGCCTTTCGTGTTGAACGTCTTATTTTGATTGGGATGGGTGATAAAGGGAATGGAGTATCGGGGTGGCCTAGGATGGAGGACCCGTGCTAGGTGTTTGCCACATTTGTTGGCTAAGGAGTAGTGTTAATTGCATGCGCTGTCTCGAGCTATCAAGGAATGTGGTCTAATAGTTGAAGTAGGTCTCTATGGGCATTCGATAATCGGACAAAAATGGCAGGGTCTAAGTCTCGTTTGTGGAGAGGTTCGAGTTCTGCTATAGTGGAAAGGAGACGGCGGATATCATCCCTTTGTATCCGTTTGAGGTGGGAGCCGTGTTGTTTAAGTACGCCCCGAACCACGCATTTCAGGGCCTCCCATTGAATGAGAGGGGAGTAGTGTCGGAGGAGTGGTCAGATATCAAGTTCCGAATGGTTTTGGAGATGTCCGCTACACAGACGGAGTCCCGTAGTAGATTGTCATTAAGCCTCCATTGTGTACCTTTACGAGATGCTGGGGGACGTGCTAGGGTCAAATAGACCGGGGCATGGTTGGACCTGTTGGGTACCTCGTAGTAGAGCCTGACTGGTAGGAGAAGACCTCTCTTACAACTCTGGTTCAAGAGCCACTGGAGTGGGAACAGTGGTCTCGAGAGCACAGCGGAGTAGGAGTGCCTTGGAAGTTGCAGCAGCTGGTACTGAAGCAGGGTGGAGATCCTTCAGGGATGGCTGGAACTGCAGAGACAGCTGAGGCAGTAGCAGGTCAATGACCTGAAGAGCTGGTGGATGTGGAGGCAGCTGCAACTGGAACTGGATGAGACAAGCCAGAAGATACGGCACACACACACTGGATAAGGCAGCAGAGAGGTCAGACAAGCCGGATCAAACGGGTAATCAGGCAGGCAGATTCAGCAGGCTTAGGCAGGGTCAGATAACAGGCAGAGGTTCGGCAACATGTATCAAGCAGAAGTCCATAAACAGAGTCGGGCAAGCCGAGGTTAGGAGAAGGCAGGGAGGCCAGACAGGAGCCAGGTCAGTAGGTAGGATCAGCAAACAGGTTTCAGTTTACAAAGCACAGAACTGCAGATGAAACAGCACTGCACAAGTGCAGCTGCAATTCTTTTAAAGTCCTCTTGGCGCCAAACGGCGCTAGAGCGAACACGCGCCCACTGTGCGATCACCCGCCGCGCATGCATGTTCGCCCGTTCTGTGCTGGCAAGCCCCTGACATTGCCCCCTCCTAAGGGGCAGCCTCCGGATGCCCAACAAGTCCTTTTTTTTTCAGGGTGGGAAGAAAAAAAAGCAAGGATCAACCTTTTGGCATGGATGTTGCTGTCAGGTTCCCAGGAGTTGTCTTCTGGACTGTACCCTTTCCACTTGATAAGGAACTGTCTTTGCCCCTGCCGCCTTCTACAATCAAGAATGGCCTCCACCTCATACTCTTCACTTCCATTGACTAAAACAGGCTCAGGAGGTCTGGCTCCTCTATCAGGGAAAGGATCAGGCACAGAAGGTTTTAGCAGTGAAACACTGGATGAATCTTTAGAGAGTCAGGTACAGATAGCTCATAAGAGACTTCATTAATTTTCCTTTTTACTGGAAAGGGTCCCATGAATTTGGGTGCAAGTTTCTTTGAAGGACAGGCTAACTTAAGATTATTAGTAGAAAGCCATACCTGATCGCCAATCTGTAAGTCCAATTCTCCTCTTCTCTTCCGGTCAAAAGCTCTTTTGCTGTCTGCCTGGGCCTTGGACACCGCCTCCTGCAGTATCCGGTTATTGCGGTTGAGGAAATCCACTGTATCCTGGACTGCTGGAACTGGAGACTCTGGAAGAAGATTGGGTACAAATGATAAATGGAAGTCATAATTGGCAAAAAAGGGGGAATGTCCTGTGGCTGAATGACTAGCATTATAGGCGAACTCCGCTAGGGGCAGCAGGGACACCCAATCGTCCTGTACAAAGGACGTAAAGCATCTAATGTACTGCTTTAGTCTGGTTAGTCCTCTCCGTTTGCACATTGGTCTGGGGATGATAGGCTGATGACAGGACTAGTTCGATCTTCAGAATTTCACACAAGGCCCGCCAGAAACGTGAGGTGAACTGCACACCCCTGTCTGACACTGTGTTTGCAGGAACTCCATGCAGTCTAACAATTTCCTTGATGAATACACGGGCAGTCTCAATAGCGGATGGGGTCCCCTTTTAAGGGTAGGAAATGGGCCATCTTAGATAGTCGGTCTACGACCACAAAAATAGCTGTACATCCTTCAGAACATGGAAGCTCGACTATAAAGTCCATGGTGATCATCTTCCAAGGTCTGTCACGTGCAGGTAGGGGTTTTTGTAGCCCCCAAGCCCAGTTTCTTGTAGTCTTGTTCTGGATGCAGACAGGGCATGAACTGACATATTTCTTGCAGAATTCTCCTAGGCTAGGCCACCAAAACGTGCGTTGCACAAGCTCCAGGGTCTTGCGGTCCCCAAAGTGTCCTGCCAGTGGGTGATCATGGAGAATTGTTAGTACCTTGACTCGGATGACCTCTGGAACAAAGATTTGACTCCCCCTCCAAAAAAGACCATCTCTGAATGTTAATGTGATTCCAGGGGGTTTAGAAGAGTTTGTGAATGCTTCCTTGATCTGGGAGAGAAGATCTGTCTGTAAAAGCAGAAAGTTGTCTGCGGGTAGAATAGTGCCTGGAACGGATAGATCCTTGGGATTGTCATACATGCGTGAAAGCGCGTCTAGTTTCACATTTTTTGATCCTGGCCGGTAGGTGATATGAAAACAAAAATGTGAAAAAAATAAGGCCCAGCGGGCTTGCCGAGGTTTCAGCCGCTTGGCAGATCTTAAATATTCTAGGTTTTTGCGGTCGGTGTAAATCAATACTGGGTGAGCCACGCCCTCAAGCAGATATCACCATTCTTCCAATGCAGTTTTAATGGCAAGTAACTCCCGATCACCAACATCATAGTTTTTCTCCGCAGGAGAGAGTTTCCGAGAGAAGAACCCCACAGGATGCATCAAGTCCTTACTGCCTTGCCGTTGTGACACAACTGCTCCTACAGCTATTTCAGAGGCATCAACTTCCAGGATGTATGGTAGTGATGGATTAGGGTGGCTGAGGATTGGGGCTGAGGTGAAGAGTCCCTTGAGTCTCTCGAAGGCGTTTTGAGCCTCCGGACCCCAGTGAAAGCGTGAGTTTTGTTTGGTCAGTTGTATGATGGGAGAGATTATGGCGGAAAATCCTTTAATTTCCTGTAAAAATTTGCAAAGCCTACAAAGCGTTGTACCCCCTTCTTATCCAAGGGTACAGGCCAGTCAAGTATAGCGGACACTTTTTGGGGATCCATCTTGATGCCTGTTGGAGAGATTACCAGCCCCAGAAACTGGATGTTTTGCTGTTCGAATTCACATTTTTCCGCCTTCGCAGACAGTCCGTGCTGACGAAGGCGTCATAAAACCTTGCAAACATGTTCCTGGTGTTGGTCAAGTGATCCAGAAAAAATTAAAATATCATCCAGGCAGACGATTACAAAAATGTCCAGAAAGTCCCTAAACACATCATTGATGAGGTGCTGGAAGGTAGCAGGGGCGTTGCAGAGGCCAAAGGGCATGACCAGATACTCGTAGTGGCCAAATCGAGTCCGGAAGGCTGTCTTCCACTCATCCCTGGCACAAATTCGAACCAAGTTGTAGGCCCCCCTTAAGTCCAACTTTGTAAAAATAACGGCAGATCTTAGTTTCTGGAAGAGTTCTGGCATTAGAGGTAACGGATAGCGTTTTTTGACCGTGATTTTATTTAGTTCACGATAGTCCACACATGGGCGAAGAGTCTGATCCTTTTTGGTGACAAAGAATATTTCAGCGCCTGCTGGAGAGGTAGAATGGCGAATAAACCCCTGGCCCAAGTTCTCATTAATGTAGGTCTTCAATGCCTCTTGCTCCCTTTCTGACAAAGGAAAGATACGCCCGAAAGGGATCTCGGCCCCCGGAAGAAGTTCGATCGGACAGTCATAGGGGCGGTGAGGCGGAAGAGAGTCTGCTCCCCACTTACTAAAGACATTGAGGAATTTGTGGTATGGCTCAGGCATAGACTGGCATAGGTTCTGATCAACATCCAGACCTAGTAAGGTAGAAGGCGGGTCGGCGGGTTCAAGTAGGCAATGCTCTTGGCAGTAGGAAGACTGGAACCTCACCTCTCCAGTGGCCCAATTGATGTGGGGGTTGTGTGCCTGGAGCCAGGGTATGCCCAAGATCACTGGAAACAGTGGGGAGGAGATGGGTCATGGGTTAAAAGTTCCTTATGCTGAGAGGGAGTGGTGGCAGACAGAGGAAGGGTCTCCTGGGTTACTCGCCCTGATTTTATGCGAGAACCATCGGCCAGGTAAACAGAAAGTCCATGTGTCTTCTCTTGCAGGTGAATGGCTTGTTGGCTGGCAAAGGTGGCATCAATAAAGCAACTGCATGTTCTGGAATCAATGATGGCGTTGACTAGAATTGTCTTTCCCCGGAACTGTAATGAGAGGGAGAGCAAGATGGGTTGTGCTGGCAGATAAAGTTGAAAGACTGCTAGGAACAGAGAGAAGACACTTACGCATCTTGACGGGACCTGATCCACCACAGTAAAGACATAAGTTCAACTGACGGCGTCGTGCTCGTTCCTCCGGAAGCAAGGTTGGTTGCATCAGTCCTAGCTGCCTAGGCTCGGAGTCAACGGTCTATTTGGATGGCCAAGGTAAACAGGCCATCGAGAGTATCGGGTATGCCAGCACGAGCAAGCTCATCCTTTAGTCCCTCAGAGAGGCCCATGCAGAACTGGTGTCGTAGGGCCGCGTCAATCCATTGAGTGTCTGCGCTCCAGCATCTAAAGTCCGTGACATTGTCCTCGGCTGCTCTGCGACCTTGCTGGAGCGCAAACAAAGCAGACTCGGATGTGGCAGTCCGCTGAGGATCCTCATAAAGCTGGGCCATGGCTTCAAAGAAAGCAAGCAGAGAATGAGTCTGAGCACAGTCCCCTTCAAGAAGTCGGTGGGCCCAGGTCTGGGGTTCTCCTTACAACAGAGAGATCATGAACCCCACCTTCGTAGATTCCAGAGAAAAGGTCTGGGGTTGGAGGGCAAAATAGTGTAGTCAAACGGGTAATCAGGCAGGCAGATTCAGCAGGCTTAGGCAGGGTCAGATAACAGGCAGAGGTTCGGCAACATGTATCAAGCAGAAGTCCATAAACAGAGTCAGGCAAGCCGAGGTCGGGTTAGGAGAAGGCAGGGAGGTCAGACAGGAGCCGGGTCAGTAGGTAGGATCAGCAAACCGGTTTCAGGTTACAAGGCACAGAACTGCAGATGAAACAGCACTGCACAAGTGCAGCTGCAATTCTTCTAAAGTCCTCTTGGCGCCAAACGGTGCTAGCGCGAATGCGCTCCCGCTGTACACGCACCCGCAGCGCACGCATGTTCGCCCGTTCTGTGCTGGCAGGCCCCTGACAGGACCAGAGTAGGTGGCCCAGGGATGCCTGGATGGGGGTATCTAGTAGGGATTCACATATTAGAAAAACGGTTGAGTCTGCTGTAGGAGTTGTGTGCTGCTGAATAATGGCTGTAATCCCTCTCTGTGGGATGTTGGACCCACCAAACATCCACCAGGTGGGAAGAGTGTAGTAGGGCTTTGATGCGTGTCAGTGTAGAAAATAGAATAGAGGACTTACCCGAGGATGTGTCTGCAGATGGGGACATGGCGATGTTGAGATCTCCACCGATGACAAAGCAGGGACTCCCAAATGAGGATAGTCTGGTGAGAACGGATGAGAGGAACCGAGCCTGATCCACGTTAGGTACATGTATGTTGGCCACTGTAAAAAGAAAATAGTTTAGTTTCAGTTTGAGAAAAATGAAGCAACCAGCTGCATCAACAAGGGAATCTAAGACCTCAAGATTGAAAGATTTATGGAAGGCGATGGATACCCCTTTAGATTTGGCCCGTGGGTTAGTACTGTGGCACCACTGTGAATAGTACCTGTTGCGTAGGGTGGGTACAGAGTCCATACGGAAGTGTGTTTCCTGTAGTAATAAAATATTTGAGCGCATTTTATGAAAGTGATAGAGAATCTGGCTCTGCTTCTCCGGTGTGTTAAACTCCCTGCAGTTGAAAGATGCTAAAGCAATCGGGCAAACAGTAGCCATGGTATAGTCAGGTGTGTGGGGAGGGGGGAAGGGGAAGAGTTAGACATGTCAGGTGTCTCATGGTTCAGCAGCTCTTGGAGGAGAAAGCAAGGCCAAGGGTGGCCCAGAGAGGGAGAGAAAAAAGATGACGATGGGGGAAAGAGGGGAAAGTAGACAATAAGAGAAAGAGGGAGTGATACAGGTCGAAAGGGCCAGGTTTATATGGAAGCAATTGGTTTGGTCGTGGTCGTTGTCCCCATATCCCAGAATAGTAAACAGGAGTAACGAGGAAAATTCACTCTGGGTCAGTGGGGAAGAAGACCAACATATCAAATTTAAAAGAGGTTGAACATGAACAAAAAATGCCACTAGGTGGCTCCAAAGAACTACAAGTAAGTGATAGAAAGACCTTACAGCGTGGCATAGAGCATTATACCACTAAGTGTCCATAATGGCACTGGGAAAAAAGAAAAAACCCCTTGGGGGGGGGGGGGGGGGCTCAGGGGAAACTCGCTTCTCCCACAGGGAAATAAATAAGAAGCAAAACCAGTAAACATATAGTACAATATTAGGATGGTGATGCATAGGATTGGTCATGAACAGGTTATAGGAAACTCAGGATTCAGAAAGGTATGCAATATGTCTTAGGGTGAACATAGTATAAAAATCATAGGTGAGAGGCATCAGCAAAACAGAAACATGCACATTGAAGCTGTAGAAAAATAATATATGTTAACACATATTAAGAAGTCCATGAGCTAGGTAACTTGAGCAACCTGGAAAGAAGTAATAGGGATAACATGAGTAAAACAATTACAATAGTCCAGGGCTTAGGGTGAGTGAACTGTGAGAAAAAACAGTAAGGGGATGAGGAAGTTCAAAATAGGCCTCAAAAACTGTAGTAGTGACATATGGGGGGGGGGGGGGGGCAGACTGTAGTGGAATCGTGTCTGTGTTTGCCCTGTGTTGTCCCTGTGAAGGCAAAGAAAGAAAAAAATCAAATTTGATCAGGCCGGATTCAATCATTGGGGTCCCGTTGAGGCAAAGGCTTGGAGTTGCGTTTGCGACCTTGCTTCTGCTATTGTGGGGCAAAGGGTAGGCCAGGGGTAGTTGATGTGAATGGCCAATCTGGGATAGACACCTGTGGGAGCTCCAGCGTGCTGAGGAAGGACGGTAGGTCTCCTAAAGTGCAAAAGATGGCGGTTTTGCCCCCATGGTGTACCCCGAGGTGGAAAGGGAATCACCATTGATATTTCATCTGCTTAGATTGCAAGAGCTGTGTAAACGGCTTCAGTACTTTCCTGATTGCCAGTGTCTGACGGGATAGATCTGGGAGAAGAATCACTGGGGTGTTGTTAAAGAGTATAGTGTTCTGCGAGCTGGCAGCTCTCATGTTGTCCTCCTTGATCCTATAGAAATGGACCCGGAACAGGGTGTCTTGCACAAAGGAGGGATCCGGGGTCCACGGGCCTAAGGTCCTGTGTACACGGTCTAGCTCAATGGGGTCATTCTTGGGGCGCTGTAGTAATTAATTAAAGATGGCCGTCACGGCCGCGGGCAGGTTTTTGGGGTCTACAGACTCAGGAATCCCGCGTATGCAGATATTATTACGACGATTATGATTCTCTATGTCGTCCTGTTGATATGCGAGCTGCTGCAGCATGACGGTGTGGGTGTTAAGGATTTTATCATGTTCTTGTACTATGTTGCTGAGGCTGTCTGTGGTAGTGTCTACTTCCTCAAAGCGAACACCCATGTCCTTCTTGAGGTCAGAGATTTCTTTCTTGTATGCTTTTTCAATCCTATGGACACAATGCTCAAAGTCTGCTTTAGTGGGCAGGGATCTAATGTAGCTGTGCAGGGACCGGATCTGTGATTCCATGTCCCAGCCTTCACCTAACCCCAGGGAGGCATTAGAATGGCTTCTGTTGAGCATGAAGTCAGAGTCCTCAGGGAGGGGGCAACGGCTGTGAGAGCTCACCTGTGAATTAAGGGATGATTCGGAGCGGGCTGGGGATGGTGGAGCCAGCACCATCTTGGATTCAGAACGGCGCTGTGCAGCGGCCCGAGATCTGGTGAAATAGTCCTCCAAATCGCCTCCTTTTCAGTTCCCACAGGTGCCCTTCTGTGCCCAGTACTTGTCCTCCCCCACATGCCAAGTTTGGGTGAGTTTCCTGGCGGAATATAGTCTGTGGAGCCAAGGGACTCGGGAGTTGTGAGGAAATGCGTCTCACTGCTCCATGCGGCAAGCCACGCCTCCATAACGTTATATTAATGCACTGCACCAGGGTGGAAAGGTGTGAATAGGGCCTAAATGTGCATAGTCTGGCTACAGATGTACTTTCAAATGTAGTTTCCTTCCTGGTGGCAGGAGTTTGATGTTTTAGATAAAGAGGTAGAAACACTGAAGGCTGAAGACAGACTGGTCACTGAGTTGTTTGAAGACTAATAAACACTTTGATGCATCTTGTCCTATACTTTTTGTATGCAAACATTTCCATCCTGTTTAATTGCAACATTCTTATGTTGCCAGATCATTCCATTGTGGATGTCATACCAAAATCGGGGCCTTCCAAGAAGCAGAGGAGAAAGAAAGAAGAAACTGCAGAGAAAGCTGAAGGCCAGAATGCTGAAGAAGTGTCTGTGATCAAGAAACCTGATAAAAGTGAGCTTGAAGCCTTTTCTGGATGCTTACTAATTTTGGGCATACACATAATGATCTGATTGTTTGAAGAAACGATCCCTTCAATATTTGTATCAAATAGTTTCTCATTGCAATTTTATTTACTTTTGACTGATTTTGTGGGATAGAATTGAAGATGAAACATTCTGAATGATTTATAAATTGCCAGTAATTTACTTGTGAAGTATGCAGATTGATTCTGAATTATTACTTTTGGGTTTTTCTTTACTTTTTCCAATGCCAGACAACCAGCATTTTCTAACGAGGGGACCACAGAGACAGCCTCCTTATTTCTTTCATGTCAGGGTTCCTTTTAAAAACTATATTCAAATGTAATGAAACAGCGTGTAAGCGGAATTTGTTGATGATTGATAGTTTACCTAGATTACAGTTTTATTATTCCATTGGACACACCATTACTGAAGTTAAACATATGAAGAAGCTTTACCAAAAATAAGTGACAACTGTTGTGAACGTATCTGCCCTTCAGTGCTGGTCACACTGACCAAATGCACAAGTATTGGTCACATTGTCTGCAAAGAAGGTGGGATCAGAGTTCAGGTAGAGCTACTAAACATGTAAAAGGAGCGAAGAGCTCCATCTGCTGGCTGCAAGTATACAAAAATATAAAATAGTATGTCCCTGAATAGAAACTGACATATACAGTATATAAACCTTAACAATAAACTTCTTCTATTTGTTCCATATTTAGTATGTTAAGTATTTTGTTAAGAAGCTTTTTGTTAAACCTGTATGATATGCAAAAAAGAAATACCAGTTGATTCTGCCAGAAATCTTGTTACCTGATACATTTCTGTGCTCTCTGCTTGCACTACATTCTTATTAGCTAATATTGTTCCCATCTATCTTTGTAGATTACAAAACACCTCCCCCTATCCTATGCTATGGATAGGAAAAGGTGGGGGGGATTCTGTATTATGCCATGGCTTAGCCTCCTGTCTTATTGTTTGCCCCATTTGCATTTGATACTGGTAGAAACGGAGACAGGAAGTTGGATGAAGCCAGTTTAACAATGTTACATAGTTACATAGTAGGTGAGGTTGAAAAAAGACACTAGTCCATCAAGTCCAACCTATGTGTGTGATTATATGTCAGTATTACCTTGTATATCCCTGTATGTTGTGGTCGTTCAGGTGCTTATCTAATAGTTTCTTGAAACTATCGATGCTCCCCGCTGAGACCACCACCTGTGGAAGGGAATTCCACATCCTTGCTGCTCTTACAGTAAAGAAACCTCTACAGAGTTTAAGGTTAAACCTCTTTTCTTCTAATTTTAATGAGTGGCCACAAGTCTTGTTAAACTCCCTTTCGTGCAAAAGTTTTATCCCTATTGTGGGGTCACCGGTATGGTATTTGTAAATTAAAATCATATCCCCTCTCAAGCGTCTCTTCTCCAGAGAGAATAAGTTCAGTGCTGGCAACCTTTCCTCATAACTAATATCCTCCAGACCCTTTATTAGCTTTGTTGCCCTTCTTTGTACTCGCTCCATTTCCAGTACATCCTTCCTGAGGACTGGTTCCCAGAACTGGAGAGCATACTCTTTGTGCGGGCCAGACCAGAGTCTTGTAGAGCGGGAGAATTATCATTTTATCTCTAGAATTAATCCCCTTTTTCATGCATGCCAATATTCTGTTTGCTTTGTTAGCAGCAGCTTGGCATTGCATGCCATTGCTGAGCCTATCATCTACTAGGACCCCCAGGTCCTTTTCCATCCTAGATTCCCCCAGAGGTTCTCCCCCAGTGTATAGATTGCATTCATGTTTTTGCCACCCAAATGCATTATTTTACATTTTTCTACATTGAACCTCATTTGCCATGTAGTTGCCCACCCCATTCATTTGTTCAGATCTTTTTGCAAGGTTTCCACATCCTGCAGAGAAGTTACTGCCCTGCTTAGCTTGGTATCGTCCGCAAATACAGAGATTGAGCTGTTTACCCCATCCTGCAGGTCGTTTATGAACAAATTTAAACAGGAGTGGTCCCAGCACAGAACCCTGGGGGACCCCACTACCCACCCCTGACCATTCCGAGTACTCCCCATTTATCACCACCCTCTGAACTCGCCCTTCAAGCCAGTTTTCAATCCATGTTATCACTCTATGGTCCATGCCAACAGACCTTATTTTGTACAGTAAACGTTTATGGGGGACTGTGTCAAATGCTTTTGCAAAATCCAGATACACCATGTCTACGGGCCTTCCTTTATCTAGATGGCAACTCACCTCCTTAGAGAGGGTTAATAGATTGGTTTGGCATGAACGATTCTTAATGAATCCATGCTGATTACTGTTAATGATACCATTCTCATTACTAAAATCTTGTATATAATCCCTTATGATCCCCTCCAAGAGTTTACATACTATTGATGTTAGGCTAACTGGTCTGTAATTCCCAGGGATGTATTTTGGGCCCTTTTTAAATATTGGTGCTACATTGGCTTTTCTCCAATCAGCTGGTACCATTCCAGTCAGTAGACTGTCAATAAAAATTAGGAACAATGGTCTGGCAATTACTTGACTGAGTTCCCTAAGTACTCACGGGTGCAATCCATCTGGTCCCAGTGATTTATTAATGTTAAGTTTCCCAAGTCTAATTTTAATTCTGTCCTCTGTTAACCATGGAGGTGCTTCCTGTGATATGTCATGAGGATAAACACTGCAGTTTTGGTTATTGAAGCCCCCCCCCCCATTCCCTCATGAAAACTGAGGAGAAGAATAAATTCAATACCTTCACCATCTCCCCATCCTTTGTAACCAGATGTCCTTCCTCATTTTTTATGGGGCCAATATGGTCTGTCCATCTTTTTTTACTGTTTACATACTTAAAGAATTTCTTGGGATTTTTTTTGCTCTCCTCCGCTATGTGTCTCATGTTCTATTTTAGCTGTCCTTATTGCACCCTTACATTTCTTGTTGCATTCTTTATAAAATCTGAATGCTGAGGATGATCCCTCAACCTTGTATTTTTTAAAGGCCTTCTCCTTTGCATTTATATGCATTTTTACATTGGAGTTAAGCCATCCAGGACTTTTGTTCGCTCTTTTAAATTTATTACCCAATGGGATGCATTGGCTAATGCCCTTATTTAATATGCTCTTAAAGCAAACCCATCTCTCCTCTGTGTTCTTTGTTTCTAAGATTTTATCCCAATTTATGCCTTCTAGCAAGGTTTGTAGTTTAGGGAAATTGGCTCTTTTAAAATTCAGTGTCTTTGTTTTCCCCTTATGTTTCCTATTTGTGTGATTTATACTGAAGCCAATTGACCTGTGATCGCTGTTACCTAAATTGCCCCATATTTCCACATCTGTGATCAGGTCTGTATTGTTGGTAATCAGTAGATCCAGTAATGCTTTATTTCTAGTTGGTGCGTCTACCATCTGACCCATGAAATTGTCCTGCAAGACGTTTAAAATCCCCCATTAGGATAACACTTCTCATCCTTGCTGCTAATCCAATTTGTGATAGGGGATCTGTCTCCCCTTCCTCCCTCAGGTTAGGGGCCTTTATAGCATACTCCCAGTATTATTTTCCCCTTAGCTTTATCCCTTTGGAGCTCTACCCATAAGGATTCCACCTCCTCCCTAGCTCCCTTAGTGATGTCATCTCTCACATTCACTTGTACATTATTCTTGATATATAGGCATACCCCTCCCCCTTTTTTACCCTCTCTATCCTTGCGTTAAAGGATATACCCTTCAATGGTTCAAAGAAAAAATAGATGCGCTAAATATTGAGCAAAGAATATATAATGAAGAAATTCTTAATGCAAGAAAATAGAAAATATCAACATAATATATTAAGCATAGAACTCTGTCCCAATGTGACAAGAATGATTGTGATAAAACCAATAACACTGAAACGTCCAAACCTAAGTGCAAGTCTAATACAATCAAATTAATCCTTATTCACACAAATGTGCATATAGGTGAATCAATAAAAAACTTGAAGGTGATACGTGATCCTCCACCACCAATAGTGCACCGGTCACCAAATAAATTGCGCGCTTACCAGAGGGCAAGCTGTTTGAGCTTGCGGCTATAAACCCAACCTGGGCCCTTTATTCAGGAAATTCTGGGACAACAACTCCAAAATGGTCAGTTGAATGGAAGTAAACAGCCTTACAATATAAGTGGATAAAAACCGCAACAAATAGCCTGCCGGCTTGCGAACGCCCGTTCGCTTGGATGCACAACTGTGATGACGGGCGTTCGCAAGCCGGCCGGCTATTTGTTGCTGTTTTTATCCGCTTATATTGTAAGTGTGTTTTCTCTATTTTTGTTAAATGTTACCATCTGATTTACATTATGGAAAGCCCTCTGTTTCATTTTCTGGATGACATTTGAACATTATTCGTCAACCTTTCTTTGATCAGGTCAATCTCGCCGTTCGCTGTTTACTTCCATTCAACTGACCATTTTGGAGTTGTTGTCCCAGAATTTCCTGGATAAAGGGCCCAGGTTGGGTTTATAGCCGCAAGCTCAATCAGCTTGCCCTCTGGTAAGCGCGCAATTTATTTGGTGACTGGTGCACTATTAGTGGTGGAGGATCACGTATCACCTTCAAGTTTTTTATTTATTCACCTATATGCACATTTGTTGAATTGAAAAGAAAATTATATATTAGGGACTTTAAGGAATCCACAGCCTGGTAAGGCTGTGTATTTCCATCCCTAGGGACTTTAATTGAAATTATGGCCCGGTAAGGCCACACATTTCCATCGCATTCATATCTAAAAGGGGAGAGCAGCGAAGGGTGGGACTTTAAATGAACTAAATGGCTGCAAAAGAATATTCGGTGAACAACAGAACTTTTATTGATGTCATAGGGTATAAACATGCAATTGCTAAAATAAAATTGATACATATGATAAATGACAATACACATGATGATGGCAGAAAATTTCATGGTATAGCCACTGGTTAACAATAATAAAATTAATAAACAAGGTAAAAAGCATAAGCATAATGGTAATCAATCATGTCTCATTATAAGATTGAAATAAAGTTCCGTGGTTCACCATAAACAATTGGATAATATTAATGTTAATATTAAAGGTGCTTCCTGCAGGACCAATGGCTTCACTGAACCTGTGAAAATATATAGGTAGCCAAGTAACTTGAAAATCATGATATAGATCGACAAAGACACGGCATCAAAAAGCTCTACGCGTTTCGTGGCTAAACGCCACTCGTCAGGAGCATGCGCGTGGTAAATCTAAAATGAGAATGATAAAAGAGTATATAAGGACATGGACATAATAAAGTAAAGAACCCAAACGCCAAGAAGTACTTACTGGTTGGGGTTACAAGTGATATAGAGTGGTGGGGTGTCGCAAGCCTCCAGGAACATCTCTGACCGGGAGCCAAGGTGGACATCTAAACAGAGGCACAACATACAGGCAACCAAGGTCGGCACGGGAACATGGGGCATCTCTGTGGTGAAGTGAAGGATAGTTAACAGAATAAGTGGCAAAAATGGGGGGAGGTGAAAGTGAGGAAAATTGGTAAGTGCTGGTGAGTGAAGTAAGTGCTCAGATATAGAACTGGCAATCAAAGGATTGCCATATGCACATTTGTGTGAATAAGGACTAATTTGATGGTATTTGCCTTGCACTTTGTTTTGTTCGTTTCAGTGTTATTGGTTTTATCACAATCATTCTTGTCACATTGGGACAGAGTTCTATGCTTAATATATTATGTTGATATTTTCTATTTTCTTGCATTAAGAATTTCTTCATTATATATTCTTTGCTCACTATATAATATTTAGCGCAGCTATTTTTTCTTTGTATTTTTTATATGTGTGTATCTCACATTTTAGTTGCTGCTCACCTTCAGATAGCTTTCTGTTTAGAGCGTGGCATTTCCTATATATTTTACCCTTGAATGGTTGCCCGAAATTCCCACAAAATCCAAATCCTATTCGTACAACAGTATCTCTAGTTCACCCATCTTGTCCGCCAGGCTCCTGGCATTGGTGAACATGCTACGTAGTTTAGACTGGTCGCATGTTATCCTCTTATTGGGTGTTCCGAGATTGCAACTAGGACTTGCTACTATACTTACCTTGGGTTTATGTGCTTTGGTCAACATATCACTAATGCCCCCAATACTACCCTCTGGAATATGTTCCGCGCTGACTATCTCTACCTCTGGACCCCCCATTGCCTAGTTTAAAAACTCCTCTAACTTTTTGGCCATCTTCATTCTCAGCTGATCTACACCCTCCTCATTTAGGTGTAGTCCATCCCTTCTATAGTACCGGTTATTGACTGAGAAGTCAGCCCAGTCCTCCAGGAACCCAAACCCCTCCTTACAACACCAGCTCTTCGGCCACTTATTTACTTCCCTAATCTCCCTCTGCCTTTCTGGTGTGGCTCGATGTACTGGTAGTATTCCTGAGAATACTACCTTGGAGGTCCTTTTCCTCAATTTAGCTCCCAAGTCCCTAAAATCGTTCTTTAGGACACTCCATCTTCCTCTGACTTTGTCATTGGTGCCAACGTGCACCATGACAGCTGGGGCTTTCCCAGCCCCTCCCAGTAATCTGTCCTCAAGATCCCTGATGTGCCGAACCCGAGCGCCCGGTAGACAACATACAGTTCGGCGCTTCAGGTCTTTGTTACAGATTAGCCTCTCTGTCCTTCTTATGCCCTGTACACATGATTGGACATTGATCGGACATTCCGACAACAAAATCCATGGATTTTTTCCAACGGATGTTGGCTCAAACTTGTCTTGCATACACACGGTGGCACAAAGTTGTCGGAAAATCCGATCGTTCTGAACGTGGTGATGTAAAACACGTACATCGGGACTATAAACGGGGCAGTAGCCAATAGCTTTCGTCTCTTAATTTATTCTGAGCATGCATGGCACTTTGTGCGTTGGATTTGTGTACACACGATCAGAATTTTCGGATTTTGTTGTCGGAAAATTTTATATCCTGCTCTCAAACTTTGTGTGTCGGAAATTCCGATGGAAAAAGTCCGATGGAGCCCACACACGATCGGATTTCCGACAACACAATCCGATCGCACTTTTTCCGTTGGAAAATCTGACTGTGTGTACAGGGCATAAGAATGGAGTCCCCTACCTCCAGAATCTGTCTTTCCTTTCCCTTCGCTACCCCCCCACTCTCACTGGAGGAGTTCTTCCCCTGGCAGCTAGGGGAGTCCCTCAGCTCCAGCAGTGCTGGTCCTTGACTGGTTTCACCATTGTCACTCAATGGAGTGTACTTATTTGGATGCTCCTGCCCTGGATCGGCCTCCCTGGCACTTCCCCCTCTACCCTTCCTGACGGTCACCCATCTACTCTTTCCTAGTGCCTGCACCTCTTTGTCTCCACCCGCCTCTGTGCTGGCCCCTGCCGGCACTTGCCATGTATGTTCCTGGCTCTCCTTTAGTATGGAGGGACTTCAGTGCTGACAGTTGCTTCCCCAGATTCAGAACCTGGGCTTCCAGGGAAACAATGTGCTTGCATTTTGCACAGCAGTATTCACCCTTGATCGGATGATCAAGGAACACATACATGCCGCAAGATGTACAATGAGTCGCCTCTCCACAACTGCCGGGTATCGTACCTATTAATTTAATGAGGATTGGGGATTATACCCTGTCCAAATTAGCTAACTAGCTTCCTGACACTAATACTCAACAAGACAATACACAGGTACTCAACAAGACAATACACAGGTACCCGCAGACCTACATGCACTCGCAGACCTACGTGCAGACCTATGTGCAGACCTATGTGCACTCGCAGACCTACGTGCAGACCTATGTGCACTCGCAGACCTACGTGCAGACCTATGTGCACTCGCAGACCTACGTGCAGACCTATGTGCACTCGCAGACCTACGTGCAGACCTATGTGCACTCGCTGACCTACGTGCACTCGCTGTGGGTACTTTGAACTATGCATCTACCATCCACTGAGCTGATATAAGCTGCTGTTCTGGTTACCTGGTGTCTCCCAATCGTGAATATAAAAATGATTTCATATTCACCAAGTTAAATACTTGTACTTGGTAAAACATTATTCTTGCACAGATTTGGCAGGTGTTTAATTATTATTTCCTCCGAAATGAAATCCTTGCTCTCATAGTTGATTCATTTAGCAATCCAGGATTTATTTAACCACTTCAATACTGAAAACTTTTTTTTTTTTGCGACAAGTAGAGCTTTCTTTTGGTGGTATTTAATCACCACTGTGTTTTTTTTGTTTTTTGCTAAACAAATGAAAAAAGACAGACAATTTTGAAAAATAAAAAAAGTTTTTCTTCGTTTCTTTTATAACATTTTGTAAATAAGTATGTTTTCTCCCTCACTGATGTGGTGGACTGATGAGGCTGCATTGATGGGCACTGATGCGGAGGCACTAATATGCAGCACTTATAATGTGGCACTGATGGGCACTAATAGGTGTCACTGATGGGCTCTGATAGGTGGCACAGATGGGCAGCCTTTATGGGCACTGATAGGCGGCACAGATGGGCAATGATAGACAGCACTGATTAGGCACTGACAGGCATCACTGATGGGCACTGATTGGCATCACTGCTAGGCGGCATCACTGATGG
Organism: Aquarana catesbeiana; assembly: GCF_042186555.1. Classification (NCBI taxonomy): domain Eukaryota; kingdom Metazoa; phylum Chordata; class Amphibia; order Anura; family Ranidae; genus Aquarana; species Aquarana catesbeiana. The sequence continues at coordinate 104,652,521 of NC_133330.1, forward strand.
GGCTGCACTTATAATCACTGCGCTGATTATCAGTGCAGATCCCCCCTGTCAGGAGAGCTGCTTATCTGCTCTCCTCTACTTGCGCTCCGATAACCGGCACTTCCTAGTTACGCTGTGATTGGACACAGCTGATCACATGGTAAAGCGCCTATGTTATAGGCGCTTTACTGTGATCGGAGATGCAGTGTGTCGAAGCGGAACAACGCACCACCCATCGCCGCGCTGAGCATCCCCAGGCCGCGCGGGATGTGGTTAATACTAATTTAACAAAATTATGTGTAAATCTTAGCATTTCTTATAAAAGTTGACCTTTTACCTGCCCTTCTGTGCCTCGCTATTAGTCAGTGAGTCCTCCAATCATAATAGGGGCTTGTGTCATTTGGGCTTTTGTTTTCTTCAAATAGATTTTGCATTCCCATACGAGTCTCTAGGAATGCAAAGCCTGCTTTAAGCAGGTCAAATGCCAATAGGGACTTGGCACCAAATTAGAATTTTACAGAAAAAGTCAAGATTTATATAACTCCATATGCATATTTTTCTGGATCAATTGTAATGACTTGCAGTGTTCTTTAAATATAACCTCGTATGCAGCATAAGTATTGGGTGTCATAGATGCTCATAACCAGTGGTGTGGTGTAAAAACTGGTACATTTTTCAGACTGAAACTGTGTGTTTTGTTTTTTTTTGTCCATTGGGTTGTATAGGGTTTGATGAAAAGTGTAAATGTGTTTTGAGCTGTATAGAAGTGAGTAGGAATTTTTTTTTTTAATATTTTTTTATTGAATAATAGTTATTGTCATATCAGAACTTCAGAAGACACAGAGGAGAAAGAAAGATGTAACTGTGACTCAGAATACTGAAGAGATATCTATAAAGGAGGAAGCAGGCAAATGTGAGTTGGAGAACTTTATTAGTCTCTTAAAGAAATATTGCCCTCTACCTCTAACTGTGACAGACCTATTTATAAAAAAACTGAGGAAATTAATTTGGGAACAAAGGATGCTGCAGTGACAAATCAGTTTTCATCTCCCATTACGTGGGAACCTAAATCTGGCTACTATGGATAGCAGTTCCGTTGTGTGTTTTTCTCATGTTTTTATAAATGTTACAGGAGACTGCAGAACAGATCTGTAATTATGTGTGTTGGAAGGAGGCTTCCACAAACTGTGTATGGTAGATAAGAAAATGTTGTACTAAAATGTGTATAGGTTATTATGATAGTATGTAGAGTTTAAAGCTGATATCCAGCATAAACAATATAAAAAAATGCCCCTTTAGAGGGGAACTTAAGGGCTAAGTTCACTTTTTGTTTTCTTCTAAATTCCAGCTCCCCTATGTACCAGTATACCATTAATGTACCTCTGTTGCAGAAAAAAAAGCTTTCTTTGATTTTTAGAACAAGACCTTACCTTAGCCCTTGCTGTGTTCATAGAAAACTTCATGACTTCGTGGTATGTAGATTTGGGACGTGAGAGCCAGTAAGACACAGGAAGGAGTTTACCAGCTGACCTTATACACACCCTTCAACTAGGTTTGCATGGCATCGACTGGCATCCCTCCAGGTGTGCATTTGCCTGGGTTTTTCAGTGCAAGCTGCCACAACTGCTATGTTTACACAGAATCCTTCCAAACAGGCCGGGGCCGTATGCTGAACTCTCTGGGGCCGCCTGTGGGCCATGGGTTGGACACTTCTGATGTAGTGCAAGGGCCTGCCTCATTGGATACAGAGTGAATAGATAGATAGGTGATTCCTCCTATCCCATAGTTTTGGTAAATTTAAAATTGTACAAAGTTTGTATAATTATATTGCATAGTGTATGGCCACCTTTATACACCTAAAATGAATTAGTTGTGCTTTTAGTGCCATTAATTGTTAATGGCACCCCAAATGAGGAAGCAAACACACATTTTGCCCTGTGAAAAAAAAAAAGCATCAAATGCAGCAAAACACACACAGTAAAAAATATGCAAACCGCAACATTCCAAAATAACCCTTGAGCTACTTTGCTGCATGTAGGGCAACCCATTGAATGGGCTGTGCTATTCATGCCTTGGGAAAAATGAGTCAAAAAATTTACGGTCCCACTACGTTAGGTGTGAATTGGCTGTGAAATTTGGTTTGTTTAACAAGAGCAACGAGGCTCCATTCACATCTGTGTTTCTGAACAAAAAAATGTGCACTTTGCTGTGCGTTTCAGAAATGTGCTACAAATGCATATAAAAATGGGTAATCAGAATACTAAGCCGCCCTTAATTCAGAACTACCCCCACTGCGCCAGTGAATAAAGCTTACAACAATCAGGAATGAGATCCCGTGAATGGCTCACTCGGTATGTAATAAAATATATATATATATATATATATATATATATAACTCCCTAAATAAAAAGTGAAAAAAGAGCTGCCCCTTTAAAAACCATCAAACTGAAATATTATCCGATCTCATATATCCTTTTAAACCAACGAACCTTCTCCTAGATATATAAGAGCAAATAAGAGGCGCTCATATCCCTAGTGCTAGAAATCACATATGCTGTAATTCCCTCAAAAAAAATAAAATTTTTTTGACAACCTCTAAATGTGCAACTTAATGCATAAACCTAATGGTGTTTAACAACTCTAATCAAACCATGCAAAAATACAACTACTGTGCACGTGAAACAAGTTGTGACACCCAAAATAATTAATAAATAATTAATAAATGACTAAATCCCCAATTAGTGTGATTCATAAAATAAATATTAATAAGTGCAAAACAAATTATAATTATACTACAAAAAAATTAATATTTTGAAGCATGAAAAATCAGTCCTTGAAAGTCTTGTGACAAAAAATATATATATAACGTGATTTAATTTGTGACAAAGCAGTGTATGAAAATCGCACAGATCTTCTAAGGTGCAGTGATGTTGATAATGCTGAACTCCACGTGTCTTTCACCTCACCAGCGTGAAACGTGAATCCACTCCCAAAGGAATCTCACTCACCAAATGATTTTGCCAGCACTCTCATTCACGGCAAGAAACACTTAGTAGTCACACTCCAGAGAAATCCAACATGCAGCAATTCCACAGTATATAGAATCAATCCACATATAAAAGAATTGAAGAACTCACATAGCGTAAACCAGCACAGCAACTTTATTAAAACCACTACAATCTTCAATGGAAGCACTCACATTTTAAAAGATGAAAAACAGCAGTTAAAACAATGTGATTCACAGCAACTTCAATCTTTAGTGGATACACTCAGAACAACAAGTGGTCACGGTGGACCCGAGGTGTGTTGATGCAAGGACTCACGGTCTCTCTCACCCCCCTTCGTAGCGCGCCGTGCAATGACAGATTCTCCTTCGTATAGTGCGGCTCTCAGCGTTGCTCGTCACATCTCATAGCCACGCCCCTGACATGTTTCGTCATAGATCAGACTTATTCATGGGATTGGCTAACCCGGCTGTCCCTCATCCCTTATATCTCCTCCTCCCTGATCTCCCATAGGTTGGTGAGTCCGCATGCGCACATCTCGTGTCCCCGCTCCAATTATAGACCCGAGACTACGGCGCGCCGCTGTACAGGGATGCGGTTTGCCTTTACTTCACTGTAAACTGATATTTACTGCGGACTGATTACAACAAATACCTTAGATGGATCGCTTAGCCCTAGTAAATCCTGCATGACAGTGTAAACGATCACAACATTACTCCCATGGTAACATCTAAAGCATACCTCATTTACACGTTCTGTATACCAATGTAAGTGATCATAGTATTACTGCTATGGTCACATCTGAGAGCTTCCTAATTTGCATATCCTGCACACCAATGTAAGTGACCATAGCATACACTGCCATGACCACATCCAACATATACCTAATTTAATATTTATCCAACGCTATTTCATGACAAATATAATGGTCTATTATTTGCTAAATCAAAAGTTTTCACTCCGATCGCTGAAATAGCACATCAATAAATAAACCTATGCCTACAAAAAATTGCATGTTGAGTAAAAAATCCAACAAATTGCGGGTGTGCTAAAACTAAATAAAAAATATATATTAAAAAATATATATGCAAATATATATAAAAAAATCCTACAAATATCCCCTCATTCCCAGTAGACCTACAATTTACCAACATGGTGAGAATCTAATTAATTGAATACATTATAATAAAACTCCATATCATATAATACATGGAATATATACCATTAAAAAATATTTCTCATATCGATCCCCCTGTCCCATAATCCAGGGTCCCTCTACCAGAAGAAACGACCAGATAATCAAAACAGGGTCACCTAGCCCTAAACCTACTGTTAAAATGTTCAACCGCTCCATGGCTCATCAGATTTAACCTCCTTCAATTAAAAATTCTTTATAAAACAGTTTAAATCTAGTTCTATATTTAACCCCCTAGGGGTTAAACTTTTCAATAAAAAGATTCAGCGAGTTTCCCTCTGCGATAGATCCCTGACCCTGTTAGAGCCTCTCCAAGACGGGTGGACCACATCGATTCCACAAAATTGTAAAAGCGAGGGGTCCTTTTGGTGCTTTTCTTTGAAGTGCAAAGAGACACTATGATACTTGTAACCATTCTTAATATTGGTTAAATGCTCCGAGATTCTGACCCTTAACAATCTTTTTGTTCTGCCCACATAAAGTAGGCCACAAGGACACCACATCAAGTATACAACAAAAGAGGAGTTGCAAGTGCTGAATTCCTTAATTTCAAAGGATTCACCTTCCCTATTTGTTACACTTGTCACTCCTCTGTGGCTCACTTTTACGGTCCTGCAGCATATGCATCTTCTGCAACAGTAAAAGCCCTTAAAGTCGAATCTCAGATTATTATGCCCAGGTGGATCCAAGATTTTTTTCACTACATGATCGCCAAAGCTTGGAGCCCTCCTGTAAATGAATCTCGGTTGATTCGGTAGGATCTGCCCCAAGTGTCTATCTTTGCGTAAGATGTGCCAATGCTTTTTGAATATCCACTCAATGTCTTTATATTGACAGTGGTACCCTGATGTGAACCCCAACTGATGTTGGCCCTCAATCATCTGGGGAACACTCCTCTTCTCAAAGCATTTCTCCCTCGGGGTTTGTGCCACCTCCTGAATAACCTTATTCAATACCTTAGTATCATATCCTTTCTGTATAAATTTCTTTCTGAGGATACCTGCCTGTTCGTAAAAATCATCTAACAATGTACAATTGCGTCGAACTCGTACCATCTGTCCCTTTGGAATATTTTTTATCCATCCGGGATGGTGGCCGCTTCTTATAGACAAATAGCTGTTACGATCTGTCGGTTTAAAAAACACTTTAGTCCTTAATGTGTCCACATATCTTTCGATCGTCACATCTAAAAAGTTAACCCTATCACTTCTAATCTGATATTCCAATTTAATATTGTTAGCATTATTGTTAAGTTCCTGTAAGAACTCAACTACCGATTCCTCAGTGCCTTCCCATATGAACAGGAGGTCATCAATAAATCTCCGATAAAATAAAAGCTGGGGTCTTCCAACATTAAAAACCTTCCTGTCCTCCCACTCCGCCATGAACAGGTTGGCGAGGCTGGGAGCAAATTTCGCTCCCATTGCCATGCCAACCTGCTGGGAATAAAAGTCACCATTGCACCAAAAATAATTATGGGACATGCAAAAATCCAGTACATGCCCCAAAAAACGCTTTTGTATACCAGGGATGTCATCTCTCCTGCTTAATGCCCAGTTTAGAGCTAAGGATGCGTCTTCATGTTGTATAATAGTATACAAAGAAGCTACATCAGCAGTTACCAAGTATACAGGCGATGTAGCATTCAATCTTACATCCTTAAGCAATGTCAACAAGTCTCCCGTATCTTTCAAATACGCCCTTGTGATCTTCACACTGGGCTGGAGGAATTTATCCAAGTACTCCCCCAGTCTGGCTGTGACAGACCCAATACCATTGACAATGGGGCGAGGCGGTGGGCATTGTGTGCTCTTATGTATTTTTGGTAGAGTATAGATAACAGGGATTCTACACGCACTGGGGATTAGATACCTCTTCTCCTTAAGATTCAAAGCATCCATTCTAAACCCCCATTCTACCAAAATCGACAACTGGGTTTTATATGCATCAGTCGGGTCAGAAGCCAATTTTTTATAGGTGGATCGATCTCCGACTAGTTCCAGGAGCTGGTTGAGGTAAAATGATTTATCTAACAATACCACTCCTCCCCCTTTATCCGCGGGTCGTATTATGAGATCCTTCTTCTCCTCCAACGACCGGATCCCTTCTTTGATATAATACGGATTGACCCCCTTACGTGGGGTGAGTTCCTCGATATCATTGAGCACCAAACTCTTGAACACTTCTATAAAGTGGTTGCTCGGATTCTGGGGGTTAAAAATTGATTTTTATTATTTTTGAGTCCTGTATCAATTCTAGTGTCAGGCACTCTTGATTTAATAGTGGATTCCACTGGATGGCTCAGAAAATATTTTTTAATGTTCATGGCCCTGATAAATTTGTGTGTGTCTATGTAGATATCAAATTTATTCATTGCTTTTTTTGGGGCACATTTTAGACCTAAGTTCAAAATGTTGAGCTCTTTGTGATTGAGCTCAACACTACTCAGGTTGAAAATCCCTGTGTTTATGTGTCCCTCGGTCGCTTTCTTGGGTTGTTTCGATCGTCCTGCCCTACATCCCCTTCTTCTCTTCGGGGGGGCATCTGATCGTGAGGTGAAAGACACGTGGAGTTCAGCATTATCAACATCACTGCACCTTAGAAGATCTGTGCGATTTTCATACACTGCTTTGTCACAAATTAAATCACGTTATATATATATTTTTTGTCACAAGACTTTCAAGGACTGATTTTTCATGCTTCAAAATATTAATTTTTTTGTAGTATAATTATAATTTGTTTTGCACTTATTAATATTTATTTTATGAATCACACTAATTGGGGATTTAGTCATTTATTAATTATTTATTAATTATTTTGGGTGTCACAGCTTGTTTCACGTGCACAGTAGTTGTATTTTTGCATGGTTTGATTAGAGTTGTTAAACACCATTAGGTTTATGCATTAAGTTGCACATTTAGATGTTGTCAAAAATTTTTTATTTTTTTTGAGGGAATTACAGCATATGTGATTTCTAGCACTAGGGATATGAGCGCCTCTTATTTGCTCTTATATATCTAGGAGAAGGTTCGTTGGTTTAAAAGGATATATGAGATCGGATAATATTTCAGTTTGATGGTTTTTAAAGGGGCAGCTCTTTTTTCACTTTTTATTTAGGGAGTTATATATATATATATTTTATTACATACCGAGTGAGCCATTCACGGGATCTCATTCCTGATTGTTGTAAGCTTTATTCACTGGCGCGGTGGGGGTAGTTCTGAATTAAGGGCGGCTTAGTATTCTGATTACCCATTTTTATACTTATTGTCATTTAACCGCTTGCGGCCATGGATGCACTTAGTTTTTTGAATAATAGGCTACTAAACCCCGATACAGTGTTTTCTACTGATCATCAAATGACTGATAATGATGAGGATTTCTCAGGAGCATTAAAAATGCTCGAGAATTTACTTGAGAAACAACTTAAAACATGGTGGGACGTGTTCACGTTTGAGCACTACCGTAGGGAGAATCTTATTTTTAGAAGTCTGAGGTGGGATGTCCCACCCCAGGATGGTCTTAATGACCAGCCGTTCATGATTGAATGGCTGGAATTTTTTAATAAGGTAGGTAGGGAATTACAAGCACTAGTCCTAAAAAGGAAACAGATTAGGTTAAATATGATAAATGAAAAAATAAAAACTTTACAAGAGAAGCTTGAACCTATAAAGGATTCCAATCTAATGAAAGACTTTAATGTCAATATTAAGAAAAAGCTGGAAAGGGTCGATCGAGAAACGCAGAAGAAGAAAGTGAAAAAGTTTAATAGGGATTCTAATGATTTTAAAACCAATAAAATTTATGCATGGCAAACAACAAATGTGAGTAACATGGGTGATCAGATTGCCCCCCAGTAGTAACCCATTTGCCTCTAATAATGGAGCAGTAAATTCCAGCAATCCCTTACCTAATCCTGGGAATAACAAAAAAATAGGCAATAAAGGTAAGGGTACACAGGGAGCTACTGGTCCTAAGCCCAGTGACAGAGGGAGAGGCATGATGGATGCCCATTATGGACGAAATTATTATCAATCCCCGAGGCCCATGTCGCGAGGAAGAGGGGGATACCAGGTAAGGCACCAGAATGAGTACTCTTCCCCAAGGAATTACGGGAGAGATGCTCCATATGGGTATGAGACCCCGCAAAACTATAGGCAATGGCAACAATATCCCCCATATCATCGAGACATTGGTGGTAATACTGATGTCCCACTACATAATAGATTTGCTCCATTGGAAAATGATGAGCAACTAGGATATGTACCTTACAATGTGCCTTTTTTAGGGCAGAGGGGGAGGGGAACCCCGAGGAGGAACCCCAAAGGTTCATACCAAAGAGAGGGAGGGAGATCCACCCCCACTCAGGGGTACAATTACGATCAGATGCCCCCCCCGAAGAGAAGAAGGGGATGTAGGGCAGGACGATCGAAACAACCCAAGAAAGCGACCGAGGGACACATAAACACAGGGATTTTCAACCTGAGTAGTGTTGAGCTCAATCACAAAGAGCTCAACATTTTGAACTTAGGTCTAAAATGTGCCCCAAAAAAAGCAATGAATAAATTTGATATCTACATAGACACACACAAATTTATCAGGGCCATGAACATTAAAAAAATATTTTCTGAGCCATCCAGTGGAATCCACTATTAAATCAAGAGTGCCTGACACTAGAATTGATACAGGACTCAAAAATAAGTCAATTTTTAACCCCCAGAATCCGGGCAACCACTTTATAGAAGTGTTCAAGAGTTTGGTGCTCAATGATATCGAGGAACTCACCCCACATAAGGGGGTCAATCCGTATTATATCAAAGAAGGGATCCGGTCGTTGGAGGAGAAGAAGGATCTCATAATACGACCCGCGGATAAAGGGGGAGGAGTGGTATTGTTAGATAAATCATTTTACCTCAACCAGCTCCTGGAACTAGTCGGAGATCGATCCACCTATAAAAAATTGGCTTCTGACCCGACTGATGCATATAAAACCCAGTTGTCGATTTTGGTAGAATGGGGGTTTAGAATGGATGCTTTGAATCTTAAGGAGAAGAGGTATCTAATCCCCAGTGCGTGTAGAATCCCTGTTATCTATACTCTACCAAAAATACATAAGAGCACACAATGCCCACCGCCTCGCCCCATTGTCAATGGTATTGGGTCTGTCACAGCCAGACTGGGGGAGTACTTGGATAAATTCCTCCAGCCCAGTGTGAAGATCACAAGGGCGTATTTGAAAGATACGGGAGACTTGTTGACATTGCTTAAGGATGTAAGATTGAATGCTACATCGCCTGTATACTTGGTAACTGCTGATGTAGCTTCTTTGTATACTATTATACAACATGAAGACGCATCCTTAGCTCTAAACTGGGCATTAAGCAGGAGAGATGACATCCCTGGTATACAAAAGCGTTTTTTGGGGCATGTACTGGATTTTTGCATGTCCCATAATTATTTTTGGTGCAATGGTGACTTTTATTCCCAGCAGGTTGGCGTGGCAATGGGAGCGAAATTTGCTCCCAGCCTCGCCAACCTGTTCATGGCGGAGTGGGAGGACAGGAAGGTTTTTAATGTTGGAAGACCCCAGCTTTTATTTTATCGGAGATTTATTGATGACCTCCTGTTCATATGGGAAGGCACTGAGGAATCGGTAGTTGAGTTCTTACAGGAACTTAACAATAATGCTAACAATATTAAATTGGAATATCAGATTAGCAGTGATAGGGTTAACTTTTTAGATGTGACGATCGAAAGATATGTGGACACATTAAGGACTAAAGTGTTTTTTAAACCGACAGATCGTAACAGCTATTTGTCTATAAGAAGCGGCCACCATCCCGGATGGATAAAAAATATTCCAAAGGGACAGATGGTACGAGTTCGACGCAATTGTACATTGTTAGATGATTTTTACGAACAGGCAGGTATCCTCAGAAAGAAATTTATACAGAAAGGATATGATACTAAGGTATTGAATAAGGTTATTCAGGAGGTGGCACAAACCCCGAGGGAGAAATGCTTTGAGAAGAGGAGTGTTCCCCAGATGAATGAGGGCCAACATCAGTTGGGGTTCACATCAGGGTACCACTGTCAATATAAAGACATTGAGTGGATATTCAAAAAGCATTGGCACATCTTACGCAAAGATAGACACTTGGGGCAGATCCTACCGAATCAACCGAGATTCATTTACAGGAGGGCTCCAAGCTTTGGCGATCATGTAGTGAAAAAAATCTTGGATCCACCTGGGCATAATAATCTGAGATTCAACTTTAAGGGCTTTTACTGTTGCAGAAGATGCATATGCTGCAGGACCGTAAAAGTGAGCCACAGAGGAGTGACAAGTGTAACAAATAGGGAAGGTGAATCCTTTGAAATTAAGGAATTCAGCACTTGCAACTCCTCTTTTGTTGTATACTTGATGTGGTGTCCTTGTGGCCTACTTTATGTGGGCAGAACAAAAAGATTGTTAAGGGTCAGAATCTCGGAGCATTTAACCAATATTAAGAATGGTTACAAGTATCATAGTGTCTCTTTGCACTTCAAAGAAAAGCACCAAAAGGACCCCTCGCTTTTACAATTTTGTGGAATCGATGTGGTCCACCCGTCTTGGAGAGGCTCTAACAGGGTCAGGGATCTATCGCAGAGGGAAACTCGCTGGATCTTTTTATTGAAAAGTTTAACCCCTAGGGGGTTAAATATAGAACTAGATTTAAACTGTTTTATAAAGAATTTTTAATTGAAGGAGGTTAAATCTGATGAGCCATGGTGCGGTTGAACATTTTAACAGTAGGTTTAGGGCTAGGTGACCCTGTTTTGATTATCTGGTCGTTTCTTCTGGTAGAGGGACCCTGGATTATGGGACAGGGGGATCGATATGAGAAATATTTTTTAATGGTATATATTCCATGTATTATATGATATGGAGTTTTATTATAATGTATTCAATTAATTAGATTCTCACCATGTTGGTAAATTGTAGGTCTACTGGGAATGAGGGGATATTTGTAGGATTTTTTTATATATATTTGCATATATATTTTTTAATATATATTTTTTATTTAGTTTTAGCACACCCGCAATTTGTTGGATTTTTTACTCAACATGCAATTTTTTGTAGGCATAGGTTTATTTATTGATGTGCTATTTCAGCAATCGGAGTGAAAACTTTTGATTTGGCAAATAATAGACCATTATATTTGTCATGAAATAGCGTTGGATAAATATTAAATTAGGTATATGTTGGATGTGGTCATGGCAGTGTATGCTATGGTCACTTACATTGGTGTGCAGGATATGCAAATTAGGAAGCTCTCAGATGTGACCATAGCAGTAATACTATGATCACTTACATTGGTATACAGAACGTGTAAATGAGGTATGCTTTAGATGTTACCATGGGAGTAATGTTGTGATCGTTTACACTGTCATGCAGGATTTACTAGGGCTAAGCGATCCATCTAAGGTATTTGTTGTAATCAGTCCGCAGTAAATATCAGTTTACAGTGAAGTAAAGGCAAACCGCATCCCTGTACAGCGGCGCGCCGTAGTCTCGGGTCTATAATTGGAGCGGGGACACGAGATGTGCGCATGCAGACTCACCAACCTATGGGAGATCAGGGAGGAGGAGATATAAGGGATGAGGGACAGCCGGGTTAGCCAATCCCATGAATAAGTCTGATCTATGACGAAACATGTCGGGGGCGTGGCTATGAGATGTGACGAGCAACGCTGAGAGCCGCACTATACGAAGGAGAATCTGTCATTGCACGGCGCGCTACGAAGGGGGGTGAGAGAGACCGTGAGTCCTTGCATCAACACACCTCGGGTCCGCCGTGACCACTTGTTGTTCTGAGTGTATCCACTAAAGATTGAAGTTGCTGTGAATCACATTGTTTTAACTGCTGTTTTTCATCTTTTAAAATGTGAGTGCTTCCATTGAAGATTGTAGTGGTTTTAATAAAGTTGCTGTGCTGGTTTACGCTATGTGAGTTCTTCAATTCTTTTACATGTGGATTGATTCTATATACTGTGGAATTGCTGCATGTTGGATTTCTCTGGAGTGTGACTACTAAGCGTTTCTTGCCGTGCATGAGAGTGCTGGCAAAATCATTTGGTGAGTGAGATTCCTTTGGGAGTGGATTCACGTTTCACGCTGGTGAGGTGAAAGACACGTGGAGTTCAGCATTATCAACATCACTGCACCTTAGAAGATCTGTGCGATTTTCATACACTGCTTTGTCACAAATTAAATCACGTTATATATATATTTTTTGTCACAAGACTTTCAAGGACTGATTTTTCATGCTTCAAAATATTAATTTTTTTGTAGTATAATTATAATTTGTTTTGCACTTATTAATATTTATTTTATGAATCACACTAATTGGGGATTTAGTCATTTATTAATTATTTATTAATTATTTTGGGTGTCACAGCTTGTTTCACGTGCACAGTAGTTGTATTTTTGCATGGTTTGATTAGAGTTGTTAAACACCATTAGGTTTATGCATTAAGTTGCACATTTAGATGTTGTCAAAAAAATTTTATTTTTTTTGAGGGAATTACAGCATATGTGATTTCTAGCACTAGGGATATGAGCGCCTCTTATTTTCTCTTATAGATCTAGGAGAAGGTTCGTTGGTTTAAAAGGATATATGAGATCGGATAATATTTCAGTACAAATGCATATGTTGCTTGCGTTACCATTCAGTGTTAATGGCACCCCAAGCATGGGTACCAGGAGTATGTTTGCCGTGCATTTTGTTGCACGACAAATGTGCTGCAAACGCACCAAAAAGCGAGGTAAAGCAAGGCACCATGCTCTGCTCATAAAAGAGTTTTGGAGCTTCTTAGAGAATTTGCCATGCATAGGGCAGTCCATTCAACTGAATGGGCTGACCTATGTGCGATGAGCAGAAAAGCTACCAAACCCCTCCCAAAAAATACGTACAGAGATGTGAATGGGACCTGACAGCTGAGTATCTCTGTCCACTCCCTTCTATGTACATGTAAAAAGGTGGCCATACACTATATAATCTAATTGTACAACCTCTGTACAATGTCCTTTAGATTTACCGAAACTGTGGAATAGTAGGTCCCATCTATCTATCCATTCATTCAGTATTCCAATCAGGCAGCCCTTGCACTAAATCAGGGGTCCTGTGGCCGTCTGGAGGAATGCTGGGAATGCAGTGCAAACATAGCAGCTGTTGCAGCTTACATTGACAAGCCAGGCAAACGCACGCCTAGAGGGATACTAGGAGGCATGGAGTTGCTCAGCTATGAGGAAAGATTAGAGGAACTGAATTTATTCTCTCTTGAGAAGAGCTTATTAAGGGAGGATATGATCAACATGTATAAATACATAAGTGGTCCATATAGTGAACTTGGTGTTGAGTTATTCACTTTAAGGTCATCACAGAAGAGAAGTGGGCACTTTTTACGTCTGGAGAAAAAGAGATTTAATCTCCAAATGTGGAAAAGCTTCTTCATATACCTTAATTACAGGCCTAAAATATATACCAGCAGACTTTGAAATTGTGGTTGGGTTGCATTAACTTGACAAGACTAACAATACAGTACGTACAGTTGCAATCTTGCTAATCCTATGTATTGATTAGACAATATTTAAACTGTAGCACTTGACTGCATGCTGGCCCTGTGTATTTTTTTTATTTCTCTTAGAATAATGCTGTTTTTGTTGTTATGAGAAATCAGAAAAGAGACATCAGATTATTAAAATTATTTAATTTGTATTTTATGATAGCGAACGGGGCTAAAATATCTAAGAGAAAGAAAAATGAGACAAAGATATCTACTAGGGAAAAGACCAAGAAAATTGAAGAAAGTATTGAAGTCACAGATCTAATACCAAGACGTCTACAGCTTTGCTCAACTTCCAAAAAGTATGTCGGAGCTCATGTTTCCATTCAAGGTATATTTAGAAATACATTTTTCAATTGCTTCTATAACAGAATATTTAAAACTATGATGTAAATTTCAGGCAAATCTAAAAACTCCAATCAATGTTAGAGATAGTCAGCGCAGAGCATATTCCAGAGGGTAGTATTGGGGGCATTGGTGGTAGGTTGTCTAAAGCACCTAAACCCGAGGTAAGTATAGTAACAAATCCTATTTTGCAACCCTAGAGCACCTAATAAGGAGATATACGACCAGTCTAAACTACGTGGCATGTTCACCAATGCCAGGAGTCTGGCGTACAAGATGGGAGAACTAGAGCTACTGTTGTACGAGGAGGGTTTAGATTTTGTAGGAATTACAGAAACTTGGTTCGACAGCTCTCACGATTTTCTGGCAACCATTCAAGGGTATTCCCTATATCGCAGGGATATAGAGGTTAAAAAAAGGGGGAGGGGTATGCCTCTATATCAAAAATGATGTACAAGTGAATGTGAGAGATGACATCACTAAGGGAGCAAGGAAGGAGGTGAAATCCTTAAGAGTAGAGCTACAAAGGGAGGAAACTAAGGGGAAAGTAATACTGGGAGTATGCTATAGGCCCCCTAACCAGAGGGAGGAGGTGGACCTCCTATCACAATTTGGATTAGTGGCAAGAATGGGAAGTGTCATTAAAATAGGGGATTTTAATTATCCAAACATAGACTGGGTGAAGGGACCACGCATTCATCTAAGGCTCGCCAGTTCCTAAATGTCTTGCAGGACAATTTCATGGGTCAGTTGGTAAATGCACCAACTAGAAACCAAGCGTTACTAGACCTACTGATTTACCAGCAATACAGACCTGATCACGTATGTGGAAATACGGGGCAATTTTGGAAACAGCGACCACAGGTCAATTAGCTTTAGTATAAATCACACAAATAGGCAACATAAGAGGAATACCAAGACACTGAATTTCAAAAGATCCTTGCTAGAAGATAATAATTGGGATAAAATCGTAGGAACAAAGGACACAGAGGAAAAATGGGTATGGTTTAACCACTTCCGGACCACCGCACGCCGATGTACGTACCTAGAGGACGGATATCGTTGTTATGGCAGCAGCTAGCTGCCATAACCCCAGTATCCCCGTGTTCGGCCAGCAGTCCGGTACAAGATAAATGTGGTCTCTGCGGTAGATTCGCCGCAAGATCACTTTTATCGGCGACGTGAGGGGGGCCCCCCCTCCCACCGCGATCCGGTGCCCTCCGCTGCTTACCAGAGCCGGCGGCGGCGGCGATCGGATTCCTTCCTGTGGCTGTGCATGGAGATGAGTGAGGGGAAAATGGCCCGTACCCGTCTCCATGACACTGCAGGGCAGAAGCAACATCAAAACGTCACTTCTGCCCATAGCTTTTAAAGGGCCATTTTTTTTTTTTCATTCTTTTAATCAACAACATTTTTTTTTTATTGCATTTTAGTGTAAATATGAGATCTGAGGTCTTTTTGACCCCAGATCTCATATTTAAGAGGTCCTGTCATGCTTTTTTTTCTATTACAAGGGATGTTTACATTCCTTGTAAGAGGAATAAAAGTGACACAATTTTTTTTTTAAAAAACAGTGTAAAAATAAAAGATAACATTTTTTTTTTAAACGCACCCCATCTCGCCGAGCTTGCATGCAGAAGCAAACGCATACGTGAGTAGCGCCCGCATATGAAAACGGTGTTCAAACCACACATGTGAGGTATCGCCGCAATTGGTAGAGCGAGAGCAATAATTCTAGCCCTAGACCTCCTCTGTAATGCAAAACATGCAACCTGTCGAATTTTTTTAAATGTCGCCTATGGAGATTTTTAAGGGTAAAAGTTAATGCTGGCGCAATTTTGAAGCGTGACATGTTGGGAATCAATTTACTCGGTGTAACAGTATCTTTCACAATATAAAAAAAATGGGCTAAATTTACTGTTGTCTTATTTTTTAATTCAAAAAAGTGTATCTTTTAAAAAAAAAAGTGCGCTTGTAAGACCGCTGCGCAAATATGGTGTGACAGAAAGTATTGCAACGACCGCCATTTTATTCTCTAGGGTGTTAGAAAACAAATGTATGATGTTTGGGGGTTCTAAGTAATTTTCTAGCAAAAACCCTGTTTTTAACTTGTAAACACATCTAAAAAAGAGGCCCGGTCTTAAAGAGCATATTAAATAAGGGCATTAGCCAGTGCATCCCAATGGGAAATAAATTTAAAAGAGCTAATAAAAGTCCTGGGTGGCTTAACTCCAACGTAAAAATGGATATAAAAGCAAAGGAGAAGGCCTTCAAAAAATACAAGGCGAGGGTTCATCATCAGCATTCCAACTTTTACAAAGAATGCAACAAGAAATGTAAGGGTGCAATCAGGGAGGCTAAGATAGAAAACGAAAAGGCACATAGTGGAGGAGAGTAAAAAAAAATCCCAAGAAATTCTTTAAGTACATAAATAGTAAGAAAGGGAGGTCATATCATATTGGTCCCATAAAGAATAATGAAGGGAATCGGGTTACTAAGGATGGAGAGATGGCGAAGGTATTGAATTTATTCTTCTCCTCAGTCTTCACGAGGGAAACGGGAGGCTTCAGTAACCAAAACTGCAATGTTTATCCTCATGACACATCACAGGAAGCACCCTCCTGGCTAACCGAGGACAGAATTAGAAATAGACTTGAAAAACTTAACATTAATAAGTCACTGGGACCAGATGGCTTGCACCCGAGGGTCCTTAAGGGACTCAGTCAAGTAATTGCCAGACCATTGTTCCTAATTTTTACGAACAGTCTACTGACTGGAATGGTACCAACTGATTGGAGAAAAGCCAATGTAGCACCAATATTTAAAAAAGGGCCAAGATACATCCCTGGGATTTACAGACCAGTTAGCCTAACATCAACTGTATGCAAGCTCTTGGGGGGGATGATAAGGAACTATATACAAGATTTTAGTAATGACAACGGTATCATTAGCAGTAATCAGCATGGATTCATGAAGAATCGTTCTTGCCAAACCAATCTATTAACCTTCTATGAGGAGGTGAGCTGCCATCTAGATAAAGGAAGGCCCGTAGATGTGGTGTATATGGATTTTGCAAAAGCATTTGATACAGTTCCCCCATAAACTTTTTTACTGTACAAAGTAAAGTCTGTTGGCATTGACCATAGGGTGAGATTAAAAAGTGGCTACAGGGGCGAGTTCAGAGGGTAGTGATAAATGGAAAGTACTCGGAATGGTCTGGGGTGGAAAGTGGGGTCCTGTCCTGGGACCAATCCTATTTAATTTATTCATAAATGACCTGGAGGATGGGATAAACAGCTCAATCTCTGTATTTGCGGACGATGCTAAGCAGGGCAATAACTGCTCCGCAGGATGTGGAAACCTTGCAAGAAGATTTGAACAAATTAATGGAGTGGGCAACTACATGGCAAATTAGGTTTATTGTATAAAAATGTAAAATAATGCATTTAGGTGGCAAAAACATGATCTACTCCCTAGGGGGAGAACCTCTGGGGTAATCTAGGATGGAAATGGACCTGGGGTCCTAGTAGATGACAGGCTCAGCAATGGCATGCAATGCCAAGCTGCTGCAAGTAAAGCAAACAGAATATTGGCATGCATTAAAAAGGGGATTACCTCCAGAGATAAAACGATAATTCTCCCAATCTACAAGACTCTGGTCTAGCTGCACCTGGAGTATGCTGTCCAGTTCTGGGCACCAGTCCTCAGGAAGGATGTGCTGGAACTGGAGAGAGTCCAGAGAAGGGCAACAAAACAAATAAAGGGACTGGAGGAACCTAGTTATGCGGAAAGGTTTCGAGCACTGAACTTGTTCTTTCTGGAAAATGTGACACTTGAGAGGGGATATGATTTCAATGTACAAATACCGTACTGATGACCCCACAATAGGGATAACAATTTTCAGCAAAAGGGAATTTAATAAGACACACGCCCATTCCCATAAAATTTGAAGAAAATGGGTTTAACCTTAAACTGCGTAGAGGGTTATTTACTGTAAGAGCGGTTAGGATGTGGAATTCTCTTCCACAGGCAGTGGTTTCAGCTGGGAGCATAGATAATTTAAAAAACTATTAGATAAGCACCTGAACGACCATAACATACAGGGATATACGATGTAATACTGACCTAAAATCACACACATAGGTTGGACTTGATGGACTTGTCTTTTTTGAACCTCACTTACTATGTAATGCAAATAATATATAATGAATTTGATCTCCTTTGACAACCTGTATGGTAGAACTGGTAAGAGAGGGGAGATCCTTAGAAGCAAATCATGTGCACTACCTGCACATGTGCTGACAGGAGGAGACCAAACAAAGTGAGCAGAGGAATAAGCTCATTGGTGTGCTGCTGCTGCTTTTTTATTGCCAGACACAGGCTGGGGGCAAGAATGGTGATCAAGCTGTATTGCCTAAAGCTAAAATCCGGGCAGCTATACAAGACACAAATAATGCAGCTGTTAGGGCTGTTACTGATTAAAATTTTCATGTTCGATTAATCGATTTTTTTTTTTTTTAATCGATTAATTATAACGCACATACAGATCTAACTACTTTTAGCTGATCTCCTTGCATTGCAACTCTGCATTACTCAGTGGTAAATGTGGTATACATTATATACAATCACCCGACATTAGTTAGTTTACACAATCCATGACTTAACTTCACAGTTCACACAAATACGTTTTAAATTCAAACTGTTGCACTGACGTAAGTAATTTTTTTATTAAACTTTAAGAAAAACGTAGAAAGTTAGTTTAACTTTAATTATAAAACTTTTATAGTATATTGACTGTCAAATTTGGTTATCAAATTTGCCTACACTTAGCTCACTGAATGATCCCAGTTAACCACATCCATATTTACCATCACTGTCCAGGCTGTCCGGTGACGTCACGGACATCGACGTCACTGGACTCTTCCCCCCTTCCCTTCGTTAGCAGACGGAGGCACTTGGGACGGGGGAACTCCCTGAAGACCCGGAAGCCGGCGGAGAGGTGAGTACCGATCAAAAGAATTTTGATCGATCAAAAAAATTAAGGATTAATCGAGGAACTAATCTTTAATTTCCACAGCCCTACTTTAAATGTATATATTTCTTCCTCGAACATCATGGGATACAGGGCCTCAGTAATTACTGATGGGTTATATAGGTATCACTGGTGATTGGACACTGGCACACCCTATCAGAAAGTTCAACCCCCTATATAATCCCTCCCCCTGCAGGGATACCTCAGTTTTTACGCCAGTGTCTTAGGTGATGGACGTGTAAAGATGTCCTGTGCTGAGCTCCAAAGGGATTATCCTATATCCTATACTGGGGCAGGCGAGGCGAACCGGATCCATTCCAAAGTGTCTTTCTAGGCCGAATTGGATGGTACCCGGGCCTCGTGTCCGAAGAAACGAGGTTTTACCTGTAACGCTTCTCTTTTTAGAGAGCTGGACCCCGCATATTAGAAAATGGTTTTCCTAGCCTAATTTCTAGCCGGGTGCTTTACAGGGCCAGAACTGTGGATCCCCCTATTTGTAGGGGGCCCCAGTCTCTGACGGTTTTTTAAAACGGAGCCCACCGTGAGAGGTGAAGATTGGGTCTGTATAACAGAACCCTGCGGCTGGATAAGGTAAGAGGAGATTCCACAGAATTTTTTAATTCTAGTTTTCTCCTTTAAGGTAAATGCATGCTATGCCTATTGTGACCACCAGGGGCTGCCAAGAGCACATACCTTCTCATGCTGATGTCTGTCTCTGTGTTTCCACGCTGCACACGCTCCTCTGGCCGGTTCCAGGTAGGATGGGATAGGGGGATTTTTCCTCAGGAATGTTCCCCTAGGCTAGAGGGAGGCCGCAGGTGTCTGTGAGGCGGTTGTACACTGCTCTATCACCGCCGCCGCCATTTGCCGCCATCGTGCAGGCCCATCACTACTGGCCTCTCTCCTTCCTCCCCCTCCCCCAGCCTTTCCTCCATATTGTGTCCGGAGGGTCGGCCAGCGCGGGAAGCGCTTGTTTTTCGAAATACGAGGGGGGGTGGTAAGCGGGGGGCGGGGCATCAGCACAGCGTGCTCAGACGCCCACACAGGCCAGCTGCAGGCTATTAAAGGCACTTTGTACAGGTGCACACAGCCTTCGGAGGGACACAGAGCTGACGGTCGCATGTAAGGTGGGACACAGGCATTCTCCTAGGCAGCATTTACTAAGGTAACACCAGACTGGGCATTGGGTAGCAAGGCTTTTAGCCGGACTACGTCGCTCAGCAGTCAGTGTTCATTTTGTGATACCTCCACCTTGTTGCTTTGCACTATGGGTAGAACAGGTTCAAACACCCCAAGAATCAGAGACTCTAGGGGATCTCGTTCAGGTTCTGACGACCCCCTTTCTGCAGCATCCTCCCCTCCTGAGGGGCCAGGGACGGCTAGCCAGAGGGAGCCATTGGGGTCAGGGCCTATACCTGCCTCCGGCACTTCAGCCCCTGTATACATTACACAGGAGGTTTTTTCCTCAGATATTAATGGTTTAGAGGAAAGATTAATGGCCGTGATTACATCTTCACTCAGTGGAAGAAAACGCACTAGGCCTTCCTCTGATCCCCAAGACCCTCAGGAAGAGGAGCTCTGGGATAAAGGAGAGGAATCCCTTTCAGAGGATCGGGATGGGTCGGATGATTACTCTTCGGAGGAATCAGATGGAGAGGGACCTTCTGCGACTTCCCAGGAGGAGAAAGTCTTAGTGCAGATCCTTACTGGATTGGTCCGCTCCACATTTAAGTTGCCCATATCTGAATCAACTAAAGAACCCTCTTCTTCTTTAGGGTCACTGAAACCTCCTCAAACATCACAGGCCTTTTCTGTTCATAATTTACTTGAAAAGCTCATTTATTCTGAGTGGGATCACCCAGATAAACGTTTTTTTCCGCCGAAAAAGTTTTCAACACTTTATCCAATGGAAGAAAAGTTTATTAAAATGTGGGGAATACCGGCCATTGATGCGGCTATTTCCTCCGTTAATAATAGTCTGACTTGTCCTGTAGACAATGCTCAGATGATGAGGGATCCTGTAGATAAAAAGATGGAATCCCTATTGAAGGATGTTTTCTCCTTGGCAGGTTCGGTGGCTCAACCTGCAGTTGCAGCGATTGGAGTCTGTCAATACTTAAGAGACCATGTTAAGCAGGTTATCAAAGTATTACCTGAACAGCAGGCCCAGGGATTGGCTAACCTTCCTGCGGCCTTATGTTATGTTGTTGACGCCATCAGAGATTCTATCGTGCAAACCTCTCGTCTTTCACTGGGGTTAGTGCATATACGTAGAATCCTATGGCTGAAAAATTGGTCAGCCGAAGCACCATGTAAGAAGCTGCTGGCCGGGTTTCCATTTCGTGGTGCAAGGTTGTTTGGAGAAGACTTGGATGACTATATCAAGAGAATCTCTTGTGGGAAAAGTACTCTCTTACCTGTTAAGAAGAAGAGTAAGCGTCCCTCTTTCAAATGGACTCTTTCCCCAGCGCCAGGGGCTTCAGCCTCCAGGCAGTCTCGACGGCATCCTCCGTCTGGGTCCAGAAACAAGAGTCAACCCCAGGGACAAAAGAAGTCCTGGGGGAAGAAGCCTACTAGGCAAAACACTAAGACCTCTTCATGAAGGAGGCGCCCCCGCTCGCTCGAGTGGGGGGAAGACTGCGACAGTTCTCAGAGCTCTGGCAGGAGGACTTCCAGGACAGATGGGTAATCTCCACAGTAACCTTAGGGTACAAGCTGGAGTTTCAAGAATTTCCCTCTCCTCGGTTCCTGATATCAAGTGTCCCCAGAGACCCAGAGAAGAAGCAGTCGCTCCTTCTAGCGTTAGAGCGACTTTTGTCGCAGGAGGTCATTATGATGGTTCCCGCAAAGGACCAAGGATTGGACTTCTATTCCAACCTTTTTACGGTCCAAAAACCAAATGGGGATGTCAGACCCATTCTGGATTTAAGGGATCTGAACCGATTCCTAAGGATTCAGTCCTTCCGCATGGAATCAATTCGGACAGTAGTCTCCACCCTGCAGGGAGGAGAGTTTCTGGCATCGATAGACATCAGAGATGCATATCTGCATGTGCCCATTTTTCCTGCTCATCAGAAGTTTGCTTGCTTGCTTTGCTTTGAGATAGGAGGGCGCCATTTCCAGTTTGTGGCTCTGTCTTTTGGGATAGCCACTGCACTTCGAGTGTTCACAAAGGTCTTGTCCCCTCCTCTGGCCAGATTAAGGGCTCAGGGGATAGCTGTCATAGCATACCTAGACGACCTGCTACTGATAGACCAGTTGGTAGCCTCCTTGAATGGGAACTTGAGGACCACAGTCAAGTATCTGGAACACCTAGGTTGGATCCTCAACCTAGAAAAATCTTTCCTAAAACCAGTAAGAAGACTGGAGTATTTAGGTCTGATTATAGATACAAACCAGGAGAAAGTATTTCTACCTCAGGCAAAGATCACTGCTTTAAGGGAGCTGATTCTAACAGTCAGGACCAAGAAGGGTCCTTCTGTCCGCCTCTGTATGAGGCTGCTAGGAAAGATGGTAGCTTCATTCGAAGCAGTTCCTTATGCTCAGTTTTATTCAAGACTGCTGCAACACAGTATTCTGTCGGCCTGGAACAGGAAGGTTCAGGCATTAGACTTTCCGATGCACCTGTCTCATGCGGTGTGTCAGAGCCTCAATTGGTGGCTCATACCTGAAAACCTGCAGAAGGGGAAATCCTTTCTGCCGGTTACCTGGATGGTGGTAACAACAGATGCCAGGCTGTCAGGTTGGGGAGCAGTTCTGGAACAGTCTGCGGTTCAGGGGATATGGTCCAAGACAGAGAGGACCTTACCCATCAACATTCTGGAGATCCGTGCGGTATATTTAGCCCTAAAGGCCTGGACTATCAGGCTACAGGGTTGCCCGGTCAGGATCCAGTCCAACAATGCCACAGCAGTGGCCTATGTCAATCATCTGGGAGGCACCAGGAGCCGAGCTGCTCAAAAAGAGGTGAACCAGATCTTAGTGTGGGCAGAGAAGCATGTGCCATGCATATCGGCAGTTTTCATTCCAGGGATAGAGAACTGGCAGGCGGACTATTTAAGTCGCCAGAAATTACTTCCAGGGGAATGGTCTCTGCACCCCGACGTCTTTTGGGCCATATGCCAAAGATGGGGGGTTCCAGATGTAGATCTCTCTGCATCCCGATTCAACAAAAAGATAGACAGATTTGTGGCAAGAACAAAGGATCCTCTTGCATGCAGGACGGATGCGTTGGTGATTCCGTGGCATTGGTTCTCACTGATTTATGCATTCCCGCCTATTCTGCTACTGCCACGACTCCTTCGCAGGATCAGGCAGGAAAAAAAGTCAGTACTTCTGGTGGCCCCCGCTTGGCCCAGAAGGACGTGGTATGCGGAAATAGTAAGGATGACGGTGGGTTCCCCGTGGACACTACCGGTACGCCCAGACCTGTTATCTCAGGGGCCAGTGTTCCATCCTGCCTTACAAACACTAAATTTGACGGTTTGGCTATTGAGACCCACATTCTAAAGAGTCGTGGGCTTTCAGGTTCTGTGATATCTACCTTGATCAATGCAAGGAAACCAGCTTCCAGAATGATTTATCATAGAGTCTGGAAAGCTTATATATCCTGGTGTGAATCCAGGGGTTGGCATCCCAGAAAATATGTGATAGGTAGAATCCTGGATTTTCTACAATTGGGTTTAGAGATGAAGCTGGCCTTGAGTACCATCAAGGGCCAGGTCTCGGCCTTATCAGTGTTATTTCAACGGCCACTTGCTTCACATTCTTTGGTACGAAATTTTATACAGGGGATGACATGTCTTAATCCTCCGGTTAAGGCGCCTCTAAACCCCTGGGATTTGAACTTGGTTCTGTCTGTGTTACAGAAACAGCCTTTTGAACCAATACGCCAGATTCCTTTGGTCTTGTTGACAAGGAAGTTAATTTTTCTGGTTGCCATTTCTTCTGCTAGAAGAGTATCAGAATTAACAGCCCTTTCCTGTAAGGAGCCTTATTTGATTGTACACAAGGATAGAGTGGTACTGCGCCCTCATCCTAGTTTTTTATCGAAGGTGGTTTCAGATTTTCATTTAACCAATTCAGCCCCGGAAGGATTTACCCCCTTCCTGACCAGAGCACTTTTTACAATTTGGCACTGCGTCGCTTTAACTGCTAATTGCGCGGTCATGCAATGCTGTACCCAAACAAAATTTGCGTCCTTTTCTTACCACAAATAGAGCTTTCTTTTGATGTTATTTGATCACCTCTGCGGTTTTTATTTTTTGCACTATAAACGGAAAAAGACCGAAAATTTTGAAAAAAAATGAAATTTACTACTTTTTGTTATAACAAAAATCCAATAAACTCAATTTTAGTCATACATTTAGGCCAAAATGTATTCGGCCACATGTCTTTGGTAAAAAAAATGTCAATAAGCATATATATTTATTGGTTTGCGCAAAAGTTATAGCGTCTACAAACTAGGGTACATTTTCTGGAATTTACACAGCTTTTAGTTTGACTGCCTATGTCATTTCTTGAGGTGCTAAAATGGCAGGGCAGTACAACCCCCCCCCCCCCCCAAATGACCCCATTTTGGAAAGTAGACACCCCAAGGAAATTGCTAAGAGGCATGTTGAGCCCATTGAATATTAATTTTTTTTGTCCCATGTGATTGAATAAAGACAAAAAAAAAAAAATTACAAAAAGTTGTCACTAAATGATATATTGCTTACACAGGCCATGGGCATATGTGGAATTACACCCCAAAATACATTCAGCTGCTTCTCCTGAGTATGGGGATACCACATGTGTGGGACTTTTTGGGAGCCTAGCCGCGTACGGGGCCCCGAAAACCAATCACCGCCTTCAGGATTTCTAAGGGCGTAAATTTTTGATTTCACTCTTCACTGCCTATCACAGTTTCGGAGGCCATGGAATGCCCAGGTAGCACAAACCCCCCCCCCCAAATGACCCCATTTTGGAAAGTAGACACCCCAAGCTATTTGCTGAGAGGCATGGTGAGTATTTTGCAGCTCTCATTTGTTTTTGAAAATGAAGAAATACAAGAAAAAAACATTTTATTTTTATTTTTTCAATTTTCAAAACTTTGTGACAAAAAGTGAGGTCTGCAAAATACTCACTATACCTCTCAGCAAATAGCTTGGGGTGTCTACTTTACAAAATAGGGTCATTTGGGGGGGTTTTGTGCCACCTGGTTATTCCATGGCCTCCGAAACTGTGATAGGCAGTGAAGAGTGAAATCAAAAATTTACGCCCTTAGAAAGCCTGAAGGCGGTGCTTGGTTTTCGGGGTCCCGTACGCGGCTAGGCTCCCAAAAAGTCTCACACATGTGGTATTCCCGTACTCAGGAGAAGCAACAGAATGTATTTTGGGGTGTAATTTCACATATTCCCATGGCATGTTTGAGCAACATATCATTTAGTGACAACTTTGTGCAAAAAAAAAAAAATTGTCTTTTTCCCGCAACTTGTGTCACAATATAAAATATTCCATGGACTCGACATGCCTCTCAGCAAATAGCCTGAGGTGTCTACTTTCCAAAATGGGGTCATTTGGGGGATTTGAACTGTCCTGACATTTTATGCACAACATTTAGAAGCTTATGTCACACATCACCCACTCTTCTAACCACTTGAAGACAAAGCTCTTTCTGACACTTTTTGTTTACATGAAAATTTTTTATTTTTTTTTGCAAGAAAATTACTTTGAACCCCCAAACATTATATATTTTTTTAAAGCAAATGCCCTACAGATTAAAATGTTGGGGGTTTCATTTTTTTTTCGCACAGTATTTGCGCAGCGATTTTTCAAACGCATTTTTAGGGGAAAAAACACACTTTTTTAAATTTTAATGCACTAAAACACACTATATTGCCCAAATGTTTGATGAAATAAAAAAGATGATCTTAGGCCGAGTACATGGATACCAAACATGACATGCTTTAAAATTGCGCACAAACGTGCAGTGGCAACAAAATAAATACATTTTTAAAAGCCTTTACAGGTTACCACTTTAGATTTACAGAGGAGGTCTACTGCTAAAATTACTACCCTCGATCTGACCTTCGCGGTGATACCTCACATGCATGGTGCAATTGCTGTTTACATTTGACGCCAGACCGACGCTTGCGTTTGCCTTAGCGCGAGAGCAGGGGGGGTACGGGGTGCTTTTTTTTTTTTTTTTTTTCCTTTATTGACTTAACTGTTCCTTTCATTTTTTTTTTTTTTTAATCATTTTTATTATCTCAGGGAATGTAAATATCCCCTATGATAGCAATAGGTAGTGACAGGTACTCTTTTTTGAAAAAATTGGGGTCTATTAGACCCTAGATCTCTCCTCTGCCCTCAAAGCATCTGACCACACCAAGATCGGTGTGATAAAATGCTTTCCCAATTTCCCAATGGCGCTGTTTACATCCGGCGAAATCTAAGTCATGAAATGCTCGTAGCTTCCGGTTTCTTAGGCCATAGAGATGTTTGGAGCCACTCTGGTCTCTGATCAGCTCTATGGTCAGCTGGCTGAATCACCGGCTGCATTCTCAGGTTCCCTGTTGAGACAGGAGAGCCAGAGAAAAACATGGAGGGGGGGGGAGGCATTCCCTCCCACTGCTTGTAAAAGCAGTCTAGAGGCTAATTAGCCGCTAGGATTGCTTTTACATGAAAGCCGACCGCTGGCTGAAAAGAATGATACCAAGATGATACCTAAACCTGCAGGCATCATTCTGGTATAACCACTCAAAGTCGTGAATTGCGTACCTGAAGACAAAAAAATGGTTAACAATAAAACACAGTAAACGGTAAAGTATAAAAAATTGCATACCTGAAAAGCAAACATGATAAAACATTGCAGAATAGAATACAGTAAAAAAGAGCAGAACAATAGAGAGAGAGAGAACAATGAAACGACAACTATTTTTTTTTATTTTATATATTTATATATATATATATATATATATATATATATATATATATATATATATATATATATATATATATATATATATATATATATATATATATGTATATATTTACACTTTTTTTGTAACTAACTTTTATAACTGTAACCGGTTCCAGGTTCGGGTCTCTCAAAATGCGATGGCATCTTGGGAGACCCTGTGAAAGTGTGCCTAGTCTGTGCAGTGCTGTACGCTACGCTAATACTCAACTAGTGAATGGTAGCATTCAAAACATTCACCAATGCAAAGACCAGGATTGTCAGGACAGGAGGGACAATAATAGCGGGTGTAACGCCTATATCCGTGCTTGCTGCAGACACGACATCTTAGCGATCGCAGGGATCAGGCCTGACTCTGCAAATGCTGCAGTTATGTGTTTAGTGTTTTGTAAGATGCACTTGGGTGGGCTGGGCCGGGCGGAGGGGCAAAATGCAGGTGCTAGCAGGTATCTGGGCTGATCCCGCTAACACTGCGTTTTTGGGAACCCTAAACTGCTGGGGACGCTAGTATAGATCTGATCGGATCAGATATTGATCCGTTCAGATACTATACCACTAAGGGAGGCGCATGCTGCGTGCGTGGGTGTTAGCGGTACTGGCGCTAACCTGACGCTGCCTGGGGCTGGTGCTTGCCAGTTCACCAAAATGCTACCAAAAAAACTGTTAGCGATCGCAGGGATCAGGCCTAACTCTGCGAACGTTGCATTTATGCGTTTAGTGTTTTGTAAGTGTCAGTGATCGATCGATACTGCACTTGTGTGGGCTGGGCCGGGCGGAGGGGCAAAACGCAGGTGCTAGCAGGTATCTGGGCTGATCCTGCTAACACTGCGTTTTTAGGAACCCTAAACTGCTGGGGGCGCTAGTATAGATCTGATCGGATCAGATATTGATCCGTTCAGATACTATACCACTAAGGGAGGCGTATGCTGCGTGCGTGGGTGTTAGCGGTACTGGCGCTAACCTGACGCTGTCTGGGGCGACGCATATCACCGCCGGGCGATCAGAGGGCTAAACCTTTATTCGGTAATAAACGGCGGGTGCCCTGACACTATAACAAATAAACGAACTAACCAGCGTCACCCGTATAAGTTATACGGTGATCACTGATGAAAGGGTTAACTAGGGGGCAATCAAGGGGTTAAAACATTTATTAGGTAGTATATGGGGGTCCCTGACGCTATAAAACGCTGACGGCGAACCTAAATATTTACCTCCCTAACTAGTGTAACCAGTGACACTAATACAGCAATCAGAAAAATGATCGCTTAGTGACACTGGCGACGGGGGGGGGGGGCGTCAAGGGGTTAAAACTTTATTAGGGGGGTTAAGGGGGTACCCTAGACCTAAAGGGGGCTAACACTAACTGCCCTACCACACTAACTGTCACAAACTGACACCAATGCAGTCATCAGAAAAAAAAAAAAAAACTGCTTGGTGTCAGTGTGACGGGGGGGGGGGGGGGGGGGGATCGGGGGTGTATTGTGTGCCTGGCATGTTCTACTGTGTGTGTGTGTTTGTGCACTCACATTGAATTCTTCTCTCCTCGGCGCCGGAACGGAAAATACTGAGCCAAGGAGAGAGGACATCATTTCCTCTGCTGCTGTTTAGCATACAGCAGCAGAGGAATAATCCCATTGGCTGGGAACGATCGCGAGGGGGGGGGCCACGAATGGATGGCCTCCCCCTCACCTCCGATCGCCGGGGGACAAACGCCGACCGCCTCAGGCACCGGGGGGGGGGGGGGGGCCCGATAGGACCCCCCGCCCGCGGGAGGCAGATCACGTACAGGTACGTGATTCTGCCTGCCCGTGCCATTCTGCCGCAGTATATCTGCGTGATGTGGTCGGCAAGTGGTTAAACCAGGACATTGTTCTGCCTTCCTTTTTTCCAGATCCCTGTTCTCCGGAAGAGAGATCACTACATTTGTTGGATGTAGTAAGAGCAGTCAGGGCCTATCTGGAGGCAACTGCTCAGATTCGCAAAACGGATGTTTTGTTCGTGCTGCCAGAGGGTCCCAATAGAGGACAGGCAGCGTCAAAAGCTACCATTTCTAAATGGATTCGACAGTTGATTATTCAGGCTTACGGTTTGAAACAGAAGATTCCTCAGTTTCAGATCAGGGCACATTCCACAAGGGCTATTGGTGCTTCTTGGGCAGTGCATCACCAGGCCTCTATGGCTCAAATCTGCAAGGCCGCAACCTGGTCTTCAGTCCATACATTCACCAGATTCTATCAAGTGGATGTGAGAAGGCATGAGGATATCGCCTTTGGGCGTAGTGTGCTGCAGGCAGCGGTACAGGGTCCTCAGGTCTGATTGCACCCTACTTGGTCGTGGTTCCCCCCCCTCAGACAGCATTGCTCTAGGACATCCCATCAGTAATTACTGAGGCTCTATGTCCCGTGATGTTCGAGAAAGAAAATAGGATTTTTTATAACAGCTTACCTGTAAAATCCTTTTCTTTCGATGGACATCACGGGACACAGAGGTCCCGCCCCTCTTCTAATACACTATATTGCTTGTCTACAAAACTGAGGTATCCCTGCAGGGGGAGGGATTATATAGGGGGTTGAACTTTCTGATAGGGTGTGCCAGTGTCCAATCACCAGTGATACCTATATAACCCATCAGTAATTACTGAGACTCTGTGTCCCGTGATGTCCATCGAAAGAAAAGGATTTTACAGGTAAGCTGTTATAAAAAAAAATCCTATTTTTTTAATTCAAATATTCTGTGTGCCTGAATCTGACTGAGGGGAACAATCAGCACAAGGAGACATTCAGTTGTGCTGTTGTCCTTATGTGTTAACAAGGGAGATACTGATAAGGGAAAAGAGCAACGTTACAGAAAGATGGGGTCATCAGCCCTCTGCATCTCTTTTCGCTGTCCAGTCACAGGGTGGGGAACGGACAAGACCTCTAAGTAGTACTTAACTCTAGCAGAGAAAAAGTTGGTCTCCTGCCCTTACAGACAGGATTGTGGTGTGTGTGTGTGTGTCAGAGCTGTGTAAATCTCAGGACTGGATGGACAGAAATATAAATCATTTTGAAGGTATCAGCTTCTGCATTGTATGTATTTTGTCTTTGTACTTTGTATATGTGTCTGTGGAGTTAGGCATCAACTGCAGCGCAGGAAAGCTTGGCCACAAACCTGGTTCTGCTTTCTTGTAGGGATGTGTGAAGTTAAATGGGCAGAAACACAAATCCATTGGCAGGTAAAGAGCTCCAATATATATGGGGTATATTCATTGTGTATTAACCTGTTTGCAAGGAGTTCAGCTTTAATATAGGTTGATGTATTTGCTTAATTTATTTTACAGGAGGACTGTGGAATGCTGCATTGGAGGCAGGTCGCATTGGTGCAAAAGCATTTGGTCTGTTTCTGAGGTCACAGAGGATGTGGAGCTGCAAGCCTCTAGAGAAAAGTACTGCTGAGAAATTTAGAGAAACTTGTAAAGAGTTTGGGTTTGATGCTCGCTTTATACTGCCCCATAGCCCTTATCTCATGAATCTGGGCTCACCAAAACCAGGTATTGGTCTTTTGCCTTTTACAAATGAAAATTTGAACTGTTCCACTGTTCAATTATGTAATTTACTATAAAAAAAAGCCATGTGAGCTGAACATTGGGAGCTACTATATCTTTTAGAATCATTGGGTGCCATTATTATCTCCATTTTTCCATCAGTCTCCACAGAAAGGGTTAAAACACTGAGGTATTACATTCTGCTCCAGTTCGTGGGGTGTCACATGCAAGTAGCTTGACTTGGCATCTTTCCAACATTGCTCCCACTTTTAAGAGACACACGGTTTCACCTAGGTTAGTTATTGCTGCTGCCTACAGTGACCCTCCTCCAGCAATTGGAACCTCTCCTGCTTTCTACAGTTGGTTCTTAGTGCCCAAAGTCTTACTTTGTATACTCAGCTAAGTTGTTTCCATTGTGATGCAACATATTGGATCATATGCATAAGGGGAGCAGCCCCACTGAATTGGGTCTCCCTGGCTCTTGATCCACTGACAGATCCAGAGTGACCTACAGTGTTCTCTTTCAACAACCTGAAACTGACCGCCTTGAACATTATCTCCAGCTTGAGTTTTTACACTCCTTGCTTCTGTTGATTATGGCTCTCTCCCTCTGGGTTAACTCCAAGGCGTGGAGAGATTATTTTTACTTATATGGACGTGACGCTTGTCAACATAAAGATAGAGGTGCAACCTGTAGCTTCTACTAGTACTGCTATCAGTCTAAGGTCTTTCAGGGGCCTGGGGCCACTAAAACGTCAACAGTGCACATGCTGTTTGCAGAAGTTTTGTACTGCTTGTGCACTAGCGAATAAGGATCCTATAGAAAAACAGCAGGAGTCACTTTCCAAAACCTTGTTTTCACTGGCAGGCCCTGCATTGCAACTTGCCATGGTGTTAGTCTGGCAAAATTTAGGGGAATGGACAAAACCCAAGGCAGTAGATCCAACTTGACTGCACATTAATCCTTTATACGTTGCACATTTAGAGTCTATGCCAACAGCCCTGCACTACTGTGTAGATAGACTAGTGGATGTCTCCCATCTTATTTCCTTTGAGTATCCAATCAATGAACACGTGGGGAACTCTTAGGGTAAAATGTAAGAAGGGTTTGCTTGCACTTGCCCTTCAAGAGTAAACATTTCTTCGGAGCTGCTTTGGACATCCTCATCAAGTATGTTACTGGAAGTAAGTCATCTACCCCAACAAAATTAGTTAAACCTCAAGCTGAGAAGAATCACCTCTCATTTGAGTGGAAAAAGCATTCCTTTTACTACTTCTAGATTTCAGCCTCTAAGGCTGGCCATAGATGATTTCTTTTTTTTTTTTTTTTTTTTTCTTTTTTTTTTAATGCCTCTTTGGCATGAAGGGAGACACCTACTTTTCAAAGTTGGGGGGAAATGTCTGTTAGCCTTTGCGGACATTTAGACAGACATCTAATATGCTTTGGTACAGGAGATGGTTGGTCTCCTTGCTTCATGTCATCCAACCTTCTGCTGTCAATGCTCAAATTAGCAGACCTTCGTGGAGCCCTTGCAGTTCTTCTGAAAAAGGGGTTATTGCCCCAGTTACTATTTCAGGAAGTTTTCAGGGATTTCATTCCAAACTTTTCAGTTTTCAAACCAAAAGGGGGCATCTGCCTCATTTTGGATCTCAAGGCCCTAAATGTCTTCCTTCTTTCATGAAAATTCCATATGAAACCCACCAGGTCAGTTTATAGCTTCCCTTTATTAGATAACATTTTCTGGCCTCTGTAGACATCCAGGTCCCATACTTGCATGATATTATTTTCCCAGCGGATCAGTGATTTCTTTGTTTTGGATCAACTCTTCCAGTTTGTGGCCCTGCCATTCAGTCTATCTTCCTCACCCTGTGTATTCATCAAGAGTGTAGCCCCTGTGCTTGCCTTGCTATGCTCCCAAGGCATCCCCATTGTGGGATATAGTGACAACCTTCTGTTGAGGGAACAGTTAGCAGAGACCCTTTCCAACAGCGGAGGGTTCAGGCCTTCAAAAAGTTTTATTGTATGCTACATGCTCAGGAATCTGCATTGGAACTGACTAATCGCTTGGAGTACCTGGGTCTGATCTTGGACACCATTCAAGCTAGAATTTTCCTGTCACATGACAAACTTTGAATTCTTTGTTTTCATACTCTGACTCTTCTGCCAAAAGTTGACCGACTCTTCACTTTTGAATAAGAATCATAGGGCTGATGATTGCCTTCTTTGAGACAATCCCTTCTGCCCAGTTTCACTCCAGACCCCTTCAACTCAACATCCTGTCAGACAAAATAGGAAGGGTTTCTGGATTAACTGATTCGCCTGACACTAAAGACCAGGTTGTCTCTTACTTGGTGGCTTAGGAATCCAGATCTAGAGTTGAGGAAATCCTTCCCTCCTGATCTTTTGAAGGATTATCATAATGCAAAGCCAGCCTCACAGATTGGTAAGATGTCTTTAACACCCTAATGGTGTAGAGGACTTAATGCTGGAGGAATATTGACTCTCGCTTGAGATTCTGGATATCTCAGCTGGACGGTCTCCCAATCAGAATATAGTTGTAATGCCTTGACAGTGACATACATCAACCATCAGGGAGGAACATAAAGTCTTGCTCAAGCAAGAGAAGTAGGAAAGCTTTTGCCCTGGGAAGAACTTCATGTTTGCCGTTCACATTCCAGGCCATAGATTTATCTCAAGTTACAGAGATCATGTGTCAGAAGCAGCAGATGCTCTGGTTGTTCTGTGGGAACATTAAAACTTGATCTACACCTTTCCTCCCCTGAAACCCTTTCCTTCTCTGCTCCGCAGGATTGAAATAGAGGAAATTCCAGTAATAATCACAACTCTGGACTGGCCCAGGTGGATTTGGTAGCCTGACCTAATCAGACTCTGTGCTCTTTCAGCCTGATCTGAACCTGATCCTCTGTCCCAAGAACAGGTCTACCATCCTACTTCACGGTTACTGGCTTTAATGGCATTGCTGTTAAACCTCAGGTTTTGAGGGTCATGGGTTTCATTGACTCTGTAATCCCCACAATGTTAAAAGCCTGGAAGTTCACTTCCTGCAAAACCTACCATCCCACTTGGAAGGCTTATTTTGCTTGGTGAGGAAACTTTCATCCCAGAAAATTGGGATGAATCCTGAACTTTTTACAATCAGGCCTGGAGCAGCAATTGTTGATCTCAATTGTTTTGAGATTTGCAAGGCTGTCAGCTGGTCTTCTGTTTATACATTCTATATGTTTTACCAGGTGGATGTTCTGGTCTCTCCTGGTGCCAGCTTTGGGTGTAGGCAGTCCCCAGTTTGGTATAGTTGGGATTGCTAGTGTTTTGTTTGCCTTGTTGCCCACCCCTCAGTTGGAATGCTTTTGTATGTCCCAAAAATCTATTGACTGAAAAAGAAATAGGATTTTTGTACTCATCGTATAATTCTTTTCTTGGAGTTCATTGAGGGACACAGGTCACACCCCTCTGTGTTTATGATCCTGCTCTCTGCACTGTTTTATTACAAACTGAGTCCTGCTAGGAGTGATAAGTGTTACACCTGGCTGGTCATCGTTTGTTTGCCAGTGTCCAAATCCCCCTGTAGGCAGCAGTATAACCCAATTGTCATTGAATACTGTGTCCCTCACTGAACTCCAAGAAAAGGATTTTATGCTGAGTACAAAAATCCTGTTTTAGTGGTAATTTCTTTTCAATCAAATAAATATTAAAAATTGCATATACTTATGCCATATTTACCACTTGAAATCCAGCAGGTAGCAAAACCTATGCAAGCTGTAAGCTACCTAAAGCAAGGGTCTCAAACTGGCAGCCCTCCAGCTGTTGTGAAACTACAAGTCCCATGAGGCATTGCAAGGCTGACCGTTACAAGCATGACTGCCACAGGCAGAGGCATGATGGGACTTGTAGTTTCACAACAGCTGGTGGGCCACCAGTTTGAGACCTCTGACCTAGAGGCTCTTACTAGTTAATATGCTAAAAATATATAGCTGAATGAGTCAGTGGAGGGACAAGATACCCTCACTCCTATCAGAGAATGGAACATCTTAACTATAATCCAAAACAAAACTAAGATTAAAATAATCCTGTATAATAAAAAAATACTCTTTAAAATGCATATGGAAATGATTGCCTGTCTGATCAGTAATTTAGTGTATTATCCATTAGTTGCAGTAGTGCACCAGGCCATTCTATCGCCATAGCCGCTAAGGAAGGGTGTTGGTAGCACCAGGCACCTGGGACACATGCCCTACATCTCTTGCCTGGTGAAGCATGGGTGTCTGTAGTGCTGGGCACATGCCGTGCATCTTTTGCTGGTGACCCAGGTGCCTAGGAAGCTGCAACCACCTTGTTTTATTTTTTCTTTAGCTCGGACATGTTTTTATGGACATAAATGTGTGTTTTAGTACACAGTTTATTATTGGATATGCACTGACCATTTTTTTTTTTTTTTTTTTAATGAGTGTCACTGTTTTTACAACACATTTTATGGATATATGTTTATTGTGCACAGTTTTAGTTGATGGGTATCATTATTATATATATACAGACCATTTGTTTAATTGATTTGATTCTCACTGTGCATTGCTCTGGTTAATAATTTTTACTTATTTTTGAACTGTACAGGGTTTATTATTTTCTTTATAGCTCTGTATATTGGTGTTATTGATTTAAAAAAAAAATATCTTTGTGATATTTGTACAGCTGCTAGGGGGTTTTATTTAATACCTTAACAACATTTTTAGGAGTGTAGAATATTTATTTGATAACGTTTATTTCCCTGATGGCCAGAATAGGGAAGTTTTGTCACATGTGCTGAGCAGTTACCATTGTATTGTACAGGCATGAGGCAGTGGCAAAGGCACAAGTAGAAAAGCCTGCAGCCAGCATTGTGGGTCGTAAAAGAAGCAGACCGGCTGCTTGAAGGAAGGAGACCGCTAGCGAGGGTGAGGGGAGGAGAGGGGTTGTGGCGGTAAGCTGTAGAATAGTGGAAATTAACTGGGGAGACCTGTGGGTGAAGGTGCAGAGGTGAGTTGAAATGGGAGTGGGGAGGGGGATGTGGTGAGTTGTGGATGGTGGGTTGCAGAATTGTCAGCTGCAGATGGGGGTTTCCAGTTCAAGCAGGGGGGTGCTGGGAAGTTGGAAAGAAGCGGAGTCAAGGATGGCCCAGATAAAGGGAGTATGGTATTCCCTGCCAAAAAAGCCATGCATATACACATAGACAGTAAAATACATTTCTCACATTTACCAGTCAGATTCAAGTCTGCTTTGGATCTTTGAAAGTGACTGGTGATATGCATCAAGTAGAGAGACAGGAAAAAATATACAGCACAGGATTTAGGAAATATGCTTTGTTATCCTGTGAGGTTCTTCCTGGATTTTTGGTGTAGTGGATTACAGAAAACAAGATACAGGTAAACTGGGTGAACTTGCTGACTAAACTGTTTTCCTGGAAAGCATTAGTAGCCAACTGATTGATTGGTTTCCCTTGTTGCCCGGAGGTGCTTTCAGTTTAATGAGCTATCCCCATAATGTAGACCATTCTAGGCTCTCATATTAGGCCATTAGAAAGACCAGCATCCTCTTCAAATTGAGTGTCACTGATGTTCCTTGTAGTAAATATTTAATAGAGAATTTTTTTTATATAAATAAAAAATTAAAAAAACACCATCAAATATCAGTTTATGTACTTGTAAATTGACCAAAAACCATGGTAGTGTAATTGAAGTGAATGTTTTTTTAAAGTTTTGCTAATATCGTAGTACAAATATATCTCTGAACTACAACTTTAAAGAATTCCAAAAAGTTGTATTACATGTTTTAAAAAAAAAAAAAAGCTATTAATATACAGTCATCAGCTCTGTATATTAAAACATGCACAACTGTACAGAAATAGAGTGATTTTATATTCATGTAATGTTGCTCTGCAGCTTCTCTTGGTGCTTGTTTCTCAGTGAAAACAGTAACTTTCATCTTTGTATTTACTGGTTTGAAAGGCTGCTGTATATTAGTAAAAATTGCCTTCTGACTATGCTACTTTATTTTGAATACCACCTTTAGAACTCAAGGAAGAGAGATGCATTAATGCAGATGGCGTGCACTGCACTGAAAAAAGTAGGCATGGCTACATTGTTCTAAATCCAGGGTTTGGCTTAAAAGACAATGATTACATAAAATCTGAGACCACTTGCTTTATTCAATTGACATATATTATAGCTAACACTTTGCCCGAGCCTACCTTAAAAATAAACATCATTAAAACAGTTGGTGAATAAAGATGAGAGTGGGCGACTGCGGAACTCATCTCTAGCCAAATTCTGAACTTGTGCTCCTTTTTTACCCCAATGAGGTGTGGCTTGGGACATTCCCAAAGATGCAGTATGTGCGGCGCAGGAATGACTCGGCCTGTAGCTCATTGGAGGAAAAAAGAGTACAAGTTGAGAGTCTAGCTAGAGATTAGCTAATATCTGTTGGTGAGTACTTAACCAGCAACTGTTGACAATAAACACTTTTGTCAGCACTATGTACCATACAATTTAGCATATAGAATGTAAGGGTCAGAAGCATATAACGTACAACCTAACAATATGCAGTGCAGTGGTCGGAATTATGTATTGTACATCACAGCATATGGAGTACAGAGATCAAGATTATACAACTTGGTATATAAAAGAATTACTCTGTCCAGCAGTGCTGCTTTAGATTCAGTGCTTAAATGAGTGCTTTCAGCATTTAGTTCCAGGATATGACCAAATCCCACGAAATCTAGGACAGATCAAAGGTTTAGGTATTCCATGTCTCTGGGTAACCCCTTCCCCCTACCTCGGCTCTCTGGACATCTTCCACCACCTCACACCACTTACAAGTCTTGAGAGTAGCTGACCAGCCAGCAGCCATCTAAATCCCCATCGCCTGCACGTAGATTCTGCCTCCCCACACCACCTACGTGCAGGGATGTGGGCAGTGTGTGCTTGCCTAAAGATGTCACATGCAGGCTTCCTTCCCCGGGTGCGCACTGTCTTCTGGCAGGCACAGAGGGGCATCGCTTTCTGTGCTGTGCAGTGCCCGGAGACAAAAGAGGGAATTTATTAAAACCAGAGCAGACAGAATCTGAAGCAGCTGTGCATATTAATTGCTCGGTTTCCAGAGGCTCCCTGCTGCCCATTCTCTCCTGCAATGTTGATGGTTGTGGGCACCCCAAGCTGTTGCTGGGTGCCCTCTAACCTGCTGGCCTGTGATTGCTGCTTGCACACAAAGCTGCGCCCAAGTGCACAGAACCTGTATCCCTGTGACTCTGCTGTCCTGTGAGTACTACCTGTATGTTCCCCCTCCTTTGATGTGCTATCTGCATGAACCCTGAGTTGAGGCAGGCTGCCTATGAATGCTGTCATCTGCTGCCCTGTGATTACCTCCCTGTTGTGTCCCCCCTCCTGCAATGTGCTACTTGCTTGGACCCTGAGTTGAGGCCAGGCCACACAACGGCCTTCTTACTGTGTTCCTCAATCCTGTGATGTGCCAGGCCACACAAGGACCCTGTGATC
Source organism: Aquarana catesbeiana (assembly GCF_042186555.1). Classification (NCBI taxonomy): domain Eukaryota; kingdom Metazoa; phylum Chordata; class Amphibia; order Anura; family Ranidae; genus Aquarana; species Aquarana catesbeiana. The sequence continues at coordinate 104,690,714 of NC_133330.1, forward strand.
TGCTGCTCTGTGAGTACCTTCTCACTGTGTTATGCCCTGTGATGTTCCACCTAAATGGACTGTGAGTTGAGCTGAGGCCACACAAGACCCCCCTGCTGTATTCCCTCTCTTGCTGTGTTCCCCCTCCTGTTATGTGCTACCTGAGTGGATCCTGAGTCAAGGCCTTCCTTCTGTGATCCCCCTCATGTGACCTAGAAGCTTCTGGTACAATCCTTATTGTATCCTGTTGCTGTTTGCCCCTTACTGTGTTCAGATTTCTTCCCTGTGACCCTGGACTCAATCCTTGTTGTATCCTGGTTATGTTTGCATCTTGCCTGGACTCCTGGTCTTTGACCCTGGACCCAGTTCTTGCCATATCCGGTGGATGTTGGCCCCTTGTGGCGTCCGGATCTTTACCTTGTGACTCTGAAATCAATTCATGCTGTATCCTGCTGCTGTTGGACGCCGCTGTCCCCGTTCCCCGAACCTCTTCGACTTATCCTTGCCATTCAATAGCTCTGAATTGGACTCTTGGACTCCATACTTGCTGTACTGTCTCACCACCCTGCACTTATCCTTTGTTGTTCCTGGTTACCACACATGACCTTTCTACCTGTCTGTCTTTGCTGTAAGATATTTTGAATTGTGAGATTATGACAACTAGGCTCTGACCGCATTCTTGTGCCCTGTACACACGATCGGACATTGATCGGACATTCCGACAACAAAATCCATGGATTTTTTCCAACGGATGTTGGCTCAAATTTGTCTTGCATACACACGGTCGCACAAAGTTGTCGGAAAATCTGATCGGTCTGAACGCGGTGATGTAAAACACGTACGTCGGAACTATAAACGGGGCAGTAGCCAATAGCTTTCGTCTCTTAATTTATTCTGAGCATGCGTGGCACTTTGTGCGTCAGATTTGTGTACACACGATCGGAATTTAACCGATCGGATTTTGTTGTCGGAAAATTTTATATCCTGCTCTCAAACTTTGTGTGTCGGAAATTCCGACGGAAAAAGTCTGATGGAGCCCACACATGATCGGAATTTTCGGCAACACAATCCGATCGCACTTTTTCCGTTGGAAAATCCGACCGTGTGTACAGGGCATAAGTGTGTTGAATATGTTTTTCGTATTAGCTGTCTTTGTAGAGTTAATGCAGTATTAAACTCAAAAATAGAAATTTACTATATTGCAGCTTACTGGCCTTTAATGTGGTGGCTGCATTAATTTCCCTTTTTTATTATTATTATTTATTTATTCATTTTTGTTCCCTTTTTTTCTCTCTTTACTTTTACCTTATTTATTTTACCTTAGTTATCTAGGAAGTATACACTACCTAATATAAAACACACAATATGCCAGAGCTTAAGTTCGACCCCAAAAATGCAAATTTCTTATAACACAATTCACATAAACTAAAAATGTGATAATAAGAAAAATATGTATTCACATCTATTAGTAATAAACTATCCCATTACCAACAAATACACGAAGACGCTCCAAATGTGTTCCAGTGTAGAAACTCCAATGGTCTGATAAAATGAATGTAAGACAGTCCCAGTGTTAGCATTCCGGTTATCAGATACACAATACACTCCAAATGTGTTGCCCTTGTAGACCCTCAAGTGATCAAAAACACTTTAAGGATCCATGCATTCTGGGCTTAAAAAAATGCTGCTTCTACTCGTGTCATGTGTTTTGCCTGCTTTACGTTTAGAGGCAGAAAAAAAGCTCTTCTGGTTTGCGCTTTTGAGAGGAGTTTTCTGGCAGAAAAAAAAAAACGCTAAAAGCTCCTAAGTGCTTGTAGAAAACACTCTATATGAGCATTTGCCAAAAGAACTGTTGTTGTTTTTTTAAGCCCAGCTGCATGGACCCTGACAATCAAAATGTGTCCACAGTAAAGTGACAATCTCCTCCTCCTTCCAACTAATGATTTATCACTGTGCAGCACGAACAATTATAATTGGACTCTTACCATGAATTTATGACCCTAATTAATTCAAATGAGGTAGGGTGTTATAATCATAAATGGCCACAAGATGTCTCTCAGACCTTCAGGGATCTGCTGTATACATTCCGCCACTCCTTTCCTTACCTCAAGACATACCACATAAAAGTGAGCAAATGCCAATCAATAGTGCAGTAAATCATTTAAAACATTTATTTAAATTAAAATAATGCACTCACATTTAGTATACAATCCACATTACACCATTGTGAGTCCATTTTTCAATTGGTCAATTTAAAAAAGTTAAAAAATAACAGATATACTGACCAAAGTACCAGGTGAAAACAAAGGAAAAAACCCTAAGAAAACTAATGCTGTTACTACATCAAGAATTGGTAAGCTGTAATTATTTTGTTTTGGGGTGTCATACAACTGTAAGGCTTGTCATTCAGTGTAGTCATATATGTGACTCAACCTCAGTTTTTTAAACATTTTGAAATACTTGTCCCTTAGATAATAAATAGCATCCACTTGCACAAACCTTTACATGACCCAGTCCTCACCAGTTGTCTTGAACTGGGTGAATTACTTGCAAGAATCAGGGTGTTTCCTGGCCAGCATCCTAACAGCTATAAAGTGTGCAAAGCTGACTATACACTAGTAGATTTTTAAACAAATTTTTGCGAATGTTCATACAAACATTTGTATGAAAAGTCTTTGTAGATATGGTGACTGGGCGAATGTCATTTGAAAGTACTTTAGAATGTTGTTTGCGTTTAACATTCAATTTTGAAATTAAATTAATTTCCTGAAAGAAAACTACATACATTGTTAGAAATGTGTTATTTTCAAGAAAAAAATTTAGTCTTGCATCTTGAAATGTTTTTGTCACTGTGGTCAAAAACAAACATCGATTTGACCCTACTATTAGAAAATCGAACAAACATTCTTAAAAACTACTGTAAAGCCAGGACGTAGTTAAAGAAACTCACAATATTATGTCACATTAATAAACAATTTTCGGCTGCAAGTTTAAGAAATCAAACTAATCTAAGAAACCTTATACCTGGGCATCTAATTTATATGTAATGCAGCCATGCTTCTGTGCACTTTAACTCATGGGAAACGGCAGAGGGTGGTGCTTAGAACTAAGGAACGCACCCTATATTTTTAATTTCTCAAGTTCAGGGCCATTCAGAAAATAAAGCTAACAAACCCATAAATATTTGGTGAGTGGGGCATCCAAAGTAATTGGCTGAATAATATACAGAGCCATCCAGTAGGTATGCATGATTCTTTTTACGTTAGTTTAAATTTGGAATGCTCGTGTTTGCGTAAAGGTGTACTTATTAAAACAGTGAACTGCTTCAACTGTTTCAAGAAATTGTACGAATTGAAAAGTATAAAGGCAGTCCATATATTATCTGATATGATATGATTCTGCTCAATTTCTCCAGAGACCTGTATTTTGTTATGGTGTTCTTTAACTATCCATTTTCTTACAGATGTACGTCAGAAGAGTCGTGACATGTTAATTGATGAATTAAGCCGGTGCCATCAACTGGGCCTTACATTATACAATATCCACCCTGGATCCCATTTAGGAGAAATGTCTGTAAACAAGTGCCTTGAGCTCATTGCTGAGGGCATTAACCATGCACATTCACAAGTGCCTGACATCACAGTGGGTAAGTGTTCTCACGGCAGGTGTTAGATGGTATATTCTTGTATGTGTCTCATCCCTAGTTTACAGTTCTACAGTTATAGTAGATCTAAAAACCCAACTAATAAAATCTTTAACATGTTAATGTTATTCTAAAAGTCTTTTTCAGTCCCTTAAAAATGGAACTAAACCCTTCTATCCTTTATGGCCAAGGAAGCTGCCATTTTAACTTCTGTTTGATCTGCAGTTACCATGGCGCTGCACATGTGATATGTTGTGACACCAGCTTTTTAACGGCTTAAAAAATTTATTTGTACCTGGCTTTTCTTCTATGCCCTTGTTGATCCTGCCAAAAAATCTGTTAGTCACATGTGTTTCTTTGCTCTCTGTCTCTGCTGACAGTTATCAGTAAGCACTTTTCCCAGCTATTTCCAAGGTCTAAAGGACTCTTCCTTTCTGTGTTATGAAGATGAGGGGAAGGAGGGGTGATCTGTAGTCTAAAACCCCACCTGTACTAGGGTGACAACACTGTAGACTACAGATAAACTATGGTGAGTGTGCATTATCAATCTAGGAAAAGTGTTATTTGGAGGGCCAAAAAGGTCAAATTAAAAGCATGAAATAAATGACTTGTTAAGATGAAATCAGGTTAATTACTGAAGCTGGATATACATTAACGTCCATAACAGTTACTGCCAAGAAGACCAGCGCTTCCATCTACTATATCCAATAACAATTTGTGGCTCCCAAAATTTACTTGGCCAGACACTTGCAAAGGTGCTGCTGTTACCATTCGAAGGTATTATTCTCCAGGTACTGATATCCAACCATCAACAAAGAGAGCTTTCAAAACTTTTCACACTAAGGGGCCTTTTAATAACTATAACACAGTTTTCTTGTTGGTGGACGGGTGTCCATGTCTTCTGTCTGGGAAAATAAAACCCCCAATTGTGCAGCAGCACCGTGAACCTGGTTATTTGTTTTATCTGTCAGCTAGGACAACCTGCCAAAATAGCATTGGGTTGATTTATCAGTTACTGAAACGGTCATTATAAAGGGCCTGTGACTTTTGACATCAAGCTGGTATACCTTCGACTGCAGATGCCAGTAAAGAAGACCACATCAGGCAGGTGTAAATTTTAAATTAACTGATAAATCAACCCAATGCTATTTTGGCAGGTTGTCCTAACTGACAGATAAAACAAATAACCAGGTTCACCAGGTGTACCATCGACTGCAAATGCCAGTAAAGAAGACCGCATCAGGCAGGTGTATATTACTGTCATCAAAGAGGACCTGTTATCAGGCAGCTGATGTTATTGGCCTTTCAATTAAATTGTAAATACTAACTTACAATATGGCATGGTGTAGAGTAAGCAGATTAATGAGGACTTGACCTGTCACATCTGGCAGGTGCATTAGTAAATTATACCTATTATGACTTTTTATTCGCCCAATATATTTTTATATGCATTGAATCATTTCTAATGGAAATGAGGCTGTTTTTGTCTGTCAATGTGAACAGATCTGCCCACTATCCAAACATGATGCAACCTGCTGAGTACTGTTTTCTCTCTTTTACAGTGCTGGAGAATATGAGCTGTCAAGGTAGCACAGTTGGAGGTCGCTTTGAAGAGCTACGTGGAATTATAGACCTTGTCAGAGACAAGACTCGAATTGGCGTGTGTCTAGATACCTGTCATGCTTTTGCTGCTGGTTAGTACCATGTTGTTCTGTTCTTGTGTAATATTTTTATAGTTGTAATATACAACATTATCTTCTCTCTGGCCTACTTACCATAGGTCACAATTTGTCAGAAGAAAAAGGCCTCAAGCATATGCTAGATGAGTTTGATAAAGTTGTTGGTCTCTTATACCTCAGAGCAGTTCATCTGAATGACTCTAAAGGTCAGTCTTCTTTGTTTTTGTTTTGTTTTGTTTTGTATTTTTGTTTTGTTTTGATTAAGCTATTTTTTTTTTTAAAGATGATGAAATTGTATATTTCAGATTTAGCACCTTAAAGAGGAGCTCCAGTCTTTCCTCAAAAAATGTAAAGTGAGCAGCTACAAATACTGTAGCTGCTGACTTTTAATATAAGAACACTTACCTGTCCAGTGATCCCGCACTGTCCTCACCCGAGCTGATTCTCCAATCTGTTTTGGGTCTAGGCGCCCACATCTTAAGTAAGGGAAACTGGCAGTGAAGCCTTGCAGCTTCACTGCCAGTTTCCTGCTGCACATGAGCGAGCCATGCTATACTTTGTGAATGGTCCTGCAGTCTTCTGGGACCTGTGATGTGTTCCAGATGTCTACAGGGGAAGGAGGGTAGGGCAAACTTCTGCTCAGATCGCTGCGGTGATCCAACCTGAAGTGATAACAGGTACCTGTCAAGACCAGGTACCTGGTCCCCCCCCCCCCCCCCCAAGAAGTGCCAATAACTATAGAGGAGGGGGAGGATGCAAACAAGTGGAGCTTCCCTTTTTTGTGTGAATTTCCGCTTTAAGGCAACATAATGAAAGTAAGCTGTAGACCAAAGCTTACCTTGCCATTTTTGTATTTAGGGTGACAAATAGTTTGTGTTTGCTTCATAGCTTTAGCTGTAATTTATTGATTTTTTTATCTATATTTTATTTACTGTTTTTTTTTTCTCTTTTTGTTGAGGGACACAGGATTTAGAAACATTTGGATTTTACTGCTGCCTACAGGAGTATTTGAACACTAGCAAATTAAAAACAGTGACCGGCCTGGTATAACCTCTCTCACTCCCAGCATGCCTCAAATTTTTTTGCTAGTGTATTAGGTGAATAGACATCATTTCTCAAGATTATTTTTTTCTTCAGTCAAGACTTTTCTACACGCTACCTGCACTAGTTTCTTTAGGCAACTCTCCATATTGGTGTATCCCCTGCAACGGGTTTAGAGGTTGTATCCAAACCCCACTGGACTGGACAGTTGTGGGGCCTTCCTGGAATGTGACCTTTGGGCACTGGGTTGTGAATTTGGTTTCAGACATTTGTGTTAGTTAGCGGCAGATCGCTTTCCAGGTCCAGAACTTGTCTCTAAAGTACTTATTTATGAGTACTCTGTGTGGGCTGAGTATCAATCGTTATTTTGTTTATTAGACCACAAATCGAAGAGGAGAATCACGATCCACTAACCGTTCCTGGACTGATTGCAGTTCTCCCTCTCAAGCAATATAAAGAATAGAAAACAAAGGGTGCAAACGCCTAGTGCATTATCCGCAGCAATTTATTCAAAGATTAAAGACATAAAATCTAATCACAAAACTATTGTGAATACCAGCGTTGTATGGATCAGAAACCAGCCCATCTAGGAACTCCTCAGGTTCGAGTGGATGATGACACTAGCTTTTCGGCGGACAAGCCCCCTTCTTCAGAGCAGACCTGGTATGTCTGGTCCTTCTACTTCCTTAAGTAGGCTTTAGCTTTTCCCCAAAGAGCATTAGCTGGTGTCTTCATCCAATCGAACCTGATGAGTTCCTAGATGAGCTTGCTCTTGGTTTCTGGGTTATAAAACGTTATTCACAATAGTTTTGCAAGTGTATTTTTTAAAATAATTTCTTTATTTAGGAAAGAAGAGCATGTGGAAATACAGAGCCCACAATGGTACATATATAAAAATAGAAATAACCATTCCCATGAACATAGTCAATGATACAAACACCACTTTGTAAGAAAAGATGATCACCTGTCTGAAGGGAATCACACCAAGCTTCAGGGGGCCAGGAGGCCCCCGTGCCCCACACTACCACTTTTTCCACGGCGATCACCATTTTTGTAAATAGAAATAAAGCCAGAAACGAACTGACCCTTAGGTCTTAGCAATCTTAGAAACACAGTGTAGAAATAGCAGATGGAAGAAGAAGAAAGAGAGAGGAAGAGGGGAGTTAGAGACACACCAAAAAAAAAGGGGGGGGGGAGAGATAATACCACCATCCAGTCATGCCAACTCTGTCTGGGGAGCCTCCCAAGTCGTCACACTGCAGGGGACCAGAGGGCCACCAAGTCCTTCATTGCGTGAATGTCCGCCACTTTCTTCAACCAGACGGCCACCAACGGTGGCTGTACCTGCTTCCAGCACAAGGGGATGCAGCTTTTTGCCGCCGTGAGCAGAAGAGGCAATATGGATCTCCTATAAATCTTACTAGGAATCTCGTGGTGATGCAAAAGGAAGAATTCAGGGTTTGCCGGTAACTCAAGATCAGTGAACTTTTGAACTATGCGGTGTACCTCTGTCCAGACGGAATGAAGGATGCGGCAAGACCAGAAGATGTGGAGGAGCGATCCAAACTCCTCTCCAACAAAGGACTATGCTATGAGGAAACATCTTGTGGATCTTTTCTGGTGTGTAGTACCACCAGGACAGTACCTTAAATCCCACCTACTGGTGTCTGTCGCAGATCGAAGTTTTGTGAGATAAGAGGAGGAGCCTATTGACTTGTTTCTCTGTAAATTTTAATCCTAGCTCTCGCTCCCACTTGGCAATATAGGGAGTCCTGAAGTCCGGAGGTTGGGATACCAATAGTTGATAAGTCAAAGAAATTGCATGACTCAATGGAGACTGCTCCAGGCTTAACAATTCAAAGGAGGTTAGTTGCCGCCTGAAAGCTACTGGGGGGGGGGGGGGGCAGCAAAGAGCCAATATAATGGGCTAACTGTATTTTTTGACAAAAAGAGAGCCCGCCAGGGTCGGGTCGTCCATAATTTGTTGCCTGTTTTTCCACTGTCCATTAGTGAGGAAGTGTTGGGCCTGTGACCTCTCGACCAGTTTCAACTCTAGAAATCTAGGGTCATTGAGTCCCGGACTGAAACCCAGATTGCCAACAATGGGGGTGAGTGGAGATGGGATTGATGTGACAGAGAATTTGCGGAAGGCCCCCCGGGTAATCTGCAACGTTACCCCCACTGTGGGATGGTCCAGTATCCGATTTGGCAAGGGCTTCTGGCACCAGGGCAGCGATTCCAGCTGGACCCCCGTTAGGGTTCGCTCTACTTGGACCCATTGTTTCAGAGCACCATATCGGCACCAGTCCAAAATACGGGTTGGATGAGACGCCATTTTGGTAAAGGCTGGCATCCGAAAAGGCTATGCCGCCCCTCAGTTTTGGAAGTCGCAGGACGGTTTGCGCCAACTGGAGGGGGTTTCTGGGCCCAGACAAAATTGACAAACGCATGGTTCACTGCCTTAGGAAGAAGGTAGGAACCCGTATGTGGAGTGCCTGAAAGTGGTACAGCAGCTGAAGCATGACATATGTCTTTACTTCCACAAGCAGATTTGGGATAGATAAAAGGGGATTTGTTAAAAAAAAATAGTAAGCCGTCTGCGAACGCCACAATTTTCACGGATAGGGTGGCATCCAAACGCGGGCCTGAGATGTTTGGATTATCCCTGATGAATCGCAGGAAGGGTTCCAGGGTCAGGATGAATATCAGAGGTGATAAGGGGCACCCCTGTCTCGCCCCATTTGTTATCCGAAACAATGATAAAAGGTGGCCGTTGACCTTGACCTGCACCGACGGACAAGAATATATGGCTTGAACCCAGTTCATCATGCGCTCCCTCAGGCCTATGCATCTAAGAGTCTCAAATAGAAAGGGCCTTCTCTGCGTCGGTCGAGAGGAGCAGCAGTGGGGTCTTCTGTGTCCACGCAGCATGAATCAGATTAATTGCCTTGGTTGTGTTGTTGCGTGCCTCCCTCATAGAAACAAACCCGACTTGGTCAGAATGGATCAGTTGTGGAATCAGGTCTATCAAACACATGGAGAGGATTTTGGTGATTTTAAGATCCACATTTAAAAGGGAAATCGGCCGGTAGTTTTGGCAATGTACGGGGTCTTTGCTCTCCTTTGGAGTTGCTGCAATATATGCATGCAGTGCGTCTCCCGGGAGGGCCGTCCCCCCTCCCCCCTGTCGCATTATACGCAGAGAGAAAGTGTGGGATCAAAAGATCCCCAAAGGTCTTGTAGTATAGAATGGAGTAACCATCTTGGCCTGGGGCCTTGCCCAGTTGCATTTGTGCCATCGCCAGGGCCACTTCATCTGCTCAGATGGGTTTCTCTAGATCGGTCAGTTCCTCCTCTGAGAGATGAGGAAGTCCAGACCTTTGCAGGTAGTCCTGAATAGTCTTCCGGTGGATTTTTACTGCTCGGACGTCGGGCGCAGGAGATTGTACAAAGAAGTATAATACTCCCGAAACAGCTTAGCTATATCCTCTGTAGCATGGACTTTATTGTGGGTGTCAATAAGAAGTTCAGGGATAAACGTTTGAGCTTGCTGGGTTCTCAAAGCCCGCGCCAGCAACTTACTGCATTTGGTGATAAAAACCCTTTGTAGCCTTTGTGCTTCTCACAAATCATCATTGGAGCAACCTCAGGGTTCACGTTTGTGGAAAAAAACAGTCTGAATTCCCTTGACACCTCAGCGACCTCTGGCATTTGTGTCAGGGTATCGTTAAGCTTCCATATCCACTGTTTAGGAGCGGGCTGCAGTAAGCCGATGTCTACAAAAACCGGGCGTGATCTGAAAAAGTGATAGAGCCAATCGAGGCCGAGGTAACCCTGGACAAGAGCAATTGAGGCATCAAAAAAAGATCAATTCTGGTGCAGGAATCATGCAGGTGCAAGTAGAATGTGTAGTCTCTATGGCTGGGGTGAAGAACCTGCCACACATCTACGAGGTGGAAAGCATAGAAGTTCCTCTTTAGTTGTTTTAATGCCGCGTAAGAGATTGCAGAGGTATTCCTGGAGGAATCCAGGGCTGGATCCATGACATAGGTCATGTCACCCCCCCCCCCCCCCCCAGGATCACCGCACCCTCAGCAAAGTCTCCTAATTTGGTCAAAATTGGGTCCAGGAAAGCAATCTGATTTGAGTTTGGGAGGTATAGGTTCACCAAGGTGACTAAGGAACCCCCCAGCGTCCCCTTTACAAAGAGAGCTCTTCCCTCCCCATCACTCAATTGATCCTTCATTAACCACTGGGTGGTTCCACGGAACAGCATGCTCACTCCCCTTGACTTAGAATCAGGAGTGCAACCGTGGTATACCGTCAGGAAAATGCGATCACGGAGTCTTGGTATTTTGTTATGTGAAGGGGGGAGAGGAAGGAGGGTGGAAAAAAGGGGTGGGGGAATGGGAGGGGGGGGCGGAAAGTGGGAGGGGGAAATGGAGGGAAGGGAGGAGAGGGGGAAGGAAGGGGGGATGGGCCAGAGAGGCCCAAAAGAACCCAGTGGGGGGGGGGGGGCAGACACCACATGGCACATTGAGAGCCGTTTCCCTGTCACAAAGTAAATGATACCTATCCGGCATTCCCTCCCTCAAAGGACAACAATATCTGTACATGGAGAGCCCTGTGTCCAACATACCCTCTAAATAGGCACATCAATCCTCAGATACAGGGCAGAACCCCACAAAGCTTCAAACATACCCCCCCGCCATGTGCAAGAGAATCCAGGGTCCCCAAACACCGAGTACCTAAACAGTAGATGTCCAATACCAGAGATGCTCGCAGATAGCTCCAGGTACAGCCTCCGGTTCTGTGCTGGTAGGGATATGCCACTGAGTCTCTCCAAGGAATTGGGAAAGGGAAGACACTCCAAAGAGACCAGGGAAGGAGGGCGGGAGTGATCTCGGACAGTCACTGCTGGAGTAGGGCAGGGGGCAAATAAAGGGGGAGTCTCCGGATATGAAGCCAGTGGACCTCTCCCCTCATCACAAAACAACATGCAGGGGCCCAGGTAGAGGCAGAAACCCCTGGACAGTAGTCAGGCTATGCCATGTGCAGCCTATAACCAGGAACACTCGCGGTTGTCGCTCCCGGGACACACATTTCGGACTCATGTACCCCCACCGGCATCTGGTCTCCTCTCCTTCGTCTGGTAGAGCGGTGGGGTAGACCCGGTCTGGGGGCCCGAGGTGCAGAGCGAGAATCGCTGGCAGGCAGCAGTCTGGAAGGGGAATTGGCTTCATATATGGGAGATCTGCATAGCGTCGCAGGGTAAAGGAAGAGTTGTCCTTGCGGACGGTCAGTTGCAGTAGGAACCCCCAGCTGTATGGCAGTGCTGCTCGCCGCAACGGCTCCAGCGAGGGTTTCAGCATGGCCCGTCTTTGCAGAGTGGCCCTAGACACGTCAGGGAATATAGAGATTTGGGCGCTGTTGAATTCAATCTGGCCCTTAGAACACGCTGCACTAATGCCCCGTACACACGGTCGGACTTTGTTTGGACATTCCGACAACAAAATCCTAGGATTTTTTACGACGGATGTTGGCACAAACTTGTCTTGCATACACACGGTCACAAAGTTGACGGAAAATCCGATCGTTCTGAACGTGGTGACGTAAAACACGTACGTCGGGACTATAAACGGGGCAGTGGCCAATAGCTTTCATCTCTTTATTTATTCTGAGCATGCGTGGCACTTTGTCCGTCGGATTTGTGTACACACAATCGGAATTTCTGACAACGGATTTTGTTGTCGGAAAATTTTATATCCTGCTCTCAAACTTTGTGTGTCGGAAAATCCGATGGAAAATGTGTGATGAAGCCTACACACGGTCGGAATTTCCGACAACAAGGTCCTATCACACATTTTCCGTCGGAAAATCCAACCGTGTGTACTGGGAATATGAATAAGGTCCTTCTGGGAGTACTGATGGAGACTGGAAATCACGTCCCGGGGCAGTCATGTTCCATTGGTCTAGGCCCAAGCACACAGTGCACCCGGTCAAACTCCATAGTGGCGGGAGGGTCCGCGTCCAAGACCTGATTTAGGATCGCCACATTGGTGGCCTGCAGGTTCTCAGGGCCAGTGGCCTCAGACAGCCCCCGGATCCGTAGATTGTTGCGGCGGCTCCGGTTCTCCAAATCCTTCGCTGTGTGACCCTTTTCCAGTTGGGTGACCCGGAGCTCACTTCCGATTCTTCCTTGCTCAATTTGTCGTCTAACACATGGACCACGGAGCGGAGCTCATGGAAGTCCCGGCGATGTTGCCCCTCCACCCACATGACCAGAGTCTCCATGTCTGCTTTTGTTGGTAGTGTACGGAGCAGGGCCCTGATATCAGTGTCGGTCTGGGGTGACCGTGTGGAGGCTTCCGAGCTGCTGGGCGAGGGGTCCAGGAGTGAAGGCAGCCCCTCTAGCGAGTTAGGCATGGAAAGCTGTGAGGCGGCCATGGATGTGGATGGCGATTCCGCAGGCCCTCTCCCGCCAGGTGTCACTTCAGGGGAGGCGGGGTAGTGAGCTGTAGGCTGGAAATACCGACTGATCGAGGCTGCTGGAGCAAATTTGGATGAACCCCTGATCTTCCTGCATTTCGTTAGGTCATTGCAGGATTGTTAGGTAAGCATGTCAGCCGTTTTTGGCAGGTCGGTAATCTGGAGCTCTAGCAATGAGCTTCTTCACTCCGCCATGTTCAAGCCATGCCCCCTTGCGAGTGTCTTTTATGTTTTTTTACCTTTTGAATAAATGTGGATAATACACTAGGTGCTCTGGGTCTGGGAATACTCCTGAATAATCATGGTTTAGGGCATAATGTAAGGGGAGACTCCATCTTGTCATGTATGAATTTCACCATGTGGGACCAGTAATCTTGTATTATTGAGCAGGACCAAATGATATGGAAGAAGTTGTTGGCGGAGCTACCGCATCTGGGGCATAGTGGGCTGTAGTTGGTTCTATATTTAGCCAGGCGAAGAGAAGTCAGATAGGACCTATGTATGATGTATAATTGTGTGAGACGGTCTGAGAGCTTGGGAGATACTTTTTTACATGTATCTAATGCATTCTCCCATTCGTCATCCTCCATCCCCCCCACGTCCCCAGTCCAGCGATCTTTCAATCGATAGGCGAGTGTTGTAGCGGTTGGGCGGAGGAGAGAATTGTAAAATATTGAGATAAGTTTTGGAGATTCCGGCCCAGTTATTACATTTAGAATGTACAATCATTCTAGGTTGGTGGGGGTTGTCACGAAATTGAGTCTGTAAGGCGTGACAGAGCTGGAGGTAAATAAAGTGCATAGAATTAGGGAGACTAAATTCATCTTTGAGTTGTTGAAACGACAGGATATTACCACAAAATTCATCCGATAGGCTCATCACACCCTGAGTGATCCAAAGATTGTGGTCTGGTATCGTTAGTAATTCTTTTAGGCCTGGGTTGTTCCAGAGGGGTGTCTGTGAGTGCGTAGGGGGGGGGTCTTGAGCCTGCATCTCACCACTTCCCATATTTTACAGTGGTTATAAAGTAGTCCCTCTTGGCTTCCCATAACCCAAGGATCTACTGGGTCCCTGAGGAGAAGCTGGAACTGGTGTGTATGGGGAGCAAACAAGGGCCAAATAACGGTCCTTGTTGTTTTTATCCAGATAGAAGAAGTGGGACAATTGCGCTGACAAATAATACCAATTAAAATCTGGTAGTGCTGTGCCCCCTAATTCAGTGGGGTTCTTCAGCACCTGCCAAGACAATTTGTGTCAGGTTTTGCCCCACACAAAGGAATTTAGAATGGCTTCTATAGATTTGAAAATCCTCAGGGTTAGGTACACCGGAGTATGCCACAGTACATATAGGAACTTGGGAAGTAATACCATTTTGATTAGGTTTATGCGGCCCATTACTCCCGAGGGAAGTTTGGCCCACGTCTGTGTCTTTGTTTTTAGGGTCATGGACAGGCGATCTATGTTCAGCTTGACATATTCGTCCAGGGAGCGGGTGTTTGTTATGCCAAGGTATTTCATGGAACTAACTCGAATAAGGGGGGAGGAGGCTTGGGTCTCCGTGGGGGCACCAATATCAAGGGGATAGACTTGGGATTTGTCCCAATTGATTTTCAGACCAGAGTATTTTTTTTACGAATTTTTGTATTACTTCCAGGGCTGTCGTTAAGGAAGGGCCAGCCTCTTCTAAGTAAAATAACATGTCTGCGTATAGACTCACTGTCTCCGTCAAGTGTCCGCATTGCACACCCTGACTGTGTTCGTAATGAGGACGCCAAAGGTTCCACCGCCAAGGCATATAACAGGAGGGACAAAGGGCAACCCTGACATGTGCCCCTGGAAAGGGGGAAGGCGCCAGAGACCCTCCCATTGACCAGCCCCTGGCGCTAGGATCTTGGTAGAGGAGTTGGATCCACTTGGTAAAGTTGGGCCCGAATCCAAACCGTGACAGACAATCCCAGAGGTAGTCCCACTCTACGGAATCAAATGCCTTTGCAGAATCTAAAGACACCAAAATTCTGGACCCAATCTGGTTATGTCTGGCCTGCAGGTTCATATATAGCCTGCGCAGGGTAAATACCATGTTTTTTGCAGGCATAAACCCAGTCTGGTCCGGGTGGATTAGGGAGAGGATCACTTTATTCAATCGTAGTGCCAGGACTTTGTCCAAGATCTTGATGTCTATTTGAAGGAGGGATATTGGGCGTTACGATTCAGGGAATTCCAGATTTTTACCGGGTTTGGGTATGAGTACTATAAAGGCTTCACTCATCGATTTAGGTAAGGAGCCGGTTATAAATATATGGGAGAATAATTTGTATAGTTTGGGGACAAGGGTTTCGCTGTAGGTTGTGTAAAATTCAAGGGGAAGACCATCTGAGCCAGGAGCCTTCGATGGGTTAAGGTAGGACATCGCCTCCACGATGTCCTCCTTAGAAATGGGAGCTTCCAGCATCTTAGTCTGGGATTGGGACAGTGTAGGGACAGCAATCTCAGCTAAGAGTGTTACCACCTCCTCCCTGGGGTTGTTGGTAGTAGAGGAGCATAGGGATGTGACGAAAGAGCACCCTGTCAGGGTCAGTTATCAAAACGTCAGCAGCATTTCGTAAGGAGACCACAGTAGGTGGTCTGTGTTCCAGATGTATTAGGTAGGCTAGTAAATGCCCCACCTGTTTTCCGCATTCGTACATTCTCTGTTTACTGTAGAAGGTCTTCCTCTCTGCCTTTTCAAAATGGAGACTGTTGACCACTCGGGCCTGCAGTTTCAACTGGTCAGCCCTGTCAGGTGATGGGTTGTTAGAGAAAATTTTCTCTACATCTGACAGTTTTTGTTCCGCCTGCCTGACTACCTGTGAGGAGGTCTTCTTATATCTGGAGATGCGCTGTGAGAGTATCATGCAGGCATAGGATTTAAATGAGTCCCAAACAGTATCAAACGGGGCTGAGTCCCTATTGGTTCGGAAAAAGAATTCCCACTCGTGTCGAACCCACCCTATGCCAGGAACCACTGATAACCAAAAGGGGTTAAGTTTCCAGACATAGGTTGTGCGTACAAGTAGTGTCAGATCCGAAGTTGTTGCTTGGCCTCAGTAGAGTGCACCCTCTTTTTCTGAACTTCCATGGAAAAGTCAGGAAATGCCCTGATCTCACCATTCTTGAAGGGGATGTTGCCCTTCACTCTGGTGAGGCGAAGGACTGCATCCCGATCTCGGAAGTTCAATAGCTTTGCAATAAAGGTCCGGGGAGGTGCACCTTGGGGAGGGGGTCTAGCAGCCAGTCTGTGAGCTCTCTCCACAACAAACGACGTGGAGAACTCAGATCTCCCAAATGTGAAAATGAGCAGACTTTCCAGAAATGAGGGGGAGTCGGTTCCCTCCGCTCCCTTGGGCAGCCCCACAAATCACAGGTTACACCTGCGACGCCTGTTTTCCATGTCGTCTTGCTTGGCTAATACTGTGTTGAGCTGATGTTGGAGTCCTTCAGATGCAATCTGCAATGGCGGTACCTCATCCTCCATGCGTCTAATGCGGGTTTCCGTCTCTGTGACCCGGTCTCTGAGCTTCTGTAGGTCTTGGCAGATCAGGGACACACCGATTTTAACTTCCTCGATTTTGCATGTCAGGGTGCTTTTGCAGTCTGATATCGCCTCGAGCACACGTGCAGTGTCTTCCGCGGCCGAGTCTACATGCAGAGGTGTGTCGCGCCATTTTCCCCCGCTGTCCCCTTTCTCCTTAAGACGGTACTTATCCAACTTTGCGATCATGTCCGTCACTTTTTTTTTGGTGGCAACTTGATCGCTAAGGGTGTGCGAAGACGATGGCTGTATTCGTGGGGCAGAGAGATCTATATTAGTCCAAGTATTTGCGGTAACGGAGTTTGTACAAGCGGAACTCCTGATCAGCACTCCTCACACCATGCCGGTCCAGGCCATGCCCCCTTTTAAGGAGCTTTTAACTTTAACCAGAACATTGTTTTTCCATCCCCAGTCAGGCTCCAGTACATCAGAAAGTGATATGCTTTCATTGTCTAGATGTAGTTTGTGCTATATGTTTGCCTTATGCCGCGTACACACGATCGGACTTTATGGCATACTTGGTCCGGCGTACCAGATTTCGTCGGACAATTCGATCATGTGTGGGCTCCAGCGGACTTTGTTTTCTCAAAAGTTTTACGGACTTAGAAATGAAACATGTTTCAAATCTGTCCAATGGACTCGAGTCCGGTCGAAAAGTCCGCTCGTCTGTATGCTAGTCCGACGGACAAAAACCTATGCTAGGGCAGCTATTGGCTACTGGCTATGAACTTCCTTATGTTAGTCCGGTCGTACGTCATCACGTACGAATCCGTCGGACTAGTGTAAGGGGAGGCAACTCCAGGTTTTCTTGAAGTCACATAATGCAGTGATTGTGTGTAGGCAAGTCCGTTCATTCGGAAAGTCCATCGAAAAGTACGCCGGACAAAGTCTGTCGTAAAGTCCACTCGTGTGTATGCGGCATTACAGTTACTGCTTCCATTTGGAAGACTGAATCTTTCTTTGTCCTCCTGCATGGTCACCACAAAGGGGACCGACTTCTCCCTCCTTCATCCCTTTGGTGGCTCAGACATATTATTCAAGCCTATAGTTTTAACCGCTTGCCATCCGGAGGACGTCATATGACGTCCTCGACTTTCGGGGCTTATATCTGAATGATGTCTGAGGCTACAGACATCATTCAGATACCGGCATTTTCAGCCGGCGATTCCGTACACCATAAGAACGATCATAGCGGCCGCCCTCCGGTGCTACTACCGACTCACCTCAGCGATCGGTGAGTCGGACAGCGGATCCGCCGGCGCCGGATGTTCACCATAGAGATTTCCGGCGGACCAGATGGTCGCCGGAGTCTCTATGATCGTTCGGAGGCCGGGCGCGATGTTATGACGTCACGCCCGGCCTCTGCATTCAAAAAAACGGCGCCGCTTCGGCTGTGAAGCGGCGATCGTTTTATTTTTTTTTTGATTTTAGGCTTCCCAGCCTAGAGGTGAGATGTGGGGTCTTATTGACCCCATATCTCACTGTGAAGAGGACTGATCGTGTCATATTTCTATTACAAGGGATGTTTACATTCCTTGTAATAGGAATAAAAGTGATCAAAAAAAAAAAAATTTTTTTTAAAGTGTAAAAATAAAAATTTTTAAGTAAAATTAACAATAAAAAAAAAAAAAATTTTTTTAAAGCGCCCCTGTCCCCGTGAGCTCGCACGCAGAAGCGAACGCATACGTAAGTCCCGCCCACATATGAAAACGGTGTTCAAACCACACATGTGAGGTATCGCCGCGAACGTTAGAGCGAGAGCAATAATTTTGGCCCTAGACCTCCTCTGTAACTCAAAACATGTAACCAGTAAAAAATTTTAAAGCGTCGCCTATGGGGATTTTTAAGTACCAAAGTTTGGCGCCATTCCACGAGCGTGTGCAATTTTGAAGCGTGACATGTTAGGTATCTATTTACTCGGTGTAACTTCATCTTTCACACAATGCAAAAAAATTTGGCTAACTTTGCTGTTTTGTTTTTTTTTAAAGCATGAAACTGTTTTTTTTTAAAAAAAAACGCGTTTGAAAAATTGCTGCGCAAATACCGTGCAAGATAAAAAGTTGCAATGACTGCCATTGTATTCTCTAGGGTCTCTGCTAAAAAAACATATATAATGTTTGGGGGTTCTATGTAATTTTATAGCAAAGAAATTATGATTTTTGACATGTAGGAGCGAAGTGTCAGAAATGGCCTGGATGCGAAGTGGTTAAAGATCTGGTTCCACCCTTTCTTTTGAAGGTGCCTTCTGCTAGATTTGTGAGTGCTACTTGGGCTTTTTGGAATCATGCCACAGCTTGCTAGATTTGCAAGGCTTCCACCAGGTCTTCTGTTAACATGTTCTCTAAGGTCTATTAAGTAGATGTTCAGGTCTCGGTTACCAGTTTTGACTGTGAGGTCCTTTAGGCAGCTCTTTGAGCTGCTGGCAGTCCTCAGTTATTTTCTGTTGTTTTTCAGTGTACCATTTTAGTGATTTGTTTGCTGTGTTTCCCACGGCTCAGTTGGACTGCTTTTGGATGTTCCAAATGTCTAATCTTTTGTCCCTGAATGAATGAGAAAGAACATAGGATTATTGTACTCACTATAAATTGATTTTCTTGTAGTTCATTAAGTCTTCATTCCCATGCTGTAAAAAATTTTACTGATGTTATTAGACGTGTTTTACTAGGAAAAAAGTTCCTACCTAATGATCAGTAAAATACTTGTGTATAAATGTGTTTAAAAGAGGTGGATGCAACATAGATCCGATCGATCACTGGAGCGCTGGGTTGTGAAGGGGGCGGGAGGGGCTGGCTCAGGCTCTTTGCAGATCACTGAGAGGCTGGGCCAGTTGCTGGTCCAGGCATCTAGGTGGATCCTGACAATATGATCAGGATCTTTCCTGAGCCTGAACCGGCTGAGTGCGTCAGCCAAGAGCGGGCTCTAGCCTGCTGTGGGCTGAAAATGGGTCACAGGAGTGCAGAATGAACTGCACTACTGTTGTCCATTGGAGAAGTATAGCCAAAAAAGCTTTGGCCATACTTCTCCTTTAAACATGTAAAGACACGTATGCGTACATAATGATAATTTATTATCCCCTTTGTCCAGTCTTAATTTTAATGCGTATAAACAGGTATACATTTATTTATATGCGTAAGTGCATAAAGGGTGTGCTTTTAGATGCAGATTTTTCTACTCTGTTTTGCGGATCTGAATGCAGTGCGCATTTATGCACCTGTGTGAATGGTTCCATTGAAAATAATGCAGCTGTGTTCAGGTCCATAATTAAAAACACTTGTATATGTGTTTCTTTATCGTACATCGGGGGACATAGAGCACCATAGTAATAACTATATGGGTTATAGTGAAAAAAAAAATATACTCCTATATATAAACTCGCGCTGATAGTGAATAAATTGGGTATCAAAAAGTGAATGGAGCTGCTATACACAAAGTGCTAGACACTTGAACAGAGTGAAAAAATATATAAATACAGCGCTCACAAACATAATCCCATCATAAGTGAAAAAAAACAATACATAAAAGTCCATATAATAACTGAAAAAATGCTTCACATCCACTGTGCAAAAAGTGCAAAAGGAATTTCAGAAATTTTCAGGTGTACCAAGACACCCCCACATGTGTCCCCACTCACCAGATCACGACGACATCCAGATTTTCAATCTGGGAGTCAATTCAGACTTATAACGATATCCAAAGATGGCAGATTCAATGATAGGACTTGATGACAAAACTTCTTCAAGATGATTTCTCAGCCATATAAACAGGTACCCAGAAATGAGAAAGATGGACTAATAGTGAAGTAAGCTAGGGACAGATTTTATTGTGCGTAAAAAATGCATACTTAGAGACGTAAGTTAAAAACGGGCAGAAATTGGAGAATATAATACAACAGATGCCGTTCCTGGCGTTCTATCCACAAGACCGGAAGTGACGTCAGTCATGCCGGAAATTGCGTCAATGCATTTCGCCCTCTCACTGGAGGTCCTTTGATGACGCCCTGTGGGAGGGGGAAATGCATTGACGCAACTTCTGGCACAACTGACGTCACTTCCGGTCTCGTGGATAGAACGCCAGGAACAGCGTCTGCTGTATTATCATCTCCAATTTATGCCTGTTTTTAACTTGCATCTCTAAGTATGCATTTTTTATGCACAATAAAATCTGTCCCTAGCTTACTTCACTATTAGTCCATCTTTCTCGTTTTTGGGTACCTGTTTATATGGCTGAGAAATCATCTTGAAGAAGTTTTGTTATCAAGTCCTATCATTGAATCTGCCATCTTTGGATATCGTTATAAGTCTGAATTGACTCCCAGACTGAAAAGCTGGGTGTTGTTGTATCTGGTGAGTGGGGACATGTGGGGGTGTCTTGGTATGCCTGAAAATTTCTGAAATTCCTTTTGCACTTTTTGCACAGTGGATGTGAAGCATTTTTTCAGTTATTATATGGACTTTTATGTATTTTTTTTTTCACTTATGATGGGTTTATGTTTGTGAGCGCTGTATTTTATATATTTTTTCACCATATGGGTTATAGGCCACCTTTAGGTGAATGGACACTGGTATAACCAAAAAGGAAACAAGAAGTGCCCCTCCCTATATAACCCCTTCCATACCGGGAGTATCTCGGTTTTTTCGCCAGTGTCTAAGGTGTTGGTCAGAGTTGATGAAATGCTAAGAGAGCTCCGCTAAGTAATCCCTGACAGGATCAAGAGGCTGTGAAAACTGATCCATTTAAAATGCTTGAAAGCCAAACGATGGTACCCAGGCCTTGTGGAAGAAGAAACAAGGTTTTTTCCTGTAATGCTTCTCTTTGAGAGCTGGACCCTGGGACCTGTCACCTTGGTCATGTTGATACAGCCAAAGAGTTTTTCCGGCAGGATGCTGTACAGGTCCAAGGGAGTGGACCCGTAAAAGGGGCCCCGGTTCTTGAAGGTCTGGTATGACGCGGCCGTCGTGATGGGTGAAGGCTGGATCTGTCTGTGATAATTTCCAGCAGTCCTCTGGCGGGATCAGGTAAGTCAGAAAGATTACAAGGAATGTATATTTTTATATTTCACTTTGGTGTTTTTAGTGTGAGTATGCGTGCCTTGCTTGTGTTTAGCCACTAAAGGGTGTAAAAGCACATACCTGGCTCCAACATTCCATGCTTCCCCTGTGTGCGCTCAAGTGTCCTCAAAGGCTTCCTGCGGCAGCATTGCTAATTACTCCTGCTCTGTCAGCCATCAGAGGGTTTTGGGGGGACCATCCACCATCAGAAGGGTCACGCCGGTACCGCGTTTAGTCGCGTTTGGCGTCTGAAACGTGGAAATCTTCGGCGTCTGAACCCATTTTTTTGCTTTCAAAGAAACGCTGTTAAACGCAAATTGCCTAAAAATGGCAATAAACGAGACTGTGTACATAGTCAAATAGGATAACATTGAATGAGTTCAGGGGCAGTTGAAAAAAGCGTCCAACTGCCTCTGAACATACGTTTAGCAGCATCCCGTGTACATGGGGCCTAAGGGGCCAGGGTATAGCAGTAATAGCATATCTAGACGACCTGCTACTGGTAGATCAGTCAATAGCAGGGTTAAATCAAGGGGTATCCAGAACAGTCCGTTATCTGAGACACCTGGGTTGTACTCTCAGTCTAGAGAAATCATCCTTACAGCCGGTAAGAAGGCTGTAGTATTTGGGCCTGGTCATAGACACAACCCAGGAAAGGGTGTTCTTGCCTCAGGCAAAGGTCAACGGTCTAAAAGAGCTGGTCCAGGAGGTCAAGGCAAAGAAGGGTCCTTCCATTTGCCTTTGCATGAGATTATTAGGAAGATGGTAGCTTCTTTCGAAGCAGTTCCCTATGCCCAGTTACATTCAAGACTGTTACAACACAGTATTCTGTCTGCTTGGAACAAACAAATCCAAGCCTGGGATTATCCAATGAATTTGGCGCCAGAGTCTCAACTGGTGGTTTATAACCAGGAATTTACAGAAGGGGAAATCCTTCATTCCAGGTTTCTGGAAAGTAGTAACTATGGATGCCAGCCTATGGGGCTGGGGAGCAGTTCTAGAAGAGACCACAGTTCAAGGGAAGTGGTCAGAGTCCGAGAAGACCTTGCCCATCAATAGCCTAGAGATTCGGGCAGTACGTCTGGCTCTAATAGCCTGGACGTCCAGGTTGCTGAATGCTCCTGTCAGGATACAATCCGACAATGCCACAGCAGTGGCCTATATCTATCACCAAGGAGGCACCAGAAGCCACGCAGCCCAAAGGGAGGTGGACCATATTCTGTCTTGGGCAGAGAAACATGTTCCTTGCCTATCTGCAGTCTACATTCCAGGACTGGAAGATTGGCAGGCAGATTTCTTGAGCTGTCAACAGCTGTTGCCTCGAGAATGGTCTTTACATCCCAAGGTAATTTTGGCCCTATACCAAAAAAGAGGTACGCCGGACGTAGATCTATTGGTGTCCAGGTTCAACAAGAAGTTGGACAACTTTGAGGCGAGAACAAGGGATCCACTTGCACTCGGAGTAGATGTGTTAGTGACCCCATGGGATCAGTTTCACTGATTTTTGCATTTCCTCCAGTTCAGCTGCTACTGCGGCTGCTTCACAGGATCAGGGAAGAAGGGAAGCCGGTAATCCTAGTAGCCCCGGCATGGCCCAGAAATCCCTGGTATGCAGGGATCGTGAGAATTGCAGTAGTAGAGTCTTGGACTCTTTCACCTCGTCCGGACCTGCTGTCGGAGGGACCGGTATTCCATCCTGCCTTACAAACACTAAATTTAACGCTGTGGCTATTGAAGCCCACATTCTGAAAAATCGGGGGCTTTCAGGTTCAGTAGTAACCACCCTGATTAATGTCAGAAAGCCGGCATCCAGGACCATTTATTACAGGGTCTGGAAAACTTATGTCACTTGGTGTGAAACCAAGGGTTGGCATCCTCATAGGTAAAATTCTGGCCTTTCTACAAATAGAAGTAGAAATGAAGCCGGCCTGGAGTACAGTCAAGGGTCAGATTTCGGCCTTGGCAGTGTTCTTTCCAAAGGCCGTTTGCGTTGCATTCTTTAGTCCGGGTGTTCATACAAGGGGTAACTCGGATAAATCCGCCAGTCAGAACACCCTTGTGCCCATGGGATTTGAATCTTCCAAGAAAAGGATTTTACAGGTAAGCTGTTATAAAAATCCTATTTTCTTTTTCGTACATCACGGGACACAGAGCACCAGTAATAACTGCATGGGATGTCCCAAAGCAATGCCATCTGAGTTGAGGGAGACACAAAAAAAAATGCAGACCGCCGTCAGAAGTGAGGACCTATACCGCTGCCTGCAGGACAGTGTGCCCGAAGGCGGCATCCTCTTGTTTGACTTACATCCACCTGATAGAATTTCGTGAATGTATGTACTGATGACCATGTTGCGGCCTTGCAAACCTGAGCCATGGAGGCTTGGTGATGAACTGCCCAAGAAGCACTAACTGCCATGGTAGAGTGTGCCCTAGGACGAAAAGGCGGAATTTTCCCTTTTAAATCATAGGCCTGAATAATGACCTGACGGATCCACCTAGAAATAGTTGATTTTGACGCTGCTTGCCCCTTTCTGGGACCTTCTGGTAGCACAAACAAAGCGTCAGTTTTCCGTATCTGAGCTGTTACTTCCAGATAGAATTTAACTGCCCTTACTACGTCAAGGGAGTATAGTAAAGTTTCCTCTGCAGAATGTGGTTCTGGAAAAAAAACGAAGGTAGAGAAATATCCTGGTTCACATGAAAACTGGATACTACCTTAGGTAAAAAGGATGGGCGAGGACGTAAGACCACCTTATCTTTATGAATGATCAAGTATGGCTGTTTACAAGAGAAGAGTGCTTACTCAGAAACTCTCCTTGCGAAAGTTATTGCCACTGAAAATACCAATTTCTTTTTCACAAGGACCAATGGAGTATCACATATTGGTTCAAAAGGAGGACTGATGAGATCAGGTTCAAATATCATGGACACAGAGGTGATCTGACCGCAGGATTTATACGCGATACTCCTTGAATAAAGGCCTGAACTAAAGAATGAGAAACAAGAGGTTTTTGGAAAAAAACTGACAAAGCCGAGACTTGACCCTTGACAGTACTCATGGCTAATTTCATCTCTACTCCTGATTGCAGGAAGGATAGAATTCTACTTATGACATACTTGTGAGGATGCCAACCCCTACTCTCGCACCAGGAGATGTAGGCCTTCCAGACCCTATAGTAGATAACTCTAGAGGCTGGTTTTCTTGTATTAATAAAGGTAGTTATTACTGGACTTGAAAGCCCATGACGTTCTAGAACGAGGGTCTCAACAGCCAAACCGTCAAATTTAGCGTTTGTAAGGCAGGATGGAACACTGGCCCTTGCGAAAGCAAATCTGGGTGGGACGGGAGAGTCCAAGGATCCCCTACTGCCATCCTCCCGATTTCCGCATACCAGGATCTCCTGGGCCAAGCCAGAGCCACTAGGATTACAAGTTTCCGTTCCCATTTTAATCTGCATAAAAGACGCGGGAGCAAGCGAACTGGAGGAAACGCATAGATCAGAGAAAACTGATCCCAAGGAGTTACCAAGGCATCTGTTCTGCAAGCCAGCGGATCCCTTTCCCTTGATACAAATTTGTCCAACTTTTTGTTAAACCTGGACACCAACGGGTCTACGTCCGGGGTGCCCCACCTTTGGCATATGGCCCAAAAGACGGGGTGCAGAGACCATTCTCCTGGGAGCAACTGTTGAGGACTTAAGAACCTACCTACCTACCAATTTTCCACTCCTGAGTGTAAACACCGCAGATAGGCAGGGCACATGCTCTTTTGCCCAAGAAAGAATGTGGTTTTCCTCTCTCTGGGCAGCATGGCTCCTAGTGCCGCCTTGTTGATTGATATAGGCTACTGCCGTGGCATTGTCGGACTGAACCCGGACAGGACAGTTTCGTAACCTGTCTGTCCAGGCCTTCAGGGCCAGGCGTGCCACCCGAATTTCTAGAATGTTGATGGGAAGGAACCTTTTGGAATCCGTCCATTTCCCCTGGACAGTGTCTTTTTCCAAGACTGCTTCCCAGCCCAAGCAGCTGGCCTCTGTCATCACTATCTTCCAAGTGACGGGTATGAAAGTCTTCCCTTTCTGCAAATTTTTGGCTGACAACCACCAATTGAGACTTTCACGAACACTTGGAGTCAAACCCATTGGACAATCCAAATCCTGGCTTTTCCTGCTCCAGGCAGCCAGGCTACTGTTTTGCAGAAACCTTGAAAGAAATTGGGTATAGGGAACTGCCTCCAATGAGGCTATCTTCTTGCCTAACAACCTCACGCAAAGGCGGACGGAAGGCCTCTCCTTTGTCCTGACCGAGAGTAACAGATCTCTTATGGCACAAACCTTTGCCTGGGGTAATAACACTTTCTTGTGGGTAGTATCTATGAATAAACCCAAGTACTCCAATCTTTTTACTGGTCGTAAGGACGATTTTTCTAGGTTGAGAACCCAACCTAAATGTTCCAGATATCTGACCGTGCTTATCACATGCTGATCTAGCCCTACCACGGACTCATCTATCAGCAGCAGGTCGTCCAGGTATGCCAGCACTGCTATACCCTGGGCTCTCAATCTTGCCAAAAGCGGAGCCAGGACCTTTGTAAACTCCCGAGGTGTGGTGGCCAACCCAAAGGGCAAGGCCACAAACTGAAAATGCTGCTGTTCTACTGTGAATTGCAGGAATCTTTGATGAGTGGGAAATATTGGAACAGATATGCATCCTTGATGTCTATTGATGCTAGAAGTTCTCCTCCCCGAAGGGTGGATACCATGGAGCAAATTGTTTCCATGCGAAACGAACGAATGTTTAGGAATTGGTTCAGACCCCTGAGATCTAAAATGGGTCTGACACTTCCATTTGGTTTTGGCACTGTAAAGAGGTTTGAATAAAACCCCAACCCCTGTTCTCTTAAGGGAGTCTCTATGATCACCCCCAGAGATAGCAGCCAGTCTAGTGCCTGAAATAAGCACTTTCTTTTTATTGGGTCCTTGGGAACGCTCCCGCCAGACTCCTGAGAATTGCCGGAGCCATCCCCCCACTCGATCAAGCGGGGCGCTTCTTCATAAGGAGGCCTTGGGACTCTGCTTTGTAGACCCCTGTTCCCAGGGCTTCTTCTGGCCCTGCGTTTGGTTCTGAGGCCTTCCTCTTGGAGTTGACGGCGGAGGCCGTCGTAACTGTCTGGAGGCTGTTACCCCTGGTGATGGAGAGGCAGAACGTTTGAAAGAAAAATGCTTACTCTTCCTTTTTACTGGAAGAAGAGTACTTTTTCCGCCAGATATCTTTTGGATATATTTATCAAAGTCATCCCCAAATAATCGTTCCCCATGAAAGGGAAAACAAGTCAGTAGCTTCTTACAAGGCAACTCTGCTGACCAATGCTTAAGCCACAAAATCCTGCGCATGTGAACTAACAGAAGAGCAAGGCGAGACACCTGATGAATAGAATCTTTAATAGCGTCAACCACAAAACAAGAGGCCCTGGGCAATTCTGCCAAATCCGGGACCTCTTCCCCTTTGATGACTTGTTTTACTTTGTCATTAAGAGATTGACAGACGCTGATTGCCACTACTGCAGGCTGTGCAACTGCACTAGCCATGAAAAATGAGGCTTTAAGCAATGTCTCCAGTCTCTTATCTGCTGGATCCTTAAACACCTGAACATTGTCTACTGGACAAGTAAGACTCTTATTCAGAGAAGAAACAGCCGCATCTACTGCTGGCAAACTCCATTTTTTAGTAAATTTCTTCTCCATAGGATAAATCTGAGAGAATCTTTTAGGAGGAATAAAATGCCTATCTGGATGGTCCCAGTCAGCATAAATAAGCTGTTCCAGCAACGGTGCATAGGAAAAGCATTATTGAACCCAAAGAGGAGAAAGGTGCTTCAGCTATCTCTGCTAAGGGTCATATTTAACAAAAACGCACTATTTCAGTGAGTGGTTGAACTAACAAAATAAATGTAAAATAATGCATTTGGGTCGCAAAAATATGAATGCAATCTATACACTGGGGTGAGAACCTCTGGGGGAATCTAGGATGGAAAAGGACCTGGGGGTCCTAGTTGATGATAGACTCAGCAATGGCATGCAATACCAATCTGCTGCTAACAAAGCAAACAGAATATTGGCATGCATTAAAAAGGGGATCAACTCCAGAGATAAAACGATAATTCTCCCACTCTACGAGACTCTGGTCCGGCCGCACCTGGAGTATGCTGTCCAGTTCTGGGCACCAGTCCTCAGGAAGGATGTACTGGAAATGGAACGAGTACAAAGAAGGGCAACAAAGCTAATAAAGGGTCTGGAGGATCTTAGTTATGAGGAAAGGTTGCGAGCACTGAACCTATTCTCTCTGGAGAAGAGACGCTTGAGAGGGGATATGATTTCAATTTACAAATACCATACCGGTGACCCCACAATAGGGATAAAACTTTTTCACGAAAGGGAGTTTAACAAGACTCGTGGCCACTCATTAAAATTAGAAGAAAAGAGGTTTAACCTTAAATTACGTAGAGGCTTCTTTACTGTAAGAGCAGCAAGGATGTGGAATTCCCTTCCACAGGCGGTGGTCTCAGCGGGGAGCATCGATAGCTTCAAGAAACTATTAGATAAGCACCTGAATGACCGCAACATACAGGGATATACAATGTAATACTGACACATAATCACACATAGGTTGGATTTGATGGACTTGTGTCTTTTTTCAACCTCACCTACTATGTAAGTATGTAACTATCTTTCCGACTGTGAAGCTGAAACTGAATCCTCTGGGATAAAGTCCTCAAATGAGGAACCATCCTCCTGCCCCTCTATTGGGCCCCCCAGGGGCACATCTAAATCCTCTACCCACTCCTGATCCGCAGGTGCCGAGTCCGGGGAAGGGGATCTTTCCCAGCCTGGGAGGAGGATGCGAGCAAACTAGCTATCTTTCCTACCAAACCAGCCAGAGCTATAGACAAATCGTCTTTAGTGACATAGGCAGAGGCTGGAATGTTGGAGGTAGCTACAATGCCCGACGGCTCCAATGGCTCAGCCTGATCAGCCGCTTCAGAACTTTTCGGAGAGGATGATACTGTGGAGGCATGACTAGGGTGCTCAGACCCTGACTGCTGCGCTTTTGGGCTCCTTCTCCCTGTTTTTGACCCTTTCTTTTGGGAATACATAGTCCTAAGCACACAGCAGAGGTACTATTACCATGCATCTATTGCTGAGCTCAGTCTTAGCAATGGTTCATATGCCACTATCAATGTCAGCAAGATGCTAAGTAGATGTGTCTGAATTTCCTGTAGCCAATCACCCAGCGCTTACATGCCCTTGGACTGTGCCTGTGTCCCTCCTTCAAACAGCACTCTGTACACGGCAATGGTTTATACAAGCCGCCGGTCAGCGCCAGCGCCGCGAGAAAGCGCGTACGCCAATCCACGTGCACGCTGGCGGTGCCGAGCCCTGTCCCTTGTGAAGACCTCTCAATCCACAAACTGTGAAGGAGGAGCGCTTTGCGCATGTGCACGTGGCGGCACACAATGGCAATCCCGGGGGGGGGAAGGGGGTGAGTACACTGATGTCTGGATTCTCCCCCCTTCTTCCCCCTACGAGTAGCTGCTGACAGGAGCCTAGAAAACAGACCCTCTACAGGTACTGCTTGACACAGCTTTCCATAGGGGCTAGCATGAGATGTTTAACATTACATATGTTAATATGTTAAAAAACGCCCTCTAGTGGTTGAAATTATAAATACAGGCAAGACAACATCTACTTAAAGAAGTCCATAGGAATGTCCCAGGATCTTCTTAACTCACCATTGCCGCCGCAGGGTACAAACTGGAAAACTCACAGTGACCCAATCTTCACCCAGCACGGTGGGTTGGAGTCAAGCCAGACCTTCAAGGACGGGGTCCCCTTTTAATGTAGGGTCCACTGCCCTGAACCCCTATAGCACCCTGCCAGAACAAAACCTGTGGTATGAGAATGTGACCAAGGCACTGGATCCCAGGGCCCAGCTCTCTTAAAGAGAAGTGTTACCGAGGCTCGGGTACCATTCACTTTAGCCTTTGATTGTGGCCTTTGAATGGATCTGATTGTGCAGCCCCTTGACCATGCAGGCCTTTCCAGGGAGCTTCTTTAGCACACATCTTAACCGTGACCAACACCTTAGACAATGGCGAAAAAACTGAGGTACTCTCTGTGTGGGAGGGGTTATATAGGGAGGGAGACTTCCTGTCTGTAATTATGCCAGTGCCCATCACCTGAAGGTGGTGTATAACCCATACAGTTATTACTGGTGCTCTGTGTCCCGTGATGTACGAAAAAAAAATTAATACATTCTCTCAATGTAGTGAGAGCAATTAAAGCCTATCTGAAAGCGACAGCTCAGATACGGGAAACCGATGTTTTGTTTGTGTTGCTGGAAGGCCCTAGAAAGGGTCAGGCAGCATTGAAATCTACTGTTGCTAAGTGTATTCGTCAGGTGATTAGGCGTATGGCCTGAAAAGAAAGGTTCATCCCTTTCAGATTAAAGCGCACTCTACCCGGGCAGTCAGTGCTTCATGGGCAGTGCATCACCAAGCCTCTGTGGCTCAGGTTTGCAAGGCTGCTACTTGGTCGTCATAACATACATTCACTTTTAAGAAGTCAGCGAGGTATGCTGAGATGAGGCTGAGTTAATTCGACACCAGTGGGGCAGGTAGGCGATGGTACCTGGTTGGAAATACAAGAGCTGAATCTGCAGTGGGGGGGATGGGGGGTTTTTGGTCCAGGTGGGTGGGAGGGGGGAGGTAAAGGGGATATGAGGGGAGATATTATTGTATTGGAGTATGATTAAATGCTATTTTTTTGTATGGATATATATAATTTAAATAAAGATTAAAAAATAAATAAAATACGTTCACAATATTCTATCAAATGGATGTAAGATGGCAGGAGGACACCGCCTTCGGGCAGCAGTATAGGTCCTCACACCTGGCGAACGGCTATTTGCTTTGTGTCTCCCCCTGCTCAGGTGGCATTGCTTTGGGACATCCCATATAGTTATTACAATAGTGCTATGTGTCCCGTGATGTACGATAAAGAAAAAAGCATTTTTATAACAGATTACCTGTAAAATCCTTTTTTTGGAGTACATCACAGGACACAGAGGTCCCTCCCCTCTTATTGGGATATGTGTATGTATTGCTTTGCTACAAAAACTGAGATACTCCCGGTATTGGAGGGGTTATATAGGAAGGGGCACTTCCTGTTTCCTTTTTGGTTATACCAGTGTCCATTCACCTAAAGGTGGCCTATAACCCATATAGTTATTACTGTGGTGCGCTGTGTCCCGTGATGTACTCCAAAAAAAGGATTTTACAGGTAAGCTGTTATAAAAATCCTATTTTTGTTTTAGCTGTGGGAATGAAGCCTTTGGGACACAGATCCCACCTCTCTGTGTTTATTGTCTTTTTCTCTGCACTGCTTTGCTATACAAATTAGGCATGCTGGGAGTTAGAGGACTTACCAGACTGGTCAGTGTTTATTTTGCTTGCCACTGTCCAAATCATCCTATAGGCAGCCACATAATCCAAATCTATCTGAATTCTGTATCCCTCAAAGAGCTTGAAGAAAAAGAATTTTTCAACTTGCCATAAATTCCATAATTCTGACAGTTACCCCTGAAAAACATCACAATACAGAATAAACCACATCCACAAAACAAAAATACCAAACTGAGCCCAAGCTTACATTTTTAAAACCTCATTGCACATTAAAATGTAATCCTTCGCTCTGTTCCGGGGGTCTGAAAATGGGGGCAGTGATGTAAAGGAGGGACTTTGATGAGAAAGGAAAGACTGAATTTATTTTTGTTTGACATTTATTAATGGTTCAAGTTTATTTGGCATTTATTTATTACAGGCACTTCTATAGCACTGTCCATTTACGCAACGCTTTACATATATACTGTAAATTGTACAGTCACATCAGTCCCTGCCCTCAAGTAGCTTACAATGTAAGGTCCCTAATTCACATTCATACATACACATACTAGGGCCGATTTAGAAATTCACTTACCAGCATGTCTTTGGCGTGTGGGAGAAAACCAGAGTATCCAGAGGAAACCCACACAGGCGCAGGGAGAACATGCAAACTTCGTGCAAGTAGTGCCGTGGTTCTTGCTTTGTTTTACTGATGTTCTTTCTCTGTTGTTCTGAATCATATCATATATTGACTACAAGAAAAAAAACTAAAATGTATTTATTCATTTAAATTGTATTCAGTCATTTATAAAACTGATTTTATTGTAGCCTACAAATATTTGTAAAATATACAATATGGCCCTTGTACTGAAAAGTTTGGAGACCTCTGCTCTGGTCAAAAAGAAAACAAAAAAAACTCAACATTCCCAAGCTTGTAGCATCTTGCATATTCTCACAAATTCTGTACCAGTCCAGGTACCTGAAGCCATTTTATCCAAATGTTCTAGTTTCAAGTGAATTTAGCTGCTGATATCTATTGTGCCACTGTTGGTAGATGTGTTCCACCAAAAGTCCACTTTTGTGCAGTTTTCTAGGAAAAAACAGCGATCTTCTATGACCCTGACTCAAAATAAATTGCTCTTCTGGAACCTTTTGATCACTGGTGCCCAACTTGTGGCCGCCTGCCAGCCCTCTGCATGCAGGCTATTGGGCATCATGAAGGTAGAGTGGCAGTGCGGTGCCGGGTGCTGAAACGCTCTCTGTATTCCAGCACTGGCACTGCAAGAAAGACAGTATGGTTGGTGGAGTTATCTCCGGCCACAGTACAAGTAAGGTCCCAGCCTAGGCAGCAGGAGAGTAGAGCAGGTTTGTGTGATAGTTAAGCAATCATAAAAAGGGGGGTGGGGGTTGAATTTCAATTCCACTGACTACCAATGAATGGAGGTGGATTGGGCGGTTTACCTCTCATTGCTACTGATCATCAATGCACAGGGGGTGTTAACTGACTACCAATGCAGGGGGCTTGAGGGGTTAAAGGGGTTGTAAATCCTTGTTTTTTGTTTTTGTTTTTTTTTAAATAACAAACATATCCTACTTACCTCCACTGTGCAGTTCGTTTTGCATAGAGTGGCCCCGATCATCATCTTCTGGGATTCCCCAATGGCGCTCGCGGCTCCTCCCCGCATCAGTTAACCCTCTAGGAGAAGCGCTCTCCCTGGGGGTTACTGTTGACCTCCCGAGTCAAGCATTTGACACAGAATACACAGAATGCCGGACTTGGCCCCTGCGCCCGTGTCATTGGATTTGATTGACAGCAGTGCACTGCTATCAATCTATCCAATCAAGAGCCGAGAACCCTGGCCAGAGAGGTAGAGCACGTCTCCGGCGGGGGAACGAAGGGCGGTGACTAAAAAGGGGGGGCTCAGTGACAAGTTTTTTCACCTCAATGCATAGGATACATTAAGCTGAAAAAACACGAGGGTTTACAGCCCCTTTAAATTTCACTTCCAGTGACCATCAAAGTTACTACTGGCACAAGAGCTAGGGGTTATTATTATGTTCGCTGACACCAATACTGGGTGTTATTATTGTGTTTACTGGCACCAATGCTGGGGACTATTAAAGTGTCCACTGACACCAGTGCTGGTGGTCATTCCTGCACCCATTGACACTAATGCTGGGGGCTATTATTGCACCCACTGGCACCAGTGCTGGGGTTTATTATTTCTGCGTTTACTGGTACCAGTGCTTGAGGTTATTATTGTGTCCACTGACACAAATGCGAGGGGCTATTTTTGCATTCACCGACACCAGTTCTGGGCATTAATATTGTGTTTTGTACCCAATGCAGTGGATTATTATTTTGTCCATTAATACCAGTGCTGTGTGTCATTATTGTTTCCGCCGACACCAGTATTGGGGAGTTTTTTAATGCATCCATTGACACCATTGTTGGGGCTTGTTATTGCATTGCCACACTTGATGCCCTCTATAATGTTTCTGTTGACGACTTTTGTTCTAGATGTCCCAAAATACAAATGTTGATCACATGCAACATTTGTTTTAAAAACAGCATTAGAGTATATGTGAGCACGTGACTGCGAATGCTTTGCCCATCATCTTCTTGCATTATAAGAGTGTAGGCAGCGGCACAATGTAAGGATGGCAGGGATCTATTCCAAAGTTGGTATATTGGCAGTGAGGCTGATGCTAAGAGCTTCTGTCAGTCAAGCAAAAGGTGGACAGTGGCATGACATAAGAGTATTGATAGTGAGGCTCCTTCTTGGAGCAACTGTCAATCAAGCAGATGAGGGCGGGAGGGCCGCATCAGCCAGACTGACCACTGCATTACAGACATGGCGGCAATAGCTTTGATAGAAGCTGAGGGAACCAAACAGACCATGTCAGCATGGATTTGCTTCCATGCTTAGTGGGGTGATCTTGAAACAGTTACTAAGAGAAACAGTCAAGATCACCAGGTATTTAGCAACTACATAAAATGTTTTAAATATTTACTAGTAACTAGTGGAATTTTATTTTCTTGGGTAACATACACTTTAATATGTTGAAAACATCTTTCTAATACCTTACCAACTTACTTGTACTAATACTGTAGCTCCTGATTTTTAAAAACCAGGTTCTTACCAGTCCAGTGCTGTTAACTTGCCGCTGATTCATCTTACTGCTGCATGTCCCTGGTGCCACCATCTTGGATTTGGAAGCTAGTTGTAAATTCCTAAAGAATCACAGCTGGCTCCCCACTGGTCATGCACGAGATCACATGCTGCAGCGAGAGTGGTTCCCATTGTGCCATGTTCCAGGAGGCTGTGGGTGGGGAGACTAGGTGAGGATTGAGTAAGTGGGAGAGGGTACCAACTAGAAATGGGGTACACACCTCCCTCGAAAAAAAAACCTGCAACTCCTTTACAGGCTGGGGATATAATTAGTGGTACTTGACTTTTTGAGTAAAGTTCTGCTTTAAATTGTTGGGACAAACATTTATTCTTAAATTAGTATATAAATTTTGCCACCATTTTATAAACTGAAATAAATTTCCATCACCGCCAACGTACAGGGCCACTCAATGTTATTAATTTAGTTGCATCTAGGGAAAATATTGTTCTAGCTCCCATATTATCAAAAGGTATTTGTTCATTTTAAAAAGCATGTTAAATGTTAGCCATAGTTTTATCAGGCATAAAGCCTGCTTTGTCAGGATTTATAATTTTTTATATTACCACAAAAGCGATTTGGTAACATTTTAGCCATCCATTTTAAGCCCACCCATCCACATATTAGCAACCCTCTACCACCCCTCTCTCCCACCCCCTTCTAACTAACCACTGCTATTTAAAAAAAAAAAAAAAAAACTACACAAATGCCTATTTTACTTGAAGCAGTCATGTGAATATGCTGGTCTGATCTTTTTGTTTACTTTCTGCGGTCCTTTTCTGATATCCATATCACTGCCAGTGTGATGTGAGTATATCCTATCGGTGGAGGAGATACTTCCAGCTCCCCTGTCATAGGTTTCAGAAGCAGGAGAA
The DNA here is from genome assembly GCF_042186555.1 of Aquarana catesbeiana. NCBI lineage: Eukaryota > Metazoa > Chordata > Amphibia > Anura > Ranidae > Aquarana > Aquarana catesbeiana. The sequence continues at coordinate 104,725,649 of NC_133330.1, forward strand.
CTCATGGGAGTGGTGAGTGGACCAGTGCCCAAAAAGATAACGAATGGTGAGAAATGCCTGCTCCCTGGTCCCCAGGGAAGAAAATTACCTTGGATCATAGAGGAAACTGTGACTTTGATCTATTATACTGTGCAATGGCTTAGGAAAAGGTGTTCGGAATCAAGACTGAAGAGTAAGGTCATTAATGCACAATGTACTATATAAAGTGATTCTAAGCAGAAGATTTTTTTTTTTTTCTTTTTAAGAACAAACATGTTTTACCTACCTGCTCTGTGCAGTGGTTTTGCACAGAACACCCCTGATCCTCTTTATTTTTGGGTCCCCCACAGGCGGTCCTGGCTCCTCCCCCTGCCAAGTGCCCCCAATAGCAAGCCTCTTGCTATGGGAGCACTCAAGCAGGCTTAATTGCTCACCGCACTTTGTGTGCCTATTTACACACTGTAGCTGCAGGCATCATTCAGATATCTCCACTCAAAGTCCAGGACATCATATGATGGCCTTGGGTGGGAAGTGGTTAAGATCACGTAGGAGAGGTGGGGGAAACCGCATGCGATTTGGACAGAAATCGCACAGCATTCCTGTTCAAATTACATGTGATTCTTTACAGTGCGATTTGAGCCCATTCATTTTGTATGGGCTCAGATCACACCGCATAGGTATCAGTACTCTGTATCGGCGAGTATTTGACTAATAGTATCGATACTCATACTCGCCGGTAATAAAAAGGTATCGGTGCAACCCTAGTTATAACCCTCCCTCACTCTATCCAACATTAAAAAGAACTGTTTTGCCTGTAGTTCTACTTTAACATTTTTTATTAAGTAGAATACAAGTGCCCGATGGGGGTATGAGCCTGTCACAGTGTGTTCCTTCTCAGACAATTCAAACTAACATCATGGCCAGGAATGTGGTGTAGCTGACACTGTCACCTTGTTGCCTTGGCATCTCATCACGCTTGACAAGCAACTGTCCTGCAAGTAATCAGGACCATACAGGCTGACTGCTTCTCCATGAGCTCCAGAGTGGAGCAGCCAGATACCGGGAGTGCCTACGCATTACTTATTGGTTGAACTAGATGGACTTGTGTCTTTTTTCAGCCAGACTAACTATGTAACTATGTAGCTTAATGTCTGCAGCCTGAAATCATTTTATCTTCTGATCTTGGTTTGTTCCATCCTTGTTTACTTTCCTCTCTTTTCTCGCCTGAAATCTTTGGGACGGTCATGCAGAATTTTATGACCCAATAGCTAACTCTAATTGCAGAGGCCAAAAGAGCCTTCCTGCACCCTCAGATTCACCCTCAGATTCTATATATGATTTGCCCACAGCCTTAGCCGCGTCTGAGCCATCAGTCACAAAACTCTAATTCTAATTCACTTCAATTGTCGGATAATTCCCCCTATTGGGTTGATCTGACACCATATAATGACCCCCTGCGATTGAACTAGAGGTTAAATCCCTTTTGGTTGACCGTTATTCCTCATACTGATAGATTGGCCATGGAGTGGGGGTTCTTTTTTGACAATAATGCTGATGCGTCCTCCTCACTTACAGTATGGGAAGTATTTAAAAAACATGCCGTAATGCTACTTACCGAATGTATTTTCAGGTTTAGAAGGGACTCCAAGGCCGGCTATGTCCAGGCTATGGCTCAGTTGACTGAATTAGAAGAAAATACTGTGGTGGCGCCATCACCCTCCACATTGGCACAACTGAAATTTCAAACCAGGGTGGTTGACCAAAAGTGCCAGGAACGGGCCAAGCATAAGTTATTCTTTAACAAACAAAAGATCTTTGAGCAGTGCAAATGCCCAGGTAAGCTGCTGGCGTAACTGGCACATTTCGACTCAAGACCTCCAGTAGTTATTACCCTACAATCTGATACGGCGGGTGTCCTCACTGGTCCTGCGGTGATCGTTAGGGAGTTCGCTAATCACATCCAAGAAGTGTACACATCTAAAGTCAGTTATCTCCCACAGGACCTGGAGAACCTTTTTTAATAGCCTCCCGCTTCCCAAATTGACTACTGAACAGGTAGATAGATATGCTGGAGGCTCCGCTCTCAGCAGATGACATAAACCTTGCTGTCTCGCAATTTGCGAAGGCTAAAGCCCCAGGTTCCGATGGCCTACCCATCGAATTCTATATTGCCCTTTACCAAGCAATATTTGAGGCTACCGCCCTTCCAGAATCAATGAGTGAAGCTATTATAGTGCTCATTCCTGGTAAAGACCCCCAGCTACCCGAATCATATAGGCCCATTTCGCTACTGCATACTGATATCGAAATATTAGGTAAAATCCTAGCCCTACGCCTAAATACGGAGATTCTCTCCCTAGTTCATACTGATCAAACGGGGTTCATGCCAGCAAAAAATACGGTCTTTAATACCAGGCATCTATTTATGAACATTCAGGCCTCCCATCACCAAATTGGATCTAGAGTAATTGTTTCCCTAGATGTGGCCAAGGCCTTTATTTCGGTTGAGCGGCAGTACTTATGGCAGTGTCTTTGCTGCTTCGGGTTTGGCCCCATTTTAATTAAGTGGCTTACTATCCTCTACACCGCTCCGCAGGCCAGGGTGGTGGCCAATGGTTGGATCTCTGACGCCTTTTCACTTTCAAGGGAACGCGCCAGGGATGCCCCATTTTGCCGTTTTTATACATGCTGGCAGTGGCCCTCGGGGCACATCCAGATATCCACGGGCTGGCAAATAGTTCGGTGGAGGAGAGAGTGGGACTCTATGCCGATGATATGATGTATCTAACTGACTGTGGCCCCTCCCTCTTGATGGCCCTACAGATCAATGAAAATTTCAGTAGGTTTTCAGGACTTCAGATGAATTGGGACAAGTCCCAGATTCTCCCCATAGATGTGTTCCCCCGTTCACAGGATCAAGCTGACTTACCCCTTGGTTAGAGTTAATACCCTTAAACACTTAGGAATTCAGGTCTCCCGGTCCATAGTGGATTATGTCTCGCTGAATGTGGAGCCATTGCTCCCACTTATCAAAATCTAAAACTCAGACCTGGGCAAGATTGCCAGTGGGTGTGATGGGCCGACTGGGCCTTGTCAAGATGATACTGTTACCCAAAATGTTATATGTGCTCTGGCATTCACCAGTATATGTTCCATTTAGATACTTTAAAATCATGGACACTTTGCTGCAATCCTTTATTTTGGGGCCCAGTAGACACAAACTATCCTGGAAGGTTCTTCAGTGTCCAACCTCACTAGGGGGCCTCGCTGTCCCAGACTTTGGGTCCTACTACCTAGCAGCACAACTCTCCCATCTATATCACATAGATAAATTTGACAAACACAGATATTTGGCCCTTGCATGTAGTCCAGCGGACCCACAGCTCCCACACCCATTTTGTGATGTTTTGCAAGGCTTGAAAGGCTCCCTGGTGTTTCTGAATCGATCTGCCCTTTCATTTCAGCACAAGTGGATTTGGGACCTGGCAGTGTCCAAGATTAACTGTTCGGTGTTCCATAGTAATACCCCTCTATGGCACAATAAGCTCCTTCCAGAACTTCTCCAGGTACCTGACGCCGCAATTTGGGTTTCTAAAGGAATATACTTGTTGTCAATGTTATTCACAATGGAGATATCAAGACATTTGATAGCTTGAAGGCAGAGTTTAATCTTCCGAACTTTATGCTATTTTATTTCTTTCAGGTGTGCCACGCACTACAAGCTCAGTTTACAGGTATCTATCCTACCTTACCCTCTTTAGATGCTCTAGAGGTACTATATAGTGATGAACCACGCAAGCTTATCTCTGTGTTCTACAATATGCTCATCACTCCTGCTATGACTAAACTAGCGTACTCTGTTAAACATAAATGGACAAATGTGGTTGGAGAGTTGGATGACGACGATTGGGGCGAGGCGCTGGAGACCTGTAAGCTGGTGTCTCCCAAAATATCTGATAGGCTTACACAAGTATATATCACACATAGAGCATACTTGACCCAGCAACTAATTGCCAAATTTTGCCCCTCTTGCAGTTAGTTCCATGTGCAAGTGTTTGATCTCTGCCGACACCTTTGACCATCTTTTCTGGCAATGTCGGATTTGAGGATACTGGTCGCAGATCGTCCAGTTCCTCCATGATCAGATGGGCTCACCGGTGTCACTGGATCCCAGGCAAAGCCTCCTGGGCCTATTTCTGGATACTGATATAGATAAATATACGATCAAATTCCTCCATGAAACGCTATTTGCAGCTACAAAAATCATGACCTGGAATTGGATTCAGGCCACTACCAACATGCTGGCTGCTTGGCTCGCAGAAATTAATAACACCTTACCTTACAAAAAGATTATCTACATTGAGGATGCCCGGGCAAGTATAACAAAATTTGGGAGAGATGTTTACAATCCTCTTCAACCTGTATCTCTTAGTGTGTATGGTATCCCACTCTGTCGGCATTGTCTAACCTCCTCCCCAATATCTATCTGTCTTTATATGCAACGTATCGTTATCCTTGAATATGGAATTAATTGACACCAGTGGTTTTTCTTTTTTTTTTTTTTTTTCTTTTTTTTTCTCCCCTGTGTTTGTTTATTGGGTTGTATTTTTATTATATACTCTGGATTGTACAGTTGTCCTGTATAAACAATTTGCATAAAACTTGTAACGAGCCCCTTGCTCGCTCGGTTCCACTCTCCCGACACTCCTCTGCAGCTATTGAATCAGATTGCAACGTCTGATGGTTCGGTCATCCGATGCTCCGGGACTAGAACTACAGCTCTGTGCCGTTCTAACCCAGTTGTGATAACTCAGAACAAACACCAGGCAGGCTGTATGTAAGTTCAACCAGGAATCTCTTTTATTGCAAAATACAGGCTTTTATACACTCAAAGTGGAGGTGCAGACCTCCTGCTCATATTACTCTAAAAATACAGCTGTAACCTAATTAACCTAATTAACATGAGCTAATTAACTAATCCCTTTAGACAGCCTAGATGACTCAGACATGACCGTTAGGCCAGACTTGGCCGTCTTGTAGTTCAGAAAATCCAATCAACATTATCACAATCAACATAGACTCTTCTTCACACAATAGCAGAGTTAATTAACACAAATAACAATGGGGATCTAATGACTCTTAGATCCCATAGTAGACTTATTTACAATACACATTTTAGCAGACAATAGACAGACAGGTGTTGGAATTTACATCAGCATCTCCTAACAGTATCTGTCCCAGCATTATGAACCAGCCACCATTCCAATATGGCAAATCCAGGGTCCCCAGAGTCTGTGTGTCCTGGGGGACCAGGACCCGAATCCACAGTAATACCACCTCAAGGGTCCCCAGGCATACAGCTCACAAAGAGCACCGTTCCCCCAAATGCAAGGGCCCCCGATTGATCAGCAAGAGGCTAGCATACAGTCCCCTCAAAGTCTCTCTCCCGGGTAGGTCTGTCACATTTCTCCCCTTTTGGCAGGAGACTAACACAGGAGGAGACCCCAGACGGGTTGACTCCGAAGTTAGTCAGTAGTTCCAGTCCTCTAATGCCTGTACCCACACAGTACCCCAAACAAATTGTTCCAAACAAAGCATTACTCACCCAGCCAACCTCTGCTTCTCTCAGAGAACATATCTGCCGCTGAGGAGAGGCCTGGACTGGCCCTTCTCCCTGGAGTCCTTTCTGCCGCTGGAGAGAAGACAGGGTGTCTGGGCTCACTCCGTCATGCTGTTGGGGATCTGGGCTGACTGCCCAGCATCCCTGGGGTATACAGGTGGAGACTGAAGTCCCATCCACCTTCACAGGACATCCATCCTCTGTTAGTTGAGGGCAGAGTCCAGCAGTACTCGGCCCTGTTGCCAGCCCTTCTGCTGGAAACCCCACACCATCTGCTCCGGCTAACTGTTGGGGAGGGACGACGAACACCTCCTCTCCCTTCTCCCCCTGTATCCTGATCTGCTGCTGGGAAGTGACCACCTCCTTCTCACCCTGAGCCTCCGGAACTGCCGCAGGTGTAGGGCAGAGATCTTGGACCCTCTGTCTGGTTGCCAGCGCTTCAGCTGGGGAAGTTCCTTGTAACTTCACAGATACTTCTGTTGGTGCTGGGCAGAGCATAGTGATGTATGGCCCTAATAACAGCTCCTCTTCTGCTGGAGGCTCACCAGGTTGTTCTTCCTCAGCAGAAAAGTCTATCAAATCCCCTGTCTCTGCAACTGGTGTCTAGGGATAAAGGTTCACCATCACCTCTCCGTGGAACCCAGAAGATGCTATCAGTGCTGGGCAGAGGTTAGCAGAGCTCTGCCCTGTTGTCAGCACTTCAGGTTTGGGGACGGCAATCTTCAGATTTTCCACTGCCGATTCTCTGGCATTCTGCTGGACAGGCACATTCCTCCATCCAAGATCATCCAATGCAGAAACAAGTTCATCAAGGTCAGTCAGCACTTTCTGCATCCGCCATAATACCTCCCCCTCCATAGCTGCGGGTGCAGGTTGGCAAAGTACACCGTTACTCTGCCACATTGTCAACTCTTCAGCCAGGATTTCAGAGTTGTCAACTGGTATTTCATGATAGTCCCAGGCAAAGGGAGCACCACCCTGCTGCTGAGCAGAGTCTAACAGCTGTTTGTAGGCGATCTCCAACTCCCATTCCTGAACGGCCAGAAACTCCAAATCTTCCAGTGCCCAGTGCACTTCTGAGACATTCAGTCTCCGCTCTCTGTGCTCCATTATTTCCTCCAAACGCCACTCCCGATCACTTCCAAAGTCAGGGTCCCTGGACAGCCTCCAGTATAACAATCCCAGGCCGTCGTAGTCAAAGCCTTCCGTGGGGCTGTCATCCGCTGTCCATGGGCACACTTGGGCTACATACCACTGGAGGGCTCTGTAGCTCTCGTCCAACCGCATTTCTGCCCGGATCAGCCTGCTTAACTCGGCTGTCCACTCCTGGTTCGGCTGTTCCCCCAAAAACAGCATTCGCACTTCATACTGCGACCAGTACCTCACATGGATGGAGGGGAGAACTTTTCCCTGGTGTCGCTGCTCACGGGCTAGCACTTCCTTCCAGAGTTCATAGCGGATAGAATCAAACCATCCTAGCAGGACCTGCTCTGATACTGGTCCTCTGTGCTGTATCTCCTCTCGCAACCTCCTTCTGAATTCCTCATCCATGGTGGCTGGTATTTCTCCTCTCCTGCTGTCCTGCTACCTTGGATCCAGGTGATGGTTTGGATGTGTTCACGGCAAGGAAGCACGATCCCACCATTCCCTTCACGGCTCTCAATTAAGTCTTTCAGCGTGGCTCTCCTGTAGGCTGGTTTGGAGTGTCCCAGTAACTGGAAAGCAAATCCCATCGCTGCCAACCAATGTAACGAGCCCCTTGCTCACTCAGTTCCACTCTCCCGACACTCCTCTGCAGCTATTGAATCAGATTGCAACGTCTGATGGTTCGGTCATCCGATGTTCCGGTCATCCGATGCTCCGGGACTAGAACTACAGCTCTGTGCCGTTCTAACCCAGTTGTGATAGCTCAGAACATACACCAGGCAGGCTGTATGTAAGGTCAACCAGGAATCTCTTTTATTGCAAAATACAGGCTTTTATACACTCAAAGTGGAGGTGCAGACCTCCTGCTCATATTACTCTAATAATACAGCTGTAACCTAATTAACATGAGCTAATTAACTAATCCCTTTTAGACAGCCTAGATGACTCAGACATGACCGTTAGGCCAGACTTGCCGTCTTGTAGTTCAGAAAATTCAATCAACATTATCACAATCAACATAGACTCTTCTTCACACAATAGCAGAGTTAATTAACACAAATAACAATGGGGATCTAATGACTCTTAGATCCCATAGTAGACTTATTTACAATACACATTTTAGCAGACAATAGACAGACAGGTGTTGGAATTTACATCAGCATCTCCTAACAGTATCTGTCCCAGCATTATGAACCAGCCACCATTCCAATATGGCAAATCCAGGGTCCCCAGAGTCTGTGTGTCCTGGGGGACCAGGACCCGAATCCACAGTAATACCACCTCAAGGGTCCCCAGGCATACAGCTCACAAAGAGCACCGTTCCCCCAAATGCAAAGGCCCCCGATCGATCGGCGAGGGGCTAGCATACAGTCCCCTCCAGAAGTCTCTCTCCCGGCTAGGTCTGTCATAAAACTCAATCAACTTTTGTTTTAAAAAAATAAAAACATCTTCTGGTACTCGGATTCTCTCCCTTTGCACCTTCTGTCCCACTTTCAGGGATGCTTGGGCAGGAGATATAAAAGAGGCTGCCTTTGTCAACTCAGTCTCCTGTGTTGCAGGACAGCAGTACTTCACTGATGATCTTGCCTCTGAGGAACACAGAATAATACTACCTGTTGCTATTACTTCAAAATTAAAGGAGATCCTTTTGGCTCTTATTGACTCAGTGTGTGCACAGTTCTGAAACTAGAGGATCAGCCTGTTGCTTTTTCTAGTGCTGTTTCCATTCATGGGTTGTTTAAAGCTCATAAGGCTGCAAAGATTTTCTCTTTTTACTCGCTTTTACACCTTTTTCCCTATGTAGATTGGAAACATCCTGACACACTATGACATCCAACCAAACAGGTTGTATCCATTTAGTGAGGATTTTGTGCAGAACTGCTCAACCCCCCGCTCGCCCACTTCCAGCGGTGGACTGTTCCTGCCGTCCTCAGGTCCAGAGCTGGTCTATGGGCATGACATCATTAACAGTCCATTCACAAGACTGCTAGCATGTGGAGGAAGGAGCAGCATCACGATAGTAAATAATGGATCATTAATGGCTGCCTTTCATGACAATTATTTACATTATGGGCATGTGATTGGTCATAGTGATCACATGGTACTTGGGACGATCACAGCGTCCCGATATTGATCTCTTAGTTCTGCTGTGTCCGGAGTCTGCGTGCCTGCCTGGGAGAATATCATATGATGTCCACCCGGTATAGGAAAGCTTCCGCCTGGCCTATAGTAAAATGACAGCCGGGCAGAAGCTTTCCTATCCCTGGTGGATGTCATATGACATCCTTCCAGGCACGTGCCCCGTGCACACCCCCTGGGGCGTGCAACGGCACAATCTGCGCCTGGTTAAATGACACAGAGTTATGCCGCGTACACACGAGCGGACTTTCTATCCTACTTGGTCCGGCACACTTTCCGACGGACTTTGTCCGCCAGGTGCGCCGGACTTTAAAACGAACGGACTTGCCCACACACGCCGGGATTTTCCGGCGGGCTAAGTCCGCCCGTCTTTCCGACGGACTTACGCCGGAGTTCCGGCGGACTTTCAGAATGAACGGACTTGCCCACACACGGACAAGTCCGTTCATTTTGAACGTGACTCAGGTGCGACGGGACTAGAAAAGGATGTCAATCTTGCCGCTTTTATCGGCTAGATTGACACCTTGCGAGCCCCGTCGCGGGGCATACCAGGCCCTTAGGTCTGGTATGGATTATAAAGGGGAACCCCGCTACGCCGAAAAAACGGCGTGGGGTCCCCCTAAAATCCATACCAGACCCCGATCCGAGCACGCAGCCTGGCCGGTCAGGAAAGGGGGTGGGGACGAGCGAGCGCCCCCCCCCCCTCCTGAACCGTACCAGGCCGCATGCCCTCAACATGGGGGGTGGGTGCTTTGGGGGAGGGGGGCGCCCTGCGCCCCCCCCCCAAAGCACCTTGTCCCCATGTTGATGAGGACAAGGGCCTCTTCCCGACAACCCTGGCCGTTGGTTGTCGGGGTCTGCGGGCGGGGGCTTATCGGAATCTGGGAGCCCCCTTTAATAAGGGGGCCCCCAGATCCCGGCCCCCCACCCTATGTAAATGAGTATGGGGTACATGGTACCCCTACCCATTTACCTAGGAAAAAAGTGTAAGTAATAAAACACACTACACAGGTTTTTAAAATATTTTATTAAACAGCTCCGGGGGGGGGATCTTCCTCCGGCTTCGGGGGTCTTCTTCCGGCTTCGGGGGTCCCTCCGCTTCATCTTCTCCCGGCGTCCGGTTGGTTCTTCTCCGCTCTCCGGCCTCTTCTCCAGGTGTCGCAGGTCTTCGGCCGGCTCCTCCGCTCTCTTCATGTAGCTCTATTGCGAGCGGAGGTCCGGACTTCTGGGCTTCTTGGCTTCTTGGCTTCTTGGCTTCTTGGCTTCTTGGCTTGGCTTGGCTTCTCTTCTCTTCCCCCAGATGTTGACACGACGCTCTCTCCGGCTGGACTGGTTTCTGAGGGCTGCGTTGTGACTTATATAGGCGGAGACCCCGCCCCCATATGATGTCACAGTCCCTGGGCATGCTGGGACTGTGACGTTTTAGGGGGCGTGGTCGGGGGGCGTGGTCGACCACGCCCCCTAAAACGTCACAGTCCCAGCATGCCCAGGGACTGTGACATCATATGGGGGCGGGGTCTCCGCCTATATAAGTCACAACGCAGCCCTCAGAAACCAGTCCAGCCGGAGAGAGCGTCGTGTCAACATCTGGGGGAAGAGAAGAGAAGAGAAGCCAAGCCAAGCCAAGAAGCCAAGAAGCCAAGAAGCCCAGAAGTCCGGACCTCCGCTCGCAATAGAGCTACATGAAGAGAGCGGAGGAGCCGGCCGAAGACCTGCGACACCTGGAGAAGAGGCCGGAGAGCGGAGAAGAACCAACCGGACGCCGGGAGAAGATGAAGCGGAGGGACCCCCGAAGCCGGAAGAAGACCCCCGAAGCCGGAAGAAGACCCCCGAAGCCGGAGGAAGATCCCCCCCCCGGAGCTGTTTAATAAAATATTTTAAAAACCTGTGTAGTGTGTTTTATTACTTACACTTTTTTCCTAGGTAAATGGGTAGGGGTACCATGTACCCCATACTCATTTACATAGGGTGGGGGGCCGGGATCTGGGGGCCCCCTTATTAAAGGGGGCTCCCAGATTCCGATAAGCCCCCGCCCGCAGACCCCGACAACCAACGGCCAGGGTTGTCGGGAAGAGGCCCTTGTCCTCATCAACATGGGGACAAGGTGCTTTGGGGGGGGGGGGCGCAGGGCGCCCCCCTCCCCCAAAGCACCCACCCCCCATGTTGAGGGCATGCGGCCTGGTACGGTTCAGGAGGGGGGGGGGCGCTCGCTCGTCCCCACCCCCTTTCCTGACCGGCCAGGCTGCGTGCTCGGATCGGGGTCTGGTATGGATTTTAGGGGGACCCCACGCCGTTTTTTCGGCGTAGCGGGGTTCCCCTTTATAATCCATACCAGACCTAAGGGCCTGGTATGCCCCGCGCTCGCCGCAATAGGAAGATTTGTTTTTCCTATTGCAGCGAGCGCGAGATGCAATACCATCCCCTCGTGTCGTATTTGGTCTGTCGGACCAGCCTACACACGAGCGGGCTTTCCGTCGGACCAGCACACACACGAGCGGACTTTCCGCCCGAAACTGAGTCCGACGGAAAGATTTCAAACATGTTTGAAATCTAGGTCCGGCGGGCTTTTGGGAAGAAGTCCGCCGGAAAAGTCCGCCGCCGCCCACACACGGGCGGATTGTCCGGCACACTCTGGTCCGCCGGACCAAGTATGCCGGAAAGTCCGACCGTGTGTACGCGGCATTAGGCTTCATACAACTTTTATAAATTGTGCAATGATGGAGCTACATTATTAGCAAGTGTGTAAGAGAGTTTAAATTCCATTTAAAAATACACATGCTTATACTATCATGCCCAGGTGGTAGATGACACATTACATCTCCTAAGGAAAATGGGCAAATGATCAATATCTGAGAAAATCTCGAGACACCCCAGTCTAAAATGTAATAAATGTAAATGTTACCATCAATGGGAAACCAGAGATCTTGCTTCTGGAGAAGTGCTTCCCTTACTGCTGGTGAGTGGACAGGTGCCCCTGTTGCTCTTGGTCTTATCTAGACCACAAAAAGCTGCTTTAATTGACAGCTGACCATTCTTAATTTTCCATCAAAACAATGTACAATTGCTGACAGTCATTCATGAGAGTCAGACTGCTCTGCAGCGCATTGTATTCAGGAACCAAAAATTGGTCACAGGAACCGAACCCAAATAGAACATTGCAAGTACTTTTAGTTAAGACAAAAGTCTTCTAACCTGTAAGTAACATCTCATCTTAAACTTCATATAAGTAATTCTATTGTAACTGGGAAATGAGTGCTAGTAGGGTTGAAGGTTTTGCTCAGTGCACAGTGTGCCACATGTATACAGAATTGGTGCAACAGCTCCGGGATAGATACCGCTGTGACAGATGTGGGCGGGTTGCTCTTCTGGAGGCTCACATTAGAGATCTGGAGGAGCTAGTTGCAACACTGGGCATAAAGGTCAACCTTGAAAGGGGTCCTCTGCTCACTGAGCAGGTGGTCAGTAGGGTTGATGTGGAGGGTGGAGGGGCAAGTCAGGATTATCGGGGAGGAAGTTGGGTTAATGTAGTTAGAGGGAGTGGAAGGGGCTCACAGAAAAGGAAGGCCAGTCCTATGTTTGTGCATCGAAACTAATTTTCCAAGTTGAGTGAAGATGTAGAGGTGGCAGCCCTAGATGTCACCGGGAGAGCAGCCCATCTAGCAGGGGTGGTGAGGGAATGCAGGTAGGCCTAGAGAGTTGGTGGTAAAAGAGGATTCTATAATCGGAAGGACTGATAGAATAATTTGTCGCCAGGATCACCTCAAACGAATTGTTTGCTGTCTCCCTGGTGCTAGGGTTCGGCATGTGGTGGACCAGGTTGATAAATTACTGGGAGGGCCTGGGCATGACCCAGCTGTCTTGGTCCATGTTGTAACTAATGACAGAATACATGGAAGATGGAGGTTCCTTAAGAATCAATTTAAAGAACTAGGCTGCCAGTTGAAGGAAAGGACCTCCAAGGTGATATTCTCTGAAATATTGCCTGTGCCATGCACAACACAGGAAAGGCAGAGGGAGATTAGAGAGCTGAATGCATGGCTTAAAGTGGAGTTCCACCCAAAAATGGAACTTCCACTTTTTGGATTCCTACCCCCCTCCGGTGTCACATTTGGCACCTTTCAGGGGGGAGGAAGGAGCAGATACCTGTCTAATACAGGTATTTGCTCCCACTTCCTGGCATAGATCACCACGGCGCTTGCAGTGATCTATGCCACTTCCGGCGCCTACCCCGTCCTCCCCCGCTGTATTCTGGGAGACACACAGGTACCAGAGCACAGCAGGGACCTGAGAGGACGCGCAGCGTGACTCGTGCATGCGCAGTAGGGAATCAGAAAGTGAAGCCGCACGGCTTCACTTCCTTATTCCCTTACCGAGGATGGCGGCGGCAGCCGAAGGACGGATCAGCTTCGGCTGCCGACATCGTGGGCTCCCTGGACAGGTAAGTGTCCGTATATTAAAAGTCAGCAGCTGCAGCATTTGTAGCTGCTGGCTTTTAATATTTTTTTTTTTCAGCGGACCTCCTCTTTAAGATCTGGTGTAAGAATGAAGTGTTTGGGTTTCTAGAGCACTGGGCTGACTTTTCATTGGGGTGCAACCTATATGCTAAAGATGGTTTGCACCTCAATGGAAGGGGATCTGCTGTGCTGGGGGAAAGGTTTATGGGAAAGTTGGAGGAGTATTAAAACTAGGATTGAGGGGGAGGGTGAACTAGAATTCCATCGAGCAGACAGGTTATTTAGGGGGCAGACATTAATGGAGGGTGGAATGGGATAGTTGGGGGGAGGGTTATGGCAGGTGACAAGAAAGTTCCCATGTTGCAAACAACCATTGGAAATTATAGTGCCAATTATACTAAAAAAGATATGCAAAATGTAATAATGCATTAAAGTGATTGTTCACTAATGCCAGAAGTCTGCCAAGCAAAATAGGTGAATTGGAAGCTCTGGTGCACGAGGAGAGCTATGATGTAATCGGTATTGCTGAAACTTGGCTTCATTCCTCACATGACTGGGCTATTAATATTTCTGGCTATGCACTCTTTTGGAGAGACAGGGTACAAAGGAAAGGTGGCCGGGTCTGTCTCTATGTGAGAAGTGATCTCAAAGCAAGTGTGAATGAGGACCTCATTGATGGAGAGTGTGATGTGGCTGAAGCATTATGGGTGGAACTGCATATAGATGTGCGTAGTTCAAAGTTAATCATTGGAGTTTGTTATAGACCACCCAATGTTAATGAGGAGGTGGAAAGGGCTGGGATGGTGATAATAATGGGGGATTTTAACTACCCGGAAATTGACTGGTGTAATGGCACTGCTGAAACAGTTAAAGGACAAAAATTTATAAACCTATTACAGGACAATTTTATGGTCATGATTAACATGATTTCATTTGATGTTAGCTGTAAGCAAAAAACACATACGGGAAAGATAAAAACTCCTAACTTTAAGAGAGCAAATTTTCCAAGGAGGAGGCCTGCTCTCCAAGACTTAGACTGGGAAGGGTATATTGGCATCAAAGGACACAGAACAGGAATGGGAATTCTTCAAAAAGACTGTTTGTGAACTCACTGCAAAGTATATTCTCACGGGCAATACGTTTAAAAGGCTAACAATAAAACCTATGTGGCTCATTGCCAAACTTAAAAAAGCTATAAACAATAAAAAAAGAGCTTTTTAACCGCTTCCCGACCGGCGCACACCGATGTACGTCGGCAGAATGGCACGGCTGTGCAAATGGGCGTACAGGTACGTCCATTTGAATTTCCCGCCATCCGGGAGCTCCGTGAGTTGGGTCGCGGGTCCCGCGATCGTCTCACGGAGAGCAGGAACGGGGAGATGCTGATGTAAACAGCATCTCCCCGTTCTGCCTAGTGACAGTGTCACTCAATCTCTGCTCCCTGTCATCGGGAGCAGAGATCAGTGTACTGACACACACAGCCCAACCCCCCTACAGTTAGAAACACCTCCCTAGTACTGATTTAACCCCTCCCCGCCCCCTAGTGGTTAACCGCTTCACTGTCAGTGTCATTTACACAGGAATCAATGCATTTTTATAGCACTGATTGCTGTATAAATGACAATGGTCCCAAAAATGTGTCAAAAATGTCCGATGTGTCCACCATAATGTCGCAGTCACAATAAAAATCGCTGATCACCGCCAAAACTAGTAAAAAAAAAAATTAATAAAAATGCCATAAAACTATCCCCTATTTTGTAAACGCTATAACTTTTGCGTAAACCAATCAATAAACGCTTATTGCAATTTTTTTTTTACCAAAAATATGTAGAAGAATACGTATCGCCCTAAACTGAGGAAAAAAAATGTTTTTTTTATATATTTTTGGGGGATATTTATTATAGCAAAAAGTAAAAAATAATGCGTTTTTTTCAAAATTGTCGCTCTTATTTTGTTTATAGCGCAAAAAATTAAAATCGTAGAGGTGATCAAATACCACCAAAAGAAAGCTCTATTTGTGGGAAAAAAGGACGTCAATTTTGTTTGAGAGCCACGTCGCACGACCGCGCAATTGTCCGTTAAAGCGACGCAGTGCCGAATCGCAAAAAGTGCTTTGGTCAGGAAGGGGGTAAATTCTTCCGGGGCTGAAGCGGTTAAAAATATAAAGATGAAAGAACTCTATTGTTGTTTAAATGTTACAAAGACTATAACAGAATATGTAAAAAGGAAATGAAGGATTCAAAACGAACGACAGATTGCAAAAGATAGTAGAACAAACCCCAATTCTTCAAATATATTAATAGTAATATATTAATAGTAAAAAGGTCAGGTCTGAGCATGTAGGCCCTTTACAAAATAATCTATAGCGGGTGACTGGGGACAAAGAGAAGGCAAATTTATTAAATACATTTTTCAGTTCTGTGTATACAAAGGAGCATGGGGGAGCTCAAGTCCATAATGGGGATGGTATTGACACAACCCCAAATGATCAACAATGGCTCAAAAGTGATACGGTCCAGAAATATTTAGACAGAATAAAGGTGGATAAAGCACCTGGACCAGATGGCATCTACCCCCGGATCCTAAAATAATTGAGCTCTGTAATTTCAAAGCCATTGTATCTAATTTTTAGGGACTCATTAATGACGGGAAAAGTACCACTGGATTAGCGTAGGGCCAGTGTGGTGCCTATATTTAAAAAGGGAACAAAGTCTTTACCATGCAACTATAGACCTGTTAGTTTAACTTATTTAGTCGGGAAGATACTGGAGAGTTTAATAAAAGACCGCATAGATGAGTTCTTGCTGGAAAAAAAAAATATTTTAAGCAACAGACAGCATGGATTTATGAAAGACAAAAGTTGTCAAACAAATCTGATTTCTTTTTATAAGGAGGTAAGTAAAACCTTGGTCAGAGGGGTGGCTGTGGACATGGTATACTTGGATTTTGCGAAAGCGTTCGATACAGTTCCTCACACACGACTAATGTGTAAGGTAAAGTCTACAGGCTTGGAAATATCAGTTTTGTAAATGGATAGAAAACTGGCTAAAAGACAAAATTCAGAGTAGTAGTTAATGTCTTGCAGGACAATTTCATGGGTCAGATGGTAGACACACCAACTAGAAACAAGGCGTTACTAGATACTACTACTGCTACTGATTACCAATAATACAGACCCGATCACGGATGTGGCAATACGGCACAATTTAGGAAACAGCGATTACAGGTCAATTGGCTTCAGTATAAATCACACAAATAGGAAACACAAGGGGAACACAAAGACACTGAGTTTCAAAAGAGCCAACTTCCCTAAACTACGAACCTTGCTAGAAGATATAAATTGGTATAAAATCTTAGAAACAGAACGCGAAGGAGAGATGGGTTTGCTTTAAGAGCATATTAAATAAGGGCATTAGCCAGTGCATCCCGTTGGGAAATAAATTTAAAAGAGCAAACAAAAGTCCTGGATGGCTTAACTCCAATGTAAAAATGCATATAAAAGCAAAGAAGAAGGCGTTCAAAAAATACAAGGCTTGAGGGATCATCATCAGCATTCAGACTTTACAAAGAATGCAACAAGATATGTAAGGGTGCAATTAGGGCGGCAAAGATAGAACATGAAAGACACATAGCGGAGGAGAGCAAAAAAATCCCAAGAAATTCTTTAATTATGTAAAAAAGGGAGGACAGACCATATTGGACCCATAAAGAATGAGGAAGGACATCTGGTTACAAAGGATAGGGAGATGGCGAAGGTATTGAATTTATTCTTCTCCTCAGTTACATAGTAGGTGAGGTTGAAAAAAGACACAAGTCCATCAAGTCCAACCTCACGAGGGAATCAGGGAGCTTCAGTAACCAAAACTGCAGTGTTTGTCCTCATGACACATCACAGGAAGCACCCTAATGGCTAATAGAGGACAGAATTAGAAATAGACTTGGGAAACTTAACATTAATAAATCACCGGGACCAGATGGCCAAACCATTGTTCCTAATTTTTACTGACAGTCTACTGACTGGAATGGTACCAGCTGATTGGAGAAAAGCCAATGTAGCACCAATATTTAAAGAAAGGGCCAAAATACATCCCTGGGAATTACAGACCAGTTAGCCTAACATCCATAGTATGCAAGCTTTTGGAGGGGATGATAAGGGACTATATACAAGATTTTAGTAAAGAAAACTGTATAATTAGCAGTAATCAGCATGGATTCATGAAGAATCATTCTTGCCAAACCAATCTATTAACCTTCTATGAGAAGGTGAGCTGCCATCTAGATAAAGGGAGGCCCGTCAGATGTGGTGTATCTGGATTTTGCAAAAGCATTCGACACAGTTCCCCATAAACGTTTACTGTACAAAGTAAGGTTCTTTGGCATGGACCATAGGGTGAGTACATGGATTGAAAATTGGCTACAAGGGCGAGATCAGAAGGGAGTGATGAATTGGTTATACTCAGGATGGTCAGGGGTGGGAAGTGGGGTCCCCCAGGGTTCTATGCTGGGACTAATCCTGTTTAATTTGTTCATAAATGACCTGGAGGATGGGGTAAATAGTTCAATCTCTGTATTTGCGGGCGACACTAAGCTAAGCAGGGCAATAACTTCTCCACGGGATGTGGAAACCTTGCAAGAAGATCTGAACAAATAATGGGGTGGGCAACTACATGGCAAATGAGGTTTAATGTAGAAAAATGTAAAATAATGCATTTGGGTGGCAAAAATATGAATGCAATCTACTCACTAGGGGGTGAACCTCTGGGGGGAATCTAGGATGGCAAAGGACCTGGGGGTCCTACTAGATGATAGCAGCAGCTTGGCATTGCTGAGCCTAACAAAGCAAACAGAATATTGGCATGTATTAAAAAGAGGATTAACTCCAGGGATAAAGCGATAATTCTCCCACTCTACAAGACTTTGCTCCAGCCTCACCTGGAGTATGATGTCCATTTCTGGGCACCAGTCCCCAGGAAGGATGTGCTGGAAATGGAGCACAGAGAAGGGCAACAAAGGTAATAAAGGGTCTGGAGGATATTAGTTATGAAGAAAGGTTGCGAGCACTGAACTTATTCTCTCTGGAGAAGAGAAGCTTGAGAGGGGATATGATTTCAATTTACAAATACCATACTGGTGACCCCACAATAGGGATAAACTTTTTTTTTTGCGAAAGGGAGTTTAATAAGACACGTGGCCACGCATTAAAATAAGAAAATAAGTTTAACATTAAACTGCATAGAGGGTTCTTTAATATAAGAGCGGCAAGGATGTGGAATTCCCTTCCACAGGCGGTGGTCTCAGCGGGGGGGGGTTGGGGTGCAGCTATAGTTTTAAAAAACTTAGATAAGCACCTGAACGACCGCAACATACAGGGATATACAGTGCCTTGCAAAAGTATTCACCCCCCCCTTGGCATTTTTAGTGTTTTGTTGCCTCACAACCTGTAATTAACATGGATTGTTTGAGTATTTTTCATCATTTAATTCACAGAAGATGGCCACAACTTTGAAGATGTTTTTTTTTTTTTTTTTTTACTGTGAAGCAAACAACAAATAGGACAAAATAATAGAAAAAGTCAATGTGCATAACTATTCATCCCCCTAAAGTGAATACTTTGTAGAGCCACCTTTTGTGGCTATCACAGCTCCAAGTTGCTTTGGATAAGTCTCTATGAGCTTGCCACATCTTACCACTGGGATTTTTGCCCATTCCTCCTTGCAAAACTACTCCAGCTCCTTCAAGTTGGATGGTTTGTGCTTGTGAATAGCAATCTTTAAGTCTGACCACAGATTTTCTATTGGATTGAGGTCTGGGCTTTGACTAGGCCATTCCAACACATTTACATATTTCCCCTTAAACCACTCAAGTGTTGCTTTAGCACTGTGTTTGGGGTCATTGTCCTGCTGAAAGGTGAACCTCCATCCTAGCCTCAAATCACACAGAGTGGTACAGGTTTTTCTCAAGAATAGCCCGGTATTTAGCAGAATCCATCTTTCCCTCAACTCTGACCAGTTTCCCAGTCCCGACTGCTGAAAAATATCCCCACAGCATGATGCTGCCACCACCATGTTTCACTGTGGGGATGGTGTTCTTTGGGTGATGTGATGTGTTGGGTTTGCGCCAGACATAGCGTTTGCTTTGATGGCCAAAAAGTTCAATTTTAGTCTCATCAGACCAGAGCACCTTCCTCCATACATTTTTGGAGCCTCCCACATGCCTTTTCGCAAACTCAAAACGTGCCATTTGCTGAAAGGAATGGCTTTCTTCTGACCACTCTGCCATAAAGCCCAACTCTTTGGAGCGTACAGCTTATTGTCGTTCGTATGTACAGATACTCCAGTCTCTGCTGTGGAACTCTGCAGCTCCTCCTGGGTTACCGTAGGTCTCTGTGCTGCCTCTCTGATTAATGCCCTCCTTGCCAGGTCTGTGAGTTTTGGTATGCGGCCATCTCTTGGCAGGTTTGCTGTTGTGCCATGTTCTTTCCATTTGGTTATGATAGATTTGATGGTGCTCTTAGGGATCATCAAAGATTTGGATATTTTTTTTTATAACCTAACCCTGACTTGTACTTCTCAACAACATTGTCCCTTACTTGTTTGGAGAGTTCCTTGGTCTTCATGGCAGTATTTGGTTAGTGGTGCCTCTTGCATAGGTGTTGCAGCCTCTGGGGCCTTTCAAAAAGGTATGTATATGTAATGACAGATCATGTGACACTTGGATTGCACACAGGTGCACATCATTTCACTAATTATGTGACTTCTGAAGATAATTGGTTGCACTAGAGCTTTTTATGGGCTTCATAACAAAGAGAGTGAATACATACGCATATGCCAATTTTTCTAATTTTACTTCACCAACTTAGACTATTGGGTTCTGATCCATCACATATAATTCAGATTAAAAAAACATTGAACTAAAGGCTGTAATGTAACAAAATAGGTAAAAGGCAAGGGGGGGGGGGGGGTGAATACTTTTGCAAGGCACTGTACAATGTATAACTGACATATAATCACACACACAGGTTGGACTTGATGGTCTTTTTTCAACCTCACCTACTATGTAACTATGTAATGATTCTTACTCTGAATGGTCTAAGGTTATCAGTGGTGTACCCCAAGGTTCAGTGTTGGGACCCTTACTTTTTAATACCTTTATAAATGGTATAGCGTCTGGGATTAAAAGTACCATTTCAGTCTTTGCGGATGACACCAAGCTATGCAGTGGAATAACGTCCTTACAGGATGTCTCCAATTTACAAGCCAACCTCAATGCACTGTCTATTTGGGCGACTATGTGGCAGATGAGGTTTGATGTTGATAAATGTGAAGTTATGCACTTGGGGGCTAAGAATATGCATGCATCATACATACTAGGGGGAGTACAACGAGGGGATCCATAGTGGAGAAGAATCTGGGGTTTTGGTAGATCATAAGCTCAATAAAAACATGCAATGCCAAGTTGCGGTTTCCAAAGCGAGCAAAGTCCTTTCTTGTATTAAGAGAGGTATGGACTCCAGAGAGGGAGAGATATCATTTTGCCCCTGTTCAAATCATTAGTACGACCTCATCTGGAATATGCAGTTCAGTTTTGGGCACTAGTTCTGAAAAAAAATATCGGGGAACTGGAGAAAGTGCAGAGAAGGGCAACCAAACTGATAAGAGGCATGGAGGAGCTCAGCTATGAGGAAAGATTAGGGGAATTGAATTTATTCTCGCTTGAGAAGAGGAGATTAAGGGAGGATATGATCAATATGTACAAATATATAAGGGGTCCATATAGTTAACTTGGTGTTGAGTTATTCACTTTACGGTCAACACAGAGGACAAGGGGGCACTCTTTATGTCTAGAGGAAAAGAGATTTAATCTCCAAATACAGAAAGATTTCTTCACAGTAATGCCCCGTACACACGGTCGGATTTTCCGACAGAAAATGTGTGATAGGACCTTGTTGTCGGAAATTCCGACCGTGTGTAGGCTCCATCACACATTTTCCATCAGATTTTCTGACACACAAAGTTTGAGAGCAGGCTATAAAATTTTCCGACAACAAAATCCGTTGTCGGAATTTCCGATCGTGTGTACACAAATCCGACGCACAAAGTGCCACGCATGCTCAGAATAAATAAAGAGATGAAAGCTATTGGCTACTGCCCTGTTTATAGTCCCGACATACGTGTTTTACGTCACAGCGTTCAGAATGATTGGATTTTCCGACAACTTTGTGTGACCGTGTGTATGCAAAACAAGTTTGAGCCAACATCCGTTGGAAAAAATCCTAGGATTTTGTTGTCGGAATGTCCGATCAATGTCCGACCGTGTGTACGGGGCATCAGAGTTGTGAAAATGTGGAATAGACTCCCTCCAGAGGTGGTTCTGGCCAGCTCAGTAGATTACTTTAAGAAAGGCCTGGATTCTTTCCTAAATGTACATAATATAACTGGGTATTGATATTTATAGGTAAAGTTGATCCAGGAAAAATCTGATTGCCTTTTGAGGATCAGGAAGGAATTTTTTCCCCTGCTGTAGCAAATTGGATCATGCTTTGCTGGGGTTTTTCACCTTCCTCTGGATCAACTGTGGGTATAGGATTGGGTATATGGGAATGTTTGATATTATTTTTTATTTATTTTTATGGTTTAACTGGATGGACTTGTGTCTTTTTTCAACCTAATGTAACTATATGTACTTTTTACGTTAATTCCCATTTATTTTTCTGTTAATGTCTATTTTGTACTAGCTTTTTCTGTAAACATTTTCTTTCTTTGTTTTTCTTTTATTAAAGGACTATTTAAAATAGTTAAGCTGATGCTAAAGGTAATTAACGACCTTGATACTGCTGTACGTATATACAGTGGGGACGGAAAGTATTCAGACCCCCTTAAATTTTTCACTCTTTGTTATATTGCAGCCATTTGCTAAAATCATTTAAGTTCATTTTTTTCCTCATTAATATACACACAGCACCCCATATTGACAGAAAAACACAGAATTGTTGATATTTTTGCAGATTTATTAAAAAAGAAAAACTGAAATATCACATGGTCCTAAGTATTCAGACCCTTTGCTGTGACACTCATATATTTAACTCAGGTGCTGTCCATTTCTTCTGATCATCCTTGAGATGGTTCTACACCTTCATTTGAGTCCAGCTGTGTTTGATTATACTGATTGGACTTGATTAGGAAAGCCACACACCTGTCTATATAAGACCTTACAGCTCACAGTGCATGTCAGAGCAAATGAGAATCAAGAGGTCACAGGAACTGCCTGAAGAGCTCAGAGACAGAATTGTGGCAAGGCACAGATCTGGCCAAGGTTATAAAAACATTTCTGCTGCACTTACGGTTCCTAAGAGCACAGTGGCCTCCATAATTCTTAAATGGAAGATGTTTGGGATGACCAGAACCCTTCCTAGAGCTGGCCGTCTGGCCAAACTGAGCTATAGGGGGAGAAGAGCCTTGGTGAGAGAGGTAAAGAAGAACCCAAAGATCACTGTGGCTGAGCTCCAGAGATGCGGTCGGGAGATGGGAGAAAGTTGTAGAAAGTCAACCATCACTGCAGCCTCCACCAGGGCTTTATGGCAGAGTGGCCTGACAGAAGCCTCTCCTCAGTGCAAGACACATGAAAGCCTGCATGGAGTTTGCTAAAAAAAAAAACACTTGAAGGATGCCAAGATGGTGAGAAATAATATTCTCTGGTCTGATGAGACCAAGATAGAACTTTTTGGCCTTAATTCTAAGCGGTATGTGTGGAGAAAACCAGATACTGCTCATCACCTGTTCAATACAGTCCCAACAGTGAAGCATGGTGGTGGCAGCATCATGCTGACGGGGTGTTTTTCAGCTGCAGGGACAGGACGACTGGTTGCAATTGAGGGAAAGATGAATGCGGCCAAGTACAGGGATATCCTGGATGAAAACCTTCTCCAGAGTGCTCAGGACCTCAGACTGGGCCGAAGGTTTACCTTCCAACAAGACAATGACCCTAAGCACACAGCTGAAATGACGAAGGAGTGGTTTCACAACAACTCCGTGACTGTTCTTGAATGGCCCAGCCAGAGCCCTGACTTAAACCCAATTGAGCATCTCTGGAGAGACCTAAAAATGGCTGTCCACTAACGTTTACCATCCAACTTGACAGAACTGGAGAGGATCTGCAAGGAGGAATGGCAGAGGATCCCCAAATCCAGGTGTGAAAAACTTGTTGCATCTTTCCCAAAAAGACTCATGGCTGTATTAGATCAAAAGGGTGCTTCTACTAAATACTGAGCAAAGGGTCTGAATACTTAGGACTGTGTGATATTTCAGTTTTTCTTTTTTAATAAATCTGAAAAAATGTCAACAATTCTGTGTTTTTCTGTCAATATGGGGTGCTGTGTGTACATTAATGAGGAAAAAAATGAACTTAAATGATTTTAGCAAATGGCTGCAATATAACAAAGAGTGAAAAATTTAAGGGGGTCTAAATACTTTCCTTCCTCACTGTATACAACCCTTATATTGAGGTCGTTATACAGGGATCATGGTTGAGGCTACAGCCATAATCCTGGTACCGTTTTCTTCAGAAGGTGATTCCCCACAATGTTACACGTTCAGGTGGTGGAAAGGGGTTCCCCCTCCCAACGCTACTGCAGCCTTTCCTGGCCTCTCCCGCCCCACAGGGAGCCCGGGGCTGATCCGACCAGTGGCATCAGCTGTACTTCAAAGAATGAGAGGAATTAATGTTGTTCCTACCTCTCTGTGAGATCAGAAACCGAAAGCAACTAGGATTTCGTCACTTCCGGTTTCAGTTTGTTTACAGTTACTGGCTTGTAAAGCATCTAATCAAAGCGATCTCAGTTTGATCAGATACTTTGGAAGTCAGAGGTGAGACCCCAGATCTTTCCATAAAGAGGACCTATCATGGCCCATCCATTGTGATAGCAATAAAGTTGATATGTAAATGACGATTGCACCACAGGTGTGTGAGGTATCATCATGTCAGAGCGAGAACAATAATTCTAGCACTAGACCTCCTATGTAACTCTAAACTGGTTTCCAGCCTGCCACCTGCCCCAGACCCCTCCATTCCCGCAAACACCCTTCAATCACACACATAGAAATATTAACCAGTTGCCGACCGCCGCCTGACGATGTACGTCGGTAGAATGGCACGGGCAGGCAAAAGGACTTACAG
Source organism: Aquarana catesbeiana (assembly GCF_042186555.1). Taxonomy (NCBI): domain Eukaryota; kingdom Metazoa; phylum Chordata; class Amphibia; order Anura; family Ranidae; genus Aquarana; species Aquarana catesbeiana. The sequence goes on from NC_133330.1 coordinate 104,750,159, forward strand.
GTACGTCCTTGCCTTCCCGCGGGCGGAGGGTCCGATCGAACCCCCCCGTGCCTGCGGCGGTCGGATTCAGGTCAGGGGCGATCAAAGGTAAGGGGGAGGCCACTCATTCGTGGCTCCCCCCTCGCGATCGCTCTTGGTGAATGACAGGCTTCCTCGGCTTCTGTAATGTAAACAGAAGCGGAGGAAGTGATGTTATCTCTCCTCGAGCCGGTCTTTTCGTTCCGGCGCCGAGGAGAGAAGACATCCAAGTAAGTTTGCACCAACACTACACTAACAGTAGAACACGCAGTCACCCTCTGATCACCTCCCTGTACCCCCGTCACACTGACACCAAAAGCAGTTTTTTTTTTTTTTTCTGATTATTGCATTGGTGTCAGTTTGTGACAGTTATAAGTGTTAGGGCAGTTAGGATTAGCCCCCTTTAGGTCTGGGGTACCCCCCTTTAGGTCTAGGGTACCCTCCTAACCTCCCCTAATAAAGTTTTAACCCCGTGATCACCCCCCATCGCCAGTGTCACTAAGCGATCGTTTTTCTGATCGCTGTATTAGTGACACAGGTGACGCTAGTTAGGGAGGTAAGTATATAGGTTCGCCGTCAGTGTTTTATAGTGACAGGGACCCCTATATACTACCTAATAAAGGTTTTAACCCCCTGATTTCCCCCTAGTTAACCCTTTCACCAGTGATCACCATATAATAATTATAGTTTTAGGGCACCCGCCGTTTATTACCTTATAAAGGTTTAACCCCCTGATCGCCCGGCGGTGATATAAGTTAAGTTTTTAGGGTCAGATAAGGTCTGCGTCGCCCCAGGCAGCATCAGGTTAGCGCCAGTACCACTAAAACCCACGCACGCAGCATACACCTCCCTTAGTGCTATAGTATCTGAACGGATCAATATCTGATCCGATCAGATCTATACTAGCATCCCCAGCAGTTTAGGGTCCCCAAAAACGCAGTGGTAGCGGGATCAGCCCAGATAACTGCTAGCACCTGCGTTTTGCCCCTCGGCCCAGCCCAGCCCACCCAAGTGCAGTATCGATCGATCGCTGACACTTACAAAACACTAAGCACACATAACTGCAGCGTTCGCAGAGTCAAGCCTGATCCCTGCGATCGCTAACAGTTTTTTGGTAGCGTTTTGATACAGTCGCTGACAGTCAGGAGCTTTTTTACCTGTGAGTCTCACTAGTGTACCCCTAAATTTAGAGCCCAAAATGGCAAATCGAAGGTACACTAGTGAAGAGGCCTACACGTTTCTGAGCATGACAGATAGTGAAGAGGAAGTCACTCATCTGTCAGATTCAGGCTCAGAATACGATCCTGTAGACGACAGCGGCTCCATGACAGATAACTCTGACGACGGAGTTGTGGTCCCTGCCAAGGTCAGGCGTACCAGACCCCGAACTACTTCTTCTGTCCTTGAAGTGCAAGAACCGCAGGTCCCTCGTATGGAGCAGAGCAGTACTAGCGCCGCTATTCTTTCTGGTGAACTGGCAAGCACCAGCGGCCTAGTACACCCTGGTCGTACATCCAGCACTGCAGTATCACGTGGTGACGTGGCGAGTCCCATAAGTGCAGTTCAAGCTGGTGAGGTGGCAAGCACTAGTAGTGTCCCGCTGCCACCAAGAAGATGAACACAGGCCCGTCGTGCCCATAGTGCCCTTCTAGCTGCATTCGCAAATCAGAATTGGGAACCCACCACTTCTGCAGCACCCGTACTTTCCCCATTCACTGGCCAACCCGGAATTCAGGTGGAAACAGTTGATTTTACGCCACTGGATTTTTATTCACTGTTTTTCACCAAAGACCTCTATAGATCTATTTTGGACCAAAGAAATTTATACGCTGGTCAACACATCGCCGCTAATCCCCAGTCCTCCCTTGCCAGAGATTGGAGACCAATTACGGTCTCCGAATTTAAGATCTTTCTGGGCCTTTCCCTCAACATGGGCATAAATAAAAAGAGTGAGTTGCGGGCATATTGGTCCACTGACCCAATTTACCATATGCCCGTGTTCTCTGCTTCCATGGCCAGGGCACGATACGAGCAGATTTTGCGGTTCATGCACTTCAACAACAATGAACTCTGTTGTCCTCGTGGAGACCCTGAATACGATCGTCTCTACAAAATTAGGCCCCTCGTAAACCACTTCAACCAGCGTTTTGCAGACTTGTTTACTCCCCCTCAAGTTGTCTGCATTAAATTTTCTGGCCGCTTGTCATTCAAACAGTACCTTCCTAGCAAGCATGCCAGATACGGGGTCAAGATGTATAAGCTCTGTGACAGGGCCACAGGCTATACATGTAGTTTTATGGTTTACGAGGGCAAAGATAGTCACGTAGAGCCGACAAACTGCCCTGACTACATAGGAAGCGCTGGCAAGATAGTGTAGGACTTGGTGTCACCCTTATTCGGAAAGGGGTACCATTTATATGTGGACAATTATTACACGAGCATGCCACTTTTTAGTCACCTTTTTGATCATCAAATTGGAGCATGTGGCACCGTGCAACCTAATCGCCAGGGCTTTCCCCAGCGGCTTGTAGATTCCCGTCTTAGGCTGGGGGAGAGAGCCTGCTTGCGGTGTAATAATTTGCTCGCTATGAAGTGGAGGGACAATAACAATGTTTTCGTTCTTACCTCCCTTCATGCAGACACGACGGTCCAAATTACTACGGCGACTGGTGTTGTGGAGAAACCCCTCTATGTCCACGAATATAACCAAAATATGGGAGGGGTGGACCTCAACGACCAGTTGTTGGCGCCGTACCTAGTTGCCCGTAAGGCCAGACGCTGGTACAAAAAAGTGTCTGTATACTTATTTCAATTGACTTTGCTGAACGCTCATGTGCTATACAGAGCTTCAGGACAGACTGGATCCTTCCTTAAATTCCAGGAAGAGATCGTCAGAGCCCTTCTGTATCCAGACGGTGCTACACCTCACCTTCCCCAACCAGATACAGTAAGCCGGCTGCATGGGAGGCATTTTCCTTATGTCCTCCCGATGAGCCCCCCAAAGAAAATGTTGTGTCTCCAGAAAGCGCGGATATAGGCGTGACACCCGGTATTATTGTCCCTCCTGTCCTGGCAATCCTGGTCTTTGCATTGGTGAATGTTTTGAGCGCTACCATACACTAGTTGAGTTTTAGTGTGGGGTACAGCATTGCACAGACTAGGACACACTTTCACAGGGTCTCCCAAGATGCCATCGCATTTTGAGAGACCCAAACCTGGAACCGTTACAGTTTTAAAAGTTACAGTTATAAAAAAAATGTAAAAAAAAAAAAAAATACACAAAAAAAATATAAAATAAAAAAACTAAAAATAGTTGTCGTTTTATTGTTCTCGCTCTCTCTATTTTCTCTCTATTGTTCTGCTCTTTTTCACTGTATTCTATTCTGCAATGTTTTATTGTTGTTATGTTTTATCATGTTTGCTTTTCAGGTATGTAATTTTTTTTATAGTTTACTGTGTTTTAACCATTTTTTTGTTTTCAGGTACGCCATTCAGCTGCAGCGCAGATTTATTTATCTTGACAGCAACGATACATAAAGCTGTGACTCCAGCGCTGTCGGAGGTGATTTCACCACCACAGTTACATACTTCAGCATATATGCCGAAGCGTGGGGGCAGCAGTGGGTGGAGGAGCGATTTGCTCCTGCCTTTTGCGGGAGGATGCCCCCATGCTTCGGCATATATATATTTTAGGCACAGGTTGCGTTAAATGTTTTATTTTTTACTGTTTTTTTGCAGGTATGGTAAGTCTTACTGTTATGCTGTAATGTTATTTTGTTTTAGTGTTAACCATCATTTGCTTAGCAGGTACGCCATTCAGTTGCAGCGTGGATTTATTTATCTTGACAGCAACAGCGTTTGCTCCCACGATACATAAAGCCTTGACTCCAGCGCTGTCAGAGGTGATTTCACCACCACAGTTACATACTTCAGCATATATGCTGAAGTGTGGGGGCAGCAGTGGGCAGAGGAGCGATTTGCACCTACCTTTTGCAGGAGGATGCCCCCATGCTTCGGCATATATAAACGGTGCATATATGCCCATCATTAGAAGTGGGTGGATGAAGGGAGGTATTCTAATGGTGGGCATACCCACCGATCAATCTCTTTTTTTCGTTCAGCCCACAGGCTGCATGAAAAAAAAGTTTACAATATATGCCCAACAAGGACCAGCAAGGTACTGGTATGTTGCTGGACTGTAAGTGGTTATACCAGAATGATGCCTGCAGGTTTAGGTATCATCTTGGTATCATTCTTTTCAGCCAGCGGTCGGCTTTCATGTAAAAGCAATCCTAGCAGCTAATTAGCCTCTAGAGCCTCTGCCTCTAGCAGTAGGAGGGAATGCCCCCCCCACCATCTTCCATGTTTTTCTCTGGCTCTCCTGTCCCAACAGGGAACCTGAGAATGCAGCCGATGATTCGGCCAGCTGACCATAGAGCTGATCAGAGACCAGAATGGCTCCAATCATCTCTATGGCCTAAGAAACCTGAAGCTACGAGCATTTTATGACTTTGATTTCGCCGGATGTAAACAGCACCATTGGGAAATTGGAAAAGCATTTTATCACACCGATCTTGGTGTGGTCAGATTCTTTGAGGGCAGAGGAGAGATCTAGGGTCTGATAGACCCCAATTTTTTCAAAAAAGAGTACCTGTCACTACCTATTGCTACCATAGGGGATATTTACATTCCCTAAGATAACAATAAAAATGCTAAAAAAAATGAAAGGAACAGTTTAAAAATAAGATAAAAAAGCAAAAAATAAGAAAGGGAAAAAAAAAAAAAAGCACCCCTGTCCCCCCCCGCTCTCGCGCAAAGGCGAGCGCAAGCGTCGGTCTGGCGTCAAACTTAAACAGCAATTGCACCATGCATGTGAGGTATCACCGCAAAGGTCAGATCGAGGGCAGTAATTTTAGCAGTAGACCTCCTCTGTAAATCTAAAGTGGTAACCTATAAAGGCTTTTACAGGCTTTTAAAAATGTATTTAGTTTGTCGCCACTGTACGTTTGTGCGCAATTTTAAAGCATGTTGTGTTTGGTATCCATGTACTCGGCCTAAGATCATCTTTTTTATTTCATCAAACATTTGGGAAATATGGTGTGTTTTAGTGCATTCAAATTTTAAAAAGTGTGTTTTTTCCCAAAAAAATGCGTTTGAAAAATCGCTGCGCAAATACTGTGTGAAAAAAAAAAAAAACACCCACCATTTTAATCTGTAGGGCCTTTGCTTTAAAAAAAATATATAATGTTTGGGGGTTCAGAGTAATTTTCTTGCAAAAAAAAATTATTTTTTCATGTAAATAAAAAGTGTCAGAAAGGGCTTTGTCTTCAAGTGGTTAGAAGAGTGGGTGATGTGTGACATAAGCTTCTAAATGTTGTGCATAAAATGCCAGTACAGTTCAAACCCCCCCCAAATGACCCCATTTTGGAAAGTAGACACCCCAAGCTATTTGCTGAGAGGCATGTCGAGTCCATGGAATATTTATTATGTGACACAAGTTGCGGTAAAAAGACAAACATTTTTTTTTTTTTTGCACAAAGTTGTCACTAAATGATATATTGCTCAAACATGCCATGGGAATATGTGAAAATACACCTCAAAATACATTCTGTTGCTTCTCCTGAGTTTGGGGATACCACATGTGTGAGACTTTTTGGGAGCCTAGCTGCATACGGGACCCCGAAAACCAAGCACCGCCTTCAGGCTTTCTAAGGGTGTAAATTTTTGATTTCACTCTTCACTGCCTATCACAGCTTCGGAGGCCATGGAATGCCCAGATGGCACAAAACCCCCCCCCCAAATGACCCCATTTTGGAAACTAGACACCCCAAGCTATTTGCTGAGAGGTATGGCGAGTATTTTGCAGACCTCACTTTTTGTCACAAAGTTTTGAAAATTGAAAAAAGAAAAAAAAAAAAAAAATGTTTCTTGTCTTTCTTCATTTTCGAAAACAAATGAGAGCTGCAAAATACTCACCATGCCTCTCAGCAAATAGCTTGGGGTGTCTACTTTCCAAAATGGGGTCATTAGGAGGGGGGGTTGTGCTATCTTGGCATTTTATGGCCTATGAAACTGTGATAGGTAGTGAGGAGTGAATTAAAAAATTTACGCCCTTAAAAATCCTGAAGGCAGTGATTGGTTTTCGGGGCCCCGTATGCAGCTAGGCCCCCAAAAAGTCCCACACATGTGGTATCCCCATACTCAGGAGAAGCAGCAGAATGTATTTTGGGGTGTAATTCTACATATGCTCATGGCATGTTTGAGCAATATATCATTTAGTGACAATTTTGTGCAAGAAAAGAAAAAAAAAAAAAAGTTTGTAATTTTCCCGCAACTCTTGTCAAAATATAAAATATTCCACGGACTCAACGTGCCTCTCAGCAAATAGCTTGGGGTGTCTACTTTCCAAAATGGGGTCATTTGGGGGGGGGGGGGGGTTTGTGCCATCTTGGAATTGTATGGCCTTCAAAACTGTGATAGGTAGTGAGGAGTGAAATCAAAAATGTATGCCATTCGAAATCCTGAAGGCGGTGCTTGGTTTTTGGGGCCCCGTATGCGGCTAGGTTCCCAAAAAGTCCCACACATGTGGTATCCCCATACTCAGGAGAAGCAGCTAAATGTATTTTGGGGCGCAATTCCACATATAATAACCATGGCATGTGTGAGCAATATATCATTTAGTGACAACCTTTTGTAAAAAAAATGTTTATTTTTATTTTTTTATCATTATGCAATCACTTGGGACAAAAAAAATTAATATTCAATGGGCTTAACATGCCTCTCAGCAATTTCCTTGGGGTGTCTACTTTCCAAAATGGGGTCATTTGGGGGGGGGGGGGGGGGTTTGTACTGCACTGCCATTTTAGCACCTCAAGAAATGATATAGGCAGTCATAAACTAAAAGTTGTGTAAATTCCAGAAAATGTACCTTAGTTTGTAAACGCTATAACTTTTGCACAAACCAATAAATATACGCGTATTGACATTTTTTTTTACCAAGGACATGTGGCCGAATACATTTTGGCCTAAATGTATGACTAAAATTGAGTTTATTGGATTTTTTTTATAACAAAAAGTTGAAATTATCATTTTTTTTCAAAATTTTCGGTCTTTTTACGTTTATAGCGCAAAAAATAAAAACCGCAGAGGTGATCAAATACTATCAAAAGAAAGCTCTATTTGTGGGAAGAAAAGGACGCAAATTTCCTTTGGTTACAGCATTCCATGACCGCGCAATTAGCAGTTAAAGCGACGCAGTGCCAAATTATAAAAAGTGCTCTGGTCAGGAAGGGGGTAAGGCTGGCCATACACTATTCAATTTTCCTGTTCAACTTTCCTTTAGATTTACCAAAACCATATAATAGGAGGTCAAACCTAAACACTTTCAATTTGGATGCAAGCAGGCAGGCCCTTGTACTACATAGTTGAAGGTAAATCTAAAGAAAATTGAACAGGAAAATTGTATGGTGTATGGCCAGCTTAAATCCTTCCGGGGCTGAAGTGGTTAAAATACTAATTTAACATCCCTTTTACCCAGTGTCCCTTTTACTCTGTGGTTACATGACATTACAGTTATAAAGCTGGCCATACATAGATTAAAAGAAATTAATATTCATACAAAAATCAAAACATATTTCGATCTAACATTCGATAGCCCGATCATTGTATCAGAAATTTTCCTGTGAATTTCAAAAATTTTCTGATAATTTTCAACATTAAACATAGTTTTTTTCTGATCAGTAGGTAATACAATAATATAACGTACAATGATACAAAAAATGCCCAAATACAACAGGACATAAGGCACGAGTATGTAGAGTATAAACCAACACACTACAGGGGTGATGTTGGCATACAAATAAAACAAGTACAAACTGTCGTCCATCCTCAAGTACACAACAATGACACTTAAAAAAATTTTTGTTTGAACAGTTGACTCACAAACAAAATCGTTTGACTGGAAAAAGTTTTCAACATGTTCTTGAAACAAAACAAAAATTGGTTGTTGCAGTAAGCACACTAACAATACGAACATCGAATGATAGGTCTACTGTCTTGATGTTTTGTTAGATTTTCTATCCGTGTATGGCCACTTTGAATCTCTTTTCTTCTGTGTACAGAACAACGGGGTCCTTCTTCAGGTGCTGGGGAGGGATACCATTTTGCCAAGACCTGTGCTTTAAGCAATGATGGCTACAGAAAAACTTGACTGGGTACTGTTTGTGTTGGCCCGTTAATGCAACTGAATTATATAATATATAAATTAATAATATAGTGGATAGGCATCTTGATGGGACGCAATGTGCAGAGATGGGGACAATTGTGGGTGCTTACTCAGGTTGAACTGGATGGACTTGTGTCTTTATTCAACCTTACTAACTATGTAACTATATTTTGTAGAAAACTAAAACCACTTCTGTGAAAGCAAGCATCTTTAGTGTTTGTCGTGCCTGTAAATTGACATCCTCATACACAGGGTTTGGATCATTGATCCTGGGTCTGGAATTTCATTCCTTTTCAGCATGCCTTAAACAAACTGGTCTAAATTAAGGCTGGCCATACAGGGTGCACATTTCTTTCCTAGGAATCAGCAATTGTCTTCTCCGGGTGGGGGTGGGAGGAGACAGTGATTATTGCTAGCAGCTATAGGACGACTGGTCCGCTAGCGATAATCATAAGGGAATCTGGCAGGCTGGTTGTACTCAAGTTGATTGAACGATCAACTTGGTACATTCAGCCTGCCCATTAACGATTCGAATCTTGGCCAGTTCCTGCTGAACTGTCCAAGATTCTAATCGTGTATGGCCAGCCTAAGAAAAAAAATGTCCGCTTTTATGTTATAGGAGCTTCTCGCATTCTAAACTAATTATAATTTCATAATCTAATTACAGGTAAGGTAGGCTGCCGACTTGATCGCCATGAAAATATTGGCCAAGGTCACATTGGTGTAAAGGGGTTCAGACAGGTTATGAATGAACCACGCTTTAATGAAATTCCTATGATCCTTGAGACACCGTACACGTGAGTTAATAATTAATATATATTGAGTAACTATTTCTGTAGATCTTTTTGTAAAGCCCAACAAAAACATTTTTTTTTTTTTTTAGTTTTAAATATATAGTGGGGAAGGGTTAGATTGTAGGTCACATTTTTATTGTGCTATGTGACTTTGTTGGTGAAAGTACTCTCCAACCCTTTTTTTGTACTCCTTATGACATGTCAGGATCACAGACTGTAATAAAAAGCTGGACTTTTTTTGTGGTGCTGCAGCTGAGATTTAATCTTGTTGTTAATAAAATACTTTAGGGAGGGTGGCTATTTGAGTAGGTCCTTTAAAAAATTTAACTGTACTGAGGGGGTGGGAAGCTACATACATTTTCATATATACAGCAAGTGCATAAAAAAAATGAAAAAAAAAAACACATAAAAATATAAACTAGGATGTTAAATGCATTGTGGCCATTGTGTAGACTTAAGTTAAAAATATGGAAACAGCAACACATTCATATATGGACAATAAAATGCACATGCATAGATATAGGAAAAATAAATACAGATGTACATGTGAACATAAAACAGAGAATTGTCTGACAGTACCAATGTGTTAAAATTATTTAATCATCAGTTTGTATTTGGTACCTTTAGTTGAATGTATTACTGAATTACTAAAGCTATCCTGCTTGGTAATAAATGCATCTAAAACAATAGATAGAAATTTATATCTAGTAGAAATTTTAACAATATAATGGGGACCTTATATAAAAAGTATATATGGACACACAAAGTATAAACAAAATCATATAAAAACAGTGTATATGTGCTGGTGATTGTCTACCTCTAGGGACATAGGGGCAAAAGTAAAGCTATAACTGCTGTGTGTATCCTGTTAGTTTTAGGTGGGTCAATTGCCACTTATCTTGACTAGTTGCAATATGCACTCACTTGCTTTTGTGCTTGACAGCTTTAGTCCACAAATATTCAGGGTACAGGACTTGGCTACTGTCATTTTTTCTTTTCATACATCAGGGGACACAGAGCCATAGTAATTACTATGTGGGTTATAGGCCACCTTTAGGTGATGGACACTGGCACGCCCTAAATTAAGAAGTGCACTCCCTATATAACCCCTCCCACTACTGGGAGTATTCAGTTTTTTCGCCATTGTCTAAGGTGTTGGTCACGAGTAAAGATGTGCTGTGTTGAGCTACACTGGAACAATCCTTGCTGGGGCTAGCCATGCTGACGAATCCATTCAGAGTGTCTTTTAGACCAGGTTGAATGGTACCCGAGCCTCGTATCCGAAGAAACAAGTTTTTTGCTCGCGAATGCTTCTCTTTCTAGAGAGCTGGACCCTGGGATCCAGTACTTTTGGTAGTAAGGCCAATAAAGTTTTACTGGCAGGGTGCTATTGCAGGTCTAGGATTGTGGGATACCTCAAGGTTCCCCTGTTCCTGAAGGTTTTACGGAGCCCTCCGTGAAGGGTGAAGATTGGGTCTGATGGTTTACCACAGATAACCCTGCGGCGGGGAAAAGGTAAGTGGAGATTTTTTTTTTTTTCTGAAATCTTTCATGTAAAGTCTCCTTTAACTGAATAATGTTGTCATGCCTATGTGTCACCACTGGGGGCTGTGTTGAGCACTCACCGCCTCATGCTGGAAACAGCACGGTGTCAGGAGCGGAACACTTCCTCCTCCTCCTCCGGCCAAAACAGCAGATCCTCCGGTAAGAAAAGGGGTGAATTGTCTCCCTGTCAGTGGCCCATATGCTGGGATTCCCCCCTCAGGGGGGTTTTAAGCCCAGATTCAATTTAAAAAAAAAAAAAAACCGCTACGGCCGCCTGGTGGCTTTTTTACCCCCCTCGCCGGACTGGCTCTAGGTCCGAAGGTACCTGTAGTCCGCCGCTTGCGTGGGAAATCCCGTCCTTTTTGAAGGGAGGGCAGAGTCGTAGGCAACGCGGGGGGGCGGGGCGGGGTTCTCCGACGCCAGGAACACGTGGAGGAAGTGTTTAAAAGCACACTGTGTGCTGCTGCTGGCTGTGGGGGGACACAAGAGCAAAGAGGTGGCATTGCTTCAGGTTTGGTGACACAGGCATTTCCCTTGACACATTATTATTGCTTCAGGCTGGGCATTAATAGCAGCATTATATTGCTGGACTATAACCTAGCAGTGTATGCATTCTTTTTGGTATCGCCTCTACTTTGCACATTAAGGCTATGAGTTGAAGAAGGACCAGGAACTCCCCAAAGGGTTCTAAGGGTCCGAGTGTTTTACAACAACCTAAATCCATGACCAAAAGAATGTCATCCTCCTCTGAGAGTGATGAGCCGTCAGGGGGGACTGGTGTTGCAGCAGCGTAGGACACTTCAGCCCCTATATATATCACACAGGAGGTCTTTTCTTCTACCATTTCTAGTTTGGAAAAGAAGATTAATGCTATGATCACTCTCCATAGTGGGTCCAAACGTAGCAGATCCCCATCCAGTGCTTAGGACCCTCTTTTTGAGGTACAAGGGACAGGGGATCAGGAAGGTCTTCCAAAAGACCTGGAAGATACTAATATATCCTCTTCCGAGGATCTTAGTGGGGAGGGAGTAATCTTACAAGACAGTTTGCTGGTACACTCCCTTACTAAATTGGTTCGCTCAACCTTTTTGCTGCCTGTAGCGCAGTCTAGTGATGAGCCCACCTCTGGTTTGGGATCACTAAAGCCACCCCAGTCGGGGGATACTTTTCCTATACATTCTTGGCTAAAAAAGCTGATGTATTCGGAATGGGAACACCCGGATAAGAATTTTTTTCCTCCAAGGAAGTTTTCTACACTGTATCCTATGGAGGAGGAATTCTATAAGAAATGGGGGGTTCCAGCAACTGATGCTGCAATCGCCTCGGTGAATAAAAATCTCACTTGTCCGGTAGACAATGCACAAATGTTAAAAGATCCAACAGATAAAAAATTGGAACTTCTTTTTAAGAACAACATGTCTCTGGCAGGTTCAGTAGTGCAGCCGGTTCTTGCGGCAATTGGGGTATCTCAGTCCATAAAGGATCAGTTTGTAGAGATACTTAAGATTCTTCTTGATCAGCAGGCCCAGCAATGGGCTGGCGTATCAGATGCACTATGTTTTACGGTGGATGCTATGAAAGATTCTATTATTCAAGCCTCACGACTTATGCTGGGACTAGTACATACACGCAGAGTCCTATGGCTGAAAAATTGGTCAGCGGAAGCACCATGTAAAAAGCTTCTAGCCAGTTTCCCTTTTCATGGTGAACGGTTGTTTGGAGACGATCCAGATAAATATATCCAAAGGATTTCTAATGGGAAAAGTTCTCTTTTACCCTTAAAGAAGAAGTTCAAACATTTCTCCTTTAAGCGTGCTTCTTCTCCAGTGCCAGGAACGTCTGCCTCTAGGCAGTCTCGAAGGCCTCCACCATCGAGCTCAAGAGGTAGACCTCAGGGGCAGTTCCAGGGCCCAAAGAGGTCTTGGGGCAGAAAGCCTGCAAAACAAAATACTAAGGCCTCCTTATGAAGGGGCTCTCGCGCGGGTGAGGGGAAGGCTTCTGCAGTTTTCAAAGATCTGGCAGCAACAATGTCAAGACAGATGGGTGGCTTCCTCAGTTTCTCTAGGTTACAAACTAGAGTTCCAAGAATTCCCGCCTCCTCGTTATCTAAAATCAAAATTATGCAGGTTTTGGTTCCGAAATGGGGAACACCCTCAGAGTAGGCACCACATCCCAAGCAGAGTTTAAATAGGTAAGAAAGAGGGACGGGATTTTTACGGTGCAGATTACTCAAATAAAGAAAAGAAAGCTATATATTTTATCTCTTTTTCTTAAAAAGAACAATTTTATTGTTTTACATTAAAAACAGACACATATGCCAGTTAATTATACCAATACAATTAAAACAACGTGGTCAAAAAATGGGGAATAACATGTAGGATATACACTGCAAATTCATAGATGGTAGTTATTGCATACTAGCCCGACATGTTTCGCATTAGTCGCTTTATCAAGGGGTATGCAATTAAGTAGCAAGTCATCCAATACTTTTAATGATTCTACAAAGAGAAAAGGGATGGGGAGAAAAAGGCTATTACATATAAGAAAACATTTTGCAATAATGATATACCGTAAAAAAAAAAAAAAAAAAAAAAAAAAGAAAAAACATAATAAAATATGTGCTGTCACTCCGAAGCATCCATAAAGGCTTACCCCCAAAAAAAGATTGACCCTAGATGAACTCGTCAAAACCAGCGTGTACAGACGCAGCCAAGCGAGACAGCAAGAGGGCTTGAATTGCAACCACAGGGAGCAGTAAGGAGAAGCTGTTATACAGATAGAAAGTATTCAATATTGAAGGGAGAATATCATTGTGCAAAGGGTTAATTGAAATTGTAGGAGGCATAAAATTTAAATGAATATCACTTACGCCAAAAAATACTTGCAGCTGCAACCAGAGAAGTGCAGTTGAACAGCAGAAATGGTAATTGCCAAAATAGATGGGTAAAATGTACGTTAGAACTAGAAAATAAAAAATAAAAAAATAAATAATAAAATTAAAGTGAAAATGGGAGGTATTGCCAATTTGCACAAAAGATGGAGGTAGATAGTCAAGGTTAAGGACATACTCCATAGAAAGGTGTTAAAGATGATGTTTTCAATCAACATCGTAATATGAATATGCTCAGAGTATAAGAGTTTATACGGGGGATATGTAGGTAAAATTAAGACTCAACCAGAGTTCAACAAATATACATAAAACGAAAACATAAGAGCATAACTATGGAGTATGGAGCAAGGTATGGTGAACACCACCAGTCACATTACCTGGCTTAGATCTTAGCTTGCATCCTCCGGCGCTGGCAGACATGGCTGTCAGATCAGCCGGTTTAAATACTGCTCCCCATCGGGACGGCGTGTGACGTCGCCGGCTCGATGCGGACGTGATGGCGCCACTGCGCATGCCCGAAGGACCGAACCTAGCCAGACTTCAATCCCCACAAATCACCGCGCCGGTAGAAGCAGCCGACATGCGCACTGCTGCGCAAGGTAGCTCCTCCCGCACAGCGATCGCGTAGGAGCGAGGGAGGCGGGTAGGGGTTGCGATGGTAACCAGCAAGGAAGCTGGTTTGGAGGGGATGCACGGCGCGGAATGGGCACATCAAAAAGATGTGCCCCGGGCGTCCGTGTGGATGCGGCAAGCCCCCCTACAGCTGTCATAGCGAGACTGGACTGGAAGGGCCTAACTGGGAGGGGTCAAAGGAGTAACCGGTCGGGTCGGAAGGACCACACAACAACCGATCCCGATCGGTGCTACTGAGGGACAACACATGGTATATCAATCAAGTCATAAATACAATAAAAGACATAATTAGATGGGACATCATTAGACAACAGTTACAGATTTCACAAAGTTATACAGAATAGAATGTGAAAATTAACTAACATAAATATATGCAAACAGCAAGTCATTTAATGAAAAAGACATGAAGGGAGGGAGGGTGAAGGTATGGGAAGGGGAATGGGGAAAGTGGGTGAAAAAGTGGACGAGGATGGTGTGAGATGTGGGTTGACATCAGGGAACATTGCATGAACAGCTAAATCAGAGGAAGGGTCTGTAGCTAAGGCATTCATTAAAGCCTGGGAAGTGAGTGGCTTGGAGACTGTAAATCCAGCGGGCTTCAAGCTGGAGAAGTGTCCGATCAACACTTCCCCCTCTTTCGTCTAGTGGTATATGCTCCAGAACATAGAACTTTATAGTTCTGGGATTGAAATTATGATACAATCCTACATGCCTGGCAATGGCTGTGTCCATCTGTTTTTTCAAAATTGGCTTTATGTGGTCTCTAATTCGTTTGTAAAATGGTCGTTTTGTTTTGCCCACATAAAATCCACCACAGATGCACTGAGCTAGATAGATTATGCCTGGAGTCTGACATGTAGCCCTAAATTTTATTGAATACCACTGACCATTGGGAAGTAAAAATTGTGATGTACTTTCCACATAGGGACAAATATCACATCTACCACAAGGGGAGATACCTGTGTAGGAGGAGTTGTTGTTATTTAGGGTATCTTGAAAATGGCTGTGAACCAGACGGTCCTTCAATGACGGGGCACGTCTGTAGGTTATTTCAGGGAAGGAATTGATATGTTTGCTGACTGCTGGGTCGGCAGACAAAAGAGGCCAAAATCTTGCTATAATATTTTTGATTTCTCTATGTTGGCTAGAGTATCGGGTGATCAATCTAACCGTGTCGGATTTTTTTGGGGGCTTCTTTGAAAATAATAAGGGGTCTCTATTCTGTATTTTTGCCTTGTTATATGCCCTTTTGAGACACGCATGGCTGTATCCTCGGGACAATAGCCTTTTGTATAGGTCTTTTGCTGCTAAGTGAAAATCAGTGTCCCTACTACAGTTGCGTCTTAAGCGCAAATACTGACTGTAGGGAATGCTCCTCAACAACGGGCCAGGGTGTGCACTGGCTGCGTGAAGGATGGTGTTCCCTGCCGAGGGTTTTCTGAAAAGTGATGAGTTTAGTTTACCATTGGTATCAATTGAAATGGTGAGATCGAGGAAGTTAATTGCAGTTGTACTATGTTCCATAGTAAAACGTAAATTAAAATTGTTAACAGAGATCAATTCAAAAAATTCAAATAGTTCTCTTTCTGACCCCGACCAAAATAACAGAACGTCGTCTATGTATCGATACCAGGAGACGACCTTTTCCAATAAGTGGGTCAGGTCGTCCCTGGAAAACAAATCTTTTTCCCACCCCCCCAGGTACAGGTTGGCATACGATGGGGCACATTTAGTCCCCATTCACAACGATCCAGAGAAAAGGAAGTCTCTCCTTTTTAGCTCTGAATCATCTCTTATCCCAAGAAGTGATATCAGAGGTTCCTTTAGAGGAACAGGGTTCAGGGTTTTATTCAAACCTTTTCACGGTTCCAAAACCAAACGGGGAGGTAAGAACCATTTTAGATCTCAAAGATCTGAACCGATACTTAAATATCCAATCCTTTCGCATGGAGTCAGTCCGATCGGTTGTTTCCATTTTACAAGGAGGAGAGTTTTTGGCATCAATCGATATCAAGGATGCATATCTCCACAGGCCGATATTTCCCGCTCATCAGAAATTTCTGCGCTTCGTGGTAGAAAATCACCATTTTCAATTTGTGGCTCTGCCATTTGGTCTAGCCACTGCACCACGGGTGTTCACAAAGATCCTGGCACCTCCCTTAGCCAGGTTAAGGGCCCAGGGCATAACGGTCCTAGCCTATTTAGACAATCTGCTTTTAATAGATCAATCAGTTTCTGGTCTAAACCAAAATCTAATCTCAGCTGTAAGCTACCTGGAAAGCCTAGGTTGGATATTCAACCTAGAGAAGTCTTCCTTGACACAATCAAGGAGATTACAGTACTTGGGGCTAGTCATAGATACAGTGCAAAAGAAGGTATTCCTACCCCAGGCAAGAATCAGTTCCATAAAGGAACTAATTCAACTTGTCAAAACAAAAAGAAATCCTTCCATTCGGATGTGCATGAAAATGTTAGGGAAGATGGTGGCCTCCTTCGAGGCCATCCCTTATGCGCAGTTTCATTCAAGACTGCTACAAAACGTCATCCTGTTGGCCTGGAACAAGAAGGTTCAGGCCTTGGACTTTCCAATGCTCTTATCCCCCCAGGTGCGTCTGAGCCTCAATTGGTGGTTGATATCCAGCCATCTCCAAAAGCGGAAGTCTTTTTTACCAGTATCCTGGAAAGTGGTAACAACGGATGCCAGCCTTCTAGGTTGGGGAGCAGTCCTGGAAGAAGCTTCTGTCCAGGGGAAATGGTCCAAGTCAGAAAGGACCTTGTCCATCAACGTTCTAGAGATTCGGGCAGTACGTCTGGCCCTAGAATCCTGGACGTTCAGGCTGCGGAATTGTCCTGTCAGGATTCAATCCGACAATGCCACGGCGGTGGCCTACATCAATCACCAGGGGGGCATGAGAAGTCGTGCAGCCCAAAAAGAGGTGAATCATGTTCTAGCTTGGGCAGAAAGCAACATCCCTTGTCTATCAGCGGTTTTTATTCCGGGGATAGAGAATTGGCAGGCGGACTACTTGAGTCGCCAACAGTTGTTTCCAGGAGAATGGTCTCTTCACCCCGACATCTTCCTGTCGATATGTCAAAGATGAGGTGTTCCGGACGTGGATCTGTTCGCGTGCAGATTCAACAACAAAGTCGACAGCTTTGTGTCAAGGACGAAGGACCCGCTAGCGTGCGGAACAGATGCCTTGGTCTTCCCATGGGATCAGTTTTCACTAATCTATGCGTTTCCTCCAGTTCTGCTACTTCCGCGCCTTCTCCGCAGGATCAAGCAGGAACGGAAAGAGGTGATTCTGGTGGCCCCAGCGTGGCCCAGAAGATCTTGGTTTGCCGAGATCATAAAGATGGCGATAGGAGTACCTTGGACCCTGCCATTGTGGCCAGACCTTCTTGCTCAAGGTCCGGTATTCCATCCTACCTTACAAACGCTAAATTTAACGGTTTGGCTATTGAAACCTACATTCTAAGGGATCGTGGGTTATCTCCTTCAGTAATGACTACTTTGGTTAATGCTAGGAAGCCGGCCTCCAGAGTCATTTACTATAGAGCCCGGAAGGCATATGTTTCCTGGTGTGGATCCAGGGGGTGGCACCCCAGGAAGTATGTCATAGGTAGGATCCTTGAATTCCTGCAAATGGGATTAGAGATGAAGCTGGCTTTGAGTACTATCAAGGGCCAGGTCTCGGCCTTAGCAGTATTTTTTCAATTGCCTCTTGCTTCTCACTCTCTGGTGCGTAGTTTTATTCAGGGGGTAACAAGAATTAATCCCCCTGTCAGGGCACCTCTAAATCCTTGGGATTTGAATCTAGTCCTATTGGCTTTACAAACTCAGCCTTTTGAACCTATACGGGAAATTCCCTTCGTTCTTTTGACAAGAAAAATAGTCTTTTTGGTCGCCATATCTTCTGCGAGAAGAGTATCGTAATTGGCGGCTCTATCTTGTAAGGAGCCATATTTAGTCATGCATAAGGATAAGGTGGTATTGCGGCCTCATCCTGAATTTCTACCAAAAGTGGTGACAGGTTTTCATTTGAACCAGGATATTATTCTGCCTTCTTTCTTCACAAAGCCTCGATCTAGGGAAGAGAAGGCACTACATTCCCTTGATGTAGTAAGAGCGGTTAAGATATATTTAAAGGCGACCGCTCAGGTTCGCAAAACAGATATTTTGTTTGTACTGCCAGAAGGTCCTAAAAGAGGACAAGCGGCATCAAAATCTACTATTTCCAAATGGATTTGTCAAGTGATTGTTCAAGCTTATGGTCTAAAGAATAAAATTCCTCCTTTTCGTGTCAAAGCGCATTCCACCAGGGCTGTTAGTGCCTCTTGGGCGGTGCATCACCAGGCCTCTATGGCTCAGATCTGCAAGGCCGCAACCTGGTCTTCAATCCATACATTTACCAGATTCTATCAAATAGATGTTAAAGGTCATGAGGATATTGCCTTTGGGCGTAGTGTACTGCAGGCTGCAGTATAAGTCCTCTAGCCTCTTAATGCCCTACCTTTTTTGTTGTGTCTCCCTCCCTTCAGTTGCCATTGATATGGGACATCCCACATAGTAATTACTATGGCTCTGTGTCCCCTGATGTATGAAAAGAAAACAGGATTTTTAAAACAGCTTACCTGTAAAATCCTTTTCTTTGAGGTACATCAGGGGACACAGAGGTCCCTCCCTTCTTTGGTATACACGTGTATTGCTTGGCTACAAAACTGAATACTCCCAGTAGTGGGAGGGGTTATATAGGGAGTGCACTTCTTAATTTAGGGCGTGCCAGTGTCCATCACCTAAAGGTGGCCTATAACCCACATAGTAATTACTATGGCCTGTGTCCCCTGATGTACCTCAAAGAAAAGGATTTTACAGGTAAGCTGTTTTAAAAACCTGTTTTTCCAGATGACAAGATTTACAAAAAGTATTTCCCCCCTTCCCCTTTGTTTCCAGTTCAAATTTAGAGCGTACAGTGCCTCTGGGTCGCCTAAACTCAAGGTGCATGACTCAAGTGCTAATTTCTTCCCCCTCCCTTGGTGAAGGTGAACTGTCAGAGGAATCCCTCTCTTGACAAAAGGATATTGTAGTCGGTCTAATTTTACTGAGACATTGAAATTGGGGGCTACCTCAACCAAGGGCTCGGTGACAGCTGTAGGCTATCATCAAATGAAGTGTCCTGTTAAGGTTTTTTCCTTGTTATCTGCAATTTGATGATCTGATCACTATGGAGTGGAAAAACCCAGATCATTTCTTCATCCTCTTGAAACACCTTTCCACTTTTACCCCTTCCCTGTGGCAGCAGAAAAATTGGGCTTCCCCATTTTTGGTGGATGCGGCATTTTGCCTTCAAAGGCAAACGTTAGCCCTGTAAGGGATTCTCCCTCTAAGGCAGGGGTATTTAATTAAAATTCTTCCAGTCGAGGTCCGAATTGCCTGTTTATGCGATGACTCAGATTATTCACATCACAGCCCCCCTCATCTGAAATCACAAACTCAGTGACTTCCGTCCCCCTTTACATCACAGTTCTCCCTTGACAGTGGTATCCTCTTCCCCCTTCACATCCCCCCCCACAGTAGTGTCCTCTGCCCCCCTTCAAACCAACCCTCCCCCACAGTAGTATCTTTCCCCCACCGCAAATCCCCCCACAGCAATGTCCTCTGCTCCCCATTTTACCCCCCCTTAAAGCGGTATCCTTTACCATGCCCCACATCACGGCCCCCCACAGCTCTGCCCCATTCATATTACAGCTTTTCCCCCTATTCACATTGCAACTCCCCCTCATGAAGGGTTAGTGTGTGGGTGTGGCGCTGTCCTAATTCATAAAAATACTTTGTAAATCTTGTGTGTAGCCAAATGCCATATATAAAGTCGCATATAAAATATAAACCAAAATCGCATATAGCAAATTCAACGAAAAAAACCACAAATAAATGAATAAATAAAACAGCAAAGTGACCCCCTTTGGAGTGTATGAGTGTAGCTCTGTTCTAGTTCATAGAGATACTTTATAAGTCATGTGTAGCCAAATCCCATATGTAAAGTCACATATAAAGTATAAAAAATAAAAAATATATAAACAAAATCGCATATAGCAAATTCAACGAAATAAAACCAAAGTAAAACAACAATGTGCCCCCTTTTGAATGGGGGGGGGGGATCAAAAAAGTGACTTTAGCAAAAATTATTCCATTCATATAAAAACTCCATACAGTGATTAATGTAAAAGTCTTTGGCAAAAAGTGACTAGTGCTCAGTGCAACTTAAGTGAAAATCTTGACATCTTTGTAAATCTAGGCAAGTATTTATATTAATCTTGGTGACCAGGTACTCGTGTCTTGTGATCATGCGGACACTCACCAGCTTCATTAACCCCTGCGGGGGTGATACGCAGTCACAGTATATGCCACTGTGCGACAATCCACAGGCTGTTTCTGGGTCACGGTGACATATTAGGCATAAGAGAAGAAAGAGGGGATTCCATAGCGTAAAACCATAAAACACTCTTTATTGAACGCAGATGACAGGATGGTACTCACATTTAAGCAGTTTATAATAGGCAACCAAATGTCATCAAAACAGGAGAGCGTCAGGTTTAAATTGGTGATTCTCTGGGAGATGATGCAAAAGCGCCAAAATAGGCCACGCCCTACGCGTTTCGTCATAGGGACGTCAACTGGAGCGTCACGCTAATCGGAAAACGGGTCTCAGACCTGCTTCTGATTGGCCGGATTGAGGATCAGTGTTACAACAGCGTATATGCATTCACTGTTGTAACACCTAGGTGGGCTCATGGCGCAATGCTCTTCACTCTGAGCCCACCCTATTTTGAAGCCTATTATAGCCTATGACTCTAATCAGGTGCTTTAAAAAAACACCCCACCACTGTAATTAACGTGCCCACTGTCCTGAAAGGGGCCGAATGCCTGAATTGGGGGTGGCTGTGGCGTCCATGGATAGATTCATGCTATGCATGAATCTATCCATTATTCATATAGGCCTAGGGGGTGGCGTTGAGAGAGGGGGCGGACTCCGGGCGCCCCTAATGGACGAGTCACCACTTAACCTTTTTCATGAGCTATTGAAACTACATTTGACAAACCCTTAATCTATCATCCCCCCATTATAAGGACAGTACCACAAATTATCCCTCAGCTATTTCCGTTATACATACTGGATGTTTGCCAGAATTTCATATTATTCATTTAAAATTTCTTTCATGCCTATATCCTAGATGAACAAGAAAAGGAGGGGAGGAGGGGAGTGTTCATGTGTGTGCTAGAACAATACATTTGTTAACCTCATACGAGTGGTACGTGGCTCCAAATAGACTATTTAGGCTTTACATTTTTTTTATTATATGCAATGTTTGAATTGCCCATGTTTCTGACAGTTTTACTTTAAAGAAAACATGTCCAAATAAAAACATGGGGAAGTCCTGTTGCTGACTTGTTTTTGAAACTGTGTGCTTCAGAGCGGTCATGCCATCGTTTCTACACTACTTAATGGGCCACTGATCTGGAAACCACATCTGTAGGTCGGGTGATATGCACATGACTTGCTCCAGGTCATTAACTCATCAAGTAATAAAAAGAGGTAGGGATGACAGCCTTAGAGCATGTACCTACAAAAATAAGTCAGCAATGGCAGCTCCTATGTTTGTCATGACAGGATCTTTTTAAAGGGAATTGCCGTGTTAGAATATACAAATTGCTTTCTTTGACAAGTACGTTTGTGGGCATGACAGAATGATCACACAGATCAAAATTTTAGTTAATAAACTATTTGACATATGGACACATAACTGCATATAGAACAGCTGTTTGATAATGCAAGGACCTTTACAAACATTAATAAGATTAAACCAGGGTGAAGACAAAGACTAGTGCGTGTATGTGTGTGTATGTATATATATATATATATATATATATATATATATATATATATATATATATATATATATAGATGTAGCCTGTAATTTTAGCTCCAGGTTTGATCTCCAACCTCAGCAGGAAGCTGAACTACTGATCTCCTTACAAGTAAATTCAGTCATAGACGTTGCTGTATACTCATTAGCAAAGATATCGGGGGAGGGGGATGCATGCAAATGTGGTTGATGATTCTAATAATAATTAAAAGCACAACATGTTCAATATCAGATTGTTATGGCGATGCAATGCTAATTCTTAACCCGTTAACAGAGATTTTGCAATACACAGTAATTGCTCAGATATATTTGCTGTTAATTAAAAATGATTATTTTGAGCCAATAGCCTATCATGTGATGGTGTCATAAACTTCGCTTACAGGCGTGTGTGATAGGCTACATTTATTTCTCTTTGTTTTAATGAATTGTAGATAAATAGTCATTCATATAGATGTTTGGGAAATCCTGGTTCAGGGATATGTAATTGAAATGCTCATTGTTGCTAACAAGTATTTTCCAGCATGTTGACAAAACATTACAACTCATTTCGGCCATTGTTTTCTTTAAAAAAAACATAATCCTTTCAGCCCTGGTTCATATTGATTCGATTTGACATGTCAAATCGCATGCCAAATCGGCGGCTATTGCCCACAATAGAACCGTCCAAATCGGTGCGACTTTGCGCGCCGCACAGATTCCAAAAAGTAGTTTCTGTACTACTTTTGGCGATTTCAATAGACATCTGTGCAGGAAACCGCACAGATGTCTCTGAAATCGTCAGACTGACACGCGGGAATGAAATGGTGCGAGTACAGCTGAACTCGCCTGATTTCAATCCCGCAGCAGTGTGAACCTGGGCTCACTGTACACCTGCTAAAACTAAGTGGGGTGATTTAGTAAAACTGGAGAGTGCAAAGTCTGGTGCAGCTCTGCATGGTAGCCAATCGGCTTCTAACTTCACCTTGTTCAATTAACCTTGGCAAAAAAAACAAAAACCTGGAAACGAAATGGTTTCTGTGCTGAGCTGCACCAGATTTTGCACTCCAGTTTTAATAAATCAACCCCAGTGAGTCAAGTAAAAATATTGTGGCTGTTTCAAATCATGTAAGCATAAGATTTGCTTTTTTCTAAAAAAAAAAAAAAAAATCACACAAAACATACATACTTACTCCAGTGTTTCAAACTGTTCCAAAAGTGACCTTTTAATACTATCCCAGATGAAAAGTCATCAGCAGCCATTCAGAGCAGATGATTAGAGCTGCGGCTGTAGCTGGCTTCTCTATGCAGCTACAATGCTTCTCTAAGCAGATATAAATTGCTGACATGATCATCAGCAGCTATGTTATAAGATTATAAGTGTAGTAGCTACTGAAGATGGCATAACTAACAAGTGAATAAAAAAGGCATATTGCAACATTGAAAATGTTCATTATACATACAGACGTAGATTGTTTTTTAAATAAAAGGAGCAATCTCTTCATTAGCCAAGCTGGGGAAAAAGTTGCATTGTATCCAGCTATTCACATACCATGAACAGCTTTTTCTTCGCCCACTATTCTTGATAAGAGATCTACCCATCTTTGCATTACCGATTGTTTTTTGGAAGCTACGAATTTGAATGTTAAGCTATTTATTGTCTAGACAAATTTAATATTGTTCTTTTATCTTTTTTTTTTTTTCCAGTGCTGATTTTGATGAGATTGAACTGCTGTATTCGCTGTGTGTAGAGGGCGCAACCACAAAACGTCTGTAAATTCTATGCTGCAGGTTTACCTAACCTGTAACTTAACAGTTGTTATATTTTGTTTATATATATATATATATATATATATATATATATATATATATATATATATATATATATATACTTACCAGGTGCATTTTGGATGTCCACCTGAGACAACAATCCAATAGTTACTCCTAGGTTTTCTTAAAGGATAACTGTACTTTTAGCATATTTATCCTTTAAATATGTCTCTTCCGCAGCCCTTCATCTCATTTCTTTATACTTACCTGTCAATGTGAACCCTGTTGGGAGCCCCACATCTTCTCCAATGAAAGTCTCCTAGCCTGGTTCTGATTTCATTCTCGATTCCTTTGGCAAGGCCATCACTTATTTGTCCCAAGGGTGGACAGATTTTAGGAAAGAAAGGAGTTTCTTCTGCAAGAGGCTTTGTGGCTCCCAGCAGGCACAAGCTAACATCTTGGAAAAGTGGCGACATGTTAAGGAGACCGGTCAACCCTGCCTTGTTATTGTGCACTGAATGACCGATCGCCCCATTGCCCAATTCAGTAACCTCCCCTCTCCCAGCCTCTCCTTTTTCGGCCTCTCTGCTTAGCACATCATCATCCCTCAGTTCTTAGTTGCCAAGGTACTGAGAATGCCATAAGCAAACTTTATTGTTATTGCTGGGGCAGACTGCAAAACTGGTCCCTGATGATGCACTGCATGTGCAAAGCCTGAGGGCTCTTGGGTGTAGTTATTCAAAAGAAATTAATCTTTCAACTGTTGTTAAAATAATTTGATCAACGAAAGAGATATTAGAGTCTGCAGGGCACCCAGCCTCACATCTTATTCATGTAGGGGCCCTGCTGATCCCTCTTATATGTGGCTGCTAATAGCAGGTCTTTCCTCGATTATAAAAAACAAAAGAGCAAATAATTCATATATGTGTAAATTAATAACTTTGTGCACAGACCTAAAAAAACGTAAGCAAGCTGAAAATGATTAAATCGCCATGGAACTGTGTGCTGCACTAATACATGCTCTAAATGTGATACTCCATACCATATAGGAATCAAACAACAAAAAACAAAATATTCACTTACATACATCAACAGTGTATCAATATAAATGTGAAACATCTCCAAAAATACCTTTTGTGCAAGTTTGTGAAAAAAAAGATTAAAACAGTCCATACCATCGTGAGTTAATATAACGTACTCTCCACTTGAGACCTTCCCTGACGCCTCCCGGACACGCGCTCTCCTTATATATTTTACCTTCATCCTAAAGGTCAAAAATAAGCATGTTTCTTTAAATCCAGGCACAGTATAAACCCGAATCAATTGAGCCAGCATTGTCCCTCATCGAAAATAACTCCGTGTGTATCTCTCCAGGACCAGAAAGCAGGCAGATTGTCCTACCCAGGCACTCAGATGCATAGCAGGCCATAAAGCTCAAGGAAAACAAAGGAAGGACATAGTGCTCACCTACAAATATTTAATAATTAAAATCAAGTAAAGTAATGCACTCATATAAATGCTCATATGAACACAGTAGAAAAAGCCTCTATGTCAGGACATAAAACCAAGCAGCGCTGTCCTTGTGTATTTCTCAATAGAACGCCCACCAACCAGCAGCAAAACTCATCCAGCCCTCTTATTTTTGGAGTTATTTTGACATTTATATTGATACACTGTTGATGCACTGTATATAAGTAAACAGTTTTTTGTTGTTTGATTCATATATGATATGGAATATCATGTTTTGGGGCATTTATTAGCACATAATTCTATAGTAATTCATAAATATGTTTGGTCACACTGATCTAATTGTTTTAAGTTTTGTCAGTGCGTTTAATGCTTTGTATGTTGCTTTTCTAGAATGGTATTTTTGTATAATTTGTTAAATAAATATATTTCATTTACATGAACAAAAAGTAATATTATTTTTTTGTGGACGTAGAGAGTATGTGTATATGTATGTATGTATGTGTGTGTGTGTGTGTGTGTGTGTGTGTGTGTGTGTGTGTATATATATATATATATATATATATATATAATATATATATTTTTTTTTTTTTTACATATTAGTGTGCAAAAGTCTTAGGTGTGAAAAAATGCTGTGAATTAAGAATGCTTTCAGAAATAGAAGTGTTAATTAATTTACTTTCCATTTTGTTAAATAATAAAAAATTAACAGAAGACCAATCCAAATCAAATCAATATTGGCGTGACCATCTATTCCCTTCAAAAGGGCATCAATTCTTCAGTTCTTCTAGGTATACTTGCACACAGTTTTTGAAGGCACTCGACAGGTAGGTCTTTCCAAACATCTTGGAGAACTAACCACAGATCTTCTGTGGATGTAGGCTGCCTCAAATCCTTCTGTCTCTTCATGTAATCCCAGACAGACTCAATGATGTTGAGATCAGGGCTCTGTGGGGACCAAACCATCACTTCCAGGACACCTTGTTGTTTTTTACACTGAAGATGGTTCTTAATGGCATTGGCTGTATGTTTGGTGTTGTCCTGCTGTAAAATAAATTTGGGGCCAATCACAATGATGATATGGCATGATGGATAAGTACAGTGGATCCAGAATTTTTTCACAGCGCTTCACTTTTTCCACATTTTGTTAAGTTACAGCCTTATGCCCCGTACACACGGTCGGATTTTCCGACGGAAAATGTGTGATAGGACCTTGTTGTCGGAAATTCCGACCGTGTGTAGGCTCCATCACACATTTTCCATCGGATTTTCCGACACACAAAGTTTGAGAGCAGGATATAAAATTTTCCGACAACAAAATCCGTTGTCGGAAATTCCAATCGTGTGTACACAAATCCGACAGACAAAGTGCCACGCATGCTCAGAATAAATAAAGAGATGAAAGCTATTGGCCACTGCCCCGTTTATAGTCCCGACGTACGTGTTTTACGTCACCGCGTTTAGAACGATCGGATTTTCCGACAACTTTGTGTGACCGTGTGTATGCAAAACAAGTTTGAGCCAACATCCGTTGGAAAAAATCCTAGGATTTTGTTGTCGGAATGTCCGAACAAAGTCCGATCGTGTGTACGGGGCATTATTCCAAAATTGTTTAAATTCATTATTTTCCTAAAAATTCTATAAAACCATACCCCATAATGACAACGCGGAAAAAGTTTGTTTAACCACTTCCATACCGCCGTTATATGACGTCCTCGGCTTTCAGTGGAGATATCTGAATGATGCCTGCAGCTACAGGCATCATCCAGATATCGTTTTTTAGAGCCAGCGATTCTGAGCACAATAAGACGATCATAGCAGCTGTTCAGCCAATTGATCATTCTTAGCGGCAATGGGAGGGGACACCCCCCCTCCCGCCGCCCTCCGGTGCTTCTCTGGGCTCTCCCACGCGATTGGGGACACTGAGAACGAATCGCCCATCACCGGAAGAGATGCATAGAGATTTTCAAGGGACAGATGGTCCCTAGCAATCTCTATGATCCTCGGAGGCCCGGGCGCGACGTTATTATGTCACGTCTGGGCCGCACAAGTAAACAAAGCCAAGCTCTCGGCTAGAAAAGCATCAGATCGTCAATTTTTTTTGATCTGATGCTTTCCAGCCTGGAGGAGAGATGTGGGGTCTTATAGACCCCACATCTCTCCCTAAAAAGGACCTGTCACGTACCATTCCTATTAGAAGGGATGTTTACATTCTTTGTAATATGAATAAAAGTGATCAAATAAAAATTTGTTAAAGGGAAAGTGTAAAAAAAAATTTTTTTAAATAAAGTGCCCCGTCCCCGCGAGCTCGCACACAAAAGCAAATGCGTACGTAAGTCGCACCCGCATATGTAAACGACGTCCAAACCACACATGTGAGGTATCACCGTGAACGTTAGAGCAAGAGCAATAATTCTAGCACTAGACCTCCTCTGTAACTCTAAACAGGTAACCTGTGAAGCAGTGAAGTGTCAGAATTTGTGCGGTATGGAAGTGGTTAAAATCTTTGTAAATTTATTAAAAATAAAAAGCTAAAAAATCACATGTACATAAGTACATGTCTTCACAGTCTTTGCCATGACACTCAAAATTGAGCTCAGGTGCATCCTGTTTCCACTGATCATCCTTAAGATGTTTCTACAACTTGATTGGAGTCCCCCTGTGGTAAATTCATTTGATTGGACATGATTTGGAAAGGCACACACCTGTCTATAAAAGGTTCCACAGTTAACAGTGCATGTCAGAGCACAAACCAAGCTATGAAGTCTAAGGAATTGTCTGTAGTACTCCGAGACAGAATTGTATCGAGGCACAGATCTGGGGAAGGGTACAGAAACATTTCTGCAGCATTGAAGGTCCCAATGAGTACAGTGGCCTCCATCATCCGTAAATGGAAGAAGTTTGGAACAACCAGGACTCTTCCTTGAGCGTGCCATCCGGCCAAACTTAGCGATTGGGGGAGAAGGGCCTTAGTCAGGGAGGTGACCAAGAACCATATGGTCACTCTGAGACCACTCTGGTCACTCTGAGACCATGAGAAACAAAACTCTCTGGTCTGATTAAACAGAGATTGAACTCTTTGGCTTGAATGGTAAGCGTCATGTCTTGAGGAAACCAGGCACCATTAATTACCTGGCCAATACCATTCATACAGTGAAGAATGGTGGTGGCAGCATCATGCTGTGGGGATGTTTTCAGCGGCAGGAACTGGGAGACTAGTCAGGATTGAGGGAAAGATGAATGCAGCAATATACAGAGGCATCCCTTGATGAAAACCTGCTCCAGAGCGCTCTGGACCTCAGACAGGGGTGAAGGTTTATCTTCCAACAGGACAATTACCCTAAGCACACAGCCAAGATAACAAAGAAGTGGCTCTGGGACAACTCTATGAATGTCCTCAAGTGGCCCAGCCAGAGCCCAGACTTGAACCTGTTTGAACATCTCTGGAGAGATCTGGAAATGGCCGTGCACCGACGCTTCCCATCCAACCTGATGGAACTTGAAAGGTCCTTCAAAGAAGAATGGGAGAAACTGCCCAAAAATAAGTGTGCTAAGCTTGTAGCATCATACTCAAAAAGACTTGGGGCTGTAATAGGTGCTTCAACAAAGTATTAAACAAAGGCTGTGAATACTTATGTACATGGGATTTTTTATTTTTAATAAATTTGCAAAGATTTCAAACAAACTTTTTTCATGTTGTCATTATGGCGTATTGTTCGTAGAATTTTAAGGAAAATAATCAGTTCAAACCATTTTGGAGTACGGCTGCCACATAAAAGAATGTGGAAAAAGTGAAGCGCTGTGAATACTTTCTGGAGGCACTGTATCTGCCTGCATTTCTCAACATTGAGGACACCACTGGTCCTGACCAAATCTCCAACTCCATTTGCAAAAATGCAGCACCAAACTTGCAAGGAACCTCCAACATGCTTTATTGTTGCCTGCAGCCATTCATTATTGTACTGCCCTCCAGCAAACAAGCGGCCTCCTGCTACAGCCAAATATTTCAAATTTTGACTCATCAGTCCAGAGCACCTGCTGCCATTTTTCTGCACCCCAATTCCTACGTTTTTGTGCATAGTTGAGTTGAGGAGGAGAGCACAGCTGACCGCTGCCTGTGAAATTTCACTCACTCTTTCTGTTCCCTTAGAAACCGTCCTGCAATCTGTAGTGACGTCAGCCATGCTTGCGCATTCCATAGATTCTTTAACGGCATGCTATGTTTGCCGTTTCACTATTCTCTCCATGCCATTGACTTTCATTGAAAACGGCACAGAGAAAGAAGCCTTGCGATGCTGTGCTCTCATCCTCTCCTTCCTGGTTCTCCCCCTTGTGACTGTATAAGATGTTACACAGGGGGAGTGAACCAGAGCAGCACAGAGAGTGATTTGCCGTCAGCAATGGCTTAGCTCGGTTGCCGTAGTAATGGCAATCGAGATAGAGGCTTGGTTTCAACTTGGACAGGAAAACAAAGTATGGGCAGAAATGATGTCCACAAAAGATTCATCAATCAGTAGTAAGGATGGCGCGGCCAGTACCCGAAAGAAACTAAATTTTAAAAAAGTGAAATAAGGTATTTTACAGCCTCATTTTTGTTATATTCAAATGTGTGTGGCTTACCAATACATTCCAGGATCATTATAGTTAAAAAAAAAAAAAAAGAAAAAACGTACGGGGTTTACTTTCTCTTTAAAACTGTATGAGAATTCACCATCTTTTAGTAGCTTCTGCCAATTGTTTACAAAGTGTATAAACTGTGCTAACAGTCACCATGTTGTTGGAGACTTTTATTACGGCCCATATATAAAGGGGATTAACATAGCAAAGTTTTCATAGAGTACCCTAATAGAGACTTTAATGCAAGCTATGTTATTTCAAGACTAGCAAAAGTTGCCTCTACATTGAATGGGATAAAATACCAAATTCATTAAAAACGTCCTAGTGGTATAAATGTACAATACCATGTACAGAGCAGTCGAGGTAATGTACACTATAACATAGCATATATAGTTAGCGGTTTAGTTTGGCATACCTAATGTATATCACGCCATATAGCATGTGCACTACATTACATCAGGGAACCATTACAGTTATGGTTTGAGGAAAAGTTTTGCTGTATGCAATTTTCATAAATAATAATTAATGAAAATTGCATACAGTGTGGCTCTTGTTATATATTTAGTTTTGGTATATGCACAGAGTATCTGACACTTTGTGAGTAGCTGCTTTTTATTTGTGTTAAAGATACACTGTTGCGTTGGTGGGTATATATACTTTGGTTGAGGAAAAGTTTGCAATTTCAGTAGTGGTCAGTAAAGTTCCCCTGATGTTGGTCATTACTTACCTGCTAGTCTGGTGCTGCTCAGATGTATCAATCTACTCAGACTGCAGATCCAGTCAGTTGGTAGCCGGAGGAGGGCTCAAAGTTGCCACCTTGCTCAAGGTCCTATTTGGTTTTAATCTTACTCTGGTGTTTGCACTACTGAGTTACATAGTTGGTAGGGTTGAATAAAGACACCAGTTTATCCGGGGGCGTGTCCTGGATGGCGAGGAGATAGGATGTGTGAGAGTGAAGCTCCACTCGTGGTAGATCCTGACACAGAAATCCTGAACTTCTAAAACCGATTCTTTACTTCAAAAACCGAGAGAAATAATACAGCCTATCCTCCACAACATGTCCCCACCGAAGAGGAACAATACAGCCTCCTCGTCTCTGGATAGATACCGGAGGACAGAGCGGGACCCTGAGGAGCAAGATGGCGCCTCGGCTGCAGCTCATGCGGCTTCCCATACAGAGCATGAGGCAGCAGACACAGTAAAGGTCCTGGAGGCTATTTCCTTATGCCAATCCACACTCACAACAAAGATAGAGGCGGTGAAGGTGGACATCTCACTACTGAGACACGACATGACCAAACTCCGGGAGCAGGTCACAGAGGCAGAAACCAGGCTCGGGCGGGCGGAGGACACACTGTACCCTCTGCAGCACTCTCAAGAGGATCTGCAACGCCAAGTACAACAACTGGCACAGAAACAAGATGACCTTGAGAATCGGGCCCATAGGTCCAATCTCCGGTTTATCGGTCTCCCGGAGGGATCTGAGGGCCCCGATCCTGCCACCTTTTTGGAGAAACTGCTGATTGCAACATATGGCAGAGACGCCTTCTCAGCGACATTTGTGGTGGAAAGGGCCCACCGCATGCCAGCCCGCCGTCCACCTGAGGGAGCACCGCCGCGTACGTTTATAGCGAAGCTACTAAATTTCAGAGACAGAGATGCGGTCCTAAGAATGGCCAGAGTTAAGGGGAACATTCCCTTTCAATCGGGCTTTGTATTAGCGTTCCCCGACTTTCTGCAGAGGTCCAGAAACAGCGTGCAAAATTCTCGGAAGTCAAACGCCGCCTCAGAGTGCATCACATAAAGTACGCAATGCTGTTCCCTGCTCGTCTCCGGATAACTGGTGAGGATCGCGTACATTCCTTTGAGGATCCGGCGCAAGCCTCGGCATGGATTGATCAACGAGACGCGGAGAAGAATCGTCCCGCCTAACGGTAACCCCTGCAAGATGTAATACGTTAGTGACAGTGTTACCTCTGCTACACAGACCCATTCGGCCTGTGTAATATTCATTCCTCCCAATGAAGCCTGACACCTATAACGCATTCTTGTTACTGGTTTGTTGTTATAGCGGGACCATGGTTAAGTTTTCAGTTTCTGGTACCAGACATCCCGCAAATAGCTTGTTAGCAGGCACTGTGTAGTATCCATTTGAACTTCCCTCCCAAGACCCCTCTTATGGACTCCTACGCTTGAACTGTCTGGGCCAGTTAAAGGTCATTCATGCGCTAAGTATATATGACTGGAGACTATACTTACCCTGGAGCGAAGCATGGGGGTTTTTTCCTCTTTCCTCTATTAATCCAGCATAGTGTGCCCACTGCCATGGTTCTGGAGGGAGGGGAGGGAGGCAACCCCCCTTTTTTTTTTCCCCCCACGATAGATATTGTATGGTATTGGATATTGGTTCTTAAAAAGTATAATTCTTTGTTATAATTACCACATCGGGGCGAACGATCAAATTTGTGTGGTTCACTGACAGTGTTCCGCTGCAGGGACTGCACCTATTTTACTGTCAATCTCACAACCAGAGATTGTTCGCCCCCATTAGGAAACTGTTAAGCTGTAACCGGCGCTGCCCTATAGGCTTCTGCCGGC
Organism: Aquarana catesbeiana; assembly: GCF_042186555.1. NCBI lineage: Eukaryota > Metazoa > Chordata > Amphibia > Anura > Ranidae > Aquarana > Aquarana catesbeiana. The sequence continues at coordinate 104,782,617 of NC_133330.1, forward strand.
GACAGTATGTTTAATGTGCATTACACATCTTTGTTTGAAAGATATGTTCTCCAAATGTAACAGCACAAGTTTTGGGAATGATGCCCCAGCCATGTTTGGGAGGCTGAGGGTAGGGAGGGGGGTTAGGGGAAGTTTTATGTTTAGGTTAAAGAACAAGATCAATGAAGTACTAAACAGTATGGTGGAGTTCTGTATTTGGCGCCACACAAGGGCGCGCTGTAAAATCATCTTCACATTAATATGGAGTGTGGAGGTATGTGCCCTAGGATCCACCCCGCAGCTGCTTCCATTGCACTTACCACTAGATATGCATGGCTAATATAAAATTCCTTACCTGGAACGTAAGGGGGCTCCAGGACAAACTCAAACGCACAGCAGTCTTCAGCTGCCTTAAATCCTATAGAGCAGATATAACCGTGCTGGTTGAGACACACGTAACTTCAACTCGCACTGAAGCGCCCCTGGATAGGCTGGGCATATCATGCCACACATACTCCATACTCCCGGGGGGTGTCCGTCTTAATAGCCAAAAACACCCCATTTGTAATTATCTCAGTACAAACGGACCCACAGGGTAGATTTATTTTTTTGCACTGTACCTTAGGGGGCACACAATACCTGATTATGGCATTTTATATTCCCCCTCCCTATAATTCCACCTTGATTACAGAAGGACTTCTATACATGGCGCAACACCCCAATATTCCTGCTATTTGGATGGGGGATTTTAATGTGATATTGAACCCCAAAATGGACAGACTACAGCTGAGTCAGAACACTCACCTCCCTAGTACCACTCGATTTAGTCGCACTCCTGAAAGAATTTTCACTAACTGACACGTGGCGATATAAACACCCAAATACCCAGGCATATTCTTGCTTTTCGGCAACACACTCCTCCCTGTCTCGTATAGACTTTATCTTAATCTCTGACGTATTACTCCCATTGCTATCAGACTCTGGCTATCACACTAGATCCCTCTCTGATCACGCTCCTTGCTGGGCCACATTGATCTTGGCCCCCAAAACGGGACCCCACACATGGCGCCTTCATCCCTTTTGGCTGTCTGCATTGCAAGATCAAGAGGACATAACCAAGGAATAGCAATTCTATTTTAATATTAACAGGGACACAGCCTCAGTGGGCATGGTATGGGAGGCGTTTAAATTACATGTCCGCACCATTCTATCCTCACGAATAAATAGACTGAAAGCTTCCTCTAAATTAGTAATTCAACAAGCAGCCGAAAAATTAGAAGTAACAACGAGTGAGTTTCAAGCAAACCCCACACAGGCCAAAGCATCTGAGCTTAAGCTCCAAACCCGTATTTTAGACCAACTACAATTCGAAAAGGCTAAACAGAAACTCTTCTTTCCTAGACAGCGGGTATTTGAGCAGGGAGAGCGGGCGGGTAAATTGTTGGCATTTCTGGCCCATCAAGATACTAGTCCTCCAGTGGTGGTTACCTTGATAAACTCAAATAACGAACTGATCTCAGATCCTTCGTTGGTTGCAGAGGAATTTCAGAGGTACTATACTGACCTATATTCCTCCAAGGTAACGGCTACTATACAAGAGACTCAGGCTTTTCTCCAGAATATCACCTTCCCCCAAATTTCCGAATCCCAATTGAATGACCTAGAAGCCCCTCTCACTATGGATGAAATTGCAGCGGCAATAGCATCTCTTGCACCAGCTAAGTCCCCTGGTGGGGACGGTATACCATTAGACTTCTATGCATCTTACTCAGATGTCTTAGTCCCTGAACTACTGAAATTATATAATCATATCTTTGAATCTGAATCGCTTCCTGAATACCTTAGCCAGGCAGTAATTATAGTACTCCCTAAGCCAGGTAAAAACCCTCATCTTCCGGAATCCTACCGCCCAATTTCACTTTTACAAGCGGACATAAAAATTTTGGCCAAAGTGTTAGCTATCCGTCTTAACCGTAGTATTTTGTCCCTCATTCACCCTGATCAGACGGGGTTCATGCCTGGTAAGAATACAGCCATGAATTTACGCCGCTTACATATGAATATACAGGCTGAACATGAGAATATGGGAGATAGAGCGATAGTGGCATTAGACGCCGCCAAGGCGTTCGATTCAGTGGAATGGGTATACCTATGGGAATGTCTAAAAGGGTTCGCATTTGGTCCATGTTTTATAAAGTGGGTAAAGATATTATATTTCTCCCCGAAAGCCAGGGTGGTCGTAAATGGGCGGACGTCTGACCCCTTCCCACCGGAACGTGGAACTCGTCAAGGTTGCCCATTGTCCCCCCTTTTATACGCCTTGGCGGTTGAACCTCTCGCTATATCCCTTAGGTCGAACCCAAACATACGCGGTCTACGTGTGGGATCTTTATAAGAAACATTGAGTCTGTATGCTGACGACATGCTCCTCTACCTAGAGGACACTGGTCCGTCTCTCCAAGCAGCTCTTTCGACCATTGAGGAATTTGGAAACCACTCTGGACTAAGCATGAATTGGTCCAAGTCCCAAATTTTGCCCTTAGACCCGTCACCCCCCACATGCAATTCGGCCTCCCTTCCCCTGCAAAGGGTCGCATCTATAAAATACTTAGGAGTGGAAATTACTAAAGAGCCCTCAGAATACATTATCAATAACATTGAACCACTCTTCTCATACTTAAAATCCCGCACGCAATCCTGGGCAAGACTTCCTTTAGGAGTAATGGGGAGAATCAACCTTTTTAAAATGATTCTACTTCCCAAGTTTCTTTATATGTTATGGAACTCACCAGTAATTATTCCCCTAAAGATTTTTAAGACAATAGACAAGATCATTAATTCGTTACGTTAAAAACCCCACCTCCTCAGGTGGGACTGCTCTCCCCGACCTCCACACATACTACATAGCTGCACAGCTCTCACACTTTTACTACAAACATAAAACAGATGACACCAGATACCACACTTTAATATGTAAAGAGCCGAACAATGTCACTCATTCCCCCTTACAGGTACTATTTAGGGGTGGGAGAGGAAGGAGGGGTGGAGACGGTCGAAATCTACTACTCCTTCAACACAAATACATCTGGGAAGTTGCACTTAAATTAACGAGCGCCGATTTCTTCCTCTCGCATACGCCTCTATGGCATAACCCTCAGATGGGGGAACTGCTATCCATACCAGGCCGCCAAGGGGATACTGTACCTTTTCCAGGTAATTACACCTTTCGGTGTAAGACACTTTCAGACTCTCCAAGAGGAGTTTGACCTTCCCCCCCACATGTTTTTTAACTATGTGCAGCTGAGGCATGCACTCCGAACTCAATTTGTAAATGGATTCCCTAACACGCAAATGATACCTCTAGTGGATGTGGTTACAGGGTCGAACCCAGACAAATTAATATCCTCTTTTTATACTATATTGCGCACAAGATCGATAGCAAGAATCACAGACACAGCCAGAATTCGATGGGAAGATGATGTGGGCCCCATAGATGACTCCGACTGGGACAAAATATTAGAAAATGTCAAAAAAACATCCCCTAAAATATCCGAGCGTCTGACTCAGTTGTACGTAATCCATAAGTCCTACCTCACACCATCCAGAATAGCCAAATTCTCTTCAAGTCAGAACCCGAACTGCCCGAGATGCTCGAGTGGTCCGTGTTCATTCTTCCATCTACTATGGTCATGCCCAGACATTCAAAATTACTGGGCACAAATTATAAAATTCTTACATGACCATATGGGCTCCCCAATTTCGCTTAACCCTAGGCCGTGTTTACTGGGGCTATTCCCAGACGCTGACATGGACAAGTATCTAGCTTCCTTCCTTGACGAAACTTTATTCTGCACCAGAAAACTAGTCGCTAGAAGGTGGATGAGGACTGCTTCTCCTACCATTCAGGAATGGATTGGAGAAATAAATGCAGCATTACCATATAAGAAGGTGATATATAGACATAGGGGGTGTCCAGCCAAATACAACAAGGTCTGGGATAGGTGGCTTAACAATACTAATACATGCACGGAATGATTAATGGTGATAGCTCACACAATGTCTAACGTTACCAAGCCCTACCATTTAATGAGCTAGAAGACGATATTTTAGGCATTAATGCTGTGGACCCTGGGAAGGCACTTGTTAATTGTATATTTTAAAACTAAAATAATTGATGAAGTGATTGCTTGTACATTTTAGTATGCTGCCTATAGGAGTTACCTGATTATGGGAAGTATTAATTCCCGCCAGTCTTCTGTGTTTTTTCTTTTTCATTTATGACTCTGAACTCTTTGTACCATACCTGTACGAATTACTATTTGAAATAAACTTGTTCTTTTAAAAAAAAAAAGACACCAGTTTATCCAGTTCAACCTGAGAGTGTCTGTGACTTCTATAAAAGAGGGATTTTGGACGCCCGTAGTAAGGAAAGACTGAAAATGATGGTCCAGACCTTGGGTGTACCTGGTCTAAGTAAGCGAATACTATGGTTAATCTTGTCAGAGGGAGTCAATTGACATCATTGTTTGTTCTGTACGATGGCTTGCCAGAGACTGTGATGGCAGTCAAATGAGTAGAAGGCTGAGTATTGTGGAGCTGCACACAAGGATAAATTTCCTGTTCATTGAGTTACTTGAACTGTGTAGTACATGTCTTTTTGTTTCTTGCAGAGAGACTGCCTATGTTTGATTCTGCAAGTAACCAGCCTGAACCATGTGTGGACTCAATATACAAACTTTTTCCAAACAGCAGGACTACTTTAAAGTGAACCAAGCTATGGACCTTCAAATGTTTACATATTCCTAACAAGCAGTAAATTAGCTTTAAAACAGCCCTCATGGATCTCTATGGCTGCAGACCCCATGGAGCAATTAATCCTCAAAGTTTACAGCAGAATCAATGAAGTCCTTGTCTATGCCAGTTTAGTTTAGTAGTGACTACTGCTGAGGTACTCCCCAGCTTTTTGCATAGGTTCACATTGGAGCGATTTGTAATGCGATTCGAGAGATGTGGAAAATAGGATTGAGTGCTAACTAGGGTTGTCCCGATACCGATACTAGTATCGGCACCGATACCGAGCATTTGCCCAAGTACTTGTACTCGGGCAAATGCTCCCCCCGATACCTTGAGAGTCAGCAGTGATCGGTGCGTGGGGGAGTTACAAGCTTCTCCCCCCGCGGCTTTCAGCTTCTTTAGTGACATACAGCGGTGATCGGTGCTTGTAACTCCCCCACACGCGATCACTGCTGACTGTCACCGCATCCTCCATGCCCCCTCCGTTCCGCTGTCTCTCTCTCTTCCTCTGTCCCCCTCCGTTCTGCTGTCCCTCTCTCTTCCTCTGTCCCTCTCCGTTCTGCTGTCCCCCTCCGTTCTGCTGTCTCTCTCCATGTCCTCCTCCTTCCTTTGTGAATGGACAGAGTCAGCTGACTCTGTCCATTCACATAACTGAAACATTGTAACCTCCTGTGATTATGATGTCTCAGTTTATGAATGGAGAGGAGCCGCTGTCTTCTCTTCATTCATTCTCAGTGCAGCTGAGGCTGCAGAGAAAGGGACTGGGGAATCTCTATCCTTGGTCTCTTTCTCAAGGGGGAGATATCAGGGGTCTGTTAAGTCCCCTGATATCTCACCAAAGCCCCCCAACAGGGCTGATCAAAAAAAAACACATATTGCAATAAATAATAAAAAAAAATATTATTGTAAAAAATAATACAAATGTAAATAAAAAAAAACACACAGACACCGTTCACCCCCCCCCCCCCTAAAAAAAAAAAAAGAAAAAAAAGAAAGCATTGTTAAAAAAGAAAAAAAAAAAAACTGTTACGTGAGATTAAAAAAAAAGTATCGGTAATCGGTATCGGCGAGTACTTGAAAAAAGTATCGGTACTTGTACTCTGTCCTAAAAAAGTGGTATCGGGACAACCCTAGTGCTAACCCATTGGGGTTTCAATACACTATTTGAAGATTTAATTCTTCACAGTGCCTGCAGCTACAGAGGTCAGAGGGCTTGATTTAGTACTCATTCAGGCTGGATGCACACTGTTGATGTGCATTACCACAAACACATTATCGTGCATTGCCTTAAGGCAGCCTAAATATTTTGAATGTGCTACCAAATCACTGCAGTGGTCATTTTCAGGGACATGCACCTGATCTGAAGCAGGGCACAACAATGTACAGATAGTTTAACTTTGCATATTGCTTTGTGATAACACACATACATTATGTTACACTGGCTAGGTGCATTGGAGTGCCATTCCAATTGAATAGCACCGCAATGCACCATTCAATGTTGTGTGTTACAGCAACATGCATTTTTATAGTTGGCTGCACATGTCTGAATTCAGTCAGCCTTATTAAAAATATGTAAATACTTAAATGTTCACAGCCTGACCATGGGTTTACTTTAAAGCGGTAGTAAGCTCTTGTTGTTTATTTTTACCTACAGGTACGCTTATAAAAAAAAGCTTACCTGTACATGCACCGTTGAGGAGATATTCTAGCGAACAGCAGCCGGGGATGTCACCAGCGGATGCACTCTGAAGGAAAGACATACCCGTGCCATTCCTTCAGAGCTGTGTGCCGTCGCCGAGACTCTCACATATGCCGGAGTGGCGTCATCGCGATTCGGCCAGTCAGACAACCTGAGTCCGCGAACCCCGAAGAAAGAAAGGGTGAAGATGGAAGCCTCTAAAGCGGTGACAGCGCCCTGCTGGAAGGCTTCGTTTTAAGGAAAGCCTTTCATAATGTGCTAGTATGTGGTGCATACTAGCACATTATGATATTACTTTGCAGGAGGAAACTTTTTTTTAGACTTTCATAGACTTTTTTTTTTTTTTTTTTTTAATCGGATCGTTTTTATTGAGAACAAAAGTAAAATTTTCTTTTTACAACAAACGTATCACATCATAGCCGGCCACATAATGCTTGCGTTCACATTGTACAAAAGGCAGCAGTTCAAAGAAGCATTGTCTAGGAAAGGTACATCCGAATCCATAATCCTTGAATTACTTTATATTGTGTGTGCCCTCATTATATCCTAACCCCCAACTCCGCTCCCAGCCCCATAGCAGGGCTATCAAGTGGTGCAGGGTTGCCACATACCCCTAAACAGCGGGGAGTGGTTTACAGTATTTGTATATATTAACCATTGGTTAAAACAAAACAATGCATTCAACCACTACAGATCTAGAAACCACCACAGTAAGTATATTCCTTCAGTTTAAATTGTACAAAGAGTGCAAGTTAGCCAGTCGGCCACATACCTCATCTGACTGGCTAACAATTTTTATGGTTAAGCAGACGATGTTGTCCTGCCACCGAGAATTTTATTTTGAACCAGGCGTAGGGAAGCTAAACCAGAAACCTCTAGCCAAGCATCCCAGATGTTTTCAAACTTCTTTGGGCTACCTCAATGCTTGTATGTCAGTTGCTCCCTTATAAGAGAGTCATTTACGACAGAAACCCATTCCGTATGTGTAGGAGGTGATACAGAGAGCCATTTTCTGGCAATAAGTTTTCTAGCTACAAATAATGCCCTGGATGGTTATATAGGTATGGGGTGTATACTGTTCCTCATCTAATAGACTTTCATAGATTTTACTACTAAGAAAGACACAGCTAGTAATTAAAAAAAAAAAAATCAATTCACATTGCAATAATTTACACAAAGATTTTATTTAGTAGAAACATTTTCTTATAGACAAAAACACAGCATAGTTTCTCTTTCACATACAATGCTACCACCCATATTTGAAAGCTGTTTTGTCACAGTTTCCATTACAATATACCGTAATTTCAATCAAATCTGTGTTGAATTTTGCCAATGGCTGACAAAGAAAAGCATCTGCATTCAAAACAATATACTTCCATACACATCCATACAAAGCTAGAACAAAGCATTAGCAAAATAGCCCTTTACGATTAAAATAAATAACTCTTCTAGCTTTTGATAAAAGGAGGACCCTGATGCTGCTACACTCTCCTTTCCCAAATTTCCCTAAAGAGATCCGGTTACTAACTTAAATTGCTATACAATATATGGAAAAATCAAATATTTTAAATGCTTGCAGCTTTTTTCTTTTGTTTTTTTCTTTTTATTAACTTTCAATGTGCTGCTGAACCTGCTAGCAAATTTTACTAGTCAGTCCCTTAGCACAGCCCGCTTTCTCTAGCCATTTCATAGCCCTCTCCTCTTCTAGAAGTATATTATTACTCTCTGTGCTGACCCAAAATCTCCACTTAGGCCTGGTTCACACCTAGGCATTTTTTAGTGCGTTTTCAAATTTGCAGAAACACACTACAGTCCATTTAATATGGTTTCCTATGGGTCATGTTCACATCTTTTCATTTTATGGAAAGGACCAGGGAATTTTTTTCTGGTTTTTGGTTCCATAGATTTTAATGGATCAAAAACGTGTATTGAATACGCAAACTGCAACCTGTATAGGTGTGAACTAGGCCTTGCATGTGCTGACTCCACTACTTACATAACCTTCTGCTGGGGCTGCTGATATCACATCTAAAATGGTGGTGTCCAGCAGCAGGAAGATTGTTATTGGTCTGGCAAAGGGGTCTTTTTAAAAAATTTTAACAGGAAAAAGTTAGTGACCCTGCCCCTAAAAAAAAAAAAAAAAAAAGCAAGCCAGACATGTAAAAGAAGACACGTTCCTTTATCTAAACCAAAAAAAAGTAATCATTTTAAAATGACCTTATTTTTTCCTAAAACTGTTCATTTTCTCGGTTTAAACATTTTATATTTTTCTATTTTCTGTTGTGAATAAAATATGGATTTATGAGATTTGCAATCTGTTTTTATGTAGATTTTACACAGCTTTTTTTCTCACAACCTTTTTGGAATTGGGGGTGTACTAGGGTTTAGTTATATATTATAGTGTATGACTAATATTTCTGGTTCCAACCAGAAAAAAATAAATCTCATTTCTTCTACAGAGAAAAAATTGGAGGGCGGCCTGCATTGGGGCCTATTCAGGCCTCTCTAGTGTGGTGCACTGTAGGAATGCTGCGTGCATTAACACATGTTAACATGCTGTTGTCCAATCATTGTGAACAGCACCCCAATGCATTAACCCAATGCACCGTTGTGCACTGCATTGGAAAAGTATGGTGCATCTGATTTTTGGTCCTTTCTGATGCGTTTTAAGCAACACACTTGAACACACTACAACAGAGAAATCTGAATGGTTCCTTATTTTCTAGCCAGTATTTCAAACTCATGATTATCTTAGTAGTTCCTGTGGATTCTTAATGTGTTTATAATATTTATAATATAGGTAAATTGCAGAAAATCAATGCAGCAACAAATACATTAAAAACAGCCTATTAGTGTAGGAAAGAATGTTAAAATTGAAGTTCGGCCAGAAATGTAAACCCATTGATCAAAACTGCAAGTCCCATGTCATGATAAATATCTGGCTCACCTGATAAACTGTTATATTTTAAACTGTTATATTTGTCTTTAACAAAGTCCAAAACAGTCCTGGAACCACTCTTTTTTCTGGTGGACCAACTAATGCCTTACTTCACTGTGCAATTTTCAGCCTGGCGTATGTACTTCCTACTTAGCTACCAGTGTAAAGCAACACACCCTGCAGGTGAGATATTGTTCTTCCTTTAAATATGCAAAGCATGCTGTTGACTGAAAACATTTGTACCGTTTGTACTTTGCACTTTGTTCTGCACTCCTGTGATCCATAGGATATAAGTATGGCCAAAATAGCTTTGACTATACTTCTCTTATAATCTTTCCCAAAGTGAAGAAGATGAAGTCTTGTTTGGAGAGAGAAATACATTATAGATACTCTGTCAGCAATATCTTTAGTTGTATGTTTATTAGTTCCATTCATATCTTTTATTTTGATAATCATCAGAATATACCTAGGGGGTTGTTTACACTTGTGGCCATGGAGCAGTAAAAATATGTGGTTGACCCACAGTTTTACTGCCCCCCAAACCAGCACAGCACCCAGAGGAGTCTGTTCATATGCTAAGGCAAAAATTATACTCCCAGTCACATTTGTCAGGCAGTGCCACTGCCAAATGAAAATGCATTCAAGTGAATGAGGCCACACTGCAATCACTGTGCAATGAATGTGATTTTTTTTGTGGTGGTGCAGCCTTTTCAGGGTTCATACAGGTGTCAACATAACTGCCCTATGAAAAGCGATCAACAGTGGACTGCTTTTCAGAGTGATGGCAAGGGCTGTCAATTGTGTAAATGAGCACAAAAAAAACAGTCAGATTACCTAATTATTATTGCTTTTATATATTTACAAACAGTGAGAAGCTTTGCAATTTAAAACCCCACAGTAACAACACAACCCAGTCTAGACTTCCAATTCCAAAGAAGACTACCTCACTGGTAGTCCATAATAAAAATATTGGAGTATTTGGTTTTCTTTATGCATTGTTTTTTTGTATATATAAAAGGTATGTACAGTATGTATTACAAATATTTTATTACACTTGACCAGTAAAAGAAAAAACAGAAAACAAGTGTACCATTTTGGCTTCATTGTGGAAGGAGTTACAGAGCACAGTTCATTAGGAGTGAAAGTGCACTGTTACTTTAAGTCCATTGCTCCATCAGCTGAAATCCTGGTCCCTTTACACTGGCATTGGAAGACTCAGTTTCTTTCCACGGAGAACTGTAAGTGCAGCAATATACACAAATCAGCCATTACCTTAAAGCATATGTGTCAATATTAAACTAAACTGTTTTTTTAACTAAACCCCCAAAAATTAGCATATTAAAAGAGAAGTAAAGGTTTTAGTTTTTTTTTCGGAATAATACTTGCCTCGGTGGATGCAGCGTCAGTCCAATGCTACATCTGTCCCCCGGCGCCTTCTGCACTGAGAACCGAGCGATCAGACATCACCGATCGCTCAGTTTTCAGAGCTCCCCGAGCAGAGAGCTGTAGACTGTCAGTCACAGCTCTCTGCTCCGTCATTGCTCATTGGATCGCTGGGCTTTTGAGGGGGCGGGGAGGCTGGCTCAGGCTCTCAGTGGTCAGGCTCTTGTGATGATGTGGTGCCTGGACAGACAGCAGTGACGTCAGCAGAGAACGGACTTCAGCTCACTCTCTGCTGAAAAAGGGTCACAGGAGTGCAGAACGAATTGCACTCCTGTGATCCATAGGGGATTTGGCTGGACTTCTTTAAATATTATAATTGTGCAATACTTATGAAATGTTTATATCTGCCCACCTTATTTATTGCAGACTCAGCTGCTAGTAAACTGTTTAAGGTCAGGTGACCTCTTACCCCCTAAAACAGCTGAAATGTCAGACTCGGACAGAGAAAATAAAGATAAACCAGGAAGAAAAAATTATCTTTAAAAAGCAAGACAGCAAAATTGTGATACATTTATACTGAATATTCAGATTCTTGCATAAACCTATTTGTGACTTTTTCTCTTTAACCACTTCAATATTGGACACTTATACCCTGTTCCTGCCTAGACCGATTTTGAGCTTTCAGCGCTGTTGCACTTTGAATGGTGAATGCATGGTCATGTAGCACTGTACCCATATGAAATGTTTAGTTTTTTTTTTTCACACAAATAGACCTTTTTTTGGTGGTATTTAATCACCACTGATTTTTTATTTTTTGCTAAAAAAAAAAAAAAGGAAAAATAGACGGAAATTTTTTGGGGGAGAAAAAAACACGTTTTTCTTTGTTTCTGTTATAACATTTTGCAAATAAATAATCTTTCTTCATAAATTTAGGCAAAAATGTTTTCTGCTACATTTCTTTGGTAAAAATAACACAAATCAGTGTATATTATTTCATCTGTAGGAAAGTTCTACAAACTATGGTATAAATATCTGGAAATTGATCAATTTTGATGTACTGACAGCCTCTCATTTCTTGAGACCCAAAAATGCCAGGGCAGTACAAATATCCCCCAAATGTCCCCTTTTTGGAAAGTAGACAGTCCAAGGTATTTAGTAAGCGGCATGTTTTTTGAAGTTGCAATCTTTTGTCAGTTTTTTGGAAAATTAAAAAAAATGTTTTCACAATTTTTGTTTTTATTTTGTACATACTGTTACCAGTGCAGTACAGCATCGTCCTATAACTGGTGTGGTGGTGATCAGGGACACTGAATGGTAACAGCATGTACCATTTTTTTTTTTCATATTTTGACCAGAGCAATACAGTGTTTCCATAGTAACTGTACTGCTGTAGTACTCTAGGGAGGTGATCAGGATTTTTTTTTTACACACTGCAATTGCTTATAGCTGTAAATTTCATTGTTCATACGCAACCATTTTTTCTGAATGAAATGTATTCAGTTAGTGTTTCCTATTGTGATTAGCCCTGTTTGTACCATGTGATTGCTGTGACCAATCACAGCAAGCAACACAAATGTACAAAATGAATGAAAGCCATCCATTGTGTATAATTGTCATGTGATTGGTCACAGCAATCATATCGTACCGCCAGCGGACTGGTACACTGATCTGTCATCGGCAATTTCTCAGGGACACAGCGGGTGACATCGCGGCACTGAGTGGCCTATGGAGCCCACGCAAGGAGTGTTCTCGGGAGGATGTCGTATGACGTCCACCCAGAACAAGAGAGCTTCCCGCTCAGCCTATAGTAAAAGCTGGCCATAGTTGCATATATTTCTTTTATACACCCAGCAAGCTACACAAAAGAAATTTAATAGGTACTTCCATCCATCATATAGCAGGCACCGCTACTACGGTAATCTCCACTAGCTTCCGGATCCAGTAATGAGTAGTTGCCCTGCTGCACTGTCTACACAAGAAGTCACCTGCTTGGCATCGGTGCCATTCGGGTAGCCCTTTGTTTTCTCTCATTGAATGTAAAATGCTCTCTGGTAGGCGGTGATGTCATGATCTTCACCTCATCCACTCAGAAAACACTTTGCTTTTTCTCAACAAATACAAAGTGTTCTCTGAATGGCACCCGTGCTGAGTGTTCAGTAAGCAGCAGTGCAGTGTCTCCGCATGGGACCTAGAAGCTAATGGGGATTACTGTAGTAGTGGTACCAACTACAGTGATTTTCATGGGCATCCAACAGGTATGGGACATACTTACCTTGGTCCAAGCTGGACCAATGGATCTATGTAAAAACTCCCATACCTGGAATTCAGCTTTAAAGGAAAGAAGGACAGAATCGTTGGAATTGCAAACCAGTCAGCTGAGAGTGAGCACTTTTGTTTCCTCCTGTTTTATGGCCACTTTTGGTGCTTTGTATTTTTTGCTAGTTTTGTGACCTCCTTACCTTTAGTTATGTAGAGGTAGAAGAAATCAAAGTAGAAGATGGTCTGCACAACTCCAGACACGACAGCTATTTGGTCATAGAAATTCTCAGTGTGGAAACGCCAAATCCAGTTGGCCAAATAGAGCAGGCGATAGAGCCCCAGGAAAAAGAGATAGTGCGTAGTGATCGATTCTGCTTCCCCTGTCTTGCTTATCATAAAAAGCTGAGGCAGAATGGCCACAGATTCCAGATAGATGGAAAAAGTCCAGAGGATCTAGGAAGAATAATATAATGGTCACAACGAAAACGATGGTTGGCATATAAAGAGATTAACAAATTTTACAATCTAATTGTAGAATTTACCACCAACTAAGTAATGCAAGTACAATATAGTGGCATATAAACTAAATTAATTGTTTTAAGTTTATCAAAAAAAAGTGAAAGGGTGAATGTAGGCACCATTACAGGCTATTACCCTTTAAAACAAATGCAATAATCAATGCTGCCAATCACCAACACATTAAAAGCAGGACACTGATGTCCAAACATCCAAACATTGCTATGATCTACACACACATCCAGCAACTCACAGTAAAGCATTAAAGATGTCTTCAATCCAAGTTGGCTTCCTTCAGATTCCAAAATCACTAATCCATATCAGGCTGAAAGCCATCATGTAATCAGATCATAACCATATTTACAGTAGTTTTAGTTGCTGCAACAGGGCCAATTCACACCAGAATCACACAGGCATGTGTTCAGCGTTCCTGTGTGATTTCTGTGCGCTCCCCTGCAGTGTGATTTGGCAGCCCATTCATTTGAATGGGCTGCAAATTGCATCAGACTGTACAAAAAGCAGCGCATGTACTACTTTTGAAAAATGTGCCACATCATGTATTCCCCTATGGGAAACCCATGAAGTATAGTGCAGAAATGGGTTAAGCATGTCCTCGAAGCAGTACCAGGTATAGAAGGCCTCGTAGCAGTAGGAAGTGCCGAGGTACCTCATTGGGCTGTAGGCTGAAGTGATGGTAAAAGTGCGATCTGTGGTGTGATGTAACATCTAGTCATCCACCTGAGCCTATGCTCTGATTTGTGGAATTTTACTGCAAATTTTGAAAAGTTTAACACTACACAAGTAAATACATTTCAAACATAAATCCTAGTTTCCTGAAAGTTTTCATTTAGAATGAATACTATTTAGAAAACCTGTAAAAAGTGAGGTTACAGTATCCAGTAAAGGGTAAACCTGTCTTACCTGTCCATCTCTCTGGTCCCTACTCAGGCATTCATGCTTAACCCGTCACAGTGGGTATACCCCCGAGGGTTCTTCTGAGTTCCATAGGGATGGACTACGGTCCTGGACCTGTATAGCAGCTTATTCAATGTGTTGCACCATATGCAAAGGTAAGTGTGCATGCAGGATAAAAAGCCAAAGAAACATTATAGACCCTCCCTATAGTGTTGGGTTTGGGTATGGCTCACAAAGTAGCAAGGGAGAAGAGGTCCAGCATCTTAGGACATTAGTAAAAAACGGAAGTCTCATAGAGTGTGGTAGGGGTATGCCCAGGAGAACGTATCCAGCAAAGTTTTTCCAGTGTCCAACCACCTGAAGGTACTAGCCTATAACCCAGTGTCTGGGAATATCCAGCCAATGCCCTGTGCTGTATGATTATAATAATTGCTTTGGCTCCCAAACCAGACTAGCCCACTAACATAAAGCACACTTTTCTGGCACACACCACATCATACATGAACTCCAGACCTGACTGCATGTGAAGCTTTAAATGTGAATAGGTCTGCTCCCTAATACACAGTTATGTGAAACTCCTGCCTCTAGTAACATCTAGTGTAGAATTAGCATTAATAGGTACAGCTATGCTGTATTAAACAGAAACCACATCCTCAGCCCCAAACTATGCATAGCTGTATTCTGAATTAAGACTTCCAACTTTAGTTAAAACAGTTGTATATCCGCTGACACTTTTTTTTTTTATATACCCCTGTAAGGCAAAAGGCATAATGAGCTAGTATGCACCGCATACTAGCTCATTATGAAATACTTACCTTAGAACAGTGGCGGAATTATAGGGGTCGCTGAGATCGCCATGGCGACCGGCCCCCTTGCTGCAGGGGGCCCTTGAGGGCCCCCTGTACACTTCGATAGGAGGAACGGCAGGGGCGGCTGAGACGAGCTAGTCAGCCGAACTGTAATCGGCACTGACTGTGCAGGGAGCTCACCAAAGTGAAAGTACAGTGCTGTGCTCTTTGTCTCCCCCTATAGTGCAGTACCCGGCAGGAAGAGCTAAGGTAAAAGTCTGACTTTTTTTTATAAGACTATCTATCTACTGTATGTGTGTTTATATGTGTGTATGTGTGTGTGAGTGTGTATGTATGTTTATGAGTGTGCATGTATGTATGTATGTGAGTGTGCATGTAAGTATGTGAGTGTGCATGTATATGTATGTGAGTGTGTATGTATGTATATGAGTTTGCATGTGTGTGTGTATGTATATGAGTTTGCATGTGTGTATGTATTTGAGTGTGCATGTATGTATGTATGTATGTATATGAGTGTGTATGTATGTATGTGAGTGTGCATGTATGTATGTATGAGTGTGCATGTATGTATGTATATGAGTGTGCATGTATGTATGTGAGTGTGCATGTATGTATGTGAGTGTGCATGTATGTATGTATGTGAGTGTGCATGTATGTATGTATGTGAGTGTGCATGTGTTTATCAGTGGCAGTGCATCCATAAGGGCACACAGGCGCCGTCCCCTCTCTTCAGCCACCCCCTCCCTCTATGACCAATGGATAGATTTATGTATAGCATGAATCTATCCATTGCCACCTCTGCCACCCCCATATTTAGGTGTCCGGCCCCTTTTCGGGCGCCAGGTGCCTGAATTACAGCGGCGGGGGATGTTTTTGAAGCACCTGATTAGAGCCATAGGCTCTAATAGGCTTCAAAATAGGTGAACTGCGAGTGCCGTGCTTGGCGCTCACAGTCCACCCAAGTGTGTTAGAAAAACGAATTAATATTCACTTTCCTAACATTGAACCCCCTCTCCACCAATCAGGTGTGCGGGTCTGTTACCCATCACCTGATTGGCTGAAACAATAGGCGCGGCTATTGGACGCCTATCAGGAGGAGAGGACGAGAGATGAAGACGGCATGAGACGCTTGGAGGACCCTGCTCGTGGCCGTCACCTGCTGCCCCACTGAGACAGGGTAAGTGGCGGGCGGGGGGGGGGGGATTCATAGTGGCAGCAATCAATGGCACAGTTGCAGGATTTGATGGCACACTGGCATTTAATGGGCACAGTGGCAGCATTCAATGGCACACTGGCAGCATTTGATAGGCACACTGGCAGCATTTGATGGGCACACTGGCAGCATTTGATGGGCACACTGGCAGCATTTAATAGGCACAGTGGTGTCATTTGATGGGCACAGTGGCGGCATTTGATGGCACAGTGGCAGAGCTTGATAGGCACAGTGGCTGCCTTAGATGGGCACAGTGGCTGCAATTGATGTTTTTTTTTTTCTGAATTTTTCAGTTTGCTTGCGCCCCCCTAAAAATTTTGAGCACCAGCCGCCACTGTTTTATATGTGCATGCATATGTGCATTTATATATATATATTTATATATATATATATATATATATATATATATGTGTGTGTGTGTGTTTTTATATATATGTGTGTGTGTGCTTACATGTATGTGTGCACATTTTAGATATACGCCTTTAATCCTTACCCCCTATATGTGTACAATCAGAACCGATTTTTTTTTCTCTTTGCTTGTTCATAGTACCAGCAAAAAAATGCTGTTCCTCCGAAAAGCGATCCATGCTAAGATCGCTTCTCAGAGGCATTTGACAGCCAGTAAAGAGGCAATATGTTGCCTACTGACTGCCTGTTTTAACCCCTTAAATGCATCATCACTATGCTGCAACCGCATGCAATGCAAACATGTGGCAGGGTGGTTGCAGTGCAGCCCCATTCACCTAGGGGTATACTTCAAGGGTGGCCTGACTGGAAAAAGACTGAGAAACACCGACATAGAGGAACCCATCTCTCCATTTTCCTCCTGCAGCCGCTGAATGCCTGTGGGAGGGACAGGAGGAGAAGCAGGGGGAAATGGAGAAATCGGTTCCTTTATATGCAGCAACACACTTGTGACCGGGCCTTGGTGTTCCGCCATCGGGCTTGGAGGAAAGGGCCTGTCCGGGGGTCAGGGGGGGCCCTCCATAGTTTCTTGCATTGGGGCCCTGAAGGTTCTAGTTACGCCACTGCCTTAGAACGAGGCATCGGTATCTTACCTGGTCCACGCCAAGGTAGCTGACATGTTGCCTCGGCGTGTCTTCCGGGTATCGCGGCTCCAGCGCTGTGAGTGGCTGGAGCCGCGATGTCATCACTCCCGCGCATGCGCACGGGAGATTTCTTTACCGGCAAGGTCCGGCAACTGCCGGGCCTTCAGCCGAGAATCCCCTGTGCACATGCGCCGCTGCAGTCAGCGGCTCATAGCAAGGGGTACGGTTTAGGAGATATTTTTTTTTACCTACAGGTAAGCCTTATTATAGGCTTACCTGTAGGTAAAAGTTAAAAAATAGACTATACAACCGCTTTAAAACTGAAACTGTATTTCCTAGACAGTATTTCTTACCTCCAAAGGTGTAAATTCATAGTTTTCTAGGAATGACAGCCCAACAACTGGTACCAGCAGAAACTCCAGGCGAAATGTATCATTTTCACTATCATACGTCTTTCGGAACCTCAGATAGATGAGGTAAACTGTGATATATGCGCAGATAAGGAAGACGAACTGAAAAGAAGCACAAACTTTATATAGTACTGGTTAAACACGCTTTAATTTACAACATGTTTCTATAACAAAATTTACAGCTACAAAATCTGACATTAAACCCATGGCTATGATGGGACCTGGAGCCACAAAGGTTGGGCTAACATTATGGTATTTCTTCAGCTGATAAACCTGTGGAAGTCAAAGGGCTTACATGAATGCCATTTTTTTTTGATCAAATTGTTTTTATTTATCAGTTTGTACATTTTACAAAACCAAACAAACAAACATACCGATAAACTAAACTAAAAAGAAAATACCATAAAATGGACATCTGCATCATAATCCTGAGCAATTCTGTCATACAAATCTTGTTAAAGCATATGAGTAATAAATCAAAAGCAGTCGCTATAAAGACAAAGCTTCAGAATGAATGCCATTTAAAGGGTTAGTTCACCTTTACAGTAAAAATGTAAAGGTGAACTAACATGGTACAGCACTCCCCTGATCTGCACTGTATTTACCTTCCGGGATCCCGAGCTTCATGGGCTCCTGCAGCTGGTGGAGCGGTGCGAGGATTTGAAATTTCTGCTCTTCTATGGCCCAGATCAATTCACTGTGACAGCGCTGACTAATCAGAATTATTCTAGTCGGTTCTGAGAGCGCTGCATGGAGAGGAGTAAGGATTTCACATCCTAGGACCACTGCACCAGCTGCGAGGGACCTGACAGCTTAGGATTGTCAGAGGTAAGTACAGCGGGGACCAGTGGGTAGGGAGGCTGTACTGTGTTAGTTCAGTAAAATGTTGTAAGGCCCCTTTCACACTGGGGCGGTTTGCAGGCGTTATTGCGCTAAAAATAGCGCCTGCAAACCGACCTAAAACTGCCGCTACTGTTTCTCCAGTGTGAAAGCCAGAGGGCTTTCACACTGGAGCGGTGCGCTGGCAGGAGAGAAAAAAAACTCCTGCAAACAGCATCTTTGGAGCGGTGAAGGAGCGGTGTATTCACCGCTCCTGCCCATTGAGATCAATGGGGCAGCGCGGCTATACCGCACCGCTAGCGGCCGAATACCGCAGCTAAAACAACGGTAAAGCGACGCTAAAAATAGCGCAGTTACCGCCGACGCCCCCACCGCCCCAGTGTGAAAGGGGCCTAAAGGTGTTCTATATAAACCAGCGTTTATGTCAAAATACCCCAAACCCAATCCCCAACTATATAATGTGCAAATGTCCATTCAAACCTCAATCTTAAAAATATTAGTGGAAACATAAACTTCCAATAATAGTAAAAAAAAAAGTGAAAATGTCAAAAAATTTCAAATTTACAGTATCTCACAAAAGTGAGTACACCCCTCACATTTTTGTAACTATTTTGTTTCAATGTTTTTATTAATGTTTTCAGGTTCACAGAGAGAAAACAAAAAACAAAACAATATAACCAATGAAGCGGTTAAAAGGAAATATAATAGTAAGGCATACATTGCATCAAGATAATATCATTGCAAAGTAAGATAAACAGTAAACACGTCATTGTAGAGTGTACATAAATGATTTCCCAGGTGTCTGAGCTGTGGAGGATTGGGTTGGTGCATTTGGAGGGCTCTATATGGGAAATACAGGTAGACCATATGTGCCACCACTGCACACAAACACCCCTATTGGGAGCTTTACTATGAATGGGTGGGGGCATTGGTTGTTATTTGTTTTCCCAGCAGTATTTGTTTACTGAAAGGCGTAGTTGAGGCGTTGATCATTGTTTTTTGTGTGAGTGGGAGGGGGGGGGGTTGAAGGGGGTGGGGTGTCTGCTTGTGTTTGTATTGAACAGGTTGGCACATCGTGTCTTGTTTGGTCTCCTTGGGTCAGACGATTATGAGTTACGTAGAAGATTGTGGAAATCTGTGGATTCCTTAAAGTGTAGCCAACAGGCCCAGGTTTTTTGGTATTTTGTTGGGGTCTCTTTAGCTTGGTGGATTAGGTTCTCCATTTCTGCTATTCTCTCTATGCGGCGGAGCCATTCAGAGATAGTGGGGGGGTTGGAGCTTCTCCAGTGGACAGGTATGCATTGTTTGACAGTGTTGATGAGGTGGAGGGTGAGAGATTTTTTGTAGGCAGGGTGGGGTATGGATGTGTGGTGAAGCAGGTATTGAGCCGGGCAAAGTCTGGAGTGTAGGTTGTTATTTGAACGGTTAGGCGGCTGACTTCTTTCCAGAAAGTTTGTGTGAGTGTGCAGTCCCACCATATGTGTAGCAGGGAGCCTAGGGCTGAATTGCATCTCCAGCAGAGCGGGGAGACATGGGGGTGGTATTTGTGGATCTTTTCGGGTGTCCTGTACCATCTAGAGTAGATTTTGAAACCATTTTCTTGTGCTGATATGTTGATGGATCCCTTGTGGATATGGTCGTATATTCGTTCCCATTCTTCCTTGGGTAGGTCTGAGAGTTCTCTTTCCCATTGCTGGCTGAGTTTGTTTGCCTTAGGATCGCAGCCTATGAACAGGAGTGAATATACGACCAAGATCAAGTGTCTTTGGTGTTCTGTGCTGGTACAGAGTGCTTCAAAGGGAGTGTATTCTCTGTGCCATTTGGCGAGGGGTTTGGCACTATGGAGGAAGTGTCTGATCTGTAAGTATTTGAAGAACGGAATGGTTCGTTCAGGGAATCGGGAGGAGAGGACCGGAAACGTTAGAATCTTGTTATTATGAAAAAGGTGTTCCTCTCTAAGTGAGGGTTTGCAGCGTGGGTTATTTGTGTTGTGCTCCAAAAGACCAGGAGGGAAGTCAGGATTGTGGTCTAGAGGGGTCAGAGGTCCAGGCGATGGGGTTAGATCAAGTTTCTTACATGCTGCCCTAAAGGTCAGTAAGGTAGGGCCTATTAATGGGAGAGTAGTGCTTTGTTTAGGGATCGATTTTTGTTCAATCCATGGTAGGTGGGAGATTGGTACCTGGGCAAAAGAATCCTCAAGTTTAATACAGTCCTTAGTGTTTGTGTGGACGTGCCAGTCTATTATTCTGGTTAGGTGGCATGACCAGTGGTACTTGTATACATTTGAAAGTCCCAGCCCAATGTAAAGAACGTTAAGGGAATTTTGATTGGCAGGGTCTGAAATAGGTATAGGATTCTAAGTAGGATATTCATTTTAATAATGGCTGCTCTTCAAAAACAAGAGAAGGGGCCCAAGTTCCATTTGTGGAGGTCCTGCTGTGTATGGTCTGAAGGAAGGGTAGGAAGTTTCTAGAGTATAATTCCGATACGTTTGTGCGGACCTGGATACCCAGGTATGTGATGGCGTGGGGTTCCCAACTAAAGGGAAAGTTGGTTTGGCATTGCGTAACAATGGCTGAGGGAATAGATATGTTCAGGGCCTTGGATTTCGAAAAATTAATTTGGAGGTTAGAGATTGATTTGAAGAGAGTAAAGTCCTTTAGTAAGTTGGGTATGGTGATTATGGGGTCTGACAGGAATAGCAGAATATCATCTGCGTAGGCTGCAATTTTGTATTGTTTTTGATGTCAATTCCTTTGATGTCTGGGTTGGCTCTTATTCTGCGTAGGAGGGGTTCCATGGTAAGTACAAAAATGAGAGAAGCATAGGGTCTATGGTTGCCTTGGTGAGGCGTGTCAAGTTGTTCTGTGATAGGAAGAAGTAGTCAATCCTGGAATATTTGTTGTGTGGTGGGGAGAAAAATGTAAAATCCTTTTCGTTTCGGGTGTAGCGTACGCCACATGTCATGTAGGGTTTTGATAGCTCGAAGGGCTCTATAAGTCATGGAGGATGTCCCTGCGGAGGTGTCTTGGGAGGGGGATAGGGCTACATTAAAGTCATCTACAATCAGGATACCAGTTTGGAAGGATGTGAGATGTTGCAAAGTTTTGCAAAAAAAGGGTACCTGATGTTTGTTAGGAGCGTACAGGTTAGCTAATGTGATAGGTCTGTCTGTAACGACCCCTTGAGAAATCGGTATCTACCCTTTTCGTTGCACTTGACATCTAGTACTTGGATAGGGCAGTGCTTGGAGGTCAAAATCGATACGCCCTTAGATTTAGAGTCCTCATTGAAGGTGTGGTAGGCTTGGGGAGGTTGTCAGATCGAAAATGAGTTTCTTGGACAAAGACTATGTGAGCTTTGGTCTTCTGTAAGGTATAGAGTAGTTGGGTTCTTTTTTCTGGGGTGTTAAGACCACGTATGTTAAGCGAGCAGAATTTGACCTGTAGTCGAGGTTAAGCTGTGCCATGTTGGGGGTACGGGGGTCTGCTAACGTAGGGGGCGCACTTTTGTAAATATTTTATTATGGGAGCGTGGCTTACGGCGCATGGAGTAAGACATTCTGACCGCTCTCTCTGTTGAATATCCTGCATATTATCCTGCCTGCCTTCAGTTACCACACCGCATCTGCGATATAACTACCTCCCGGTATACAGCACACTTCCAGCTATCCTCCGGTGCCAGTCTCGCCCGCCGTGGACATGTCTAGAAGGGGAAAAGACCTCCTATCAGTGCCGGATCATGCTGGCCAAGATGGCGGCCATCTACCACGCTCAGCTGAGGAGCCAGAACAGAAGCAGTTTGCTAAGGCAAACTACAAGGACCCTCCTCCGGCCACACCGACCCCCTTGATACCAGCAACGGTAGCGGATATTCCTGTTGTGGAGGAGGTGGATCCTAACTGGGTTAAAGTGTCTGCCATGTGGGACACAGTGAGTACCCCTACCCTCCTAGCCTCTCACCCTGAAGCCAATACAACAGGCGTGGAGGACCCTGAACCCACACTCAGGGAAATCCTGGCTGCAGTCACCTCCTGCAACCTTACCTTACATACGCTGACCTCTGAAGTTAAGGGTGTGAAAATGGAAATAGCCCTAGTCAGACAGGACATGCAAAAGCTGAGGGAGCGCACAGCTACTCTGGAGGGCCACATGAGCACTGTGGAGGATGATATGGCACCATTGCAGCGTGATGTGAACCATGTGCAATCACTAACTACAGCCCACACAGCCAAATTAGAAGACACAGAGAATAGACTGAGAAGAAACAATGTCAGAGCTGTGGGAATACCGGAAAGGGCTGAGGGCAAAAACCCAGTTGTCTTCATTGAGAACTGGCTTACAGAAACGTTCGGCCCGGAATCATTTTCCCGCATGTTCGCAGTGGAACGGGCCCACAGGGTGCCTGCAAGGCCTCTACGCCCTGGTGAACCACCCAGACCGTTCCTGTACAAACTATTGAACTTTAAAGATAGAGATGCTATCCTACACCTGGCTCAAACCAAAGGAGAGGCGATTAAAATTGATAATGTCCGGGTATTGTTTTATCCTAACTTTTCGGCTGAACTACAACGCCGGAGGGCGAAATTCACAGAAGTTAAGAAGCGTTTACGCCGCTTTGATGTCACCTATGCCATGTTATAAACGGCTTGATTGCGCGTGGCTGCAAACAACGAAACCCACTTCTTTGACAACCCAAATGCTGCTTCTGAATGGCTGGATCGCAAGGAGCATACCCTACGCAGACAGGCGGTGACCTGAATATCAGCTTATTCCTGCCCAGTTGGGCTGTATTGCTAATCTGAATACTCTCTTTCCTGCATTATTGGCTTTTCCTACTACAAGTTTTCCTGTTTAATTTACTGCCACTATTGATAGTGGAACGGCAAGCTCCTTCTGAACACTGGATTACCCAGAGACGTTGGGGCACCCATTTGTATCTGTCCCGCGAGGACTCTTAAAGTTAAAGTTCTTTCTCCCAAATTTTGTAGGGACTGTGGCTCCAAGTTCAGGTTTGGTTGAGCTACCTATCCTAACGAATGAGCCATAACTGGCTATGCTGGGCCTCTCAATGGCTGATTCCAGTGTATGTTCTCCACAGCTATATTGTGACTGCCTATATATGTGACATTTTATTCTGTTATATGATGCCCCTGGGGGTACACCCCTGCTCTACTCTGGGCTCATGGAAGGCCTTGAACCTGTTACAAATACTTATGCCACAGTGTTACCTTGTCCTAGATGACCCAGGCATGGGATGTATTCCTCCCCCATCTGGGCCAATGAACAAAGTCAGTCTTTATGGCAGTTAGATACGACTTGCTGTCCTGGAATGTGCAGGGGTTGAATGATAGTGTGAAACGGGTGGCACTGTTCTCCGCTCTAAAGCCATATCCAAACGCGGTGGTGTGTTTACAAGAAACCCACCTTCAATCTAATACCCTGTCGCTGCTTCGGCACCGGGGTTTTTTGACACAGTTTCACTCCACCCATACTGCTTATTCCAGAGGGGTCAGTATTCTTGTTTCAAAAAATGTTCCCTTTCACTTGATCCAATCCCGTGTGGATGACCAAGGAAGGTATGTCTTTCTGCTGTGTAAAATTGCTGGGGTAGTATGTATTATAGCCAATATATATATATTCCTCCACCCTTCTCTCCAGACTGGATGGCTGGCGCAATTCCTGGCACCGCACTCCAATGTGCCTATATAGGCAATGGGAGATTTTAATAATCGTCTGAATAAAAGCAAAGACAAATTTATATTGAGTGGGGGTGGGCTTACCGATGCTGCGGGCCCTACTCCATTTGCTAGACTGATCTCAAAGTTGTTATGCGTTGTGTGGAGGAATAGATTCCCTGACCAAAAATGTTACTCTTGTTACTCTGCTTCACACAAGGGACTATCCTGTATAGATTACTGCTTTAGTAACTCTATGGCACTGTATATGATACAAATGGCAGAATACCTCCCACAAAATATCTCTGATCACTCACCACTGAGAATACAAATTGCTGTTCCGGGTAACAATGGTCCCAAGTTATGGAAGGTTAACCCTTTCTGGTTTAATCCCTTCCCACCTACAGACTCTCTCCCTAAGGGGATCGAATCCTTCCTATATTATAATAAGGGTACGGCTGACCATGGGGTGGTTTGGGATGCCCTTAAGGCACATGTCCGTGGGCTTGTCATCAAACAAATCTCCAACATTAAAACAGCCACTAAGCAATGGGAAATCCTTGTGCTCAGGGAAGCACGTACAGAGAAGGAACGGTATAATATGAATCCTTCACCTGCCTCGGAACGTAGTTGGTTGGCTGCCCAAACTCTACACCAACTTACACCCTTACAGCTGCTGAGAACAAACGGTTCTTTACACAACAGAAGTGCTTTGAGGAGGTGGAGAACACTGGGCACTTACTAGCAGTAATATCTTGGTCACAACATGGAGCATCACATATAGAAACTATCCAGGGCCCTGCAGGTAAGAAGGTGCTGGATGTAGCTCTAATCTTAGACGTCAGCCCCACGGAGGAGGAACTGATGCAATTTTTGTATCAGTGTACTCTTCCATCATTATCCACAGAGGGCCGTAAATTACTCAATGAACCTATCACAATTGAGGAACTGACAGAAGCGGTGGCCACTATGGCCAATAGTAAATCCCCAGGGACTGAAGGACTACCTGCAGAAACGTACAAACGATACAGTGAATTTCTCTTGCCCACACTTTTGGAGACTCTGAATGATGCTCTTGGGAGGGGGACTTGGCCTGTCTCTATGAGGGAAGCTATAATTGTAGTATTGCCAAAACCGGCTAAGGAGCCCTTATTGCCTGACTTCTATAGGCCAATATCGTTAATAAACACGGATATTAAACTACTGGCCAGGGTACTTGCCACTCATCTTGCAAAACTGGTTTCATGACTCATACACCTTGACCAATCAGGCTTCATACCTGCACGCTCAATGGCACTAAATATTGGACGGCTCTTTCTAAATATACAGCTTCTGGTTGACAACCCGGGCAATAGGGCTGTGTTCTCGCTTGGTGCTGCCAAAGCTTTTGACAGTGTCGAGTGGAGATACCTAGGGGCTGTTTTGCATAAGTTTAGAGTTGGGAAGACCTTTCTTGCATGGATTCAGCTGCTTTATGCAGCTCCCAGTGCGAGAATACGCATTAATGAAGTACTCTCGGAAGCTTTTCCCCTACACCTTGCGACCACACGGGAGCTCATTGTCCCCTCTGCTCTTCGCCTTGGCGCTGGAACCTCTGGCCACAATGGTAAGAGTTTCTCCAGCCATAGTGGGATTTCATAGGGGTGAGAGGGTAGACAAACTTTCCCTATATGCTGATGACACCCTAATATACCTAGGGGACACAGCAGGATCCCTGGAGGCTGTCATGTGACTGATAGACAAATTTGGTCAACACTCAGGATTTGCCATTAATTGGCACAAGTCCTCACTGATGCTGTTGGACCCTTTGCCTGCAGCCCTTCCTCCTATAGCCTCCCAGGTTGACGTGGTTACGTCCTTTAAATATTTAGGGGTACAGGTGACAGGGGATGTAGGAGACTGTCTCTTATTGAATCTTAAACCTATCTTGCAGAAATTCAGGCAAAAGTGCTCCAGTTGGTGCAAGCTGCCCCTCTCTGTCACTGGCAGAGCTAACCTCATCAAAATGGTGTGGGCTCCCCAGTTGCTGTACATTCTCCACAACGCTCCCGTGTGGATCCCTCAATATTGGTTCGCCCGCATTGACTCCCAATATAGAGCTTGATCTGGAAATATGGAGTTGCTAGGGTTAAACTGACTACCTTACAATACCCCAAAGACCGGGGGGACTGGCGGTACCTCATTCTTTCACATACTTTATGGCCGCCCAGTTGCAGCACTTGGCTGGGTGGGATTTCCCATTGGTGGTCGACCCCTCCAGGACATTTACATATAGTTACATAGTAGGTGAGGTTGAAAAAAGACACAAGTCCATCAAGTCCAACCTATGTGTGTGATTATGTGTCAGTATTACATTACATATCCCTGTATGTTGCGGTCATTCAGGTGATTATCTAATAGTTTCTTGAAGCTATCAATGCCCCCCGCTGAGACCACCGCCTGTGGAAGGGAATTCCACATCCTTGCCCCTCTTACAGTAAAGAACCCTCTACGAGGTTTAAGGTTAAACCTCTTTTCTTCTAATTGTAATGAGTGGCATTGCTGATTAAATCCTCATTGGAGTTTTCCGCTTTGTCTCAGCTGGAAATGGGCCTGCCAGAAATGCCCGGTCAATGCCCTACAATCCAACTCCTACAGAAACTTTGGGTAGAATTAAAGCATAGATTAGGTATCACAGGGTTTTTTGCTGGTACCCCTATATGGCGTAATGGGTCCTATAGGGAA
This sequence comes from Aquarana catesbeiana, assembly GCF_042186555.1. Classification (NCBI taxonomy): domain Eukaryota; kingdom Metazoa; phylum Chordata; class Amphibia; order Anura; family Ranidae; genus Aquarana; species Aquarana catesbeiana. The sequence goes on from NC_133330.1 coordinate 104,809,822, forward strand.
CTGGCTAAACTTGGAAACTATTCTACTTGGATAGAAGCTGGAGATAACTATCTATCGCAACTTTTTCTCAGGCAGGAAGTGAAATCATTTGACCAACTTTGCGTAGAGTTCCCCTTGCTAAGTACTAGGTTCTACATGTACATGCAACTCGGTCATGCTCTCGGGTAGGACATCCATGTTTCAGGTAGAGGATTCTAAATTTTTTACGGATATTTTCTCCACCTCTGACAAGAAGGGGATCATATCTAAGATATATGCATTTTTATTGACGTATATACAGGCCCCGGATTTGCTGCCTTGTGGAGAAAAATGGGAGGCAGATGTCGGCCATATAGATGGGGATACTTGGGAACAGATTTTAGAGGCTGGTCCACTTGTGTCAGTGGCACATAAGCTGTCTCACCTGTTTATTCTTCACCGCGCGTATCACATGCCGGTACAGCTACAAAAATGGGGTAGACGGGATTCGCTCATATGCCCGAAGTATCAAGTACACCAAGGAATACTTATTTCAATGTTATGGAGATGCCCAAAACTAGTGAGATACTGGCAGGAAGTCACCCAAACTATAAACAATAGATTCAACTTGATTTTGCTCCAGTTACGTGCATTTCAGGTGGACTGACAGAAGAACTTTACTCCCCGACTGCTTATATGGCCCTGGTTAGATTACTCTATGTAGCGAGAAAACTGATAGCAAGATATTGGTTATCCTCTAATATACCCACCTGTCAGCAGTGGATACAACAGGTTAACAATATATTGATAAGGGAAAAGAATACATACCTTCACAGGAATACCCCTAATAAATTTAAAAAAATTTGGAGGGAGTGGCTGGAGACTCCGGGGGTAGCTCCCCCTCAGCTCATACTTACTAGACTATTTCAAACTTGAGAGAGTCATGTCCAGCTCTAGATAAGGTGTCAAATGGACATTGGCAGATTGGTGCAATATGTATTTAGGTATGGAGGAGATGCATACACTGGGATAGTTTAGGGGGGAGGGAACAAAACAAAAAATAGAAAATTCCTTTTATTGTTGTTAGTGATGTTTATGTTTGGAGTTTACTGTTACACTACATGTGGTGCAGAATCCACTGTCGAGTTGATGTGGGCTCTATGCTAACAAGTTAATACTTTATGCGACGGAAACGAATCTTTGATTGTCTACCTATTTTGTATGGAGTCTACAGTATACTTGATTGTGTTTTATATCTTTGTCTTTGCACAGTAAAACCGTTTTTTGATTAAAAAAAAAAAAAAAGAAATGTATTATATATTTTCATGTGACAACACTGAAGAAATGACACTTTGCTACAATGTAAAGTAGCGAGTGTACAGCTTGTAACAGTGTAAATTTGCTGTCCCCTCAAAATAACTCAACAGACAGCTATTAATGTCTAAACTGCTGGCAACAAAAGTGAGTACACCCCTAAGTGAAAATGTCCAAACTGGGCCCAATTAGCCATTTTCCCTCGCCAGTGTGATGTGACTCGCTAGTGTTACAAGGTCTCAGGTGTGACTAGGGAGCAGGTGTGTTAAATTTGGTGTTATCACTCTCACTCTTTCATACTGGTCACTGGAAGTTCAACATGGCACTTCATGGCAAAGAACTCTCTGAGGATCTGAAAAAAAAACGTTGCTCTACATAAGTATGGCTATGGGAAGATGGCTAAGACCCTGAAACTGTGCTGCAGCAAGGTGGCCAAGACCATACTGTGGCTTAACAGGACAGGTTCCACTCAGAACCACTCAGAGCCTCGCCATGGTCAACCAAAGAAGTTGAGTGCACGTTCTCAGTGTCATGTCCAGAGGTTGTCTTTGGGAAAGAGACGTATGAGTGCTGCCAGCATTGCTTCAGAGGTTAAAGGGGTGGGGGGTCAGCCTGTCAGTGCTCAGACCATACATAGCGCACTGCTTCAAATTGGTCTGCATGACTGTCATCTCAGAAGGAAGCCTCTTCTAAAGATGATGCACAAGAAAGCCCGCACACAGTTTGCTGAAGACAAGCAGACTAAGGCCATAGATTACTGGAACCATGTCCTGTGGTCTGATAAGACCAAGATATACTTATGTGGTTCAGATGGTATCAAGCGTGTGTGGCGACAACCAGGTGATATGTACAAAGACAAGTATGTCTTGCCTACAGTCAAGCATGGTGGTGGGAGTGTCATGGTCCGGGGCTGCATGAGTGCTGCCGGCACTGGGGAGCTACAGTTCATTGAGGGAACCACGAATGCCAACATGTACTGTGACATACTGGAGCAGAGCATGACCCCCACCATTCAGAGACTGGGCAAGAGGGTTAAGGCAGTGCTGTAAAATAATGGTGGCCATACAAAATATTGACACTGTGGGCCCAATTTGGACATTTTCACTTAGGGGTGTACTCACTTTTGTTGCCAGCGGTTTAGACATTAATGGCTGTGTGCTGAATTATTTTGGGGGTACAGCAAATTTACACTGTTATACAAGCTGTACACTCACTACTTTACGTTGTAGCAAAGTGTAATTTCTTCAGTGTCGTCACATGAAAAGATATAATAAAATATTTACAAAAATGTGAGGGGTGTACTTACTTTTATGAGATACTGTATACAGTGGAACCTCGGTTTGCGAGTAACGCGATTAACGAGCGTTTCGCAAACCGAGCACTGTATTTCTAAAATTCCTACCTTGGTTTGCGAGTGTTGTCTCGCAAAACGAGCAGGATTCAGACCAAAAGCGGTGTGCAGTACCGCTTTTGGCCTGAGGTGGGGGGCACCGGAGCCGAGCAGAGCCGAAAGTCGCCGTTCGGAAATGTACGGAAAGGCCCGAGGACAGTTCAGCTGACCTCGGCAAACCTCGGAAAGGCTCGTGAACGGAGTCTTTCCGAGGTGTGCCGAGGGCCGCCGAAGTGTCCCTCGGGCCTTTTTGGCCGTTTCCGAGGCTCTGCAGCGCCCCCCGCCTCTGGCCGCATGCGGTATTGCATCCCATTGAAGTCAATGCGGAACAAATTATTTTCGTTTCCATTGACTTCAATAGGAAAACTCGCTTTGATATGCGAGTACATTGGATTACGAGCATAGTCCTGGAACGGATTATGCTCGTAATCCGAGGTTCCACTGTATAATCAATAGTCCAGCAGTGTTTCCACCTCTGTGCTCAGTGTTCCTAGGATGGGTAAAAAAGGCTTATTAGAAAAATATGACTCCTTATATACAGTGAGTAAAGAAAAGAATCATCCCTCTTTAAAATAATCACATTTTGTTGCTTTGCAGTCTGAAATGAAGACTAAGACCCTGTACACCCGAGCGGATTTTCCGCTGGAAAAAACTTGGATGGTTTTTCCGACGGAATTTCCGCTCAAGCTTGCCTTGCATACACATGGTCACACAAAAGTTCTCTGAATTTTCGACCATCAAGAACGCGGTAACGTACAACACTACGACGAGCCGAGAAAATGAAGTTCAATGCTTCCGAGCATGCGTCGAACTGTTTCCGAGCATGCGTAGGAATTTTGTGCGTCAGAATTTGTACAGACGATCGCATTTTCGGATAGGAACTTTTCCAGACCGAAAAATAGAGAACATGCTCTCAATCTTTTGGTGGCTGGAATTCCCCCAGCAAAAGATCGATGGAGCATACACACGGTCGCATTTTCCGACAAAAAGCTCTCATTGGAGTTGCTGGCGGAATTTCTGATCGTGTGTACGCAGCATAACAGTTTCTATTTTATCACCCCAATGTGCCAGTATTGTATTGAACCACCTTTTGCTTTAATTACAGCCTTTAGTCTGTTTGGATATGTCTCTACTAACTTTGCACATCTAGACTTTGTAGTATTTGCCCACTTTTCTTTGCAGAACTGCATAAATTCAGTTAAGCACTTGCCGTCCGGAAGGTTGTGCGACACTGTACCCAAACAAAATGTATGTCCTTTTTTCCCCACAAATATAGCTTTCTTTTGGTGGTATTTGATCACCTCTGTGATTTCTATTTTTTGCAATATCAACAAAAAAAGAACAACAGTTTAAAAAAATATATATATTTCTTTTTCATACATCATGGGATACAGAGTTAGGCTAAAATTCATAACCTGCTGGGTTATACTTCATCTCCAGGTGAATGCACACTGGTAGACCAAAGGTCTTTAGAAAGGAAGTGATCCCCTATATAACCCCTCCCATACAGGAAGTACTTCAGTTTTTTTACCAGTGTCTGCAAGGTGGATGGCACAGTTGTTTGAGCTCTTTGAGCGCTAGGTCTCTTGTCCCACAAACGGTTCTTAAATGAATCAAGGGATTGACCAATCAGATCCATTTATGCCTGTAATGCGGCCTCCATGCTCTGGACCCTGCAAAGTGGAATCCTGGACACCACAGCGCTAAGGCATTCCTACAGGGTGCTGTACAGGTTTAAGGGAGTGGACCCTAAACATGAAAGGGATACCCAGTCCTGGAAGGTCCTCAAGTGACAGGAACCCGCCGTGATGGGTGAAGGTTGGGCTCTTAGTTTCTAACCTGCCCTGCGCCTGGACGCCCTTTAGTTATTGTGGGGTGTCCCAGTGATTGTAACAATCAGTCAAGATAGCTAGAGGCTGGACACCTGTGTGCCATGACCATACGGGGGAGTTTTGGGCTAGCTGTGGGTGTTTGCAAAGTGTACCTTTTTTGCTTGTGTCTGGCTGTTTTTTTACCTGTATGATGGCGCACAACGGTGTGCCATTTCGCCTTGGTTCACCATGGCGCACATGCGTTTGCAAGAGCGCCGCTGGGCTTAGCAGTTTGGCGGCCATGGCGCACACGGCTTCGCCGCACATGCGCCGTAGCATTTATCTGGGTGTACGAAGATTTGCGTCATAAGCGAATACAGCCACGTCCGTTCGCCTGGACCTCGCACGTGCGTGCGCACGCATGCACAGAACGTTCTGGCGCACAGCCAGCTTATTTAAACTGTGTATGCCAAGCATGCGGTGCTTTCAGAAGGCAGCTGTGGGCCACAGAGCAGGCTCTGAACCAGGCATTTGCAGCGGTTCTTTTCTCCTTACCTGGGTCACGTGAGTCATCAGGTGTTGCTTGGCAGGCTAAAGGTGCTTAGCAGGATTGTTGCATAGGGGCCTGGTGAGCCCTATTAACCACTTGCTTACTGGGCACTTAAACCCCCCTCCTGCCCAGACCAATTTTCAGCTTTCAGCTCTGACGCACTTTGACAATTGCGCGGTCATACAACACTGTACCCATATGAAATTTTTATCATTTTTTTTCCCACAAATAGAGCTTTCTTTTGGTGGTATTTAATCACAGCTGGGGTTTTTATTTTTTGCTAAACAAACAAAAAAAGATGGAAATTTTTGAAAAAAAAAAATCATGTTTAATAGTTTGTTATAAAATTTTGCAAACAGGTAATTTTTCTCCTTCATTGACATGCGCTGATGAGGCGGCACTGGTGGGCACTGATAGGCTGCACTGATGGGCACGGATAGGCACAGGTAAGTCGACACTGATAGGCACAGTTAAGGCGGCACTGATGGGCACAGTTAAGGCGGCACTGATAGGCACAGTTAAGGCGGCACTGATAGGCACAGTTAAGGCGGCACTGATAGGGACAGATAAGGTGGTACTGATGGGCACAGATAAGGCGGCATTGATGGGCGCTGATGGGTGGCACTGATAGGTACCACTGATGGGTGGCATTGATGGGCAGTGATGGGTGGCACTTAGGGTGACCACATTTCCAAACTGCCATTCAGGGACACCCCCCCCCCCCCCCCCCCCCCCCCCGCGCGCCGCCCAAAAAGGATGGTTTTTGATACTTTTTTTTGCCAATTTTTGGGAAAAAAAAGCAAACAGTGGTAACCAGTTTAGACAGGTGGTATGCAATGTGCACCTGCCTTAACTAAGTCACTTAGTGACAACGGCGTACTTTGTACATCACTTACTCTGGCAAGTTCACTGCATCAAAGTTGGATGGGGACGGAGGGGGACAGCAGCAGAACGGAGGGGGACACAGAGGAAGAACAGAGAGGGACACAGAGGAAGAACGGAGGGGGACACAGAAGAAGAACGGAGGGGGACACAGAGGAAGAACGGAGGGGGACACAGAGGAAGAAACGAGGGGGACACAGAGGAAGAACGGAGGGGGACACAGAGGAAGAACGGAGGGGGACACAGAGGAAGAACGGAGGGGGACACAGAGGAAGAACGGAGGGGGACAGCAGCAGAATGGAGGGGGACACGGAGGAAGAACAGAGGGGGACACAGAGGAAGAAAGGAGGGGGACACAGAGGAAGAAAGGAGGGGGACACGGAGGAAGAATGGAGGTGGACAGCAGCAGAATGGAGGGGGACAGCAGCAGAATGGAGGGGGACACGGAGGAAGAACGGAGGGGGACACAGAGGAAGAACGGAGGGGGACACAGAGGAAGAACGGAGGGGGACAGCAGCAGAATGGAGGGGGACACGGAGGAAGAACAGAGGGGGACACAGAGGAAGAACGGAGGGGGACACAGAGGAAGAACGGAGGGGGACACAGAGGAAGAACGGAGGGGGACACAGAGGAAGAACGGAGGGGGACAGCAGCAGAATGGAGGGGGACACGGAGGAAGAACAGAGGGGGACACAGAGGAAGAAAGGAGGGGGACACAGAGGAAGAAAGGAGGGGGACACGGAGGAAGAATGGAGGTGGACAGCAGCAGAATGGAGGGGGACAGCAGCAGAATGGAGGGGGACACGGAGGAAGAACGGAGGGGGACACAGAGGAAGAACGGAGGGGGACACGGAGGAAGACCGGAGGGGGACACGGAGGAAGACCGGAGGGGGACACGGAGGGGGACACGGAGGGGGACACGGAGGGGGACACGGAGGAAGACCGGAGGGGGACACGGAGGAAGACCGGAGGGGGACACGGAGGAAGAACGGAGGGGGACACAGAGGAAGAAAGGAGGGGGACACGGAGGAAGAATGGAGGGGGACAGCAGCAGAATGGAGGGGGACACGGAGGAAGAACGGAGGGGGACACAGAGGAAGAACGGAGGGGGACAGCAGCAGAATGGAGGGGGACACGGAGGAAGAACAGAGGGGGACACAGAGGAAGAACGGAGGGGGACAGCAGCAGAATGGAGGGGGACACGGAGGAAGAACAGAGGGGGACACGGAGGAAGAAAGGAGGGGGACACGGAGGAAGAAAGGAGGGGGACACGGAGGAAGAATGGAGGGGGACACAGAGGAAGAATGGAGGGGGACAGCAGCAGAATGGAGGGGGACACGGAGGAAGAACAGAGGGGGACACGGAGGAAGAACAGAGGGGGACACAGAGGAAGAATGGAGGGGGACACAGAGGAAGAATGGAGGGGGACACAGAGGAAGAATGGAGGGGGACACAGAGGAAGAATGGAGGGGGACACAGAGGAAGAATGGAGGGGGACACAGAGGAAGAATGGAGGGGGACACAGAGGAAGAATGGAGGGGGACACAGAGGAAGAATGGAGGGGGACACAGAGGAAGAACGGAGGGGGACACAGAGGAAGAACGGAGGGGGACAGCAGCAGAATGGAGGGGGACACGGAGGAAGAACAGAGGGGGACACGGAGGAAGAACAGAGGGGGACACGGAGGAAGAACAGAGGGGGACACGGAGGAAGAACAGAGGGGGACACGGAGGAAGAACAGAGGGGGACACGGAGGAAGAAAGGAGGGGGACACGGAGGAAGAATGGAGGGGGACAGTAGCAGAATGGAGGGGGACACGGAGGAAGAACAGAGGGGGACACAGAGGAAGAACGGAGGGGGACAGCAGCAGAACGGAGGGGGACATGGAGGAAAGATGGAGGGGGAGAGCAGCAGAACTGAGGGGGAGTGTGGGAGAGAGCAGCAGATCTGAGGGGGGTGGGGGACAGCAGCAGAACTGAGGGGGGTGGGGGTCTGGGGACAGCAGCAGAACTGAGGGGGGTGGGGGTCTGGGGACAGCAGCAGAACTGAGGGGGGTGGGTGGGGGTCTGGGGACAGCAGCAGAACTGAGGGGGGTGGGTGGGGGTCTGGGGACAGCAGCAGAACTGAGGGGGTGGGTGGGGGTCTGGGGACAGCAGCAGATTTGAGAGGGAGTGTGTGCATTGCTCACTAGGTAGTGTGCTGTGGAAGTTACACTAACCTGAAGTATCTCTGGCAGGCGGACCTCGTGGGCGGGAGGGAGCCGGAGGGAGGACTCGGACGAGGGTTGCGCTTGCTGGCTGGCAGTGGCAATCAATGTGCGGCTGCTGGAGTAGCTGTAGTCGGCTCGGCGCTCCGGGACTGGTGGTCACTGGCAGGCACCTTCCACCACTGTCACTGACTGGGGCTGGGCGGCGCGCACAGGGCAGGCTAGTAAGTGGACTCACTGACACTGGCAGGCTGGCAGTGGCGGCTGCTCTCTCTCTCAGGCGCGCTGCTCTGCTCAGCCGTAGGCCCGTAGCGTGTACAGTGAGTCTAGAGTGCGCACTGCGCCGTCGCCGCCGTGCCGTGCGGGTGCCCAGAGCCCACTGCACTGACTCCACGTGCCAGCTGACGTCACTGGTTGCTAGACGCGGGGCGGGCGGCCCTAGCCTAGCAACCAGTTAAGGCACTTAAGCTAAGCTGCGCTTAGCTTGTTGTGTGTATACTGTGATAAGGGTGGCAGGCAGTCAGACTCGGAGACGAAGTCGGACTGGTGCCAGCCGCCGGCGGTGTGTTTTTTTTTCATTCCGGGACACTGTATTGTCCCGGAATGAAGGTACCCGGGACACGGGACAAATATCTTAAATAAGGGACAATCCCGGGCAATCCGGGACACGTGGCCACCCTAGTGGCACTGATGGGCACTGGTAGGTGACACTGATGGGCACTGGTAGGTGACAGTGATGGGCACTGATTGGTGGCAATGATGTGCAGCACTGTTGTTGCACTGATGGGTGGCACTGTGGGCACTGATTGATGGCACTGTGGGCACTGATGGGTGACGCTGGTGGGCACTGGTAGGCGGCACTGCTGCCTATTGCCGTGTCACAGAAGATCGCCGTGATCAGGTTTATTTTTCCTCCTCACGCTGTCAGCGCGAGGAGGAAAAATAGTCGATTACCGGCTCTGTTCATGTGGTAAGGGGTCGGGACCGACCCCTTACTCTGATCTGTGATCAGGCAAGTCTCATAGACTCGCTGTTCACCGAGCGCACCGCGCGCGCCCTGCAGGGGGCGCGCAGGCCGCTCGTGCACGGGACGACGTCAATAGACGTCGTCCCGGCAATGTAGATCCGTGCTGTTGCCGTCATTTGGCAATGGCCCGGATCTGAAGTGGTTAAAGGGTCTCCCTTCTGAAGTGTGTTAATACTACACACAGCTACTCTCTTTTTGTGGCTAGTAAATCTCTTCAATAAAAAGGAGCGGGACTAACACTACAGAGAAGGGCACACCTATGTCGTCAGTAGTTCCTGTTGAACCTAGTCGTATCCCTAGTGTTGTATCCCCTGAAAGACCAGAGGTTTCTGGGCAATCTGAGCCGCTGCGCCTATCTGGTATTGTGCCTACAGTCAATGCTGCTGGTTCACCCTTTATCACCAAGGATGAACTGTCCTCGGCCCTAGCCGAGGTTAGAGCAAAGGATTGCTAGCATGATTGCTTACATCCTGCAAGTTGGCAAGAAGAGTGACAGATCTCCCTCCCCGGAGCCTCCTAGTTTGGAGCAGGAATGGGTTGAGGATGGGGAAGAGCTAAAAGCTCAGAATTCTGTGGAGGGCCTGGCGGATGAGTCTGCTTCCGAGCAACAAGAAGATATCCAGTTGATGTCTGCCTCTCAGTCGCAGAGGCTTTTGATCCTGACTCTTACCGAAATGGTTCGTTCTACCTTTAAGTTGCCTCTTGCAGAGGTTACTGAGCCCCCCTGGTCCTCTTTGGGGTCCCTGAGGCCTCTTCAGGCCACACAAGCTTTCCCCTTAACCCTCTGTTGGAACAGGCGGTGTATACTGATTAGGAACATCCTGACAGGATTTTTGTTCCTCTTAAGAGGTTTTCCCTTTTATATCCCAGGGATGAAAACTTTGTTAAGAAGTGGAGCATGCCAGCCGTAGATGCAGCAGTCTCTTACTTAAACAAGAACTTAACTTGTCTGGTAGATAACACACAGGGCTTGAAAGACCCTGTTGACAAGAAATTGGAGTTATTATTAAAGGCTTCCTTTTCTTTGGCCAGTTCAGCTATTCAGCCAGCTGTGACAGCAATTGGTATCTGCCAGTCCATAAAGGATCAGGTCAGATGGCCTGACAGGCCTAACCGGGAGGATGATCTTGCTAAAAATAAGACAGATATTCTTTGAGCGCTGTGTTTTGTTGTTGACGCCTTAAAGGATTCAATACAGCAGGTTTCTCGTTTGGCTCTATTGTCTGTACATATGCGCAGACTTTTGTGGCTTAAAAACTGGTCAGCCGAGCTTCCTTGTAAAAACTTATTGGCAGGTTTCCACTTTCATGGGGAACATTTATTTGGTGATCATTTGGACAAATATATCCCAAAAATTTCTGGAGGGAAGAGATCTCTACTTCCTGTGAAGAAAAGCACCAGGTGTCCCTCGTTTAAAACTCTAGGGACTGCTTCCTCGAGTATCTCAGTGCCAAGGCAGTCCTGCGGCCAACAGGGCACTAGAGCCCAGGGCAAGGCGCAAGGCCAGGGCCAGAAAAAGCCCTGGATCCAAAACTCTTCTAAACCCAGCACCAAGCCCCCCTTTTGAGGTGACGCCCCCACTCTATCGGGTGGGGGAAGGCTGCTGCACTTTGCGGACATTTGGAGACTAATAATTCAGGACGAGTGGGTCACCTCAACTATACCCCGCGGTTACAAGCTGGAGTTGTGGGGGGTTCCCCCCAGAGGTTCCCTCAGATCCTCCAAAAAGAGACTTATTGCTTCAGGCACTACATCATTTAGTGCATCAAGGAGTGATTGTAGAGGTTTCTGTATCCAAAAGGGGTACAGGGTTTTACTTGAACCTGTTTACGGTTCAAAAACCAAACAGGGACACAAGGCCCATTTTGGACCTAAGACCTCTGAACCAGTATCTACTGATCCAGTCCTTTCTGATGAAGTCTGTCCGCTCAGTAGTAGCCTCACTCCATACGGGAGACTTTCTAGCCTCCATCGATATAAAAGACGCGTATTTACACATACCTATCTTTCAGCCTCATCAGAGGTTCCTGCGATTTGTAGTAGAGAAACGTCATTTTCCGTTTGTGGCTCTACCCATCGGGCTTGCTACAGCTCCCAGGGTGTTCACAAAGGTCCTAGCACCAGTACTGGGTCTTTTAAAGGCCCAAGGGATCTTGGTGCTCGGGTATCTGGATGACCTCCTGCTCAGAGAGCACTCATTACAGGCTCTAGAACAGAGCATAACATGCACAGTGCGGTATTTGAAAAGCTTAGGCTGGATCATAAATACCGAAGAGTTAGCCTTGAAACCAGCTCAAAGTCTAAAGTATTTAGGTCTTATCCTAGATATGGTCCAAGCAAGGGTATTCTTGCCACCCGCAAGGATCTGTGTCCTGAAGGATCAGGTGCCTCAGATAAGGGGCACCAGACAACACTCGATTCGGCTCTGTATGAGTCTTCTAGGGTCTTCTAGGCAGTGCCCTATGCCCAGTTCCAGTCCAGGCCTTTGCAACAAAACATCTTTTTGGCTTGGAACAGAAGAGGACAAGCCCTGGATTATCCAATGTTCTTATCCCCTCGGGCACGATTAAGCCTAAACTGGTGGTTGCAGGATCAGAACCTGTGAAAGGGAAAATCCTTCCTCCCAGTAACTTGGAGAGTACTGACTACAGATGCCAATCTCTCAAGCTAGGGAGCGACCCTAGAGGGGCACACAGCTCAGCAGAAATGGTCAAGGACAGAACAGATCCTGCCCATCAACGTCCTGAAGTTACGGGCAGTACGTCTGGCCCTACGGTTCTGGACGGTGGAGCTTCAGGACTGCCCTATCAGGGTTCAGTCCGACAATGTCACTGCAGTGGCTTATATAAACCACCAAGGCGGTACCAGGAGTCGTTCAGCTCTGAAGAAGGTGAACCACATACTAGCCTGGGCAGAGGGACATGTGCCAATTCTATCGGCAGTCCATATCCCAGGAGTAGAGAACTGGAGAGCAAATTATCTCAGTCGCCAGCAGATCTGCCCGGGGGAATGGTCCCTACACCCAGGGGTGTTCCAGGAAATTTGCCAACATTGGGGGTGGCCAGAGGTCGACCTACTGGCATCCAGGTTCAACAAGCTACAGCAGTTTGTGTGCCGGAGAGATCCTCTGGCAATCAGAGCAGATGCTCTGGTAGTTCCATGGAGCCAGTACTCCCTGGTTTATGCTTTCCCACCAATCCCTTTCCTTCCACATTTGTTGCACAGGATACGGAGAGAGGGGGTTCCAGTCATTCTGGTGGCACCAGCCTGGCCCAGAAGGCCCTGGTTCCCGGAGATTGTGAGACTGACAATAGGCCATGGACGCTTCCACATCGCCCCGATCTATTGTCTCAAGGTCCTATATTCCACCCCAATTTACAGTCTCTAAATCTGACGGCATGGCTATTGAAACACGGGTGTTAAAGGACTGTGGCATCTCGGGACTAGTAGCGCCTACTCTAGTGAATGCTAGATAAGCTTTGTGCAGTGGCAGTATCATAGCCAATGAGGTTCAACTGAGGCGTGATTATTGCTAATTGCTTCTCGGTCTTTTGGCGAAGATCAAGTGTAGTATCTATTCTTATCAGTTTCCAGGAGGTGGCGCTTGCTTCCGTCCCTGATCTATGGCGAAATAGAGATGGGATTGCGGTTGCTATGCAAAACCTGCTGGAGTGAAGGTGACCTGGAGCGGTTTGTAGCCGAAAGGGAAGCCTTCTGATGGGGATGGAGAACCACGGGGTCTGAACCAGAGGGTCGGGACCCTGGCCTTCTGGCCTGGATTGGGGCGGATCTAGCTCCAGACAGTTATTTGGGAGAGAACGCTTACTCCTGCCTTGCAAGGGGGGGAGGGAGTGGCAAGTACTTCCCGAATGTAATTAGGAGGAGTGATGGGAGCTACGGCAGAGCTTGATGGTAAAGGGCTCTTTCCGGCTTCCTGATCTCCATATCCTTCCTGTCTGTGGTGGGGTCTGCTGTGGTCTGGGCTGGAGGGTCAGGGCTTTTTCGAAAAGCCAGTGGTGAATGTGCCCCTGAAGTGGCAGTTCAGGGGTGCCGTATAGTCACGGTGTGAAAGCACTTGATTTTATGGCACCATGGTCACTTTCACCACAACACACGTTTTTCGCACCTGCCTCTTGGGCCGGGCCTTTTGGCCAGGACCAGGGGAAATTTTTATGCCTGGCCGGAGGGCCGGCCATTGTATAGCACAATGGCCACTTTCACTCTCCCATCTCACTATCTTCCCCACTCTTTCTTTTACCCCTGTTTGTCACCTTTTTGTCTTTTTTTGGTTGTCTTTGTATACACGTTTTGTCACTGTGTGGCGAGTAGGGTGTGGGTCCTCGGGCCTACTCTGAAAGTCTTGGGAGGGGGTGGACATAGGCCTTTTGGCTTGGTTCGCCCTCTCCTTTGAGGGGTCTCTCTTCGGGAGAGCCCCACTGTACTTGGGTTGGTCTGCTTCGGCAGTCCTTCCAGTTGTGGGGGTCCGCCTGGTTTCGGCCGGATGGACCCTTTGTCTGAGTACCTCAGTCCCTGTCTGGAGCCTAACGCCCCGGGGGATCAGGGTAAGGTCCTTCCCTAGTGGAGGACTCTGTACACCCGTTGCACGTTTTTGTGTTTCACTCTCTGTGTGGGCACTTTTTTTTGGCACCGGGTGGAAGTTTTTGAGGTGTGTTTTGCACGCCACTGGCTTTTCGATAGAGAGTGAATGCTAGATAAGCTGTCGCTAGGAAGATCTATCATAAGGTCTGGAAGACTTATATTGCTTGGTGTGAAGCCAAAAAATGGCATCCTCAGAAATACGTGATTTGGAGAATTCTCTCTTTTCTACAGTCAGCTGTGGAAGTCAGATTGGCTTTGAGTACAATCAGAGGTCAGATTTCGGCCCTGTCAGTATTCTTCCAAAGGCCTTTAGCCTCCCATTCACTGGTTCGAACCTTTATGCAGGGAGCAACCCATTTGCTTCCCCCCATTAGGTCACCTATGTGTCCTCGGGGCTTGAACTTGGTGCTGTCTGTGTTACAGAAACAACCATTTGAACCCATCAAGGAAATTCCATTAGACTTGCTGTCACGCAAGCTAGCCTTCCTGATGGCCATCACCTTGGCTAGAAGGGCATCGGAGTTGGTGGTCCTTTCGTGCAGGGAACCATACTTGATTCTTCACCACGACAGGGTCGTGTTACGACCTGTTCCATCCTTTTTACCAAAAGTGGTGTCAGCCTTTCATTTAAATCAGGACATTATTTTGCCTTCTTTTTTCTCTCAGCCTCGTTCGGCGGAAGAGAAACAACTGAATTCCTTGGACATTGTCCGGGCAGTCTAGGTTTATTTGTCTAGATTTGCAGAGATCCGAGGATCAGACTCCTTTTTTGTTTTACCAAAAGGACCCAAGAAGGGGCAGGCAGCTTCCAAGGCTTCCATTGCTAATTGGGTCCGTCAATTGGTCATTCAGGCCTACAGTCTGACACATAAAGCTCCTCCCTTTAGGGTGAGAGCTCATTCTACTAGGGGTGTTGGAACCTCCTGGGCTTTTCACCATCAGGTATCTGTGGCTCAGATTTGTAAGGCTGCTACCTGGTCTTCAGTGCATACATTCACAAAATGTTATCAAGTGGATGTTCGAGCAGCCGAGGATTCGGCTTTCGGCCACAGTGTACTGCGGCCTGCCGTTTAAGGTCTGGCTGTTGTTTGGCAGGGTGCCTCCCTCCCCTCAAGGCTATTGCTCTGGTATGTCCCAGCAGGTAATGACTATCATGGGACCAACTCTGTGTCCCATGATGTATGAAAAAGAAAATAGGATTTTTTTCGTCATACTTACCTGTAAAATCCTTTTCTATCAAAAGCGGTATTTTTCATACAATTTTTGGATCGTGTGTATGGGCCATTAGCCAGGGTTGTATTTGTATTTTTACACAACAGCCTAAAAAAGGGTGTAAAGTGACTCCTGAGTCCAGAGAATCTATAAATTCGATCTCACAAAGTCATCATGACTGAAGGGATAGTGTGCAAGAGAAGCATCTCCATAAAGGTAGGCAGGACATGGAAGACAGACCCTAGTTCTATACTGGTGAAACAGAAGCAACCATATAGCGCTATGCATAAAATAAATTAAGGCATTTACTCTTCCTTTCAGAGGGTACTTGCAGCAGGAGGTTAATTTGCCCTTTCTGCCAATAAACCAAAGAGACACAGGTCCCCCTCCGACGAGCGTATTCTGCCAGGCAGGGTCTGAGGCACATCTAAAAGTGTGAAACTCTCCTCTCTCTCCAGAGGCTACCAGTTGAGGGAAAGTGGTTTCCAGGGGATTGTCCTTAAAGTAATTAGCATGTGTAAAACTCACAGTATCGTCTAGTGCAGAAATCAGACTACCTCTATTTACACACTGGTGAAGATACAGCAGTACCTCGTTGATGTCTAATTTAATCTAAACCAAGAGACCTGAGACAGGATCCCACAATGTAGAAAAAAACATCTGTTCTGGGCGGCCACAAAGCAGCCCCAGAAATAAGGATTCTCCAATATGAGACCCCTATTTCCTAAATATGGGGAGAAGAATAATCCATCCAACATTGATGGAGAAGCTGAGTGGCCACACAAATATAACCTGGCCAATAAATGTAAACATGTTAGACTTCTCAGCAATTAAACCTGCAATTACATAGAAAGTGGCAGAAATAGACCAAGAAGAGGCAAGGGAATTCTCTAAGAGGAGGGTGCCCCAATGCCCAATGCTCCTTCATGGGAAGAGAGATGTTGTCCAATATAATACACAATGGCAGGAGATTGTTTTAAGCAAACCATAGATTAATCAATTTCCTTCCTTTCCACCACAGGTGGAAGGAAAGTAGATCACTTGATTTCCCCATCAACACAGCCAGTGTATTCTGCCAGCGGGGGGTGGCGTGGGGAGCCTGGCTGGCAGTAATAGCATATAGAAAAGCCCTACAGGCTGGTTGTCCCCAAGTCGATTGATGGATCAACCTGGGTACAGTCTGCCTACTCCTACAAGGATCGAAATTCGTCCACTTTCTGCGGAACCGGCCGAATTTCGATCCATGTATAGCATGTTTTTTATTTATTTATTTTTTATTTATATTTAAATAAATATATAAATACCTGCTTTGTGCAATGGTTTTGCACATCCTCTTTTTTTTTGGGTCCCCCGCCAGTGGTCCTGGCTCCTCCCCCCTGCCAAGTGCCCCCAATACCAAGCCTTTTGCTATAGAGGCACTTGAGCAGGCTTTGTTTTATGAGCCACACTCCTGTGAATGGACATTGTCCATTCACACACACACACAGCGCAGCTTGGCTCTGTCCCCCTGCTCTCTCCTCATTGGCTCACTGGCTGTGATTGACAGCAGCAGGAGTCAATGGTCCCCATTGCTGTTTGAGCCAATGAGGAGAGAGAGACTTGGGAAGAGCCACTGCTCTCATGGACATCGCTGGATCGAGATGGGGCTTGGGTAAGTACTGTATAAGGGGGGCTGGGAGGGAGCTGCATCCAGAAGGTTTTTTACCGCAATACGTAGAATGCATTACAGTGAAAAACCTTCTGCCTTTAGAACCACTTTAGACTTTACTAAAAGTTTGAGATCAGCTTTCAGTATGGTGGGGGTAGTGATTACTGATCTTTCTATTTTACTGTCACAAATGTATTGATGGGATTTCCCTTGCTAGTCTCCAACTAGTGCCTGCTTATGCCTTCTGGGTCTTGTGATTAGTCGATGCGTGTCAGGAACTTATGGTGAGGACAGGCATTAAGGTGCAGTTCAGTTCATCTGCGACCAGCACAGGTTTTTGCTCAAAATGTAATGTTTAGTGTTCTGATGGCATACGTATGAGGTTAACCCACTAAACTTATCCTTTGCTCTTTCCAAAATAATCATTTTTAGGTCATCTTTGAATGATTCTGTTACTATTTATATCTATGCTTTTTAGAAATCAGGAAATCTCCCAATAGTCTTTTGCTTTGTTTCCATCAGCAAAGGAGTGACACCATGAAAGCTGTAAGTATTTACTCTGTACTCTTTAGCAATCATGTCATGGGTAAGTGTCTCCAGTGACACTGTTACATGGCCCTAAAGAAACACTGGTTCCTATTTGTGTATCTACTGTATAACAGCTAAAAAATTAAAGTCCTATCTGTCCTGATAAAAGATGTATATGTTAGAACAGCCTATGAATGCAGGAAGTTAATTGGCACAGAACTGAAATGACTGAAAAAATAATTAAAAATATATCATTCACACTTATGTGTTTTTGGCCGATGTCTTTTCCTTTTGAAATGGATGGAAACGCATCAAAACGCATGGTAACCCATGATGTAACGTAGTGTTATGCTAGAAGCTGACTTCCTGTAATGTGACTGGACTCACAAGAGTGAGATCATAACTTCTTGCAATAAACTGACAATGCTGCCTTTGCTGCACTGAAGTCCCAAGCAGCAGTGTCAGCTCTGACCGAATATCCCGCCCGCTGGACTACAGAACACCTCCCTTCCTCTTTATCTCCAAAACTGAACATAAGAAAGCATTATTCATGCCTTAAATTTCAGTACCTTTACATGCATTACTTATTGTTCCTTACCTTCATGACAGTGTTGTAGATGGATATGAATGAAGTAAACAAATCCAAGTAACGTGTGGTAAACACAAGAGCAAATAATAGCTGGCTTTTCCCTGATATTCCTGAAAGACACAGTATATAAGGTTAGATTTTTCCACATGGTCATTTAAAATATTGTTTTTAGTAGTAAGACCTCCATTTTAGAATTTATCTGCCTTCCAAGTAAATAAGAAGATATTTGTACAAATAGGCAGAAGCGTAAGGAGTTGCCAGCATTTGCTGAGCAGTGCTGGAGTCTACCTTTTGCAACAAATAATGAACACACCCATAAAAATGAAAAAGGTGCATTTGTTATTTTTTGCATAGGGGCCTGGAAAGCATTGCAACCACGATCAGTGGATCATGGGTGCAATGGTCTGACTCCCACAGAATATATTTGCAGCAGCTGGCATGTAGATAGATCACGTTGCTTGAGAACCAAGAGTCCCTCTTCCGCGGTGGTAGACAGAACTTGTCATTTTTTCATTCATAGCTTCTTCTGAATGAATGATGCAGCTGTGTGGGCAAAGCCACACACACAGCCATGCCAATTTCAAACTTAATAGGATCCAGTGGGGGGAAGACCCCCCGACTCTGTAACGGGGGTAATGGCTTTAGGGTGGGGCGCTGCAGACAAGATAATGCTTTATGTTATCCCTAATATGGGTGTAACATGAAACATGTTCAGAAAGATGGAGTTAGCTGTTAAGGCTCAATTCACACTTCGTGTTTCCTGAACACACGACATAGCACACATGAAACGTGCATTTTGCCTCAGAAATGTGCTGCAAACGCGCAACGTGTTTTCGTGCCACTAATTGATAATGGCATCCCAAATGGGGTTAGCAGATGTGAGGCAAACGTGCATTGAAAAAACATGCGACACTCCATCCCAAAAAAGGTTCTGGAGCCTCTTTGGCGTTTTTATTGTACATAGAGCAGCCCATTCAAGTGAACTGGCTCCCCTATGCATGTCATGTTGACATGTGTGAAAAACGCACAACAAAAAACCTTGAATGGGATTGTGTGTTCCTGCTACGCACAAGTGTGAATGCAGCCTAAACCCCACTGAGTTGGTTTGGGATGAATTGGACAGAAGGGTAAAAGCAAAACAACACAAATGCAACACACTTGTGGAAACGTCTTCAATAGTATTGAGAAGAACTTTCTTAAAAATATTTGTTATATTTGCAAAAGACAACTACAACCCCAATTCCAAAAAGTTGGGATGCTTTGTAAAATCTACGAAAAAAAAAAAATAGAATGCAAAGATTTGTAAATCTTATAAACCCATATTTTATTCACAAAATAAAATAGAAAATATATCAAATGTTTACATTGAGAAAATGTAACATTTTAAGAGAAAAATAAGGTAGTTTTGAAATTGATGGCAGCAACACTTCTCAAAAATTTGGCGCAGGGCTATGGTTACAACTGTGTAGCATTCCTTCTTCTTTTAACAAGACTCTCTAAACATCTGGGAACTGAGACCAGTTGCTTGAGTTTTGGGAGACAAATCGTGTCCTATTCTTGCCAGATATAGGATTCTAACTGCTCAGCAGTTCTGGATCTTTTTTGTCGTATTTTTCATTTCAAGATGCTCCAAATATTTTCAATTGGTAAAAGGTCTGGACTGCAAGCAGGCCAGTTAAGCACCCGGATGACTCTTCATCTACGAGGCCATGCTGTTGTCACAGATGCAGTATGTGGTTTAGCATTGTCTTGCTGAAATATGCAAGGCCTTCCCTGAAAAAAACATTGTCTGGATGGGAGCATATGCTGCTCTACAACCTGGATACTGTATATCTTTCAGCAAAGATGGTGCCTTTCCAGATGTGCAAGCAGCAATCCATACGCCCCCCCCCCACCATCTGAGATGAAGGCTTTTGAACTGAGCACTGATAACAAGCGGTAGATCCCTCTCCTTTTTTTTAGTTCTGGGAATCCGGCGCACATGGTTGCAAAAAGGATGTCAAATTTCAATTCATCTGACCACAGAACGATTTTCCACTTTGCAACAGACCATTTTACAGGAGCTTTGGCCCAGAGAAAACAACGTTTCTGGATCATGTTCAGATATGGCTTCTTCTTTGAATAGCAAAGCTTTACCTTGCATTTTTGAATGGCATGGTTATCTGTGTCCACAAACAGTGATTTATGGAAGTATTCCTGAGCCCATGCAGTGATGTCCATCACATAATCATGCCTTTTTTTAATGCAGTGCCTTCTGAGGACCCGAAGATCACGGGCATCCAACATTGAGTTGCGGTCTTGTCCCTGGTGCACAAAGATTTCTCCAGATCCTCTAAATCTTTTGATGATATTATGTACAGTAGATGACACTATATGTAATGTCCTTGCAATTTTACGTTGAGGAACATAATTCTTGTTCGACGATTTTTCAATGCAGCTTTTCACAGATTGGCGATTGCCCATCTTTACTTCGGAGACACGGGGGGAGATTTACTAAAACTGGTCCACACAGAATTAGGTGCAGCTGTGCATAGTAACCAATCAGCTTCAAACTTCAGCTTGTTAAATAATTTTTGACAATAAAACCTAGAAGCTGATTGTTTACTATGCACAGCTGCACCAGATTCTCTGTGCACCATTTTTTTGTAAGTCTCCCCCACTGTGACTCTTAGATGCTCTTTTTATACCCAATCATGTTACTGACCTGTTGCCAGTTAATCTCATTAGTTGAAAAATGTTCTGACAGCTCTTCTTTGTTAGTACCACTTACTTTGCCAGCTTTTTGTTCTCCTGTCCCAACTTTTTGAGGTGTTGCTGCCATCAATTTCAAAATTACCCTATTGTTTTCTTTAAATGATACATTTTCTCAGTTTACACATATGCTTTCTTTCCTTGGATAAAATATGGGTTTATGAGATATCATTGCATTCTGTTTTTATGTAGATTTTTACACAGTGGAGTTGATTTACTAAAACAGGAGAGTGCAAAATCTGGTGCAGCTCTGCACAGCAACCAATCAGCTTGTTTAATTAAGCTTTGACAATAATAATTGGAAGCTGACTGGTTGCTGTACAGAGCTGCACCAGATCTTGCTCTCCAGTTTTAGTAAATCAACCTGTGTCCCAACTTTTTTGAAATTGGGGTTGTACTAATTTTGTTAAACAAAGCAATTGGTTATTTGTTCAATAGTTTAATTGCAGTAGTTTCAGAGTACACTGAAGCATTAAACTGCATGAATTTCTATAAAAAAAAAACCAAAAACTTGGAGTACAATGCAGGACACAGGTTTAATGTTCATACACCCCGGGGTATAAGCTTGAACCTTCAGGTGATTGGACACTGGCAAAGCTTTGGAGGGCACACATCCTGAATATCCCCATATATCGCTACTCTAATCCTAAATCCTAAGCAATGCATAGTAGCACAGAAACAGAGGGGAGGGTAGCTTATGTCTAGTACTCCAACATATGGAATTTACAAGTAAGCCAAAATTTATTTTATCTTAGAGGTATAGTTCAGGAGACAGGCTTATTATTCATATACCCTGGGTCCTCCCCAAGCATAGGGGGCAACAACAAGGCAAACAGAGCTGTGCCAACAGGACCAACAATAACAAGAGTCAAAAGACGTCCACCTGGTAGAACTTGGAAAATGTAAGAACAGAGGACCATGTGGCGGCCTTACAAAGCTGAGCAACAGAGACTTGATGTTGAAATGCCCAGGAAACTCCTACTGACCCGGTGGAGTGCAGGAGGTCCTTTATCCTTTAGGGCAGTGGTATTGAATTAAAATTCATGGAGGTCCAGTTAGTGACACTTTCTTCCAGCAGAGGTCCGAAGCGTATGTTTGTGCGATGACTCAGATCCTTCACATCACAGCCCTCCTCTCTTCTTCAGCTAGCTTTACATCTCTGTGGCTAGGGAACATGTGCGAAACCACAAACATTCCCCACCCAGAGAAATGCGCTGCTCTTTCGGCACCTATGGCAAATTTTCACAAGCACCAAACCAGATGGTGCTGCAGCACCATGCAGCTTGATGCGGTGAGATAAAAAAAAAAAAAAGTTGGGGCTCCTTTCCCTGCGTTTCTTTCGGGTAGGGCAGCCCATTAAAATGAATGGGCTGCCCTACCTGCGACATGTGCGTGCAAACGAGCTTCCCCCTTTACCTTTCCTGAGCTCCTCCCTTACTGTCCCGAGCCCCCCCATTACTGTCCTCAACAATCCCATTACTGTCCTGAGCACCCCCTTTAACTGTCAGTGACCCCAATAATGTCCTCCGGCCCCTTTACATACTCTCCCACCCCCCCGCTTCCTGTCCTACCTTACACAAACAGGGAAGAAGGTGGTAGACACAGCAGGTTTGGACAGAGGACGGGAGCTGCTAGCTTCTGATTGGCTGCTGGGACCGCCCTGCAACCTAGCAGGCAATCACCTGCTTGTTAACTCTGGCAGCCCCTGCCCTCCATCCAGCGCTGTCCTGCCTCCTGCTGTCAGCTCTGTGAAAATGACAGCAGCAGTAGTGATAGCTCTGGGTAGAATGGCATCTAAATGGGGGGACTATGGTGATCCAGACAGGACATTGACTAAGTACGTACGAATGTGGACCATGGTCTGCTATTTAGTGATGCCTGCTTTCAGGTGTGAACTCGGGATGAGTTGTTTTATCCACCCAGCAATTGTTGATCTTGAAGCAGGATGTCCTTTGCAATGTCCTGAGGTTAGGACAAACAGAAAATCTGTCTCCCTGATAGAACCTATAGCTTTTAGGTATGCTCTGATGGCTTTGACCCCGTCCAGACAGTGAAGTACAGTACAATCTCCTTTTGGGTGCTTATAAGCAGTGCACAAGGAAGGAAGGATTATGTGGAGGCCTGACACCACCTTAGAAAGAAAGGAGGGTAATGGCTGCAATACTACTGTATCCTTGTGAATAATAAGGAATAGCTTTTTACAAGAGACAGACGTTAACTCAAAGGCACATCTGACAGATTTGATAGCCACCAAGAAGGCCACCTTGCAGGGGAATTCCCTAATTGGTTAAAAAGGTACAGAGAGGGAAAAAAATATTTGATCCCCTGTTGATTTTGAACGTTTGTCCACTGACAAAATAATTATCAGTCTATAATTTTAATGGTATGTTTATTTTAAAACAGAACTCCAGGCAAAACCTTTTTTCCATGTTCTCGTTGCTGATCTCCTACCTTCACCAACTATGTCAGCCATGTTCTTCTGAGCTCTGTAGTTCCTCTGCAATAACCTGCTGAACTTGCTGAAAAAACATTCTTGCTGATTTCCTGTTTGCAAGACCGCTGGCTGCTATCCCTCCAGTAACCTCAGCCAGTGGTCTGACACGCCCCCTTGTAGTCTTTTGAAAGCGAGCAGGGACTTGTACTTCTGCCTGGCTCGCTGTAGTGGGTGGAGAGGTTCTTACAGCCCCCGGTCTGTGCCGCCCATAGAGTTGGTGTCCTCCTCCTCTGCTCTAGTCCCTCCTCCTCCCTGCCAGCACCGCCCCCGTCCTCCCCGCCATCTCCAGCGCCCGCCATCTCTCTCCAGTGCGGGGAGATTACAGATAATCGGGACAGAGCGCATCTCGGGCTGACAGATCTGTATGTGAGAACACCGCTCGCCGTACAGCCCTGCCTCCCTGCACATTGGAACAGTGCGCTCTGAGCTGTCTATCACAATTCCGGTGCAGGGAGGCGGGGCTGTACGACGAGCAGTGTTCTCACATACAGGTCTGTCAGCCAAAGATTCGCCCTGTCTCTGGATTATCTGTAACTATCCCAAGACAAGCACTGATAAGGCACTGGTGTCACCGCAATGATGGGCACTGGTGACACCGCAATGATGGGCACTGATAACGCACTGGTGACACCGCAATGATGGCCACTGATAAGGCACTGGTGACACCGCACTGATGGCCACTGATAAGGCACTGGTGACACCGCATTGATAAGGCACTGGTGACACCGCACTGGTGGTCCCTGACATGCTGCACTGGTGGTCCCTGACATGCTGCACTGGTGGTCCCTGACATGCTGCACTGGTGGTCCCTGACATTCGGCACTGGTGGTCCCTGACATTCGGCACTGGTGGTCCCTGACATTCGGCACTGGTGGTTCCTGACATTCGGCACTGGTGGTCCCTGACATTCGGCACTGGTGGTCCCTGACATTCGGCACTGGTGGTCCCTGACATTCGGCTCTGGTGGTCCCTGACATTCGGCACTGGTGGTCCCTGACATTCGGCACTGGTGGTCCCTGACATTCGGCACTGGTGGCCCCTGACATTCGGCTCTGGTGGTCTCTGACATTCAGCACTGGTGGGCACTGACACGTTGCACCGGTTTGCATTTATATTAAAATGCTTTGTATTTATAAGGCTGTAACCTATCATACCGTGCGTTATGTATGGCTTGCTGGCTGCAGAATGAGGGGTGTGATTTATGTTGAAGTGGGCGAGTTCACATTTACATGTATAAGCCTAGTGTATCTCCCACATTTTCTCCCATGTCAAGGATTCATGGGAAATGTAGTCTGATTACAGTTAGAGAGGGAGAGAAGAGGATATAATGCAATCACTATTCTAAGAGATCCTCCCTGCCAGAAAAGATGATGCATTTTTTGAATCACGGAATATAAAAATTAAATCAGACATATCTCTTAAACGGTAAGAAATTTCACAAATATAATAACTGTTTAGTGTTTTCTGTGTGTGTGTGTGTGGAGGGGGGGGTACTAATGGGGGATTTTTTGAAAGTCCTGGAGTTCTGCTTTAACAGTGAGAGAGAGAATAACAACAAAAATATCCAGAAAAACGCATTTCAAAAAAAGTTATAAATTGATTTGCATTTTAATGAGTGAAATAAGTATTCGACCCCTTCGCAAAACATGACTTAGTACTTGGTGGCAAAAACCCTTGTTGGCAATCACAGTGGTTATACATAAAAAAGAGACAGGGTTGGGATTTTGCATGGGGCATGTCTTTGCAAAAAAACGAAAATAGAATTCAAATGGTAAACTCTAATTCGATTGAATGTCATAATCACGTAATGTGTACACATGATTGATAGACACACGATCTAGTAAAGTCATAATAGATAATCAATTCAGTGCCACAATCACGTAAGATACACACATAGTTACATAGTTAGTAAGGTTGAATAAAGACACCAGTCCATCCAGTTCAACCTGAGTGAGTGTGGGTCTACAACCCTGACCCTTGTCCCTAACCCTGAACATCGCACACTCACATCAATCCCTACCCTCAATCCAAGGTCCCCATTCATATACTAGGGCCAATTTTGGACAGAAGCCAATTAACCTACCAGCATGTCTTTGGTGTGTGGGAGGAAACCGGAGTACCCGGAGGAAACCCACGCAGGCACAGGGAGAACATGCAAACTCCAGGCAGGTAGTGTCGTGGTTGGGATTCGAACCAGCGACCCTTTTTTACTGCTAGGTGAGAGTGCTAACCACTGCACCACTGTGCCGCCACACGATTGATAGAAACATGGTGAACTAGTACAAAATGATAATAATGGCAATAATCATAATCATAAATCATCTTATTGTCTTTCACTTCCGGGGTTGCGAGGCACCATATGGCTCCCTCCTCCTTCATCCCTGTACAGCGATGGGAGTGGGGACTGACCTTGATGCCTCAACATCTTGCAGACCTGCCCCGATCACGGCGAGCAGCCGCGCCGCAATATGGGGACGTTCTTCTTCCATCAAACGTTGCAGCTGGGATGGGTGGGGATCCACTGCGGACGTGTCAGGAGGGGGGGGCGGGCTCGGATAAGGGTCTGATATGGATCTTGGGAGAACCTCAAGCAAAATTTTGGTGGGGTTCCCCTTCAAGATTCTCAGCACACAAGTCACACCCCAAGTTGGATCATCTGGATCTGACTTCTGGTGCGACTTCTATTCAAATCAATGGGCTCCCATGGGGACCCATTGATTATGAATAGAGACAGAGAAACGCATCTGAAAGCTAGCGTGGCTAAACGCACATTGACGCCAATGCAAAATGTCGGTACTAGCTTTGCAGCTCATTTTTTAAAACGCCCGTGGCCATGAGGCCTAAGGACAGGACACTATCCACTGCACTTTTATATCACCAGGTAAACTTGGAGCCAATACATGTATATATACTATGTTTGTTTACTATGCACTCCTACTGGAGTATGTTCAGTTTATTCATTCTAAACACATATCAACACCCTAATTTTTCACTTCACATAGGCACACCATTAACTAAGCACATAATTTTTACACATTCACACAACCATTCCTATGTTGGCACACAGGTGGTTCACTCATTTTAAACACCTTGTTATCATTCGTTATGTGTTATCCTCATATTTATACCTTTTTCATTGTTTCACTTATCTCATCAGTTACACATGTTTTTTTACACATTGTTTTTAGGTATTGGGTGTATGCACTACACATATACATAGAGGCACCACTGTGGTGGTCTGGTACACTTCCTGGCTGGTTCCCCTGATCCCTCTTCCTCTTGAAAGGGGAAGGGGGGAAGGAGTGGGGGAGTCTCCCGCCTCTGCCCCAGGTGAGATGCACCATCCCAGATCCCTCGCTTTCCCACTAAGAAGCTGGGCTCAGCCTCTTAGCTGCCTTGTAAGTGATTGACAAGTATTGTGCTACTTGCATGTCCCCCCTTCCTGAAAGGGATCATATAATAATAGTTGTCTATTTATTCATCTTTCAGTATAGTCTTGCATCTTTCACTCCTAATGATTGGCTTCAGGCCATGAAACGCGTAGAGTCTCTGATAAAGGGTGTCAAGACAATCCGGTTTTTATGATGAATTGTAACTTACCTACATTATGTATCAATTTATATTGGATGTATGTTGTTTCTCTGTATCCAATGTATCAATCATGATTACTGTGATTTATATTTTCATCAATCATGTTCATTATTCACTGATTAACTGTAACAAATATTTTTACGATCCTTAATTGATATGTTAAGTATCTACAAAATAAAAATCATGTTACTACTATTATTATTATGATTATTTACATTATGATTATCATTATTGCCATTATTATCATTTTGTACTAGTTCACCATGTGTCTATCAATCATGTATATCTTACGCGATTGTGGCACTGACTTGATTATCTATTATGACTTTAGTACATCGTGTGTCTATCAATCATGTGTACACATTACGTGATTGTGATATTCAACTGAATTAGAGTTTATCATTTGAATTCTATTTTTATTTTTTTGCAAAGACATGTCCCATGCAAAGTCCCAACCCTGTCTCTTTTTTATGTATGTTCATTTATTCGAGATGGGGGCATGCCTTTGCTAGCTGTGCCAGGTCACTTCTACGTTTTAATTTGTCCAGTCACAGAGGTCAGACGTTTCTTGTAGTTGGCCGCCAGGCTTGCACACATCTCAGGAAGGATTTTGTGCCGCTCCCCCGCTCCTCTTTGCAGATCCTCTCCAAGTCATTAAGGTTTCAAGGCTGACGTTTGGTAACTCGAACCTTCAGCTCTCTCCACATAATTTCTATGGGATTTAGGTCTGGAGACTAGGCCACTCCAGGACCTTAATGTGCTTCTTCTTGAGACACTCCTTTGTTGCCTTGGCTGTGTGTTTTGGGTCATTGTCATGTTGGAATACACATCAACGACCCATTTTCAATGCCCTGGCTGAGGGAAGGAGGTTCTCACCCAAGATTTGACGGTACATGGCCCCGTCCATCGTCCCTTTGATGTGGTAATGCTGTCCTGTCCCCTTAGCAGAAAAACACCCCCAAAGCACAATGTTTCCACCTTCATGTTTGACGGGGGGGATGGCATTCTTGGGGTCATAGGCAGCATTCCTCCTCCTCCAAACACGGCGAGTTGAGTTGATGCCAAAGAGCTTGATTTTGGTCTCATTTGACCACAACACTTTCACCCAGTTCTCCCCTGAATCATTCAGATGTTCATTAGCAAACTTCAGACAGGCCTGTACATGTGCTTTCTTGAGCAGGGGAACCTTGCAAGTGCTGCAGGATTTCAGTCCTTCATGGCGTAGTGTGTTACCAATTGTTTTCTTGGTGACTATGGTCCCAGCTGCCTTGAGATCAATGACACGATTCTTCTGTGTAGTTCTGGGCTGATTTCCCATCGTTCTCATGATCATTGAAACTCCACGAGATGATATCTTGCACAGAGCCCCAAAGCAAGGGAGATTGACAGTTATTGAGTGTTTTTTTTAATTTGCGAATAATCGCACCAACTGTTGTCACCCTTCCACCAAGCTGCTTGGCGATGGTTTTGTAGCCCATTCCAGCCTTGTGTAGGTCTACAATCTTGTCCCTGACATCCTTGAACAGCTCTTTGGTCTTGGCGATGGTGGAGAGATTGGAATCTGATTGAATGCTTCTGTAGACAGGTTCCTTTTATACAGGTAACAAGCTGCGATTAGGAGCACTCACTTTAAGGGAGTGCTCCTAATCTCAGCTTGTTACCTGTATAGAAGACACATGGGAGCCAGAAATCTTGCTGACTGATAGGGGATCAAATACTTATTTCACTCATTAAAATGCAAATCAATGTATAACTTTTTGGCAGTTTTCTGGATATTTTTGTTTTTATTCTGTCTCTCACTGTCAAAATAAACCTTCCATTAAAATTATAGACTGATCATTTCTTTGTCAATGGGCAAACATACAAAATCAGCAGGGGATCAAATACTTTTTTCCCTCACTGTAGTTTCTGCAGGGCAGAGAGAACCATATAAGAGTCCCAAGGAAACATAGGGTGCTGTAATGGTAAATGAATCTGAGAAAAGTAAATTCTCTGAACCTCGATTTAGCCCTCATTCACACTGAACACGGGTTTGAAATTGCGCGAGTTCAGCTGAACTCGCACGATTTTAAGCCCGCATTTCAGAGCGAGCTCTGGGGCTATTTGAAAGACATCTGTGAGGGTTAATGCACAGATGTCTATTGAAATCGCCCCCGAAGTAGCCAAAAGTAGTGCAGGAACTACTTTTGGAAATCGGAGCAGCGCTGCAAAGTCGGAGTCACACCGATAGGGACAGTGCCGTTGCCAGCAATAGGCTTCGATTTGGCATGCGATTTGACATGTCAAATCGTGCTGATGGGAACGGGGGCTAAAGGTTTTTACAAGGGAAAGTGATTTCAGAGGTTTTTGAAATGAATGTAGGGTTTTTAGGGTTATAGGGTCAAAGTGATTGTAAATGATCACCTTATCAAACAACCCATTCAGTTTAAAATAGAAATGAAAGGCAAAACATTTTTGTGCAGATATAAAAAAACATTATAAATACCTTTTTTTATAAGTGATTATATTCCCTCTGTTCTCAGCCGCATAAGAGCTGGGGAGGGGAAGCAACCGGACACTGAGCTTCCCAGTGAAAGGCTGTACAGCGGGGGCATTTCAGGACAAGTCTGATCATTGGAGGAGAAGGCTGAGTTCCCAGCACAGATAGAGAACTTACCACGATGTGCTCTCCTGCTTAGTGTGATCAGTTTTTAATAGGAAAGCAGTAGGGATGAGCCGAACACCCCCCGGTTCGGTTCGCATCAGAACATTCGAACGGACTGAAAGTTCGCGCGAACTTTCGAACACCGTTAAAGTCTATGGGACTCGAACGTGAGAAATCTAAAGTGCGCATTTTAAAGGCCTAAAAAGGGTATGGGGACCCGGGTCCTGCCCCAGGGGACATGTATCAATGCAAAAAAAAGTTTTAAAAACTGACTTTTTTCGGGAGCAGTGATTTTAATGATGCTTAGAGTGAAAAAATAAAAGTGAAATATTCCTTTAAATATCGTACCTGAGGGGTGTCTATAGTATGCCTGTAAAGTGTCGCGTGTTTCGAACCGTCCCTGCTCAAAATGACATTTCTAAAGGGAAAAAAGTAATTTAAAACTGCTTGCGGCTTTAATGTCATGTCTGGTCCCGGCAATATGGATGAAAATCACTGAGAAACTGCCCCACCCAGCCCATTACCAGCCCCTTTGGGTCTTGTATTGATATTAAGGGGAACCCCGCACCCAACCCCGGCGCAAACAAGGCAGGGACTGTAGGTTTGTTCTTAAGTAGAATCTGTTTGTAATTTTGAACTGGTACATTCTTTACGTGTAGCTCCAGCCAAAAAATCTATTTTTAAGCTTTTTGGAAAACAAAGGGAAGGATTATCACCCCTGTAACATTTGTTTTGCTGTCTGTGCACCTGTTCAGAAGATTTCACCATTTCAGTTTCTGTCCCAATGACAATTGGAATTTGAAAATTTGGGGTTTTTAGTGAAACAAGGAACTCTTACAGGAGAGAATTTCCCTTCCTAGGGGTAGATTTCCTCTCACTTCCTGTTGTCTCCTTCCGTTTGCAAGTAGGAGTCGTTTGTAAGTTGGATGTTTGAAAGTAGGGGCCTGCCCTATATACTCTGCAGAAATTTGGGCCTTAGGTGTTGGTGTTGCCATAGAAGAATAGTACTTACATGCCCCTGTTGAACAGGGTCAGAAAAATTGGGCCTTTGGTGATGGACGGTGTGGTGGTGTTGCCACAACACTGTAAGGCCTCACAGTTACTCTTGGTGGGCGCAGGAACGGGCCCTGCTGTGAAATATTAGATCAAGAATTGTAATTACATGCCCCTGTTAAACAGAGGCTGAAAAATTGGGCCTAAGGCACTGGTGCTGGTGCCACAACACTGCAACCTCTCACAGATACTCTAGTTGGAGCGCAGGAATGAGCCCTGCTGCAAAGTATTGCATCAAAAATTGTAATTGCACGTCCCTGTTAAACGGGCAGAAAAATTGGGCCTTGGGCACTGGTGCCACAACACTGCAACCCCTCACAGATACTCTAGTTGGAGTGCAGGAATGAGTCCTGCTGCAAAGTATTGCATCAAAAAATGTAATTACATGCCCCTGTTAAACAGGGGCAGAAAAATTGGGCCTTAGCCACTGGTGGCGGTGCCCAGAACCAAAAATGTTCTTACAAGCTATCAGCATGGACATTGAGGAGGAAGAGGATTGTCACTCAGCATAACAGGATAGTCACTCTGCATCAGCATAGGCAGTCTTGAAGGGATCTCATATTAAAAAAAAAAAAAAAATATTCGGTTACATCAGCATCAGGTGCTTGGTAGCTGGTGATCCAAGACTGATTCATTTTTATGAAGGTCAGCCGATCGACCGATTCGATAGATAGGCGCACCCTGTGGTCGGTTACAAAGCCTCCAGCAGCACTGAATGTGCGTTCCGAAAGAACGCTGGATGCAGGACAGACCAGTAGCCCAATTGCATACTGTGCAAGCTCTGGCAGTGATCCATCCTCAACCCAGTAACCCAGAGGATTTTTGGTGGGAAAGGTGTCCAAGTCTGATCTTGCCCCTAGGTATTCCTGCACCATGTGAATCAGACGCTGGCGATGGTTGCTGGAACCAATCATACCTTGGGGCTGCGGACTAAAAAATTGTCTGACGCATTGGTCAGACGGCCACCTTCTCCACCGCTCCTTCTGTGACTGACCGAAGCCTCAGCAACACGTTGACCAGGAGGACCAGGAAATTGTAACACCCCCAGGCTCTGGAAACGTGTTGCACAAACCTTTCTGCGAGGCCTCCCGAAGATGTTTCATCCTCTGCAACGGCAAGATAAGGTCCACAGCCAGCCAGTAATGATCCCTCTCCTTGATACCACGAATACAAGGATGCTTCCGCAGGCTTTGCAGGATCAGGGAGGCCATGCAGCGTAGGCTTGCTTGGGGCATTCGGTCCAGAGTCCTCTGGGTCACTAAGGACGACATGATCCGCAGCCACCTCCTCCTAGCCATGTACAAGTCCATGGGTTTCTTTGGACTGTAAATGATCCCTTGAAGACTGCTGCTGATGCTGAGTGCTAGGCCCCACCTCCATGCTGACACAATCCTCCTCCTCGTTCTCTTCCTGTGTGATCGGCGGGCACGCAGGAACACTGTCTGGATAAAGGGGGCTTTGAGAGGTAAGGAAGTCCTCCTCTTCCTGCCTCTGTTCTGCCTCAAGTGCCCTGTCCATTATTCCACGCAGCATGTGCTCCAACAGGTGGACAAGAGGGACAGTGTCACAAATAGTGACAGGACCGTGCATGCATCCCTGATCATGGCCCACTGGCGTGGAAAAAAAAAAAACAAGCTCCCCTGACCCTGTCCTGGTGCCATAGTCACACAGGTACTCATTAATGGCCCTCTGCTATGTGTGCAGCCGCTGCAGCATGGCCAACATTGAGTTCCACCTGGTGGGCATGTCACAGATGACGCAGTTCTTGGGCAGGTTAAATTCCTTTTGGAGGTCAGCCAGCCGAGCACCGGCATTATATGACCTGCGGAAATGCACACAGACTTTCCTGGCCTGCTTCAGGACATCCTGTAAGCCCGGGTACCTGCCCAAGAACCGTTGCACCACCGAGTTAAGGACGTGAGCCAAACAGGGCACATGGGTCAGTGGTCCCTGTCAGAGGGTGGAGAGGAGGTTGGTGCCATTGTCGCAAACCACCATTCCTGCCTTAAGCTGGCGTGGCGTCAACCACCTCTGAG
Organism: Aquarana catesbeiana; assembly: GCF_042186555.1. Taxonomy (NCBI): domain Eukaryota; kingdom Metazoa; phylum Chordata; class Amphibia; order Anura; family Ranidae; genus Aquarana; species Aquarana catesbeiana. Next base: position 104,842,105 of record NC_133330.1, read on the forward strand.
TCTTCCCCTGCAGAGCTGACAGAATCTCTGCCCCAGTGTGGCTCCTGTCGCTTAAGCACACCAGCTCAAGCACCGCATGGCATCTTTTTGCCTGCGTGCTTGCGTAGCCCCTTGAACGCCTATGGAGCACTGCTGGTTCTGAGGACAAATCAGCACAGGAAGAGGCCATGGAGGAAGAAGAAGAGGAGGGGGTGGAGGAGAGAGGTGTGGCAGAATCACCACTAGTAGAATGGTGGGCATGTCCCAGCAAGGCATGGACATTGCCTTCCACATGCTGGTAGAGAGCCGGAATCGCCTTCCATGAAAAAAAGTGGTGTTTGGGAACCTGCCACTGAGGTAGCGCACATTCCACAAACTCACGGAAGGGGGCAGAGTCTACCAACTGAAAAGGCAGCAGTTGAAGTGCTAGCAATTTAGCCAAGCTAGCATTCAACCGTTGGGCATGTGTATGGCTGGGAGCGAACTTCTGTCACCGGTGGAGCAACTGGGGTAGGGAAATCTGTCTGCTAGAATCGGACGTTGGTGTACCGATAGCAGATTGCCCGCAAGTACTTGGCAGTGGCACACCTAATTCTACACCTTCATTCCTCTCAGTGCAGGTTTCTGAGAGGACTGGAGGTATAGTGGGGTTGGAGATCCCAGCTGATGAGGAGGAGCAAGGAGAGGTCCGCCTTGTTCTTTGGTGTGGGTCTTTTAGGTAGTGTTGTCAACGGGCTGCATGGGAGCTCGACACATGTCTGATTAAGCATGTGGTGCCAAAGCGCTTGCTGTCTAGTCCACGCTTGATACGCTTCAGAGATGTGTTGCAAATAGCAACAGTGCAATCTTCTGCACATGTCTCAAAAAAGGCCCACACCAAAGAATTTTTGGAATAATGCGCAGAGTCACCAGCGCCCTGCACTTGCGGAGCTTTGCGGTGTGATGCAGTCGCGAATTTGGCACAAACGGCCCATAATGTTCGTAATTCGACAAACGGTCGAACGGCTGTTGTTCAAGTCAAACTTACGTGGCAGGAACACCAGGGATTTCACATAAAGGAAGCAATACAAGAACAGGAGACTTTCTCATACAGGTACATGATACAGCAGGCACATATCAGGAATATGAAGTGTTGGGGTAACAAGCGCTTTAAGGGGTGTTTCCTCAAAAGCTTTACCAGATTAAGATAATAGATTTTGGGTTTACATACACTGTAACCTTTTTACAATTACAGACCTTTAGGCTGTGTTAACACTGGTATGACACAACAGTCGTACCATTTTGGATCCAACTTTGCCCTGCAGGGATCCGACTTTGATCCCCGACAATACCAGGCACTGTGTCTGGTATGAATCTTTAGGGGGACCTCCTCGCAAAATGTTAAAATTTAAAACTAGCATGGGTTCCCCCTCAAAGAGCATACCAGGCCCTTCGGTCTATTATGGATTTTAAGGGGAACCCTTGCGCCAAAAAAAACGGCATGGGGGTCCCCCCAAAATCCATACCAGACCCTTATCCGAGCATGCAGCCCGGAAGGACAGGAAAGGGGGTGGGGACGTGCCTTGGGGCGGGGGCATTTTTTTTTATACTTTTTTTTTAGGTGAATGGGTAGGGGTACAATGTATCCCATACTCATTCACATAGGGTGGGGGGCTGGGATCTGGGGGACCCCTTGTTGAAGGGCGCTTCCAGATTCCGATAAGCCCCCCGCCCACAGACCCCGACAACCAACGGCCAGGGTTGTCAGGAAGAGGCCCTTGTCCTCGTCAACATAGGGACAAGGTGCTTTGGGGTGGCCCCAAAGCACCCCCCCCCCCCATGTTGAGGGCATGCGGCCTTGTACAGTTCAGGAGGGAGGGGGAAGCTCGCTTGTCCCTACCCCCTGACCTGCCAGCTGTGTGCTCGGATAAGGGTCTGGTATGGATCTAAAAGTTAGGTTTTACCACTGCCCACCAAACATAGAAATGCAGACAGGTGCCATAGTAAAAATTTAACGGCATGTCACATTCGCCAACTGGTACCGCCGCTGACATACAAATGCGGCCTATTCAAGTGATTAGAGCTGTGCCACAACCACTTGCATTGTACGCAGTTGCGGTACAGTGGAATGTTATTTTGAGGGTAAAAATGTCAGTGAGGAGGTGAAATAGCATCTCCTTGCTGCCTGTCAAACATCTCTGAAAAGTGATCCACCTTGGACCGCTTTTTAGAAGGATGGTAGTAATAGCTGCACATGTGAAAGAGCTCTTATTTGATCTCTTTTGGCCTGTAATTCCCCGTACACACGATCGGAAATTCTGCCAGCAAAAGTCTGATGTGAGCTTTTGGTCGGAAATTATTTGAAAAGATTGAGAGCAGGTTCTCTATTTTTCCGACGGAAAAAGTTCCTATCAGAAATTCCGATCGTCTGTAGCAATTCCGACGTGCAAAATTCCTACACATGCTCGGGAAACAAATTCAACGCATGCTCGGAAGCATTGAACTTAATTTTCTCGGCTCGTCGTAGTGTTGTAGGTCACCGCGTTCTTGATGGTCGAAAGTTCAGAGACTTTTGTGTGACCGTGTGTATGCAAGGCAAGCTTGAGCGGAATTCTGTCTGAAAAACCATCCAACGTTTTTCTGACGGAAATTCCGATTGTGTGTACAGGGATTTAGGCTTCATGTACACTGATGCTGGTAAACGGACGTTTAGGAGCAGTTGGGCGTTTTTTTCAGCTGCCCCTGAACTCTCCTCTATGTTATCTTATCAGTACATGTACACAGGGTCTTTTATAGTCTTTTCTAGGCAGTTGAGTTTAGAAGCATTTATTCGAAAAGCAAAAAAAATGCATTCAGGACGGATGTTCAGAGGCATCTGAAACGCCTGTAACAGCTTGTAAATGCGGTAACTCGCACTTAGTTTACAGGCGTTCTTAATTTTTGTCTATTTGATAAAAAAGAAAAAAGCTTCTAAACGCAAACGTGCCATGTAAACACGGCAAAAGGAACATTTTTAAAATATCTGTTCATCCTGCCAGAAATCTTGTGAGCCGATAACGTCCTGTGCTCTCTGCCAATGGACTATTATTAGCTAGCACTGTTCCCTGCTACCTCTGTGGGCTACAAAACACCTTATGATGCAGAAGAAAGGAAGGTGTTATGTAGTCTTAACACACTCCCTGTCCTAGAGTTACAACGCTGCTCAGTGCAGTTGTCACCCTGAGACAGGAAATGCATTAATGGCAGGAGTGCCAGGTTAACATAAAGGGAAAAGAGTGTGAAGACCCACGTAGTGGATAGCGTTATAAGCCAGAGTCTATGAATACTCAACCTGTGCCCTGTAGTGTACGATTAACCTCTTACCACCTACGTAACACACATATGCTTCAGCAAATAGGTTGGGCCCACACGCTCCACATTAGCATTCATGCGTGGTAGAGCTTTCTGTGCTGAGGTTGTGCTCCCAGCACAGTGACTGAGATGTCAAAGACAGCTCTTGATCTAATGATCAGGGACCAGTGGGATAAGCTCCCGATTATGTGATCACTGTGACAGTCATTCACAGTGGTCATTTGATCAGCCGGTCTTTCCTGTCCCCTGCTTGTAAAGGGACACCAGGGCTGGGCAGGAAGGGAAAATAATCTAAGGACTCATTAGCAGTTCCTGGGTTTAGATGTGCTTAAAGAGGAGTTCCACCCAGGGGGTCCATTAAAAAAAAAAAAAAATTAAAAGTCAGCAGCTACAAATACCGCAGCTGCTGACTTTTTTAATTGGACACTTACCTGTCCCTGGGTCCAGCGATGCGGGGGATCGAAGCCCCGCTCGCTCCCCCCCTCCGCTCGTCGGCGCCGGCATTTCAACTGTGGCCGCCGAGCTGTGGCTTCACAGCCTGGCACCCACTGCGCATGCGCGAGCGGCGTCGCACGCCGTGATTGGCCGCTTATTCACCTGGGACCTGTAATGGGTCCCAGATGATTGACAGGAGGGAGGGAGCAGAGCGGAGCCCTTCCTGTGCCGAGGGGGAAGTGATGTCACCAGCCCAGGCAAAGGGAGGCAGACTACGAGGGACCACCTAGCAACAGGCATTTAGAGGTAAGTAAAAAAAAAAAATATCCAAATGTTTTTTTGTTTTTTTTTTAGAATTTTTCAGGTATTTTTGTTTTTTTGGGTGGAACCCCACTTTAAAGTTGTTCTAAAGGCCGGACGTTTTTTACCTTAATGCATTCCCTGCAATAATGGAGATTTAGGGCCAAAGCTCTTCTGGCCGTACTTCTGTAGATCACAGGAGTGCACTAAGTTCCGCACTCCTGTGACCTGTATCCAGCCGACACCTGGCTTAAGTCCACTGTCAGCTGACGTCATTCAGCCGGTCCAGACTCTGGAGGGATCTCAAATTTAATGTCAGGATCCACCCTGATCCCTGAGTGGCAGCTGGCTAAGCCCCTCATCGAGTCACTGATAGTCGTAGCCAGCAGCTCCCGTCCCCTCCACAGCCCAGCGCTCCAGTTGGAGCTGGAGGGGCAGAGCAGAGAGCTAACAGTCACCGGCTCTCTGCTCACAGAAGCCCAAGAACTGAGTGATTAATGGTCTTTAATGGCTTAGTTTTTGGTGTAGAGAGTAGAGATGGCGGGGACATATGCAACATCGGACCGAGTATAATTGTTATTTTTTAATTCTTACACTTTTCAAACAAAAATGTCCCAGTAGTTGTATCATCCCCCACTCCACCATAAATACTTACATGCCTACTTAGTCCTATCTCAGTCCAGTGTTGTGTCTGTCTGCAGTGGCTCTCTCTTCTCACAGAGGCAGCAGCAGGAGCCATTGGTTCATGCTGCTGTCAAAAAAACCTTATGGGGGGGGGGGGGGGGGTGCCGAGTCGTGCTGTTCGTGTCTATGGATGCACACAGTTCGGTTTGGGAGTGAGTCCTCAGGTGTGCCACCATAGCAAGTGGCTTGCTATGGGGGCCCACACAAGGGAAGGAGCTGAGAGTGCTGGTGGGGGACCCCAAAAGAGGAGCTTTGGGGCTTCTCTACAGAGCAGGTAAGTATAACATGTTTATTTTAGCAAAAAAAAACAAAACTTTTTTTTTTTTTTTTTTTTAACCTTTACAACCCCTTTTATAATTCCCCTGACTGAGCACTTTCTGGTGCCTGGGGAGCCACTTGTGCCACTTACAACTGCTCATACAAGTGAATGGCTATACACAGTCTTGCTTGGTTGAATGCCATTGGTGTCTACATTAATGTTTACCCATGCGCATACAGCGCTTCAACCTGAATGTGCCACTTTTGCCATTGCCATTTACCCGAGCACGGCTATGTACAGCCATTCACTTGTATTTGTGGCTATAAGTGGACACCGGAAAATGCCAGGAATTTTACACCGCTAAGGCTGGCCATAAATGGATCTTCTTTTCAATCAACCGGTGGGCTAATAAAACAAAAACAAGAAAAACCAAATAGATTCCCTCTTGCACACAAGCATGATAGATGGAGGAATCCACCCCACTGTGCCATTGTGCCATGGTATAGTCCAGTGTCAGAATGCACTGGTCAGCACTGCAGCTGATTGGCTTCAGACACTGATCGAATGAAAGTTCTCCAACATTCCCAAATGAAGTATGTTGATCTTTAGTTCAACTTCTCTTGAGTAGCCATAAATGGATTGAAATTTGGCCAGTCACTGCTGAACTGTCTAAATTTGATCCATCTATGGCCAGCTCAAAGCAATAGTAAACTTGTGGGAAAAAAAATGTTTCTCCTGCAAGCTAATATCATAATGTGCTAGTATGCATCGCATACTAGCACATTATGATAGACTTACCTTGAGATGAAGCCCTTCAGCAGCGCACTGTTACCAGGGACAGGGCTTCCATCTTCACCTGGTCTTCCGTCCGGGTTCACGGGCTGTGCCTGTTTGAATGGCCAAGCCGCAATGACATCACTCTTGCGCATGCGCACAGGAGTTATAGCCACGGCGCAGAGCTGGTGACATCACTGGCTGTCAGACAGACAAATATCTCCTAAATGGTGAATAGGAATAGGAGATATTCATTTTACCCACAGGTAAGCTTTATTATAGGCTTAACTGTTCGTAAAAAATCACAAAGGGGAGTTTACTACCACTTTTAAGGAGTTGTAAAGTCTCAAGGTTTTTCACCTTAAAGCGGTGTTCTGCCCCCCCCCAAAAAAAAAGAAAAGCCAGCAGCTACACATACTGCTGGCTTTTAACAATAGGACATTTACCTGTCCTGGAGTCCAGCGATGTCGGCACCACAGCTGATGTTTCCATCAGCTATCGGGTGCTGCCGCCGCCACTGCAGGTAAGGGTACCCGCCAGTATAGCCTTACGGCTTCACGCCGGGAACCCTGCTGCGCATGCGTGAGGCCCCACTCCTCTCTCCTACTGGCCCGGTGACAGGGAGAGGAGGAGGGAGCCCTGCAGTGATGTCATGGGCCGCGGCCCGGACTCCCGGAAGTGGGAACAGGATACCTGTCAAAGATATACCTGTCAGGTATCCTGTCCCCCCTCCCAATTGTGGCACCGGACGGGGAGAGGAGACAAATGAGTGGAAGTTCCACTTTTGGGTGGAACTCCGCTTAAATGCATTCTATGCATTAAGGTGAAAAACCTTCTGTGCTGCAGTTGCCCCTCAGAGCCCCCCTTTTCCTTACCTGAACCTGGTTGTTCCAGCATCGTGAACGAGCCCAGCAGCTCCAGCCCCCGTCTCGGGTCCTAATTGGATAGATAGATAGCAGCGGGAGCCAATCAAATCCAGTGACACAGGAGCAGGGGGGCGGGGCCGAGTCCTGCTGTCTGTGTCAATGGATGCAGCAGCAGGACTCGGGAGTGCGCCTGCACAGGTGCCCCCTTTGAAATCGGCTCTCTAAGGGGACACCCAATGAAGAGGAGGAGCCAGGAGTGTCGCTGGGGGATCCCAGAAAAAGGAGGGCACAGAGCAGGTAAGTAGAACATGTTTGCTACTTAAATAAATAAATAAATAAGACCACAAGCTTTACAATCACTTTAAGTGTCTGTGTGTATGAGGCCTTCTAATAATTTCATACAGAATGTAGCCACCCCTCCGTCCTTCATCTGATCATTACCCTGTATAATGCAGTGTACATCCCCCAGAGACCTGCAATATCTTACCAGCACAGGACTTGGTCTTCCACATCTTCATCAGCAGGATGATAATAGCTAGTAAGTGGGATAAATCCCCTGAAATTCTAAAAATATTCATCTTCCTGAAAAAAACACAGCTAAATGTGCAAAAATGACGCTAAATGTGAAAAAGCAGCGCAAAACGTTGTGGAGAAATTCGGGAGAGCTGCTGCAGAAGCGCTGAAAGTTTTCACACAAAGTCCCCTCAGAGTCCCCGGGCTGGGCTCAGCTCGGCCTTCTCTCCTATATATTCTATAGAAAGTTGGACATTCGTTAGTTGAGGACAAACCGTGACTTCCCGGCGCCGTGTTGCTCCGGAGAGGATGGACGGCAGTGGCCGGGCTGGGAGGGAGGAAGGAGGGAGCTGTTCCTCTGCTGTAGTGGCGGGTGACGTGGCTGCTGGGTGCCTGTACTCAGGGCAATGCATGAGGAGGAGGAGGGGACCTGAGCTGGGAGGTTACACATCACCACATCAGCCTGTTTAAAGGGGATGGGAAAGGCTGCCGACAGAAAACGGAGGAATGTGCACGACTTCTCCGAATTATACCCCCTGCTCCTGAAATATGCCACTTCTGAGGTCTCTGACACAGAGTACAGGCCAGGGGGTTTACTGACATGATAGAGAAAAGAGATAAAAAGCGCCAGGATTACCTTTATAAAGGGGAGTTAGTTATAGTCAGATTGTAAAGTTTTTTTTTTCCTTAAAATAATAAATATGTTCTATTTACCTTCTCTGTGCAATGGATAACCCAGTGTTCCCAAACCTTTTTTTTCAGGGGTCTTCTGGTGCCCCCCCGAGAGTCTAGTCTTGGGAGGGACACTGACAGAAAATACTTTTTTTTGCGGGCAGTTTATCGGGGAAATGGCTGGTGTTGGCGCTTTAATCATCACAGCACCATGGTTGTTATGGTGTCAGGATGATTGAAGTGCATTATTTCTTATATTACATTGTTATATAAAATTAAATAGTTCAACTCACCATAATGCAGAATCAGTGGGAGCCCTGAACGTGTCACTTGCCACCGTCGCCTGCCACCAGATGCAGATTGTCACTTGCCACATCACCTGCCAGAAGTTGCGGATTGTCACTTGCCACGTCACCTATCACCAGATGCAGATTGTCACTTGCCACGTCACCTGCCACACATTGTGGATTGTCACTTGCCACGTCACCTGCCACACATTGTGGATTGTCACTTGCCACGTCACCTGCCACACATTGTGGATTGTCACTTGCCACATCACCTGCCACACGTTGCAGATTGCCACGTCACCTGCCACAAGTTGCGGATTGTCATTTGCCACATCACCTGTCACCAGATGCATATTGTCATTTGCCACGTCACATGCCACAGATTGTCACTTGCCACGTCACCTGCCACACGTGTATTTTCACTTGCCATGTCACCTGCCCCACGGTGCAGATTGTCACTTGCCACCTCACCTGCCACAAGTTGCGGATTGTCACTTGCCACGTCACCTGCCACAAGTTACGGATTGTCACTTGCCAGGTCACCTGTCACCAGATGCAGATTGCCGCTTGCCACGTCACATGCCACACATTGCAGATTGTCACTTGCCACATCACCTGCCACACGTTGTGGATTGTCTCTTGCCACGTCACCTGCCACAAGTTGTGGATTGCCACTTGCCACGTCACCTGCAACGCGTTGCAGATTGTCACTTGCCTGCTACAATTGTCACTTGCTGTGTCACTTTCCTGCTAAGGTGGGGACTGTCACTTGCTGTTTCCCAGAGTGAAGTTAGGCAGCAGAAAGATGATGTAATCTCTCTGCTGCCTGCACAGTGAAGGCGTAACTGCAGGGATGCAGGGCGGGCACCAGGCGGTGAGAGATTATGTCATCTCTCTGCTCCCCCGCCCGCCGACTGATTGGCCAGCCGCCCACTCACCCACCGAGCCTCCCGCCCGCTCACTCACCCATCCGCCAAGCTGCCCGCCGAGCCGCACGCTCACTCACCTGCCGCTCACCCGCAACTAATTTCTCAGGGGAAGGGCATTTGTCCCATTGCCCCACCCCCCCAGATCTGCCCTGTTCTGGTAGTGCTCCATGCTTTTCCTCTCTTCTGACTGCTCCCATACGAAGCCACTTTCTTGATCCCAGTCCGGGCTGTGTGCATCTATTAACACTGAAAGTGAAAGAAACCAGAGCTGGAATAGTGGGGACACTGGTGACAGACAGGGAGTCCCTCTTTTTGGAGGGTTTTCCTCTCACTTCCTGCTTTGGCTATAGGACAGGAAGCAAAGGGAGATCTCCCCAATGGACATAGAAGGCAAAAAGATCTAAAGCTTCATGCAGCTCTATGGACAAGTGGATGTAAATGGACTTGTGTCCGTTTACACCCGCCCACTTCCAAGTCCATCCAAATCTGGGAAAAAAAGATGGAAAAGAACTGCGTCCTTTTCCATTTTCTGGACCTAAATGTGGGAGATTGGAGATAGCCTAATGTAAATGGACTCCAGTGTTCGTTTACATTCGTCTGCCCCTAGAGCTATTACGGATTTGCTTGTGTCCACCTGACACAAACTGAATGGGCTCGATTATCAAAGAACTGCCATCCACCCCGTTCGGCTCTGATCCTGCAGGGGATGTGCTCATGCATCCCGTACTGATTGATGTGGATCGGCTCTGTGTGAAAGAGCCCCTACTCTATCCAAAATGAAAAAAGAAATTGACTTTTATTCTAGTTTATGTTTCTTGTTTTATTTACATATTGAATGCTGTCAGCGGATTTTTTTCATCTTTTACACACATTTGAAAAAAAATAATTTTAGACCTGAAGTTTAGTTAAAACCCCCAAATTGTATATATTTTCTAAAAACAAAGACCCTGGAGAATAAAATGGTGGTAGTTCCACATTTTTATATTACCCAATTTTTGGTAAAATATAACAGATAATGTTTCCAGTAAATAGATACCAAACATGTCAAGCCTTAACATTCTGCTCTCCTGTGAACCAATTAACTTTTTTCATAGCGACATTTTAAAAGCCCCTACAGGTCACCTCACCAGTTTATAGGTCTCACTCTGGCATGTGTGGCAATATGTAACATGTGTAGCGCAACTGACTTTTTCATACATTGGCGCCCCAATGGTGGGTTTGTGCATGGGGGGAAGGTTTATTTTATTTTTTTTGGAGGGAGGCTAAGTGCTTGGGTGTAATTTTACATTTTCTACACTTTTTTCACTCAAGACCAAAAGTCCCCTACGTGATAGCATTTTGCTATGGCAGGTTCTCTTTAATGAGATATCAGGGGTCTATTAGACCCCTGATATCTTGCCTGCTTCACACTGAAACGAATGGGAAGCAAATCGCACTCCATTAGCTTAATTCTCAGCTGCAGCGGCCTGGGAAAGTGACAGCCAAACCTGGAAGTGATGCAATGCACGTTATTTCTGTGTTCATTATAGCTAGGGGAGATCAGCGAAAGGAAGTTCAATGCTCTCCCTCTCCTTTATGCAGCGGCACCCTTCATGTGGGGTCTTAGGCCCGCAGGTGAGAAAACAAAGCCGAGGAAACATGGGGGGGAGGGGGGGGGACACGCACTAGAGAGAGTCTAAGGAAGTGATTGGGTGGCTGTAGTCTGACAGTCGGCTGTCAGATGTACACCCACTCTGGCTGCTATGTGACATATGTTGGTGACAGAGAAGAGGGTTAATGTATATGAAAACCCAATCAATAATATATTATAACATGTTAATGTAACTTCAAAAAATATTTTTAAAAAAGTCTAAAGCAGATCCTAATCCTCCCTCGCCGTGGGACTGCCCCTGCACTGCAAGGATTAAATGCTTGTTTATGTCTAGGAAACAGAAAAGGCACTTTTATTAATCGGATCCCCCACTCTCGCAGCCCCCCAGTGCTCTCATCTTCTCCCCCACACTGTCGGTGGTAGTGGACTATCTCCGAGCATCCTCACATATACATTTCAATGAGAGTACCAAACTAACATCTAAGAATCCAAAGATTTTGATGATAACATTGGTTTTGTAGCAAAAAAAATCAACTCATTTTGGTGGCCAAACAGATCTCTAAATCCCTTTATCAGAGATTAGAATTTTGACAGAGCCTAAAGCAGTAGTAAACCCACTTTTTCTGCAGCGGTTTACTACTGCTTTAATGCCCGCCATACATGGATTGATTTTTGCCTGGTTCAGCAGCTACCAGTTGAATTTCTATCCATGTATGGGCAGGGTGGTTCTAGAGAAGTCGATCTACTGATCGACTTCTCTAGAACCACCCTGTCAGATTTTTGATGCTCAGCTAGCACTGCTGGTTACAGCCTGCATCGCTGATCAGTGTGTTCTGATGGCTTTGCCTCTGTCTGATCTGCAGTTGCCATGGTGCAGCACATGTGATCAGTTATAACACAAGCAGTTAAATCAAGGAGTTTAATTTTGTTTTAATATCAGTTATAGCAATATAGGGAATGTGTATGTTGTGGTTTGGTGTACTAAGACCCCTTTCACACTGAAGACCACCCCGCGCTAGCGGTAAAGCACTGCTCGTTTCAGCAGCGCTTTACTGGCACTGTGCAGGCAGGAGCGGGGCTCTTTTAACCCCAACCACAAATCGCTTTGCAGGCGCTTCGGCAGCGCTGCCCATTGATTTCAATGGCAGGGGTGGTTTAGGAGTGGTGTACTGTATACACCGCTGTTCCCACACCCCAAAAACACTGCTTGCAGGACTTTTTTTCCCATCCTGCAAGTGCACCGCCCCAGTGTGAAAGCACTTGGGCTTTCACACTGGGGAGGCTCGAGAGGCGCTTTGCAGGTGCTCTTTTTGGCGCTAAAATGCATGAAAAGCGCCTTTAGTGTGAAAGGGGTCTTAGAGGAGCTATTAAGTGCATAGGACTTTACAGGCACAAGTACAGTGACACATTCACCCTGCTGACCCCAAAATAAAACAGAAGTGTTCTAGCAAAATGAAAACAATATATAATATAACTCCCTCTTTCTGCATTTTGTGCAGGATGCGTTTGCACAGGCACGGCAGCCCATGTGATTTCCCTGCGTTTCCCACACCTGAAAATGTGCTGCGTGCTGAGATGCAATTTGGCTGGTGGTGGTTGCAGGTTCCCGCACCTGCAACCGGAACGCACAGTGCAAGCTAGTGTGAGCCTAGCCTAAAACACTAAACCCCAACCTTATATTTTATAAGTTGGCAGAAGAAAAAATAATAAGAAACCGCAATTAAAAAAAAAAATACTGCAAAAGAAAAAGGATCAAGGAGAGCAACTGAGCATGTGCAGAGCAGGGTCAAACAGTGTATTACTGGATTTTAAACAGTATAGGCACTTATTTTTAATGTTTTACATAGCTATACCTGCAAGGGTCCATCCTGAAGTGATCTAGCAGGACTTCATTTTTTGACTAAAGTTCCACTTTAAGGCAGGCCTCTACTTTTAAAGATGAACATACATCATGTACACTGGCACTGCAACTGTTCTCCCGTTAACTCTCAGTTTCTCATGCCACTGCACACCTTCTCTGTAATTGCCATTTAGGGGACATGCTGAGGGACACGCTGATGCAATGTGCACATCCACCTGTCCAACATTTTCCACTACTGCTCTCCAGTAGTGGAGTGGGCCTCACCGTGAACTCTGCGCGGGCTCCACACCTGCACTTAACATAACTCTTGAACCTCCGTACCAGTGGCGCCAGGGGGGGGCTAAGGGGGGCTGGAGCCCCGAGTGGGCCCCCAAAAAGCCCCGGGTCTCAGGCATTCACAAATCTATTATTAGCCCCGAGCCCGAGCGGGGACCGATCTTACTCGGAGTGCGGCCGAGTGACATAGCAGGTCCCGCCTTCTAGAGCCTGCAGCGCTTATGATGGACGTCCCACTGGTCTAATGCAGGGGGCGCGGGGCGTGCGACGTCCATCATAGGTGCTGCAGGCTCCAGAAGGCGGAGATTACAATGCGGCCGCGCCGAGCACTATGAGATCCCTGCTCGGCACTCGGGCGGGCGGCTCTCCTCTCCTGTCCTCTCCTATCTCTGCCTGCCTGCTGTCTACTGGGATGGGCACGCTGGCTGAGACGCAGGAGGAGGTCACGGTCATCTGAAGTCTGATGTGTAATGGTCAGGTAGGTCAGTGTTTATCAGGTAGATCAGTGTAATGGTCAGTGTGCGTCAGGTAGGTCAGTGTGGGTCAGGTAGCTCAGTCTGGGTCAGGTAGGTCAGTGTGGGTCAGGTAGGTCAGTGTAATGGTCAGTGTGTGTCAGGTAGGTCAGTCTGCGTCAGTGTAATGATCAGTGTGGGTCAGGTAGGTCAGTTGTGTATCAGGTAGGTCAGTGTAGTGGTCAGTGTGCGTCAGGTAGGTCAGTGTGTGTCAGGTAGCTCAGTGTGGGTCAGTGTGTGTCAGGTAGGTCAGTGTGCATCAGTGTAATGATCAGTGTGGGTCAGGTAGGTCAGTGTGGGTCAGGTAGGTCAGTGTGGGTCAGTGTAATGGTCAGTGTGTGTCAGGTAGGTTAGTGTGGGTCAGGTAGGTAGTTACTCTGGGAGACAGACTGCTGGTAGAAGGAGTGCCGGCAACATCTCCCTCACTGCTAGAGGCCGTTCCACCTATAACAGGTACATGCTATCAACAATAAAAATCAAAAAGGTACAGCGCATATAAATGTGTTACAAATGTCCATATCCAGGTAAAAAGGACATACAGCAGAAGATTCCTGAGAGAATCCCTGTGCTGGAAATCCCAGAAATAACAGATAACACCAGACTCCGTGTGAGAATGAGCCCACCACTGACACGTATAGTGCTTCGCTCACCTCAATATGTTGACCTCTGTCACCACAGATAGGTCAAAACACGCAATTTTCCCACTCACAGGGGTAGGATGAAATGGTAGATGGTGGCCTGTCTAAGATTTCTCAGATGGTAACCGTCATCCCGATGTCATAGACACATTAAGAAACACAATCTAAGTGCTCTCTGTATGATAAGTAAACACGCTTTAATTGAAAATACACTTACAAATTCTTTCATCTTGCGTACAGCCTTTTTAACAAGTACCGCCGAGCGGCTCTCGATGATACACGATCCGATCAGATGACAGCTGGTGACATCAGCACAATGTGGCTCCTCCTCCCGTACACGTCACGTCCTACGGGACTTCGTCTGGGGTGGAGACATGGCATCACCCGAGGATTTTTAAATAAAACACATTGTCATAGCAACACTGATGCTTATTCCTCTGCAGCTGCACGGCTTGCATAAACTCTGTCCCAGTGAGCCGGAAACAAAGATTACTTCACAGCATTGCTAGAGGTTCAATCATCACTAAAGCATACAGCAGATAATAAATAAAAAGCAGCGTCAGCACAGCTGTATCACTACTAATACTCAATAAATTAAAGTTTAATTCAATTATTTCCATCACCCGCGGCCATCCGTTAAATACATCATTTAAAAAACAATGCATATTGATAATATAATAAAATCATTATATATCATTGTTATGTACAAAAATCAATATTAAAAATGAATACACCCAAGAATGAAAAAATCAATAATATAAAGAGGGAAGAGAAAATCTAAAAGTTGATCAAAACTACCTATCTGAAATAAAAGAGGTGAGATCAAACTCAACATTTAATCCCAAAATTTGGCTCATACATCTGCCAAAACCCCCCCTCCCCCTCCCCCTCCAATGTTTACTACTTTTTTCAATCCCCCAGAACTTAAGACACCTAGGATCCCTAGTATGATGGTGCCGGAAATGTTTGGGCACACTATGGGACCTAAGGCCTTTTTTGATGCTATTAACATGTTCGCCTATACGTACACTTAATGTCCTTTTTGTCCGGCCAACATATTGGAAACCACAGTCACACTCCAACATATAGACCATGCCCTCAGTGTTACATGTTAAAGGGGCTTAATCTGGTATTTTTTATTGGTAATCGAGGAGGAAAATTCCTTACTTTTTTTATGTTGTTACGGGAATGCCTACATGCTGAACACCATCCACACGCATAGAAACCAGACAGAAACTTAAATAAATAATTTTCTTTAATGACAGGTGGGTCCACTACACCAGGGGCGACCAAATCCCTTAAAGTAGGGGTCTTTCGATAAATAAATTGGGGACGTACAGGCATGGGCGTCCGCAGGAGGGGGCAAGGGGGGTCAAGTGCCCCCCCCCCCCCCCCCCCCCCCCCCGGAATATCAGCAAGGTGTCCACTCACTAGGGAGGAAAGTGCAGGAAAGTAAAGTCAAACATGATAAGAGAACACTCACTTTTTTTTTTAGCAAAAATTAAAAAACCCAATGGTGATTAAATACCACCAAAAGAAAGCTTTATCTACGTGAAAAAAATGATAAAAATGTTACTTGGGTACAGTGTTTCATGACTGCGCAATTGTCATTCAAAGTGCAACAGCGCTGAAAGCTGAAAATTGGTCTGGGCAGGACGGGGGTGAAAGTGCCCTGTAGGCAAGTGGTTAAGCACAGCAACATAGCATAAAGATGTTAATGTGCCCGTAAAGCTGCTGCTGTGCCCATATAACTATAGCTGCTGTTGTGCCCATAAAGATGCTATTGTGCCCATATAGAATTTAGGATCTCCACTGGCTTAAGCCAATGCTGCACCATGCAGGGGTAGTTTTTTTTTTTTGTAATTGATCGATTGCCTAATTGTATGTTTATTTATACCTTCACTTGCTGTGGTAGCAGCATATTTTGCATGGTTTTGTATGTGGCTCAGATCGCCACAGCAAAACCAGGTACATTCTCCCCCCCAAAAAGTGCCAAATGTGGCAGTGGAACGGGGGAGGGTTATCACGCTTTATGTGATGATGATAAATAGGGGTGCAACGGATCGTCACCGATCCGTGATCCGAACGGTTCAGCCTGTTCGGATCTGCACATGTGCGCTCTGTGGAGCGCGCCGCTGCCTCGGCCTTAGGAAAGGCCGCGGCTTCGGCCTAGCTATGGAGCGACGGCCATCTTGGGACACCCGGCGGCCGTTTACCATGGGAGTAATCACTTGTAAACAAACCAGCGTCCTGTCATGACGCCGGTTCCTCTCTCCCCTCTGTGTACTGATCTGTACAGTGGAGGGGAGAAATCAGATGGCAGCAGTGCCAATACTCTGCCATACCCTGCAATACCCTGTAATACCCTGCCAATACTCTGCCATACCCTGCCAATACCCTGCTATTTTATTATTACAGTGGGGGAGATTGCGGATATTACAGTGGGGGAGATGACGTGGATATTACAGTGGGGGAGATTTTTTTTTTTGTTGATCCGAGATTTTTTTTTTTGTTGATCCGAAAGTGATCCAAACCGTGAGTTTTTTGATCCGTTGCACCCTTAATGATAAAGCCCCTCCTCTTCATGAAATTGTCAAAAAGGAGCAGAGCATGGGTGACCTAAAATGATGCCCCCACCCCTGAAAAAATAGCTACCTTTTTAGAGCGAAAATTATAAAAAAGACTATTAATTATCCTTCTCATTCCTTTCAGGTATTTAGCTACCGGCAATTCATTCGCCAGTTTACAATATGAATTCAAGCTGGGAAAATCGACCGTGAGTTCTACTGTGCATGAAACCTGTGCAGCTATCTGGCAAGTTTTGAAAGATAAGGTGTTGAAGAAGCCGACTAGTGAAGACTGGATTAAAATTGCCAAAGTTTTTTGGGAGAGGTGCAATTTTCCAAATTGTGTGGGTGCAGTAGATGGAAAGCACATAAGAATAATCTGCCCAATTGGTAGTGGCTCAAAATACTTTATAGCTAAAAGGGGATATTGCGAGCCACAATGGTATATTGCCTCAAATGTGGAAATCACCTAGCTGCCCGCACAGAACACGTTTCATATGCCGTGCAATACAATGTATACAAAAGATATGCTGTGCTAAGGTGAAAGTGTCAATCTGGAGATCATTAATGCATATGAGGTATACTGAAAATACCGCATAAGCGGCTTATCCAGCCACAGCAAGGCACAAAGGATATATGTATTAAAAAAAAAAAAAAAAAAAAAAAAAATTTTTTTTTTAACCACTTCAGCCCCGGAAGGATTTACCCCCTTCCTGACCAGAGCACTTTTTACAATTCGGCACTGCGTCGCTTTAACTGCTAATTGCGCGGTCATGCAATGCTCTACCCAAACGAAATTTGCGTCCTTTTCTTCCCACAAATAGAGCTTTCTTTTGATGGTATTTGATCACCTCTGCCGTTTTTATTTTTTGCGCTATAAACGGAAAAAGACTGAAAATTTTGAAAAAAAATGATATTTTCTACTTTTTGTTATAAAAAAAATCCAATAAACTAAATTTTAGTCATACATTTAGGCCAAAATGTATTCGGCCACATGTCTTTGGTAAAAAAAATGTCAATAAGCGTATATTTATTGGTTTGCGCAAAAGTTATAGCGTCTACAAACTAGGGTACATTTTCTGGAATTTACACAGCTTTTAGTTTATGACTGCCTATGTCATTTCTTGAGGTGCTAAAATGGCAGGGCAGTACAAACCCCCCCCAAATGACCCCATTTTGGAAAGTAGACACCCCAAGGAAATTGCTGAGAGGCATGTTGAACCCATTGAATATTTATTTTTTTTGTCCCAAGTGATTGAATAATGACAAAAAAAAAAAAAAAAAATTTACAAAAAGTTGTCACTAAATGATATATTGCTCACATAGGCCATGGGCGTATGTGGAATTGCACCCCAAAATACATTCAGCTGCTTCTCCTGAGTACGGGGATACCACATGTGTGGCACTTTTTGGGAGCCTAGCCGCGTACGGGGCCCCGAAAACCCAGCACCACCTTCAGGATTTCTAAGGGCATACATTTTTGATTTCACTCCTCACTACCTATCACAGTTTTGAAGGCCATAAAATGCCAAGATGGCACAACCCCCCCCCAAATGACCCCATTTTGGAAAGTAGACACCCCAAGCTATTTGCTGAGAGGCATGGTGAGTATTTTGCAGCTCTCATTTGTTTTTGAAAATGAAGAAAGACCAGAAAAAAAATTTTTTTTTTTTCTTTTTTCAATTTTCAAAACCTTGTGACAAAAAGTGAGGTCTGCAAAATACTCACTATACCTCTCAGCAAATAGCTTGGGGTGTCTACTTTCCAAAATGGGGTCATTTGGGGGGGTTTTGTGCCACCTGGGCTTTCCATGGCCTCCGAAACTGTGATAGGCAGTGAAGAGTGAAATCAAAAATTTACGGCCTTAGAAAGCCTGAAGGCGGTTCTTGGTTTTCGGGGTCCCGTACGCGGCTAGGCTCCCAAAAAGTCCCACACATGTGATATCCCCGTACTCAGGAGAAGCAACAGAATTTATTTTGGGGTGTAATTTCACAAATCCCCATGGCGTGTTTGAGCAATATAACATTTAGTGACAACTTTGTGCAAAAAAAAAAAAAAAAAAAAAAAAAATTTGTCTCTTTCCCGCAACTTGTGTCACAATATAAAATATTCCATGGACTCGACATGCCTCTCAGCAAATAGCTTGGGGTGTCTACTTTCCAAAATGGGGTCATTTGGGGGGGTTTGAACTGTCCTGGCATTTTATGCACAACATTTAGAAGCTTACGTCACACATCACCCACTCTTCTAACCACTTGAAGACAAAGCCCTTTCTGACACTTTTTGATTACATGAAAAAATTATTTTTTTTTGCAAGAAAATTACTTTGAACCCCCAAACATTATATATTATTTTAAAGCAAATGCCCTACAGATTAAAATGGTGGGTGTTTCATTTTTTTTTTTCATACAGTAATTGCGCAGCGATTTTTCAAACGCATTTTTTGTGGAAAAAACACACTTTTTTAAATTTTAATGCACTAAAACACACTATATTGCCCAAATGTTTGATGAAATAAAAAAGATGATCTTAGGCCGAGTACATGGATACCAAACATGACATGCTTTACAATTGCGCACAAACGTGCAGTGGCAACAAAATTAAACCATTTTTAAAAGCCTTTAAAAGCCTTTACAGGTTACCACTTTAGATTTACAGAGGAGGTCTACTGCTAAAATTACTGCCCTCGATCTGACCTTCGCGGTGATACCTCACATGCATGGTGCAATTGCTGTTTACATTTGACGCCAGACCGACGCTTGCGTTCGCCTTAGCGCGAGAGCAGGGGGGACAGGGGTGCTTTTTTTTTTTTTTTTTTTTTTCTTTATTATTTTTTTGCTTTTTTATCTTATTTTTAAACTGTTCCTTTCATATTTTTTTTTAAATCATTTTTATTGTTATCTCAGGGAATGTAAATATCCCCTATGATAGCAATAGGTAGTGACAGGTACTCTTTTTTGAAAAAATTGGGGTCTATTAGACCCTAGATTTCTCCTCTGCCCTCAAAGCATCTGACCACACCAAGATCAGTGTGATAAAATGCTTTCCCAATTTCCCAATGGCGCTGTTTACATCCGGCGAAATCTAAGTCCTAAAATGCTCGTAGCTTCCGGTTTCTTAGGCCATAGAGATGTTTGGAGCCACTCTGGTCTCTGATCAGCTCTATGGTCAGCTGGCTGAATCACCGGCTGCATTCTCAGGTTCCCTGTTGAGACAGGAGAGCCAGAGAAAAACACGGAAGACGGTGGGGGGGGGGGGGGGGCATTCCCTCCCACTGCTTGTAAAAGCAGTCTAGAGGCTAATTAGCCACTAGGATTGCTTTTACATGAAAGCCGACCGCTGGCTGAAAAGAATGATACCAAGATGATACCTAAACCTGCAGGCATCATTCTGGTATAACCACTCAAAGTCGTGAATGGCGTACCTGAAGACAAAAAAATGGTTAACAATAAAGCACAGTAAACGGTAAAGTATAAAAAATTGCATACCTGAAAAGCAAACATGATAAAACATAATAACAATAAAACATTGCAGAATAGAATACAGTAAAAAAGAGCAGAACACCAGAGAGAGAATAGAGAGAGAGAGAACAATAAAACGACAACTATTTTTTTTTATTTTTGTTTGTGTTTTTTTTTTTTTTTTACACTTTTTTTTTGTAACTGTAACTTTTATAACTGTAACCGGTTCCAGGTTCGGGTCTCTCAAAATGCGATGGCATCTTGGGAGACCCTGTGAAAGTGTGCCTAGTCTGTGCAATGCTGTACCCTACGCTAATACTCAACTAGTGAATGGTAGCGTTCAAAACATTCACCAATGCAAAGACCAGGATTGTCAGGACAGGAGGGACAATAATAGCGGGTGTCACGTCTATATACGCGCTTGCTGCAGACACATCTTTTTTGGGGGGGTTCGTTGGGTAGGGGTACTCGGGAGGACATATAAATGCCTCTCATGCAGCCGACTGCATTTGGTTGGGGATGTGAATGGGGGAAATACGGGCGCTGCAGAAGTGGTGGGTTCCCAATTAGGATTGGCGAATGCAGCAGGAAGGGCACTATGGGCACGACGGGCCTGTGTTTGTCTTTTTGGTGGCAGCGGGACACTACTTGTGCTTGCCACCTCACCAGCTTGAACTGCACTTATGGGACTCGCCACGTCACCAAGTGTTACTGCAGTGCTGGTATGACTACGACTGGGGTGTACTAGGCCGCTGGCGCTTGCCAGTTCACCAAAACGCTACAAAAAAAAGTGACAGTGATTGATCGATACTGCACTTGGGTGGGCTGGGCCGGGCGGAGGGGCAAAACGCAGGTGCTAGCAGGTATCTGGGCTGATCCCACTAACACTGCGTTTTTGGGAACCCTAAACTGCTGGGCACACTAGTATAGATCTGATCGGATCAGATATTGATCCGATCAGATACTATACCACTAAGGGAGGTGTACGGTGCGTGCGTGGGTGTTAGTGGTACTGGCGCTAATCTGACGCTGCTTGGGGCTGGTGCTTGCCAGTTCACCAAAATGCTACCAAAAAAACTGTTAGCGATCGCAGGGATCAGGCCTGACTCTGCGAACGCTGCAGTTATGCGTTTAGTGTTTTGTAAGTGACAGTGATCGATCGATACTGCACTTGGGTGGGCTGGGCGGAGGGGCAAAACGCAGGTGCTAGCAGGTATCTGGGCTGATCCCGCTAACACTGCGTTTTTGGGAACCCTAAACTGCTGGGGACGCTAGTATAGATCTGATCGGATCAGATATTGATGTGTTCAGATACTATACCACTAAGGGAGGTGTACGGTGCGTGTACGGTGCGTGCGTAGGTGTTCGCGGTACTGGCGCTAATCTGATGCTGCCTGGGGCGACGCATATCACCGCCGGGCGATCAGGGGGCTAAACCTTTATTCGGTAATAAACGGCGGGTGCCCTGACACTAAAAAAAATAAACGAACTAACCAGCGTCACCCGTAACAGTTATACGGTGATCAGTGGTGAAAGGGTTAACTAGGGGGCAATCAAGGGGTTAAAACATTTATTAGGTAGTATATGGGGGTCCCTGTCGCTATAAAACGCTGACAGCGAACCTAAATATTTACGTTCCTAACTAGCGTCACCAGCGACACTAATACAGCGATCAGAAAAATGATCGCTTAGCGACACTGGTGACAGGGGGTGATCAAGGGGTTAAAACTTTATTAGGGGGGGTTAGGGGGGTACCCTAGACCTACAGGGGGCTAATACTAACTGTCCTACCACTGCTAACTGTCACAAACTGACACCATGCAGTAATCAGGAAAAAAACAAAACAAAACAAAAAAACCTGCTTGCTGTCAGTTTGTGACGGGGGGGGGTGATTGGGGGGGGATCGGGGGGCGATCGGGGGGGGATCGGGGGTGTTTAGTGTGCCTGGCATGTTCTACTGTGTTGTGTGTGTGTTGGTGCACTTACATGTCTTCTCTCCTCGGTGCTGGAACGGAAACTGGCCAGCCGAGGAGAGATGACATCACATCCTCTGCCTCTGTGTACTATACAGAGGCAGGGGATGTTTCTCATTGGCTGGGAGCGATCGCGAGGGGGGGGCCACGATCGGATGGTCTCCCCCTCGTCTCTCAACTCTCCCAGCCAAACGCCGACCGCCGATGGCACCGGGGGGGGGTCCGATCGGACCCCCCGCCCGCGGGAAGGCAATCACGTACCAGGTACGTGATTTTGCCTGCCCGTGCCGCTCTGCTCACGTATATATGCGTGAGGCGGTCGGCAAGTGGTTAAAGTCATTATAAGGTGCAATGTGTAAATAATATACTAGATGTACACCATTAGAATAAGAGTAGCGATGATTCAACTACTAACTGTGTATATATATATATATATATATATATATATATATATATATATATATACGTAAATGAAAAACTATTTATATAATCTGAAATTTACCGTGTAAACAATATATATAAATAATATCACAGCGATAAGTGCAAAAAATACAACAAAGTGCCAAGTGCCACACAATGAGTGTGAATATCAAATCCAAGATGTGATACGTGGTTATTAAAGTCCAATTTATGAAATAAATGCACATAAAGTCCATAAAAACAGTTCATAAAAAATCCAACGTGCGTGCATTAATCTTAGTGCTTAGTGCTCAGAATTCCATGCTCAAGTGCCATCCAGTGACCCCCCCCGGGGACAGCCGTTCACCTCAGAGCGTGCGACTCAGCTGTGAGACTGAATCTAAACACGCTTATGAGCCATCCCACGGCTCAGTGATCGAATCCAGATACACAGTATTCAGCAGCAGCTCCACAGTTAGGAATAAAGAAAAAGAAAAAGAAAAACTGGATAGTGTGATATCGTTTATAAATGTTTATTGGAATAAAAGCTCCCCACATTAGGGTACTCACATTTGCAAGGTGCGTGAGTGCACCAATCTGATAACAGTCTCCAAAGTTTGCCTCAAAGTTTGCCTGTCAGGAGGGATAAGCTGTGCATCTCATCTCAGTGGAGTGAAAGGCTCCGTGCTCTGTCCTGGCCCCTCCCCTACGCGTGTTCGACACAGGGTCACGAGTCTTCATCAGGGGGATGTGATTGGACGGACGCTCTGCAGCCTAAATATAGTCATCGCGGCCATTTTGCCATGGATTTGCAGACACTCTAGTGCCAGGCTCCATGTGTTATTGCTCAGTGTATTGAACGACGCCGCAGAAAGCAACAAGCATCTGCGAAACTAGGATTTAAAGCTGTGTCTATGGGGAACGAGTTAATAGAGTCCAACTCAGAGCCCAAAGGAAATATCCACATATATAGAAATATATCAACAGCCAGTGTGATGTTTGTGCAGGACGGAGACCGATGTTCAGCACATATTATCCCAAACATACAAAATATACCAATGCTACTATATGACCTATGACAAGGCAATCAAACAGTAAATATCCACAATCAAATCCCATGTGTAATGGATAACTTTTAAGCGTATCCCTAATACCATGTTGATTATATGTAGTGTCACTTAATAATAGTGTATACTATGGATATATTTAAAATCAACATCTTAATGTGGTAGCAACAATCTGTTACAAAATGGGAACATCCCCAAGTACAAAGACCTCTATGCACCCCCAAAATACATTAGAGATGAATATGACGTAAAATTGAAAATAACATTAGAAAATAGAGATTAAAATACGTATAAAACCCATGTATACATGCGTATGTATGGGTACGCACACATATATATAAAATTCTATAGAGGCACTACATTTCATAGAGATACCACTACAAGCTGTGTCCTACAAGCATTTGAATAAAATTTAAAATATATATAAAAAATATATATAAAACGCATGTATACCTGCGTGTATATAGGTACACACACATATATATAAAATTCTATAGAGGCACTAAATTTCATAGAGATACCATTACAAGCTGTATCCTACAAGCATTTGAAATAAAATTTAAAATATATATGTGTGAAATGCAATGTTATTTTATGATAAAAATAAAATGTTAAAAAAAAAACGTTGCTTAAAATATATTAGTAAGTGCTTAAAAAACATTTTAAATCTAAATCTTTGTTCAATCCCCCAGGTGCTAGTGAACCCAATTGGTGTATCCACCAAGATTCACGCTTGCTGATGTCCCTAACATAATTCGAGCCCCTCCAATGGCGTTTTAGGTGCCTCAATGCCCCACAAACGCATACCAACTTTACTTTGGTTGTGCACATCCCTAAAGTGTACAGATAGGTGATGCCTATCAAAGCCTTTTTGGATGTTTCTAACGTGTTCCTCCATCCGATCTTTTAGGGCTCTGATGGTACGGCCAACATAGAGAAAATCGCACGGACACTTAATTACATAGACGACCCCTACAGTGTTGCATGAGATAAAATCCTTTATAGTGTGGAGTTGATTGGTACAAGGATTACAAAATTCTCCCACTCCCCTGATATTGCCCCGAACTCTAATGCAGCTGTAGCACCTCCCACACCCATGAAAACCTTTCATATCCCAAAACATTTTGGGTTTGGGGGGGTTCCACCACATTATGCACTAGTAGGTCCCGTAAATTCGGCGCCCTCTTATATATAATCCTGGGCGTGTCTGACAGATGGTCTTTGAGATGAATGTCTTGTTTCAACACATTCCAATATTTCTTTATAATTTTTTCCACGTCGCGGTTCTGTAGATTGTAGTCGAGCAGTATACTTGTGCCCATATCCTCATTACTTTTTTTTATTGTTGGTACCCTCTGTTAGTAAACTATCCCTGTTCAAATCCCTCACTTTGATTCTTTCTTTCTCCAGAAAAGTGTATCGATACCCCTTATCCTTGAACATCCCACTCAGCATTTTGGATTGGGCTTCAAAATCTCCATCCCTTGTGCAGTTTTTCCGCATTCTCATGTATTGCCCACGGGGAATATTATTCAGCCATGGTTTAAAATGACAACTTGTGGTGGGGATATACGAGTTGCGATCAGTCGCCTTAAAGAATGATTTGGTTACAAAACCTCTTACAGTGTTGCTGATCTCCAAATCCAGAAAGTGCACGCTATCCCTACTGACATCCCAGGTCAGGGAAATATCGCGATTATTATCATTCATAGATCGCAGCATTTCCATCATAGATTCCATGTCGCCCTTCCAGATGATCAAAACGTCATCTATGAACCTCTTGTATAACATGATGTTTTCATATCCTTCACCTAGGAATTTAGCGCCCATAGCCACGCCTCTTGCTTGTAAATAGAACGTGTTATTGTACCAGAAAAAATTGTGTTGCAGGCAAAACTCCAAACATTTTAGGATAAAATTGCGCATATTAACCTCCATAGTACCTTCACCTTTTTCCAGGGCCCATCTTACATCGGTCTCCGTCCTGCACAAATATCACATTGGCTGTTGATATATTTCTATATATGTGTATATTTCCTTTGGGGTCTGAGTTGAACTCTATTAACTCGTTCCCCATATACGCAGCTATAAATCCTAGTTTTGCAGATGCTTGTTGCTTTCTGCGGCGTCGTTCAATACACTGAGCAATAACACATGGAGACTGGCACTAGAGTGTCTGCAAATCCACGGCAAAATGGCCGCGATGACTATATTTAGGCTGCAGAGCGTCTGTCCAATCACATCCCCCTGATGAAGACACGTGACCCTGTGTCGAACACGCGTAGGGGAGGGGCCAGGATGGAGCACGGAGCCTTTCACTCCACTGAGATGAGATGCACAGCTTATCCCTCCTGACAGGCAAACTTTGAGGCAAACTTTGGAGACTGTTATCAGATTGGTGCACTCACGCACCTTGCAAATGTGAGTACCCTAATGTGGGGAGCTTTTATTCAAATAAACATTTATAAACGATATCACTATCCAGTTTTTCTTTTTCTTTTCCTTTATTCCTAACTGTGGAGCTGCTGCTGAATACTGTGTATCTGGATTCCATCACTGAGCCGTGGGATGGCTCATAAGCGTGTTTAGATTCAGTCTCACAGCTGAGTCGCACGCTCTGAGGTGAGTGGCTGTCCCCAGGGGGGTCACTGAATGGCACTTGAGCATGGAATTCTAAGCACTAAGATTAATGCACACACGTTGGATTTTTAATGAACTGTTTTTATGGTGTTTATGTGCATTTCTTTCATAAATTGGACTTTAATAACCACGTATCACATCTTGGATTTGATATTCACACTCATTGTGTGGCACTTGGCACTTTGTTGTATTTTTTGCACTTATCACTGTGATATTATTTATATATATTTTTTAAACGGTAAATTTCAGATTATATAAATAATTTTTAATTTATTATATATACAGTTAGTAGTTTAATCATCGTTACTCTTATTCTAATGGTATACATCTAGTATATTATTTACACATTGCACCTTATAATTGCTCAAAATACTTTAACTACAAAAAATATTTCTCATTCATTCTAATGGCAGTGGCTGATGCCAATTATTCATTTACCTATGTGGATATAGGATCATATGGAATTAGCTCTGACTCCAGCATCTTCTCTCATTCTTCTTTTGGCAAGATTCTACGTGAAAACTCACTGAACCTTCCTGATAATCACCCACTTCCTGGAACAAATCAACCTCTGGAGCCTTATGTCTTTGTTGGGGATGAGGCACTCCCTATTTCTGAGTGCCTTCTACGCCCATATGCAAACAGAAGACTTACCTTTGAAAAGAGGGTATTTAATTACCGACTATCAAGGGCAAGACGTGTAGTGGAGTGTGCTTTTGGCATACTTGCCGATAAGTGGCGTTTCCTGCACTCACCTACAGTGGGGATGGAAAGTATTCAGACCCCCTTAAATTTTTCACTCTTTGTTATATTGCAGCCATTTGCTAAAGTCATTTAAGTTCATTTTTTCCTCATTAATGTACACACAGCACCCCATATTGACAGAAAAACACAGAATTGTTGACATTTTTGCAGATTTATTAAAAAAAGAAAAACTGAAATATCACATGGTCCTAAGTTATCAGACCCTTTGCTGTGAGACTCATATATTTAACTCAGGTGCTGTCCATTTCTTCTGATCATCCTTGAGATGGTTCTACACCTTCATTTGAGTCCAGCTGTGTCTGATTATACTTATTGGACTTGATTAGGAAAGCCACACACCTGTCTATATAAGACCTTACAGCTCACAGTGCATGTCAGAGCAAATGAGAATCATGAGGTCAAAGGAACTGCCTGAAGAGCTCAGAGACAGAATTGTGGCAATGCACAGATCTGGCCAAGGTTACAAAAAAATTCTGCTGCACTTAAGGTTCCTAAGAGCACAATGGCCTCCATAATCCTTAAATGGAAGACGTTTGGGACGACCAGAATCCTTCCTAGAGCTAGCCGTCCGGCCAAACTGAGCTATCGGGGGAGAAGAGCCTTGGTGAGAGAGGTAAAGAAGAACTCAAAGATCACTGTGGCTGAGCTCCAGAGATGCAGTCGGGAGATGGGAGAAAGCTGTAGGAAGTCAACCATCACTGCAGCGCTCCACCAGTCAGGGCTTTATGGCAGACTGGCCCGACGGAAGCCTCTCCTCAGTGCAAGACACATGAAAGCCCACATGGAGTTTGCTAAAAAAACACCTGAAGGACTCCAAGATGGTGAGAAATAAGATTCTCTGGTCTGATGAGACCAAGATAGAACTTTTTGGCCTTAATTCTAAGTAGTATGTGTGGAGAAAACCAGGCACTGCTCATCACCTGTCCAATACAGTCCCAACAGTGAAGCATGGTGGTAGCAGCATCATGCTGTGGGGGTGTTTTTCAGTTGCAGTTACCTTGCATTACCTGTGGTTTTTGTAGCACAGTTGTCCACAGGAGGATAGCACTGGTCCAGGCAGCAGGCAGGGACTTGGTCAGCAACAGCGAACACAATTTTTCAGGCAGCAGGCAGGAATACTGTCCATAGTCAGTACAGGCAGCAGGCAGGGATACTGTCCATATACAGTCCAGGGTCAGTGCAGGCAGAGATTGTCAGCAGTGGCAAAATATTGGTCTTGGTAGTAGGCAGGAACATGGTCCATGTGCTGTGGTCAGTGCGACAAACAGATTCATGACGGCAGTAAGTCCTACAGGCAGCAGGCAGAAGTAGGGCCTCGGTCAGGACAGAATGGGGACAGGGGTAGAGGCTTCTCCCACCCAAATCTCTTTGAAGCCTCTGAGTCTCCAGACCCTAATCTAGGAATGAAAAAACAAAGAAAATTAGAATAGTTTTTCTGGAGCCCCTCACATATGTGAGACCCCTGTGTTAAATGCCACTAGTCCAGTTGCAGGGTACAAGATCAGTCCAAGAGGCAGGCAAGAGGCATAGTCAAACAGTCCAAGGTCAGTTCCAGATCAGGCAGAGGTATGTACAGAATCATTAGGCAGAAGCATGGTCGAATAACAATCCAGGGTCAGTTCCAAATCAGGCAGAGGTATGTACAGAATCGTTAGGCAGAGCATGGTCGAATAACAGTCCAGGGTCAGTTCCAGATCAGGCAGCGGTATGTACAAAATCGGCAGGCAGAAGCGTGGTCGAATAACAAGCCAGGGTCAGTTACAGAGCAGGCAGTGGCATAAGGGGTGCGAAGGCAGGAACTGAGGATTACGTTTACCATACTTCACTAATAATTCACTAATGAAATTCCGAGACGGAACAGCTCGGTCTGGTAAACTTAGCGTTCGGAATGGATACAGCACTTTCGTCACGCTGCAATGTTAAAAATGGTTTAATACAGCGCACTCTCTTCTTCTTTATAATGTGAGAAGAATGTAGTTTTGCTGCTCATATTCACACTGACTTCTCTCAAACTTATTTCTTTACTATTTATGGGGATTCCCTCAATATATTTTGATTTGTCACATCTGACAACATTTTTTTGGTGTTGTATTTTGATTTTTTGTTTTTGTTTTAAGGCAGAATTTTTTTTTTTTTGGTTTGTATTTTTTTCAAGGCTGATCTTTGGTTTCTTGTATTTTTAGTTTTACTCCAGAATATTTTTGTGTGTGTTTTGTGTGTCAAGTTACCACAACACCATTGATATGTTGTTATATTTAATCTGTAGGAGATTGTTTGTTGTTGTTGTCTCTTGTTAAATTCACATTGTACTTTAGAAATGTACCTGAATCGTCACCAACAAACTGTCCTTTTTGAATGAAAACACACATAGGAGTATAATAGAAAAAAAAATCATTTATTAAGGGCTCACAACTAAACAAAGAGGGAGGCAACGCTGGAGAAACAGGAGAAATGGGTGAAGCCTTGGACCCCCAGGGTACACATCAATTATTTTCAAGCAAAATTGGTGGCCTGAGGAGTCCTTATCTAAGGGAGTGCAGTCTGGTCCAGAAGTCCCAGAGATCCGGAAAGCAGCAGATGATATCTGTGTCCCCAGGCTGTGGTCATACAAGAGGCTGCATCTTTTGCCAGACCAGACTGAACCCAGGGCCATCACTCTCTTGTCTTCCTTCCACGCCCCCTTCCACGCTGTGGCTCTGGTGGTGGAGTTGTGGCAGCAGGAGGAGGAGGGGCCAACTCACTCAGGTGGGTATTGGGTGTTAGTTCCCCACTCACCCCCTTACTTAGGACTTTACACAGAAGGTCCTCACATATTTTGCGTTGACCCTCCTGCATGCCCTGCAGTTTTGTGGCAGCCATGCAGGCAAAGGCCTCTTCAGGAGTGGGTAAGGCTCGGAGGGACACAGAAGCCTCCTGAATTAGCCTGAGTGCAGAATCCTGCATGTGAGTCCCCTTCCTCGCTCTTTTGTATGGAAGGCGGAGGGGAGGAACCTGCGATTCGGTCAGGCTTCGACTTGTCCCAGGCTTCTCCTGGCTGACACTTAGCCCTGCCTCCTCCTGGCTGCAACTTAGCCCCGCCTCCTCCTGGCTGCCACATTCCACAGACTCCTCCTGGCTGAGGTCTTCCTGTTTATGAAAAAGGGACATTGTTTTAGTATTTTTTTCATCAATCACACACAATTTTCACCTCCTGACTGTTGCAAATTGAATGTTAACAAATATAACAGACTATCCTTCTGAGCCCACCATTTTTCATTCTTGTCCCAATTTTGGGTGCCCACTACTGTCTATTGATGTAAAACACTTTTTGCAATCAGCAAACAGTGATCAATAATAACATCTAATAAACATCATTTATTTATTGACCAGAAATCTGTAGAGGAATGCTATACCTGACTCCAGCTGGGCTCCTCCACTTCTTCCTGGCTGGAAGGCCCAGGTTGGACATCGGAAGCCTCAGCTGGGGTGGAAGGAAGAGTGGAAGGAAGAGTGGAGAGGGATTCCCTGACTTCAGTGTGGTCTGACAGAAATCGCAGTCTCTCATAGTACCACAGTCTGGGGACATAAACGTCATCTGCTCCAGCTCCGGACCTCTGGGAATCTGTGACTTTCTTGCGCTCCCTAAGATAAGTGCTCCTCAGGCCACCAGTTTTGGTTTTTAAATAAGGGATGGTTGCTATGGAAACCCCTGGCTTTACCAACTCCAGCAGTTTCTCCAGCGCCGCCTTTTGTTTATTGTTGTAATGAGGATGTCTCACCTGCCACAGACAGGGCAGCTCCCTGTATTTGTCTATGAACAGGGGGAGGAAATTGTGGTCATTGAAGCCATCCATTTTCTCTGCAAGACACAACACAAGACAAACCCTAAGGTCAGGCCAAACTCTCCTAATCTTGTTACAATATAGGCTTCAATTTCGAAGCAGTATAAGCCCAAGTTTAGATCTTACCTTCGTTATCACGATCAGCGCCTCCGATGCTCCTTCCTCCGCTCACAGATCGTACGTAATACGCACGCGTGTTACGATATATACACACTGCGCATGCATGTAACTCCGCCCGCCCCTGACGTTCTTTCTAATCTATTCCCCGCCCCTTTTCGTTTTGCACAATGGGGGAAGAGCACATGGCGGAGACACAGCAGGTGCGTGCTAATTACTGCAACGAGGAGGAGGAAAGCCCGGATCCGGAAACGTCCCGATCCAGAAGGAAACGATTTAAGGCATCAATTATGTCCTTTGGGGAGATTTTGGAGATGGTCGACATCCTGAAGAAGGCCGACTATGACGGGAAGTATGGACCTTACCCCAACCCCAATGTCAGAAAGGCCAAGATCATGGCGAAAGTGGTCAAAAGTCTGCACCGGAATTTCGGGGTACGTCGATCGAAAGATCAGCTCAGGAAACGGTGGTCAGACCTCAAATTACGAGAACATGAGCAGTACAGAAAGATCCGGAGAGTGCTGCAAAAAAGTAAGTAGTTGTGCTGTGTTCCTATTCTTTTTGTCTTTATTACGTTCGTGCTGCTCCATGTGCTTTTCTTAAAAGTGTTGTACATTTTAAAATGGCAACTTTCATGTTCATGGGCACATTATTCGTTCGTATCAAACATTTTTCTTTCGGCCTATAAAACACCATTGTTTAGGCCATATGCATTTGGCCACATTTTTTACGCCCTACTTGTATGAAACTAATTTGGTTGTGTAGATGGCTTTGTTACTAGAATGAAATGCAAACTAGATTCTGTCTAAGGAGAGGACACTGAGCAGCTGTTTTCACATCTGGACGCTGGAGCACTAGTGTAGGACACAAGAACACCATTTTTATTAGGGGGGCCACACAGGTGCTCCAGTGTATACTATAGGGGGGTCTCCATCTGTGAAGCTTGTACCAAACAGGCAAAGTATTGCAGCTTGACAAAGGACACTGAAAATGCTACATTTTGGAAATCTGCCAAAATAGACAATTGTACCCCACTTCCAAGCAATGTTTCCTATTTATAGTTCTGCCATCAAATATCTGTGTGCTAAGTATACCATTTTTCTTTTACATAGGGGAGAAAAGACTCGGAGGACACCCCTCATCCGAGGAGACCAGGGCATCCCCCTCTGGAAGAAGGGGAAATCCCCCCAACACAAGAAGAGCAGGAGGAAGAAGATGTGGTGGAACTAGTCACCACAACAGGTGAGTGTCTGCGACCACATGCTCAGGTAAGAGATGGATGCCGGCATATTTTGTATACCTGTTTTTGTTTGGTTTCTCTCTTTTTAGGTGATCGTGATGTTGTGGATCCAGATCGTTTCACATCAGAAAGTTCACAGATCCTGATCGGGGAGATCATGGGGTGTAATTTAGCTTTGGAAAACCTCAAGAAAAACATCAATGATGTTATTCCAAAAAATAAGAACATCATTGATGTTTTGGGTAGAGTTTAAAACCCCTCCAAATCACTTTCTTTTTTGTGTGCTACAATGTTCAAAATGTTTTAGCGATTTTTAGAAAAGCCAAATTTGGAGGATGCACACAGTGTGCCAACATGTGCTACCTGCCATCACGGGAGATCAATGGACGCGTTTTGGGGGTGCAACCCCTTCCTCAATAATAAAGTAGCTGAGAGGAAGGGGTTTCTCCCCCAAAACACGTCCCTTGATCCCCCGTGATGACAGCTAGCACATGTTGACATTAGGAAATTTGTGTGCATCTTCCAAATTTGGCTTTTCCTGCGGTGACTTCACCCCATCTGAACGCAATATCAAACACAGTTCCTAAATACTCATGTCTGATATTGCCTTCAAGTTCTACCAAATGTGAACTTTGTAAGTTCAAGATTTGTGTCTTTCTTGTTGGTTTTACACATGCCTGTTTTATCTTAAATGGACATTTCTATTTTTGATAATGCCACCCCAAAATTTGTTAGACAACAAACATGTTGGTTTGTTTTAAAAACCTTTTCTAAATGCACATGTGATTGTGCAGGTATTAAAAAGATTGTTAATCAAGAATGTGTGGATTATTGTCTGAACGCTACAACACTTTTGTGGTGATGTAATTGCTGTTTTCTGTGACAATGGGGGTTATTTCCTAAGGGCAAATCCTCTTTGCACTACAAGTGCAGTTTCAGGCGCACTTGTAGTGCAAAGTGTCTTTGCCTTTAGTAAATAACACCCAACAGTGCTTTGTAAGGTTACACAATCACGCCATTTTCTGGACTCACCACATTTCTGTCAGGGTCAGCTAAAACAAACACAAGCAGTAAATGTCACCAAAGATTTGCAATTTTTTTTTATTGGATCAAGGTTTCACAAATTGTCTGGCATATTGATGGCCCCCCTACCCGCAAAGAACTCAAGGTATCTTAACCGGACATCACGGGCACTCAGGGAGGGCAAGCCAGGACGGCCACTTTCAAGCGCCGTCAGGGTTGTTTCATTTATCATTCCGGCCTCAGGCCCAACTGAGCTAGCATAGTTGGCAGAATGTTGACGTAAAAAGTTATGTAGAACACAGCACGCCAGCATTATATGATTCAGTTTATACTCCGCCATATGGATGGGTGCAAGAAATAGGCGGAACCGGCTAGCCATGATTCCAAATGTGTTCTCCACCACTCTTCTGGTTCTGTCCAGCCGGTAATTAAAAACCCTCTGTTCTGGGGTGAGGGTCCTCATCGGGAATGGCCGCATAAGATGGTCCCCCAGCGCAAATGTTTATCCGCAACGAAGACGAATGGGAGTCCTTCCACATTCTCTTCTGGAGGTGGCAAGTCCAAGCTGACATTCTGGAGACGCCTGTAAATCTCTGTCTGGGCGATGACTCCACCATCTGACATCCGGCCATTTTCCCCATGTCCACATACAGGAACTCGTTATTAGCCGACACCACCTCCAACATCACAATACTATTGAACCCCTTGTAATTATAATAGTACAACCCCGAGTTGGGGGGTGGGACGATGTGGACGTGTTTCCCATCAATTGCCCCTCCGCAGTTAGGAAAGTCCCACCGCTGGGCAAAGTGGGAGGCCACAGTCTAGGGGTTGTTTGGAGTAAAGCACTACTATGGAGCTGATCAAATACATTGTTAAGTGACTACATGAGGTGAATATAGGGCCAGGAGAGCATGCTGGGGAGGTAAGTGAAGGCAAATATGTATGAAGGGCTAAAAAAACCCCCATAAAATTCCAGCATGCATGAGGACAAAGGGGACATTCACAGCATATTACAATCATGGTAATTAGGGAATGAGGAAAGAAATACAATATATTATCAATATATTATCAAACATTAAATACAATAAAATGTGATATTAAAGGATAATAAAGGATAAAAATCTTACCTTCATATACTCCTTCTGCAGGACCTGGATGATGGCAGAACAGGTCTTTGGGATAATGATCCCCAGAGCCTGGGGGGAGATGCCTGTCGAGAACTTCAAGTCCTGCAGGCTTCTCCCTGTCACCAAGTACCGCAGGGTAACGACGAGCCTCTGCTCCGGAGTGATGGCTTGCCTCATGCAGGTATCCTGCCTGCTGATATAGGGGGTCAGCGAAGCCAACAAACGGTGAAATACGGGGTCCGTCATCCGGAGAAAGTACCTGAAATCATCAGGATTATTCGCACGGATCTCACGGAGCAAAGGCATATGACAGAACTTGTCACGCTGAAGCAACCAATTCTCGGTCCATGAACTCCTCCCCACCCTGTTCATGGACTGGACTTGTGTCAAGGTCAGCACCCCAACACCAAGCCCCCGCACAGCACGAACTCTACAAGGAGTACGTATACGCAACATGGCTAGAAAATGGTCGGCTGCTCAGAATGAAGTAACAGAATGCACTGAAGAACAGCAAGGCCTGTGAAGAGCGACCTGAAAAACAGTAACGAACGAACAAGAACACAATGACTACTTAAAGTCACGCGGAACTTGCTTGCACGCACTGAAGAGCAGATACAAACCCACAAGCACAAACTGAACCGCAGAAAACGATCTGAAAAAGCGCGAATCGTCTCTCACCAAACTTTTACTAAAACGAGATTAGCAAAAGGAGTCCAAAGGGTGCCGCGCTTGGTTCTGAAATGGCCTTTTCTAGTCTCGTCGTACGTGGTTGACGTCACCGCGTTGTTGGCGATCGGAAATTCCGACAACTTTGTGCGACCGTGTGTACGCAAAACAAGTTTGAGCCAACATCCGTCGGAAAAAATCCTAGGATTTTGTTGTTGGAATGTCCGATCAATGTCCGACTGTGTGTACGGGGCATTATTGTGGATGGAAGACAACATATACACATCCCTTCTGTCCCTCCACTTCACTGCCAGAATCTCTTTGTTATGCAGACTTGCCGTCTCTCCTTTTCTCAACTTCTTATTAACAAGACTTTGAGGAAAGCCCTTCCGATTCTTTTTTACCGTGCCACATGCTGGTGTCTTCTTCCGGTGAAGGTTGTGGAACAGGGGCAGAGATGTGTAGAAGTTGTCTACATACAGGTGGTAGCCTTTCTTCAGTAGGGGGTATATGAGGTCCCAAACAACTTTCCCGCTGGTTCCCAAGTAGTCCGGACAATTAGGGGGCTGCAGCTGGGTGTCCTTCCCTTCATACATTATGAAGGCATATGTGTACCCTGTGGCTCGGTCACATAATTTGTACACCTTCACCCCATAGTGGGCCCTTTTGCTGGGGATAAATTGCTTAATTTTAAGCCTGCCGCTAAATTTAACAAGGGACTCATCCACACATATGTGTTGGTCCGGGGTGAACAGCTGGGGGAATACTTCAGAAAAATAATTTAATATTGGCCGAATTTTGTAAAGCCTGTCATAATTTGGGTCATTTTGGGGAGGGTACTGGGTTTTGTCACTGAAATGTAGGAACCTCATTATCATCAGATACCTGGTTCTGGGCATTACTGCGGAGAAGAGCGGCATGTGGTGGATGGGGTGGGTTGACCAGTAGGAACATAATTCATTTTTTTTAGTGAGTCCCATATTAAATGTGAGGCCAAAAAAAACCTTGAACTCCTCCACTGTTAGGTCTCTCCACTCATAGGGACGGGCATAATATGATGTGGGATTTTGCAAAATAAATTGCTGTGCATACAGGTTGCACTGGGCCACAACTGACGCCAACATGTCCTCCATAAAAATTAAATTAAAAAAATTAATTGGGGTAAAATTCTCTGTGTCCACCTGGACTCCTGGCTGGGCAGTGAAAGGGGGAACACTAGCTTCTCCTGAATTAGGAGGAAGCCACGAGGGGTTCTGAAGGGCATAGGGAAGGCTGGCATGGGACCTAACCCTTTGGGGCTGAGGTGACACCCCACTGGTACTTGACCTTTCTTGCCGAGGTACTGCAGTGCTGGTGGATGGCACTGCGGTGCTAGTGGATGCCCCTGCGGTGCTGGTGGATGCCACTGCCTCCTCACCGGAACGCCTTCGTTTGGCGGGCCGAATTTCTTCCTCCTCTGAGTCTGTTAGTGTTCCACTACTGAGGACTGGCTCATAATTTACGTCAGACTCAGAATCCGAATTGGAAAGGGAATCCGAAAAAGAGAGCTCCCCATTACTCTCGTCGGCCGTGGAAAGAATTTGGTATGCCTCCTCGGCAGAAAAGCTTTTTTTGGACATGGCTGCTGGTGGTTATGAGATTGCACAAGTGTGTGCTAAGCCTGCACTGATGAGGTGGCACTGATGAGCACAGATGTGCACTGATGTGCACTGATGAGGCGGCACAGATGGGCACTGATCGCACAGATGGGCACTGATGAGGCGGCACAGATGGGCACTGATGAGGCGGCACAGATGGGCACTGATGAGGCGGCACAGATGGGCACTGATGAGGTGGCACAGATGGGCAATGAGGCAGCACAGATGGGCACTGAGGAAGCAGCACAGATGTGCACTGATTGATTACACAGATGTGCACTAATGAGGCGGCACAGATATGCACTGATGTGGCACTGGTGAAGCGGCACAGATGGGCACTGATGAGGCGGCACAGATGTGCACTGATTGCACAGATGTGCACTGATGAGGCGGCACAGATGGGCACTGATTGATACAGATGTGCACTGTTGAGGTGGCACAGATGGGCACTGTTGAGGTGACACAAATAGGCACTGATGAGGCGGCACAGATGGGCACTGATGAGGTGGCACAGATGTGCACTGATTGCACAGATGTGCACTGATAAGGAGGCACAGATGGGCACTAATTGGTACAGATGGGCACTGATGAAGTGGCACAGATGGGCACTGATGAGATGGCACAGATGGGCACTGATGAGGTGGCACAGATGCACACTGATTGCACAGATGCGCACTGATTGCAGATGGGCACAGACGGGCACTGATGGCACAGGTAGCACAGATGGGCACTGATGGCATAGATGATGCACTGATGGCACAAGTGGGCACTGATGCGCACAGGTGGGCACAGATGGCACTAGATAGATGTCACTGTGGGCACTGTTGGGCACTTTTTGGGCACACTTTGTGTTTTATACTGAAAAATTTACTCACACACTGTTCACAGAAGCTCTCTCTCCTCACACGCTGTCTCTGTGTGAGGAGAGAGAGACGGCAATGAGAGATGATCTCAATTGTTTACATATGAGATCATCTCTCATTGGCCACGGTGATTGTGCTGTAAACGGCCGCTGTGATTGGCCATCTACAGCGATCTGTGATTGGCTGTGTCCAAGGGACATGGCCAACACAGATTTTCCCCAAGGCGCGCTCATGAGAGCGTGCTGGGAACGAGGAAAGGGGACGACGTCAATAGACGTAGTCCCGGCAATGTAGATCCACGCTGTTGCCATCATATGGCAATAGCGCGGATCTGAAGAGGTTAATGTTTATCATAGGTACTCTTCAACTGTGAGAGACGGCATCTAAAACAAAAATCCAGAAAATCACATTGTATGATTTTTAAATAATTAGTTTGCATTTTATTGCATGACATAAGTCTTTGATGCATCAGAAAAGCAGAACTTAATATTTGGTACAGAAACCTTTGTTTGCAATTACAGAGATCATACGTTTCCTGTAGTTCTTGACCAGGTTTGCACACTGCAGCAGGGATTTTGTCCCACTCCTCCATACAGACCTTCTCCAGATCCTTCAGGTTTTGGGGCTGTCGCTGGGCAATACGGACTTTAAGCTCCCTCAAAAGATTTTCTATTGGGTTCAGGTCTGGAGACTGACTAGGCCACTCCAGGACCTTGAGAAGCTTCTTATGGAGCCATTTCTTAGTTACCCTGGCTGTGTGTTTCGGGTCATTGTCATGCTGGAAGACCCAGCCAGGACCCATCTTCAGTGCTCTTACAGAGGGAAGGAGGTTGTTGGCCAAGATCTTGTGATACATGGCCCAATCCATCCTCCCCTCAATACGCTGCAGTCGTCCTGTCCCCTTTTCAGAAAAGCAGCCCCAATGAATCATGTTTCCACCTCCATGCTTCACTGTTGGGATGGTGTTCTTGATGTTGTACTCATCCTTCTTCTTCCTCCAAACACGGCGAGTGGAGTTTAGACCAAAAAGCTTTATTTATTGTCTCATCAGACCACATGACCTTCTCCCATTCCTCCTCTGGATCATCCAGATGGTCAATGGCAAACTGCAGAAGTGCCTGGACATGCGCTGGCTTGAGCAGGGGGACCTTGCGTGCGCTGCAGGATTTGAATCCATGATGGCGTAGTGTGTTACTAATGGTTTTCTTTGAGACTGTGGTCCCAGCTCTCTTCAGGTCATTGACCAGGTCCTGCCGTGTAGTTCTGGGCTGATCCCTCACCTTCCTCATGATCATTGATACCCCACGACGTGAGATCTTGCATGGAGCCCCAGACCGAGGGAGATTGACCGTCATCTTGAACTTCTTCCATTTTCTAATAATTGTGCCAACAGTTGTTGCCTTCTCACCAAGCTACTTGCCTATTGTCCTGTAACCCATCCCAGCCTTGTGCAGGTCTACAATTTTATCCCTGATATCCTTACACAGCTCTCTGGTCTTGGCCTTTGTGGAGAGGTTGGAGTCTGTTTGTTTGAGTGTGTGGACAGGTGTTTTTTATACAGGTAACAGGTATATAGGTAACGAGTTCAAACAGGTGCAGTTAATACAGGTAATGAGTGGAGAACAGGAGGGCTTCTACCACTTCCCACCTGCCCACTGCATATGTACGGCCGGGTGGGCGCTCTCTCCGTCTGAGTGGACGTTCAGGAACGTCCCTCAGAAGGAGGTGGATCGCGCACATGCCCGTGCTGCGGTGCAATCCAGATGCGCTTGTGTCACCCGGACACAGCACATCTCCAATC
The DNA here is from genome assembly GCF_042186555.1 of Aquarana catesbeiana. Lineage (NCBI taxonomy): Eukaryota > Metazoa > Chordata > Amphibia > Anura > Ranidae > Aquarana > Aquarana catesbeiana. Next base: position 104,881,181 of record NC_133330.1, read on the forward strand.
GGCAGGAGGGCTCTGTGATTGGTCCTCCTGATCACATGACGGCTGTGTCCAATCACAGCCATCATGTGATGTAAACAGAGCTGGTTGCTAGGCGATCGGCTCTCCTCTCCTCACACAGAAGTTGTCGGTGAGGAGAGGAGAGCGGATTGTTGCAGCCGGCTGGTGATCAGTGAGTATGAGCTGTCACCAGTGTAAAACACACATGTAAAACATGTACACAATGTAAAACACACATGTAAAACATGTACACAATGTAAAACACACATGTCCATAAAACACATGTCCACACACACGTTTCCACATAGTAAAAACACCTGTCCCCCACAGATTTAACAGTAAAATCACATGTCCCAATGATTATCTGCACACATATGTCCGTGATCACCTGCGCACATCTGTACATGATCATCTGCGTACATATGTCTGTGATCACACGAACCAATTATTATACACTTAACAGGATTTTTTTTTTACCAAAGACATGTAGCAGAATACATTTTGGCTTAAATGTATGACAAAATTCGATTTTATTGGATTTCTTTTAAAATAGAAAGAAGAAAATATTGTTTTTTTTCCAAATTTCCACTCTTTTTTCGCTTATATAGCACAAAATAAAAAAATGGAGTAATAAATACCGCCAAAAGAAAGCTCTAATTGTGCGAACAAAATCATAAAAATTTCATTTGGGTACAGCGTAGCATGACCGCGCAATTGTCATTGAAAGTGCGAGAGCGCTGAAAGCTGTAAATTGGTCTGGGAAGGAAGGGGGTGAAAGTGCCCTGTATTGATGTGGTTAAAGAAAAAATAACAGGTCTGTGAGAGCTGGAATTCTTACTGGTTGGTAGGTGATCAAATACTTAAGACATGCAATAAAATGCAAATTAATCTTTTAAAAATCATACAATGTGATTTTCTGGATTTTTGTTTTAGATTCTGTCTCTCACGGTTGAAGAGTACCTATGATAAAAAATTACAGACCTCTACATGCTTTGTAAGTAGGAAAACCTGCAAATCGGCAGTGTATCAAATACTTGTTCTCCCCACTGTAGGTATACAAGTCATGTATAATCTTTTATGCCAATAGTGTACTGATCTCCAAGTTAAGCAATGATGGCCGCCGATGTGCACCTTTTGATGTGAGCAGTTTTGCACTTGGAGGGTTAATGTTGATACTGCACTGACACTGTTGATATAAAACCGGGACGCTGTGCCATAAGGCCACGCCCTCAGAGGAAGTTGTGATGAGGAAACGTGTCAGAGCGTGACTGTACAGCGACCGGAAGTGACATTTGCGTTCCTCGGCCAGGAAGAGACAACCGGAAGTGAGCGGTGGATGCTGTCTTTTTGTGAGTCTCTTGGGTTTCCTGCGCTGTGTAGAACGCTTTTTAATGCTGATAATTCAAGAATCAACTTACTGATGGATTTTATGGAACATTTCATTTTGAGTTTAAATAAAGAATAGAGAAAAACGGAATTACACTATTTGAGCCTTTTTTACTGTCCGAGTACCTATGGGAGATCCAGTACAGCTCTGACACCTCCATGACGTGGATGACAGCCGTGGTTAACATATCAAGGCTTGATGTGTTCATCTTTCTGGTGAGTGAGAACCCTTAAGGGGAGTTCTAATAAGGTTGCAAGCACTGAACTTATTCTCTCTGGAGAAGAGATGCTTGAGAGGGGATATGATTTCAGTTTACAAATACCGTACTGGTGACCCCACAATAGGGACAAAACTTTTTCGTGGAAGGGAGTTTAACAAGACTCATGGCCACTTATTAAAATTGGAAGAAAAGAGGTTTAACATTAAACTATGTAGCGGGTTCTTTATTGTAAGAGTGGCAAGGATGTGGAATTCCCTTCCACAGGCGGTGGTCTCAGCGGGGAGCATCAATAGTTTCAAGAAACTGTTAGATAAGCACCTGAACGACCACAACATACAGGGTTATACAAGGTAATACTGACATATAATCACACACATAGGTTGGACTTGATGGACTTGTGTCTTTTTTCAACCTCACCTACTAGTCCCTCCACCATACTGGTGTTACTAGGCAATAATATTTGGAGTAGCCCCAGTTAACCCGTCCTTCTTCTCACCTACTATGTAACTATGTAACTATGAGTGTGATCCACGGCTTGCGAATTCTGGTGTGAGGTGCACATCTTCAATACCACATTAGGACCACCATCTGTGTCTCCCTGGACTTTTATCACCATCTGTCATTCTTCTTTTTTCTCATGTGCCATTACCATATGAAAGCTGGTTATAATAAGCAATGACAGTAGCGCCGCCTTAGTAATCAGAGGTACCTTTTGGAGTACCTGTGGACATTTTACTATATTGTATGGATTATTTTTCTTCCATTTTGTACTTTAAGCGGCAGCTGACACTTTGAATTGCTGTGGAAGTTTGAATCACTGTGATTATTGAATGGTCTATATTATTATAAGATTTATAATAAGTCTATAATAAGTCCATAGCGCCGAGATAGTGGAAGAAGGCCTAGGTTTTCACTGTATTTTGACAAGGAATTGGGTATTCACTTTCCCTCCGATGTTCCCACTGCAATCGCTCATTTCCTGAGTGATGCGGATGCTTTAGGGTTATGGTGTTTTTGCCACCTTCAGGAGCTGCGATGTGCGCTCAGGCTTTCCCCTCCTCCCCTGCTTCTTCAGGATTCTGGGTTGTGGGGCGCGTGCCTGACGTGCGTCGACGCCACACTCCGTGCGCTGTGCATGTAATGTTATACCAACGCCGCGCACAGTCGCAGATGTTTTTTATCAGCATTGTTATGGTGGAGTGGCCGCTATGACACATGCCGAAAATTTCTTTCACTCGGGTGTTGGCGCCGCGCCCCTCTCGTACGCGCATTGTGTGGCGTTGGGCGTGGCCCTGCTGATGCGGCTCAGCACAAATCACACTTAGGTGTTCACCATGCTTATTCTGCCACATATATTTCTGGGAGCACACTATACTCTGGGATTATGTTTCTTCTGTTCAAGACTAAGCTACTACTTACGTTCTTACTTTTTTGGCTCCTTACTTTCTTTCAAGGGTAATCCTACATGGTTCTTTGTGCTCAGTATACTTTTTGCAAGTACCCTATATGGTGACTAATAATCTTTTATCACCATTCCTATACATTACTTTACTCCCACTTTGCACTCTGATCTGCCATTCTTGGTATCACCTCCATGTATCTGTCAGTAGATTTCATGTGTTGTCTCAGTAAAAGAATTGGTCCTTGAAACAGTCAGTAAATCTTTGCTGTTCTGTCAGTAGATTTCACTGTGGGAGGTTGGCATCACTGTGGAGCAGTCTGGCCAGAAGTGGTCTTCATGGAAGAATTGCAGCGATAAAGCCATACCTCCGTGGAAGGCTAAACGACTCAATTATGCATGAAAACATAGGAACTGGAGTGCAGAAAAATGGCAGTAGGTGTTCTGGACTGATAAGTCAAAATGTGAAATATTTGGCTGTAGCTGGATGCAGTTCGTTTTCCGAATGGCTGGAGAATGGTACATTAATGATCAATTGTGTCCTGCCAATGTGTGTCCTGTGTCAATGCTGAGAAATACAGGGAGATACAGTACTTAACCATCATGCCATACCATCATGCAACTAATGTCATTTAGAACTACCTTCAGCATAAAAAAGAACAAGGAGTCCTGGAAGTAATGGTTTGGCCCCCACAGAGCCCTGATCTCAACTTCATTGCGTTTGTCTGAGATTACATGAAAGGACTAAAGGATTTGAGGCAGCCTATTTCTAAGTTAAATATGAAATACCGAATCTGGTCTTCAGAAGTCCCTGAGCCCATCCGTCTGTTAATAGTCTTATATGAGTGACCATCAGAGCTAGGGGAATTTACAGAGCGCCTTCTACTTTCTCACCCCATCTTCCCCTATAGGGAAACTGCTCATTTACCCATCTCCATTAGATTCCTGATCCACAGTTGTGGGCTGGGTTACTACTCTAAAGCATGTTATTTCTGAATTAAAAATGATGCCATTTGCTGCACTTAAAGACGAATTCCACCCAGAAATTTAACTTTCACTTATCCGGTTCCTCTCCCTCTTCGGTGTCACATTTGGCACCTTTCAAGGGGGAAAGGGGAGCAGATACATGTCTAATACAGGTATTTGGTCCCACTTCTGGCGAAAGATCGTCGCAGTATCCGTGGCAATCTACGCCATGTCTGGCCCCTCCTCTGTCCCCCCCACTGTCTTCTGGGAGACACACAGGTCCCAGAAGACAGCAGGGACCAGTCAGAATGCGCAGCACGACTCGCGCATGCGCAGTAGGGAAACAGGCTGTGAAGCCACAAGGCTTCACTTCCCAATTCCCTTACTTAAGATGCTGGCGCCTCCACCTGGAGCTGAGGGATGGGTCGGCTTCGGGTGAGGACATAGTAGTTTAAGGTTAAACCTCTTTTCTTCTAATGTTAATGAGTGGCCATGTGTCTTGTTAAACTCCCTTCCACAAAAAGGTTTTAACCCTATTGTGGGGTCACCAGTACAGTATTTATGAATTGAAATCATATCCCCTCTCAAGCATCTCTTCTCTAGAGAGAATAAGTTCAGTGCTTGCAACCTTTCTTCATAACTAATATCCTCCAGACCCTTTATTAGCTTTGTTGCCCTTCTTTGTACTCGTTCCATTTCCAGTACATTCTTCCTGAGAACTGGTGCCCAGAACTGGACAGCATACTCTAGGTGTGGCCGGACCACAGTCTTGTAGAGCTGGATAATTATCGTTTTATCTCTGGAGTTGATCCCTTTTTAATGCATACCAATATTCTTGCTTTGTTTTGTTAGCAGCAGCTTGGCTTTGCATGCCATTGCTGAGCCTGTCATCTACTAGGACCCCCAGGTCCTTTTCCATCCTAGATTCCCCAGAGGTTCTCCCCTCAGTTTATAGATTGCATTCATATTTTTGCCACCCAAATGCATTATTTTACATTTTTCTACATTAAACCTCATTTGCCATGTAGTTGCCCACCCCGTTAATTTGTTCAGATCTTTTTGCAAGGTTTCCACATCCTGCAGAGAAGTTTTTGCCCTGCTTAGCTTAGTATCACCCGCAAATACAGAGATTGAACTGTTTACCCCATCCCATCCTCCAGGTCGTTTATAAACAAAATAAATAGGATTGGTCCCAGCACAGAACCCAGGGGGGCCACATTAAAGGGAAAATAATAGCAAATAAAAAGAATCTGGGGCACAAGAAAGAAAACAATACTATATTAGCTACCAGATAGGTGGAGTTTAATGGTAAGAGCAATATTACCTGGATGATTTAATACTACATTCATTTTCCTAAATTTAATTATCTTCAGTTTGATTAGTACCTTTGATAAAGTCCAGTATGAATGCAATGTGTCAGTGGGCAGAGCTTCATGTTGGATGGAGCCTTGGCACCATTTTGGATCACTGGCTTGATATTATTGCTGCAATACTGTGTGAGATCTCTCTTAGACCCCTTTCACACTGAGCCACCTATATTGTTGGCGGTAAAACGCCGCTATTTTTTGCTGCGTTTTACCGTCGGATTTGCGGCGCATTTCGGCCGCTAGCGGGGCGCTTTTACCCACTGCTAGCGGGCGAGAAAGGGTTAAAACCGCCCGCAATGCATTGCAATAGCGGCGTTTTGCCAGTGGTATCCCAGTGCTGCCCCATTGGTTTCAATGGGGAGCAGTGGTGGAGGAGCGGTAAACACACCGCTCCTTCACTGCTCCAAAGAAGCTGCTGGCAGGACTTTTCCTGACGTCCTGCCAGCACACCGCTCCGGTGTGAAAGCCCTCGGGCTTTCACACTGGAAACAATGGAGCAGCTGTTTGAGGGCGGATTGCAGGCACTATTTTTAATGCTATAGCGCCTGCAAAACGCCCTCGGTGTGAATGGGGTCTTAAAGCAACATGTGTATTCAATTTCTTTTACTTTATTAAAATTTACAGTTTTACACTGTGGAGTTTCCCTCTATACTGTTGTCCCCTGAGTGCCTCATTGAAAAACATCTATATAGGAAGAAGTGGTGGTTGAAATTCTGGACCTGGGGAGCATAAGCTCTGTTTGACCGCAAAATATAGTGATAAGGTGTGGATACACCCATCTGTGCACAGCAGTGGTGTGTGTTCACATCCTTAACGATTTAAAGTTATGGAGAAGATGTTATTATAAATCGTTGCAAAAGTAGGTGTAGAAAGTAGCACTCGTGTCCAATAATATGCAAGTTGAAAGGTGAGTTTGACCTCTGCAACCAAAGTCACTCTGACAGTGATTATTCAGATTCTTTGCTATTAACACAACCGATTGGGAACTCTCCCCATCTTTTAGCAAGCAGCAACAGCCCTGAAGAAGGGGGAGTCATTGTTCCCCCAAAATGCGTTGGCTCAATGTACTTGTTTCCCTTTTCAATAAACGCCTTCTAACTCACCTTTCAACTTGCATATTATTGGACACCGGGGGCCTTTCTACACCTACCTTTTCAAGTTTGCTTATGGAAACGACCTTAAAGCTGTACTGAAAAGGCAGCAGCCCAAGCCCCAAAAGGGCTCACCACCACATCCCACAAACTGGGCACAAACCACTGAAAGAGACTTCCTCCTGCTAGCTCACGCTATCACCCACCAATGACTGACCGAGTCAGTCCAGCGCTGTCTCCAGCCCTAACACGATATATCGTTGGATTTCTTTGGGACTTTATGCTTTGCTATTTTTCACAGAGACATTGTATAAAATAAATATAAGCACCTATTTTTGGCACATGAAGTAATGGTGTTCAAACATGCTTTGCATTTTATGACACGCGTTATACACATGCACATCATAATTTGGTTTTGATTTTGACATGCAGTATGTTCTTTTCACGTGAAGACGAATGTTTGATCTATCTTGATGTAAATATTGCACATTAGAATTAAGAAGTAGGGAGAACTACACTAGTTTTTTTTAATAATACTGCTTTAATTGCTTTAGCTATTTTGGACATTTTGGCAAGATTTGCATAGTAAATTTCATTTTCAATTAATAAAAAAAGTAAAATTAAATGATATAACACTCCTGTCTCATTGATTCAGTGCCTTTAATGGCAGGAGCCATAAAATGATGATGCCTATACAGTAATAGCAGCAACTGTTCATAAACAAAAAACACATAGAAGAGTAGCTGCAAAGAGAAGGCATCCCCTGAGACATCCCTGTTCAGACCATCCCATGCGACCTCCGATGTTCAAGTTTTTAAAGCATACACGTTGATAGGGGTGCCAGGGGTGATGAAAGTTATGAAGAGATTCAATGTAACTCTGTACATACAGAGACCACCAAACTAATTGAGGAAAGAGTATGCGTATAGGCTTTAAGCAGAACTCCAGCTTAAAAAAATGAATAGCCCTTTAAATGTTAAAAGAAACATAAAACGATTTAACTTTAATCCAAATCTAACTAGCAATTCTTTTCTGCCACTAAATCGAGGTTGAATGACCGCTAGTGCCATAAAAACCCACTTTCTCTGAGCCCTGCCTTTTATGGGGGTGGCATCATCCTGCCTCCTGGGCCCAGACTACTATCACACTGACACACATGTACTGCACTGTTCAGTGCGACAGTAAGAAATGCCCATCACTGCCTACTGTCAGGGCCTGGATCACCTGCTGGTAGCAGTGTGGCTCCCAGAGCAGAATGTTGTAGTTTCAATGGCTGCTAGTGGGTGCGTCTCCCAGTAGTCAGCTGATCATAAAAATCAGTCTCACCTAGCTGGCTGCTAGGAAGGTACAGTAGGGACAGAAAGTATTCAGACCCCCTTAAATTTTTCACTTTTTGTTATATTGCAGCCATTTGCTAAAATCATTTAAGTTCATTTTTTTCCTCATAAATGTACACACAGCACCCCATATTGACAGAAAAACACAGAATTGTTGACATTTTTGCAGATTTATTAAAAAAGAAAAACTGAAATATCACATGGTCCTAAGTATTCAGACCCTTTGCTGTGACACTCATATATTTAACTCAGGTTCTGCCCATTTCTTCTGATCATCCTTGAGATGGCTCTACACCTTCATTTGAGTCCAGCTGTGTTTGATTATACTGATTGGACTTGATTAGGAAAGCCGCCTGTCTATATAAGACCTTACATCTCACAGTGCATGTCAGAGCAAATGAGAATTATGAGGTCAAAGGAACTGCCTGAAGAGCTCAGAGACAGAATTGTGGCAAGGCACAGATCTGGCCAAGGTTACAAAAAAAATTCTGCTGCACCTAAGGTTCCTAAGAGCACAATGGCCTCCATTATCCTTAAATGGAAGACGTTTGGGATGACCAGAACCCTTCCTAGAGCTAGCCGTCCGGCCAAACTGAGCTATCAAGGGAGAAGAGCCTTGGTGAGAGAGGTAAAGAAGAACCCAAAGATCACTGTGGCTGAGCTCCGGAGATGCAGTCGGGAGATGGGAGAAAGTTGTAGAAAGTCAACCATCACTGCAGCCCTTCACCAGTCGGGGCTTTATGGCAGAGTGGCCCCACGGAAGCCTCTCCTCAGTGCAAGACACATGAAAGCCCGCATGGAGTTTGCTAAAAAAAACACCTGAAGGACTCCAAGATGGTGAGAAATAAGATTCTTTGGTCTGATGAGACCAAGATAGAACTTTTTGGCCTTAATTCTAAGCGGTATGTGTGGCGAAAACCAGGCACTGCTCATCACCTATCCAATACAGTCCCAACAGTAAAGCATGGTGGTGACAGCATCATGCTGTGGGGGTGTTTTTCAGCTGCAGGGACAGGACAACTGGTTGCAATCGAGGGAAAGATGAATGAGGCCAAGTACAGGGATATCCTGGATGAAAACCTTCTCCAGAGTGCTCAGGACCTCAGACTGGGCTGAAGGTTTACCCTCCAACAAGACAATGACCCTAAGCACACAGCTAAAATGAAGGAGTGGCTTCACAACAACTCCGTGACTGTTCTTGAATGGCCCAGCCAGAGCCCTGACTTAAACCCAATTGAGCATCTCTGGAGAGACCTAAAAATGGCTGTCCACCAACGTTTACCATCCAACCTGACAGAACTGGAGAGGATCTGCAAGGAGGAATGGCAGAGATCCCCAAATCCAGGTGTGAAAAACTTGTTGCATCTTTCCCAAAAAAACCATGGCTGTATTAGTTCAAAAGGGTGCTTCTACTAAATACTGAGCTAAGGGTCTGAATACTTAGGACCATGTAATATTTCCGTTTTTCTTTTTTAATAAAGAAATATATTATATAGACAGGTGTGTGGCTTTCCTAATCAAGTCCAATTAGTAGAACCATCTCAAGGATGATCAGAAGAAATGGACAGCACCTGAGTTAAATATATGAGTGTCACAGCAAAGGGTCTGAATACTTAGGACCATGTGATATTTCAGTTTTTATTTTTTAATAAATCTGTAAAAATGTCAACAATTCTGTCACTGTACGCGAGGAGTGAGTTTCATGGACTGCTGTAGAGTTGCAGCATGTTTTTCTTTCTTTCCCTGATTTTTCAGGAGCAAACCAGCCTGCCACCCTGTTGCCCGATGGAAGAAACTTTCCTGTGGCAAGGGGTGAAGTTTGTTCCCACATTAACTCTTTTACGGAGCCTGTTTGCTCAGGGAGGGGCCCCTCCCACCAGGAATTCCAGAAGAGGACTGTCCACATCTGTATGTATGTTTTTTTCTTTCCCTGTTGTTCTGTTAGCAGGTTATAACCCCCTCCTGACAGAACAAGAAGAAAAAAAGAATGTGTGCGCTATATCTAAGTTGTGTTGTTTATATTTCTGCTGGCAGTGTGCTAACCCTCCGCCCAACAGAAATAATGTATAGTGTACAGTTAGGTTTGAGAGTAGGATGTTATTTTTTTGTCTTCTCTTAGGATCTTCTGGGATGGGATGGCTGTCCATCCCCATCCGCTGGCTGGAGACAAGAATTTCTGCGGATGGAGTCTTTCTCGAGGGAGAGATGCTCTGGCCTTAATGTATACACTGTTATGCCCTGTACACACGGTTGGATTTTCCGACGGAAAATGTTCGATGGGAGCTTGTTGTCCGAAATTCCGACCGTGTGTAGGCTCCATCGGACATTTTCCATCGGAATTTCCGACACACAAAATTTGAGATCTGGATCTCAAATTTTCCGACAACAAAATCCGTAAATTCTGATCGTGTGTACACAATTCCGATGCACAAAGTTCCACGCATGCTCAGAATCAAGTACGAGACGGAAACGATCGGTCTGGTAAAACTAGCGTTCATAATGGAGATTCGTCATACTGCAATTTTTTAAATCTTTTATTGCAGTGCATTCTCTTCTTCTTTAGAATGCTAGAATAATGAAGTTGTTTTGCTGCTAATATTCACACAGAGTTCTTGAAAAAATGATTTCTTTATTATTTCTCGTGATCTCCTGAATATTTTATTTTTTTGTTTTCGTCAGATCTCCATAATAATGTATTTAATTCTGGTTCATAGTGTTTTTGTTTTGTTTTTTATCAAGATCTCCTTGTTTTTTTTCCTAGTGCTCTCCATAATATTGTTTTTCGTTTTGTGTGTCAAGTTAAGACAACACCATTATTATCTTGTATCTTTTTAACCTCTAGGAGGTTGGTTTGTGTTGGTGTCCCTTGTTAATTTGACATTGTATTTTGGAAATGTACCTGCCTACTCACAAACAAACTGTCCTTTTTGAAGTAAAATACATAGGCAACTATATTTGAATACAAAATAGCCATTTATTATGGGTCATAATAAAATAAAGAGGAAGGCAAGGCTGGAGAAACTGGTGAAATTGGCGAAGCCTTTGTACCCCAGGGCACACATCAACTATTTTACCCCCAAAATTGGTATTTTTTAAAACCAATTAGAGCCCCAGGCTCTAATCATATGCTTCTAAGAGAAAAAATCCATTAAAATCCAAGCGTCTGGTGCTCCCCATATAGATTAGGGGCCGGACTTATGGATTAGGGGGCGTGGCACCCGTGTGCCCCTAATGAGCAGTCGCCACTGGTGCAGGAGTCTATAAAGCAGAGCACAGGGGTCGGGGATATCCAGTGCACTGAGTGCTGCAGTCAGTGTCAGGTTTAGGATACATAACACAGACTGTAGAGTCCAGGGTGTGTAATGCAATGTGTTCAAGAATCTGGAGTATGTAGAGTATGCCCTCAAGAGGGCTGTAGTCAGTGTTGGGTTTAGGAGTACATGACACACAGAGAGCAGGGTCCCGGAGTTTTGAGTTCAGGAGACAGGAGTATTATCCACAGAACGCAGGGGTCAGGAGTATGTAATGTATGGTAAAAGTTGAGAGTACAAAACAAAAAGAGTGCAGGAGTCAGGGGTGTGCAACGCACAGTGTAGGGGTAAGGAGAGTTGCAAAATACCACCCCCCCAAGCAATACTCTCCCCCACTTTACCCTTAGAGCAAAAAAATCAAACTCCCTTCCCTCCCTAAAAATCCAGCACTAATTTGCACAAGACCCCCCCAGTACAAATACTCTCTCCCCCTCCCAGAACAAATCCTTCCACGCAAATCTTCTTCCCCTTTCTCAGCACAAGTCCTCCTCCACCCTCCCCAAATCCCCAGTCCCAGCACAATTCCACCTTCTTTCCTATCCTAGCACATATCCCCACGCCTCTCAGTTCCCCCTCACAGCACAAATCCTCCTTCCCCCCAATCCCCCTTCCCAGCACAACAAATCCCCACCAATTTTCTTCTCCCAGCGAAAAATCCTCCCCTCCCTCAAACACAAATCTCCCCCCTTCCCCCAAATCCCTCCTCTAGCACAGATCCTTCTCATCCTAGTGTAAAGCCTTTCCGCTCTTCCCAGCACAAATCTTCTTCCACCGCACCCAAATCCCCCCTTCCTTTGCGTTCCATGCTCGTTTCCCACACCACGTCGAAAACGCACTGCAGTTGTGATCTGTCATAGAGCTCTATGGAGGCTTTGAAGACACTTTGAGCTGCATAGGGTATAATTTTTAAAGCAGAGCCAAAGCAAACACAAGGTGTAAACAGGACTGTAAGCTAACCATTTTATTTAGTGATATGAGCTTTGACTGGCGTTTAAGAGAGCTTTAACAAAGTGTATCCAAAGCCTTGTTTTGAAGCAAGTGTAAACTAGCCCTAACAGACACTTTTGACACTTTTTTGGGATCTAGTGACACTAATACAGTGATCAGTGCTAAAAATATGCACTGTCACTGTACTAATGACACTGGCTGGGAAGGGGTTGACATCAAGGGCGATCAAGGGGTTAACTGTGTGTCTAGCTTGTGTTTTATTACAGTGTGGGGGGTATTTTTACTATAAAATATTATAAAAAGAAATTTGCGCTAGATGTAAATATTTAAATTGGGTTTTGAAAAAACTAAAGTGAAAAAGATCTGTGAAAGATGTCCTGCAGCTGAACACTAAAAGCCTAATAGTGGGTACAAATAAAACATATGGAAACAAGAGTGCAGCGCTGGACAACTGTGATAATAACATTATATAGTATGCAATATGTGAATATTCAAAAATCACAAAGAAAAAAAAGAAACATGTGATCAAAAGGTGTAATAGCCTCTAGAAATAAGATCTGGGGCTACAATAAACCACAAAGAAAATGTTCATAAAACACTGATATTCGGAAAGAAGTGACTTCAGTGCAGATGTAGAAATGTGACATTCACCGCATGTGTTGCCCATCACCTTAGTGGCATTAAAGGTTTACCAGAAAGCCCTTCAAATAGGCTTAGTAGAATCCTAGAATCAGTGATGAAACATTAGATACTTCCTCCAGCAGGCGACCCACAGACGTCCAAGTGTATCCCTCTCAGAGACCTCCAAACCCCACTAAGAACCGCTCACTTCCAGGGTGGTCAGTATACAGCAATAGGAGTTCCTTTTCATGGGCAAACCACAGATGCCCAGTGAAGTTCCAGTATTAAGGAGCAACAAACAGCAATGGTATATTAAGGGAGAAAAAAGAAACTCTAATGCCCCGTACACACGATCGGACTTTGTTCGGACATTCCGACAACAAAATCCTAGGATTTTTCCGACGGATGTTGGCTCAAACTTGTTTTGCGTACGCACGGTCGCACAAAGTCGTCGGAATTTCCGATCGCCAACAACGCGGTGACGTCAAGCACGTACGACGAGACTAGAAAAGGCCAGTTCAGAACCAAGCGCGGCACCCTTTGGGCTCCTTTTGCTAATCTCGTGTTAGTAAAAGTTTGGTGAGAGACGATTCGCACTTTTTCAGACTCGTGGCTTTCAGATCGTTTTCTGCGGTTCAGTTTGTGCTTGTGGGTTTGTATCTGCTCTTCAGTGCGTGCAAGCAAGTTCCGCACGACTTTAAGTAGTCATTGTGTTCTTGTTCGTTCGTTACTGTTTTTCAGGTCGCTCTTCACAGGCCTTGCTGTTCTTCAGTGCGTTCTGTTACTTCGTTCTGAGCAGCCAACCGTTTTCTAGCCATGTTGCGTATACGTACTCCTCGTAGAGTTCGTGCTGTGCGGGGGCTTGGTGTTGGGGTCCTGACCTTGACACAAGTCCAGTCCATGAACAGGGTGGGGAGGAGTTCATGGACCAAGAATTGGTTGCTTCAACGTGACCAGTTCTCTCATATGCCTTTGCTCCGTGATATCCGTGAGAATAATCCTGATGATTTCAGGAACTTTCTCAGGATGAGGGACCCCGTGTTTCACCGTCTGCTGGCTTCGCTGACCCCTTATATAAGCAGGCAGGATACCTGCATGAGGCAAGCCATCACTCCGGAGCAGAGGCTGGTCGCTACCCTGCGGTACTCCCCCCAGGCTCTGGGAATCATTATCCCAGAGACCTGTTCTGCCATCATCCAGGTCCTGCAGAAGGAGTATATGAAGGTAAGATTTTTATCCATTAATCTCACATTTTTTTGTATTTAATGATTGATAATTTATTGTATTTCTCTCCTCATTCCCTAATTACCATGATTGTAATATGCTGTGAATGTCCCCTTTGTCCTCATGCATGCTGGATTTTTCTGTAATTAACTTTTTAGTACTTCATACAGATTGGCCTTCAATAACCTCCCCAGCGTGTTCTCCTGCCCCTATATTCACCTCATGTAGTCACTTAACAAAGTATTTTATCAGCTCCATAGTAGTGCTTTACCCCAAACACCCCCTAAAATGTTTAGAAATGTGATTTGTGCTTTAAATTCAGGCAGAGTGGCAGAGACTTTTTTTTTGTGGTGTCCCCAAATTATTTTTATTAACCCTCCCTCCCCCCAACTGCTAAGTCAGCAGATCCCAATTCTCTATCTATCCTCAATCATCTATCTGCTGACTTTGCCAAACCCATACACACTATACCCATCTCTTTTGTGCTCAGATTTATGGATGAATTACCCAAAGCATGTAGTGCAAGGGCCTGCCTGTATACTTTCAAATGGTACTGTTTAAAGTTTTTGTATCCTATTATTATGTTGATAGGTAATAGCAGAATGTCCAAATGTGCTCAAATGTGTACAGTGTGTATTTATATCTTTGTATTATGACACTTCTTACCTGTCCAGTGGGCTGCCAATAGTGTAACTAAGGAAGGGCTGTTCCAAGTAATACCCTGTATTTAGGCATTCATCTCTCAATGAAGTGGAGAGGGTTACCTGTCCAAGATTTCCCCACCCCCCATAATGTTAGAAATGGCCCATGAGAGGGGAGGGAGGGGGAATATGATAGGTGTACCTTATACTTTGGTGTTGTTAAATTCCCCTTAATAAATGCTATCTGGAGGTTGGCCAAGAATGTTTGTGTCTAATCTGCTTGCCATGTTTATGTGCAAAAATCTTAATTTATTTTTGTTTTCCTCAACAGTTTCCTTCCACGCCACAGGAATGTCAGACTGTGGCCTCCCACTTTGCCCAGCGGTGGGACTTTCCTAACTGCGGAGGGGCAATTGATGGAAAACACGTCCACATCGTCCCACCACCCAACTCGGGGTCATACTATTTCAACTATAAGGGGTTCAATAGTATTGTGATGTTGGCGGTGGTGTTGGCTAATTACGACTTCTTGTATGTGGACGTGGGGAAGAATGGCCAGATGTCCGATGTTGGAGTCATCGCCCAGACGGAGTTCTACAGGTGTCTCCAGAATGGCAGCTTGGACTTGCCACCTCCAGAGGACAATGTGGAAGGACTCCCATTCGTCTTCGTTGCTGATGAAGCGTTTGCGCTGGGGGACCATCTTATGCGGCCATTCCCGATGAGGACCCTCACCCCGGAACAGAGGGTTTTTAATTACCGGCTGGCCAGAGCCAGAAGAGTGGTGGAGAACACATTTGGAATCATGGCCAGCCGGTTCCGCCTATTTTTGACACCCATCCATATGGCGGAGTATAAACTTAATCATATAATCCTGGCGTGCTGTATTCTCCATAACTTTTTACGCAAACATTTGGCCAACTATGCTGGCTCAGTTGGGCCTGAGGCCGGAATGATACATGGAACAACACTGAGGGCGCTTGAAAGTGGCCGTCCTGGCTTGCCCTCCCTGAGTGCCCGTGATGTCCGGTTACGATACCTGGAGTTCTTTGCGGGTAGGGGGGCCATCACTATGCCAGAAAATTTGTGAAGCCTTTATCAAATAAAAAACCAAAAAAAAGAAAATCTTTGTGGACATTTACTGCTTGTGTTTGTTTTAGCTGACCCTGACAGAAATGTGTTGAGTCCAGAAAATGGCGTGATTGTGTAACCTTTTATACAAAGCACTGTTGGGTGTTATTTACTAAAGGCAAAGACACTTTGCACTACAAGTGCACTGAAACTGCACTTGTAGTGCAAAGAGGATTTGCCCTTAGGAAATAACCCCCATTTTCACAGAAAACACCAATTACATCACCAACAAAGTGTTTTAGCGTTGACACAAGAATCCACACATTCTTGCTTAACAATCTCTTTAATACCTGCACAATCAGATGTGCATTCAGAAAAGGTTTTTCTAACAAACCAACATGTTTGTTGTATAACAATTTTTGGTGTAGCATTATAAAACAGATAAATGTCCATTTAAGATAAAACAGGCATGTGTAAAAACAACAAGAAAGACACAAATCTTGAACTTACAAAGTTCACATTTGGTAGAACTTGAAGGCAATATCAGACATGAGTATTTAGGAAGTGTGTTTGATATTGCGTTCAGATGGGGTGAAGTCACCCCAGGAAAAGCCAAATTTGGAAGATGCACACAAATTTCCCAATGTCAACATGTGCTAGCTGCCATCACGGGGGATCAAGGGACGTGTTTTGGGGGAGAAACCCCTTCCTCTCAGCTACTTTATTATTGAGGAAGGGGTTGCACCCCCAAAACGCATCCATTGATCTCCCATGATGGCAGATAGCACATGTTGGCACACTGTGTGCATCCTCCAAATTTGGCTTTTCTACAAATCTTTAAAACATTTTGAACATTGGAGCACACAAAAAAATAAAGTGTTTTGGAGGGGTTTTAAACTCGCCCCAAAACATCAATGATGTTTTTATTTTTTACAATAACATCATTGATGTTTTTCTTGAGGTTTTCCAATTATAAATTACACCCCATGATCTCCCTGATCAGGATCTGGGCACTTTCTGATGTGAAAGGATCTGGATCCACAACATCACGATCACCTAAAAAGAGAGAAACCCCAAAAAAAAGGTATCAAAAATATGCCGGCATCCATCTCTTACCTGAGCCTGTGGTCGCAGACACTCACCTGTTGTGGTGACTAGTTCCACCACGTCTTCTTCCTCCTCCTGCACTTCTTGGGTTGGGGGTATTTCCCCTTCTTCCAGAGGTGGGGGGTCTGTGGTCTCCTCGGCTGAGGGGTGTCCTCCGAGTCTTTTCTCCCCTATGTAAAACAAAAATGGTATACTTAACACACAGTGGATTGATTGGCAGAACTATAAATAGGAAACATTGCTTGGAAGTAGGGTACAATTGTCTATTTTGGCAGAGTTCCGAAATGTAGCATTTTCAGTGTCCTTTGTCAAGCTGCAATACTTTACCTGTTTGGTACAAGCTTCACAGATGTAGCCCCCCCCCCTATAGTATGCACTGGAGCACCTGTGTGGCCCCCTAATAAAAAAGGTGTTCTTGTGTCCCACACTAGTGCTCCAGTGTCCAGATGTGAAAACAGCTGCTGAGTGTCCTCTCCTTACACAGAATCTAGTTGGCATTTCATTCTAGTAACAAAGCCATCTACACCACCAAAATAGTTTGGTAGTAGGGCGTAAAAGTAGGGCGTAAAAATTGGGGCCAAATGCATATGGCCTAAACAATGGTGTTTTATAGGCCGAAAGAAAAATGTTTGATACGAACGAATAATGTGCCCATGAACATGAAATTTGCCATTTAAAACTGTACACTTGTAAGAAAAGCACATGGAGCAGCACGAACGTAAGAAACATAAAGAATAGGAACACAGGACAACTACTTACTTTTTTGCAGCACTCTCCGGATCTTTCTGTACTGCTCATGTTCTCGTAATTTGAGGTCCGACCACCGTTTCCTGAGCTGATCTTTCGATCGTCGTACCCCGAAATGCCGGTGCAGACTCTTGACCACTTTCGCAATTATCTTTGCCTTTCTGACATTGGGGTTGGGGTAAGGTCCATACTTTCCATCATAGTCGGCCTTCTTCAGGATGTCCACCATCTCCAACATCTCCCCAAAGGACATATTTGAGGCCTTAAATCTCCTTCTGGATCGTGACGTTTCAGGCTCCGGCCTTTCCTCCTCCTCGTTGCTATAATTAGCACGCACCTGCTGTGTATCCGCCATGTGCTCTTCCCCCACTGCGCAGAACGAAAAGGGGCGGGGAATAGACTCGAAAGAACGTTAGGGGCGGATGGAGTTACACGCATGCGCAGTGTGTATAAAGCATAACACGCGTGCGTAGTACGTACGATCTGTGAGCGGAGGAAGGAGTATCGGAGGCGCCGATCGTGAGAACGAAGGTAAGATCTAAACTTGGGCCTATACTGCTTCTAGATTGAGGCCTATATTGTAACAAGATTAGGAGAGTTTTGCCTGACATTAGGGTTTGTCTTGTGTTGTGTCTTGCAGATAAAATGGATGGCTTCAATTACCACAATTTCCTCCCCCTGTTCATAGACAAATACAGGGAGCTGCCCTGTCTGTGGCAGGTGAGACATCCTCATTACAATAATAAACAAAAGAGGCAGGCAGCGCTGGAGAAACTGCTGGAGTTGGTGAAGCCGGTGGTCCCCACAGCAACCATCCCCTATTTAAAAAACAAAATTGGTGGCCTGAGGAGCACTTATCTTAGGGAGCGCAAGAAGGTCACAGATTCCCAGAGGTCCGGAGCTGCAGCAGATGACATTTATGTCCCCAGGCTGTGGTACTATGAGAGACTGCGATTTCTGTCAGACCACACTGAAGTCAGGGAGTCCCTCCCCACTCTTCCTTCCACCCCAGCTGAGGCTTCCGATGTCCAACCTGGGACTTCCATCCAGGAAGAAGTGGAGGAGCCCAGCTTGAGCCAGGTATAGCATTGTTCTACAGATTTCTGGTCAATAAAGAAATTATGTTTCCTAGATGTTATTATTGATCACTAATTGCTGATTGAAAAAAGTGTTTTACATATCAATAGACAGTAGTGGGCAAAAATAATTGGGACAAGAATGAAAAATCCTGGGCTCAGAAGGATAGTCTGTTATATTTGATAACATTCAATTTGCAACAGTCAGGAGGTGAAAATTGTGTGTGATTGATGAATAAAAAACTAAAACTATGTCCCTTTTTCATACACAGGAAGACCTCAGCCAGGAGGAGGTTGTGGAATGTGGCAGTCAGGAGGAGGCTGGGATTAGTGGCAGCCAGGAGGAGGTGGGGCTAAGTGTCAGCCAAGAGAAGCCCGGGACCAGTCGCAGCCTGACTGAATTGCAGGTTCCTCCCCTCCGCCTTCCATATAAAAGAGCGAGGAAGGCGACTCCCATGCAGGATTCAGCACTCAGGCTCATTCAGGAGGCTTCTGCGTCCCTCCGAGCCTTACCCACTCCTGAAGAGGCCTTTGCCTGCATGGCTGCCACCAAAATGCAGGGCATGCAGGAGGGTCAACGCCTCCTGTGTGAGCAACTTATTTATAAAGTCCTAACTAAGGGGGTGAGTGGGGAACTAACACCCAAGACCGACGTGATTGAGTTGGACCATCCTCCTCCTCCTCCTGCTGCCACAACTCCACCACCAGAGCCACCGCGTGGAAGGAAGACCAGAGAGTGATGACCCTGGGTTCAGTCTGGTCTGACAAAAGCTGCAGTCTCTCGTAGACATGTGCACAGCCAAAAAAATTAGTTCATTTTTGTTTTCGTTTCATTTGTTTATTATTTTTTTCGTTTTTCGGGTCATTCGTTATGATCGCGATTTGTAAATTCGTCCATTCGTAAATCCGTAAATGCGTTCATTCGTGCATTCCTACATTCGTAAATTCGAACATTCGTTCATTCGTACATTCGTTCATTTGTACATTTTACATTTGTACATTCGTAAATTCATACATTCGTAAAATCGTACATTTGTAAATTAGAAAATTCGGAAATTTGTAAATTCTAAGTTTGAAAATCCAAAAACCCGAAAATTAAAAAATCTGAAATAGTAACTAACTATTAAATTATAGGTATTGCAATTTCCTTTCAAATTTGACTGTCAGCGAACGTAACAAATACGAATTTATCTGAAGTTACAAATTATCCAAAACAAATGCTGCATCTAAACAAATGGAACGGAACAAATTAATAATAAATAATAATAATATAACGTTGTTATTATTATTATTATTGTTATTTATTATTATTAATTCATTACGTTCCATTCCATTTTTTCGGATCATTCATAACTTTGGATAAATTTGTATGTGTTACGTTCACTAACAGCCAAATTTGAAAGGAAATTACAATACCTATAATTTAAAAGTTACTAGTAATTCCTAATAGTTAAGTTATTATTAGTTAACTATTATTTCAGATTTCCGAATTTTCGAATTTACGAATTCACTAATTTACTAATGTACGAATGTACGAATGTACATTCGTAAATTGCGAATGTACGAATACCCGAATTTACGAATGTCCAACTTTATCGAATTTACGAATATTCGGGAAAAAAAACGTTAAATGGGTTTTCGTTAATTCGGATATTCCCGATTTAACGAATTTGTCGAAATTCGTTAAAAAACGAATTCGGAACAAAACAAATTGCATATGCCTATAACCACAGCCTGGGGACACAGATGTCATCTGCTGCTTTATGGATCTCTGGGACTTCTGGACCAGACTGCATTCCCTTAGATAAGGACTCCTCAGGCCACCAATTTTGCATGAAAATAATTGATGTGTGCCCTGGGGGTCCAAGGCTTCGCCAATTTCTGCAGTTTCTCCAGCGTTGCCTCCCTCTTTGTTTAGTTGTGAGCCCTTAATAAAAGTTTTATTTTGGAAAATTATACTCTCCTATGTGTGTTTTCATCCAAAAAGGACAGTTTGTTGGTGACGATTCAGGTACATTTCTAACATAAAGTGTGAAATTAACAAGGGACAACAACACCAAACAATCTCCTACAGATTAAATAGAACAACATATCAATGGTGTTGTGGTAACTTGACACAAAAAACCACACACAAAAATTTTCAGGAGTACAAATAAAAATCACAAAAACAAAAAATAAGCCTTGAAAAAAATACAAAGCAAAAAAAAAATAATCGGCCTTAAAAACCAAAAAAAAAAAAAACAACACCAAAATAATGATGTCAGATGTGACAAATCAAAATATATTGAGGGAATCCCGATAAATCATAAAGAAATAAGTTTGTGAGAAGTCTGTGTGAATATGAGCAGCAAAAAAACTTAATTCTTGTCACATTATAAAGAAGAAGAGAGTGCGCTGTATTAAACCATTTTTAACATTGCAGCGTGACGAAAGTGCTGTATCCATTGCGAACGCTAATTTTACCAGACCGAGCTGTTCCGTGTCGGAATTTCTTCTGAGCATGCGTGGCACTTTGTGCGTCGGAACAGTCCACACATGGTCGGAATTGACGCGATCGGATTTTGTTGTCGGAAAATTTTATGTCCGATGGAGCCCACACACGGTCGGAATTTCCGACAACACGCTCCGATCGGACATTTTCCATCGGAAAATCCGACCGTGTGTACGGGGCATAAGAGTGCAAAGACACCTTTTGGCTTCCTTTATTTAAAAATTTCCAGAGAAATAAAAGCCGGTGCATTTACAGCAGAAACGTTCCTTGCAAGGATTTAAAAACAACTCCAGATCGTATCGAAGATTTCGCTGGTGCGCAGTGAGTGTGTACATGTCAACCCCACGACCGTTTCGTCAGAAATGACATCATCAGGGGCACGCACACACGTTCGCGCGTGCGCATTATATACCCAAACAGCAAAGCTGAAGAACGCAGCCATTGATTTCACAAAAGCGATACTTGGAGCTGATTAGACAAACACTTAATAGAAACTTTCTGATGACACCCAGACGGTCGCAGTGATATTACCGAAAAAACACTACATAGGTGGTTGACGCTAGAAGAGGTATTCACAATGCCATCATGTGGACAATTGCGATATTACCTCAATATTAAAAATTCCATTTTTCCTTTATTAATAAATATGAAAAAAAGGGTGTTAAAGAAAAAAGAAAAAACGCTCTTCCGTGTTACCATTAATGAGCATAGTTCATTCATAACCTAAATATAAAATCCAATATTCATTTATAAAAACAACCATAAGGCCGCATAATTTCTTGGATGGCCGTCAAAAAAGAAAAAAATAGGTTCAAACTAGAAAATGCATTTCCTGGGGAAAATGCGTGGGAATGCTGAATAGCTGAATTGCTAAAACGGCCCCCAGCAAAACTGCCCCCATCATATTGCCATCAAAACTGCCCCATCAGAATTGCCCCATAAAAATTGTCCCCATCAAAACTGCCCCATCATATTGCCCCCATCAAAACTGCCCCCACCAAAACTGCCCCATCATATTGCCACCTTTAAAACTGCTCCATTAAAATTGTCCCCATCAAAACTGCCCCATCATATTGCCACCATCAAAACTGCCCCATCATATTGCCACCATCAAAACTGCCCCATCAGAATTGCCCCATCAAAACTGCCCCTGCCCTCATCAAAACTGCCCCATCAGAATTGCCCCATCAAAACTGCCCCATCAGAATTGCCCTATCAAAACTTCCCCATCATATTGCCACCATCAAAACTGCCCCATCAGAATTGTCCCATCAAAACTGCCCCATCATATTGCCACCATCAAAACTGCCCCATCAAAACTGCCCCATCATATTCCTCTACTAGAAAATGCATTTCCTGGGGAAAGCTGAATTGCTAAAACGGCCCCCATCAAAACTGCCCCCATCATACTGCCACCATCAAAACTGCCCCATCAGAATTCCCCCATCAAAATTGTCCCCAACAAAACTGCTCCATCATATTGCCACAATCAAAACTGCCCCATCAGAATTGCCCCATCAAAACTGCACCATCATATTGCCACAATCAAAACTGCCCCATCAGAATTGCCCCATCAAAACTGTCCCATCATATTGCCACAATCAAAACTTCCCCATCAGAATTGCCCCATCAAAACTGCCCCATCATATTGCCATCAAAACTGCCCCATCAGAATTGCCCCATCAAAACTACCCCATCACATTGCCACCATCAAAACTGCTCCATCAGAATTGTCCCCATCAAAACTGCTCCATCAAAATTGGCCCCATCAAAACTGCCCCATCATTTTGCCACCATCAAATCTGCCCCATCAGAATTGCCCCATCAAAACTGCCCCATCATATTCCTCAATTATAAATCAGTACATGGTGTGTCTGTACCCTCCCCCGGGCTCTGTAATCAGAGCTGAGATGCTCCAGCCACCCCCCCCTGTGTATAACAGAAGCTTTGGTAACCATGGCAACAAAACCAACACAGTACACTCTGTTTAATGGCTAAAATTTCCTGAAATAACCACTAAACAAATAGCTTTTTCACAAAAACTGTAAAAGATATCAAACTGAAAAGATATAGCCAGATAGCTGAATATTTTGTGAACATTTTAAAATTTGTTTGGTGTCTGTAGGTGAAAGTATGAAGGAGCTGAAACTTTTGGGAGTGGAAGAAGATTTTAAGGATTTGAAGCATGCTCCCATTGACTTCAATGTTAAAAAAGTGTTAAAAAGCTTAATATTTTAAAAAGTTAAAATAGTAGAAAAAAAGTTGAAAAAGTCCCATCATCAGCTGAAAGAGACGAACATTTTAATAGTTGAATGGTTTTAATAGCTGAAAGTATGCAGAAGTTATGCAGCGCCAAAAAACGTACAGAATAAAATTAAAACTAGACTACAAAATGCATTTCCTGGGGAAAATGCGTGGGAATGCTGAATAGCTGAATTGCTAAAACGGCCCCTATCATACTGCCATCAAAACTGCCCCATCAGAATCGCCCCATCAAAATTGTCCCCATCAAAACTGCCCCATCATATTGCCACCATCAAAACTGCCCCATCAGAATTGCCCCATCAAAACTGCCCCATCATATTGCCACCATCAGAATTGCCCCATCAAAACTGCCCCATCATATTGCCACCATCAGAATTGCCCCATCAAAACTGCCCCATCATATTGCCACCATCAAAACTGCCCCATCATATTGCCACCATCAAAACTGCCCCCATTATATTGCCATCAAAACTCCCTTATCAGAATTGCCCCATCAAAATTGTCCCCATCAAAACTGCCCCATCATATTGCCACCATCAAAACTGCCCCCATTATATTGCCATCAAAACTGCCCCATCAGAATTGCCCCATCAAAATTGCCTCCATCAAAACTGCCCCATCATAATTGCCCCATCAACAATGCCCCATCATATTGCCACAATCAAAACTGCCCCATCAGAATTGCCCCATCAAAACTGCCCCATCAGAATTGCCCCATCAAAACTGCCCCATCAGAATTGCCCTATCAAAACTGCCCCATCATATTGCCACCATCAAAACTGCCCCATCAGAATTGCCCCATCATATTCCTCTACTATAAATCAGTACATGGTGTGTCTGTCCCCTCCCCCGGGCTCTGTAATCAGAGCTGAGATGCTCCAGCCACCTCCCCCCCTGTGTATAACAGAAGCTTTGGTAACCATGGCAACAAAAGCAACACAGTACACTCTGATTAATGGCTAAAATTTCCTGAAATGACCTCTAAACAAAAAGCTTTTTCACAAAAACTGTAAAAGGTATCAAACTGAAAAGTTATAGCCAGATGGCTGAATATTTTGTGAACATTTTAAAGTTTGTTTGGCGTCTGTAGGTGAAAGTATTAAGGAGCTGAAACTTTTGGGAGCGGAAGAAGGTATTAAGTATCTGAAACATGCTCCCATTAACTTCAATGTTAAAAAAAGTGTTAAAAAGCTTAATATTTTAAAAAGTATAAATAGTAGAAAAAAAGTTGAAAAAGTCACATCAGCAGCTGAAAGAGACGAACATTTTAATAGTTGAATGGTTTTAATAGCTGAAAGTATGCAGAAGTTACGCAGAGCCAAAAAATGTACAGAATAAAGAAATAATAAAAACTAGAAAATGCATTTCCTGGGGAAAATGCGTGGGAATGCTGAATAGCTGAATTGCTAAAACAGCCCCCAGCAAAACTGCCCCATCATATTGCCATCAAAATTGCCCCATCATATTGCCACCATCAAAACTGCCCCCATCAAAACTGCCCCATCATATTGCCACCTTTAAAACTGCTCCATTGAAATTGTCCCCATCAAAACTGCCCCATCATATTGCTACCATCAAAACTGCCCCATCAGAATTGCCCCATCAAAACTGCCCCATCATATTGCTACCATCAAAACTGCCCCATCAGAATTGCCCCATCAAAACTGCCCCATCATATTGCCACCATCAAAACTGCCCCATCAGAATTGCCCCATCAAAACTGCCCCATCATATTGCCACCATCAAAACTGCCCCATCAGAATTGCCCCATCAAAACTGCCCCATCATATTGCCACCATCAAAACTGCCCCCATCAAAACTGCCCGATCAGAATTGCCCCATCAAAACTGCCCCATCATATTGCTACCATCAAAACTGCCCCATCAGAATTTCCCTATCAAAACTGACCCATCAGAATTGTCCCCATCAAAACTGCCCCATCAGAATTGTCCCATCAAAACTGCCCCATCATATTGCCACCATCAAAACTGCCCCATCAGAATTGCCCCATCAAAACTGCCCCATCATATTCTTCTATTATAAATCAGTACATGGTGTGTCTGTCCCCTCCCCCGGGCTCTATAATCAGAGCTGAGATGCTCCAGCCACCCCCCCCCTGTGTATAACAGAAGCTTCGGTAACCATGGCAACAAAAGCAACACACTACACTTTGATTAATGGCTAAAATTTCCTGAAATGACCTCTAAACAAAAAGCTTTTTCACAAAAACTGTAAAAGATATCAAACTGAAAAGATATAACCAGGTAGCTGAATATTTTGTGAACATTTTAAAGTTTGTTTGGCGTCTGTAGGTGAAAGTATGAAGGAGCTGAAACTTTTGGGAGCGGAAGAAAATTTTAAGGATCTGAAGCATGCTCCCATTGACTTCAATGTTAAAAAAAAGTGATAACAAGCTTAATATTTTAAAAAGTATAAATGATAGAAAAAAAGTTGAAAAAGTCCCATCATCAGCTGAAAGAGACGAACATTTTAATAGTTGTATGGTTTTAATATCTGAAAGTATACAGAAGTTACGCAGAGCCAAAAAACGTACGGAATAATAAATAACTAGAAAATGCATTTCCTGGGGAAAATGCGTGGTAAAACTGAATAGCTGAATTGCTAAAACGGCCCCCAGCAAAACTGCCCTCATCATACTGCCATCAAAACTACCCCATCATATTGCCACCATCAAAACTGCCCCATCAGAATTGCCCCATCAAAACTGCCCCATCATATTGCCACCATCAAAACTACCCCATCAGAATTGCCCCATCAAAACTGCCCCATCATATTGCCACCATCAAAACAGCCCCATCAGAATTGCCCCATCAAAACTGCCCCATCATATTGCCACCATCAAAACAGCCCCATCAGAATTGCCCCATCAAAACTGCCCCATCATATTGCCACCATCAAAACTGCCCCATCATATTGCCATCAAAACTGCCCCATCAGAATTGCCCCATCAAAATTGTCCCCATTAAAACTGCCCCATAAGAATTGCCCCATCAAAACTGCCCCATCATATTACCACCATCAAAACTGCCCTATCATAATTGCCCCATCAAAACTGCCCCATCATATTGCTACCATCAAAACTGCCCCATCCTAATTGCCCCATCCTAATTGCCCCATCAAAATTGCCCCATCATATTGCCACCATCAAAACTACCCCCATCAAAACTGCCCCCATCAAAACTGTCCTCATCATATTGCCACCTTTAAAACTGCTCCATTAAAATTGTATCCATCAAAACTGCCCCATCATATTGCCACTATCAAAACTGCCCCATCAGAATTGCCCCATCAAAACTGCCCCATTATATTGCCACCATCAAAACTGCCCCATCAGAATTGCCCCATCAAAACTGCCCCATCATATTGCCACCATCAAAACTGCCCCATCAGAATTGCCCCATCAAAACTGCCCCATCAGAATTGCCCCATCAAAACTGCCCCATCATATTCCTCTATTATAAATCAGTACATGGTGTGTCTGTCCCTTCCCCCGGGCTCTGTAATCAGAGCTGAGATGCTCCAGCCACCTCCCCTGTGTATAACAGAAGCTTTGGTAACCATGGCAACATAAGCAGCACAGGACACTGTGTTTAATGGCTAAAATTTCCTGAAATGACCACTAAACAAACAGCTTTTTCACAAAAACTGTAAAAGATATCAAACTGAAAAGATATAGCCAGATAGCTGAATATTTTGTGAACATTTTAAAGTTTGTTTGGAGTCTGTAGGTGAAAGTATGAAGGAGCTGAAACTTTTGGGAGCGGAAGAAGATTTTAAGGATTTGAAGCATGCTCCCATTGACTTCAATGTTAAAAAAAGTGTTAAAAAGCTTAATATTTTAAAAAGTATAAATAGTAGAAAAAAAGTTGAAAAAGCCCCATCATCAGCTGAAAGAGACAAACATTTTAATAGTTGAATGGTTTTAATAGCTGAAAGTATGCAGAAGTTACACAGAGCCAAAAAAAACGTACGGAATAAAGAAATAAAAATGAATAACAATAGTGGGACTGCTAAAGCATTCCCACTAACTAGAAAATGCATTTCCTGGGGAAAATGCGTGGGAATGCTGAATACCTGGATTGCTAAAACGGCCCCCAGCAAAACTGCCCCCATCATATTGCCATCAAAACTGCCCCATCAGAATTGCCCCATCAAAATTGTCCCCATCAAAACTGCCCCATCATATTGCCACCATCAAAAATGCCCCCATCAAAACTGCCCATCATATTGCCACCATCAAAACTGCCCCATCAGAATTGCCCCATCAAAACTGCCCCATCATATTCCTCTATTATAAATCAGTACATGGTGTGTCTGTCCCCTCCCCCGGGCTCTGTAATCAGAGCTGAGATGCTCCAGCCACCTCCCCCGTGTATAACAGAAGCTTTGGTAACCATGGCAACATAAGCAGCACAGGACACTGTGTTTAATGGCTAAAATTTCCTGAAATGACCACTAAACAAACAGCTTTTTCACAAAAACTGTAAAAGATATCAAACTGAAAAGATATAGCCAGATAGCTGAATATTTTGTGAACATTTTAAAGTTTGGCGTCTGTAGGTGAAAGTATGAAGGTGCTGAAACTTTTGGGAGCGGAAGAAGATTTTAAGGATTTGAAGCATGCTCCCATTGACTTCAATGTTAAAAAAAGTGTTAAAAAGCTTAATATTTTAAAAAGTATAAATAGTAGAAAAAAAGTTGAAAAAGACCCATCATCAGCTGAAAGAGACAAACATTTTAATAGTTGAATGGTTTTAATAGCTGAAAGTATGCAGAAGTTACGCAGAGCCAAAAAACGTACGGAATAAAGAAATAAAAATGAATAACAATAGTGGGACTGCTAAAGCTATAGCTGAATTGCTAAAACGGCCCCCAGCAAAACTGCCCCATCAGAATTGCCCCATCAAAATTGTCCCCATCAAAACTGCCCCATCATATTGCCACCATCAAAAATGCCCCCATCAAAACTGCCCCATCATATTGCCACCTTTAAAACTGCTCCATTAAAATTGTCCCCATCAAAACTGCCCCACCATATTGCCACCATCAAAACTGCCCCATCAGAATTGCCCCATCAAAACTGCCCCATCATATTGCCACCATCAAAACTGCCCCATCAAATCTGCCCCATCATATTGCCACCATCAAAACTGCCTCATCAGAATTGCCCCATCAAAACTGCCCCATCAGAATTGCCCTATCAAAACTGCCCCATCATGTTTCCACCATCAAAACTGCCCCATCAAAACTGCCCCATCATATTGCCACCATCAAATCTGCCCCA
This sequence comes from Aquarana catesbeiana, assembly GCF_042186555.1. Taxonomy (NCBI): domain Eukaryota; kingdom Metazoa; phylum Chordata; class Amphibia; order Anura; family Ranidae; genus Aquarana; species Aquarana catesbeiana. The sequence goes on from NC_133330.1 coordinate 104,909,752, forward strand.
TCAAAACTGCCCCATCATATTCCTCTATTATAAATCAGTACATGGTGTCTCTGTTCCCTCCCCCGGGCTCTGTAATCAGAGCTGAGATGCTCCAGCCACCTCCCCCCCTGTGTATAACAGAAGCTTTGGTAACCATGGCTAAAATTTCCTGAAATGACCTCTAAACAGAAAGCTTTTTCACAAAAACTGTAAAAGATATCAAACTGAAAAGATATAGCCAGATAGCTGAATATTTTGTGAACATTTTAAAGTTATTTGGTGTCTGTAGGTGAAAGTATGAAGGAGCTGAAACTTTTGGGAGCGGAAGAAGATTTTAAGGATCTGAAGCATGCTCCCATTGACTTCAATGTTAAAAAAAGTGATAAAAAGCTTAATATTTTAAAAAGTATAAATGGTAGAAAAAAAGTTGAAAAAGTCCCATCATCAGCTGAAAGAGACGAACATTTTAATAGTTGAATGGTTTTAATAGCTGAAAGTATGCAGAAGTTACGCAGAGCCAAACAACGTACGGAATAATAAAGAAATAAAAATAAATAAAATCGAATAACAATAGTAGGACTGCTAAAGCATTCCCACTAAATACAATCAAATAACAATAGTGGGACTGCTAAAGCAGTCCAACTAATAATGATATAATAGAACAAACAGGAATAAGAAGGGGAGGGGGGGGACCATTACAGTTACATAAAAAAGGCAATATTAGTAGTAGAGTGGTAGCATAGTTGGAGGGGACATCAAAAGTTATTAATAAAACAGTTGATGTCCCACTCCACATTCAAGCCATTAGGGACATGGGATCCAAGCCTGTATATCCAGTTTGTTTCGCTTCTAGATATACTAAGTCTACCATTACTGAATCTCCAGTGTGGTATGTACTTTTCCAGAACAAAAAAGGTGGTACCCTTGGGGTCTCTTTTATGTTTGAGATCATAATGTTTCAAAACATTGTGTGTGTCGAAACCCCTTTGAATGTTAGCAACATGTTCTCCTAGTCTAACGTGTAACTTTCAGATGGTACGCCCTACGTATTCTAAACTGCAAGGGCACCTTAAAAGGTACACAACACACTTAGTGGTACAAGTGATAAAGGATTCAATAGAATGTGTGGTTCCTGCACCAACTGATGTAAATTCTGTTAGTCTTCTGCCATGAAATGCATTTAATTTACAAATCTGGCATTTTCTGCAAAGAAAGAAACCTTTCAGATCACCAAAGAAAGTGGGACATATAGGTGGTCCTGGAATATTGGGTGCTATAGAGTGCCTAAGATTAGAGGCACCTCTAAAGAGAACACGAGGTTTCTCAGAAAGCAGAGGTCCTAGAACCTTATCATTTTTAATGACAGGCCAATGCCTTTTAATTATTCTCTTTATAACCCAATGTTGGCTAGAGTAAGTAGTGAGAAAAGCTAGTTCAAAGTCCTCTCTGTTTTCTACTTGTGGTGGTTTGTCACCTAAGAGAGCCTGGCGATCTCTATTTCCATAGGTGTGCACAGCCTATTGCATTAGGGTGTGCACCTCAAACACACACGTGTGTGTGTATATATATATATATATATATTTATAGCAGTAGAGCAATGGACGGTGTCAGTAGTGTACGGTATTTTTAATTATTATAACTTTTTTACTATTTTATAATTTTTTTTACAATAGTTTACCATTCTTTTCACAATTTTTTAGAAGCCTCATTTGGGGGCTTTGGTAAAATAACAGGGGTCTAAACAGACCCCTGATGTCTCACTTTTGAAACAGAGAAAGGGACTGAGGACAAAGATTCCCCAGTCCCTTTCTCTGCAGCCAAGCAGCAGGGGAATTCTGCGCAGCACATCGTGATTAGGGTGTGTCCAGGCACACCTGGCACACCTTGTGCATACGCCTATGTCTATTTCCTATTTTTGTTATTGGTGAGTCAAGGGCCATGTTGTCATAACCCTTGGTCAGAAATCTGGACTTTAGGACCAAAGCTTCCCTCTTAAACTCCTCCAAGTGGGTGCAATTATGCCTTAGTCGTAGTTTTTACTAGGGGAAGACATGGATCCATGCCCCTGCTTTGCAGAGACACACGATCCAGGCCTTCCCTCCTGTCAAAAAGGCAATCTGCCTTGTTGTACATATGCAGACTGCCGTTTTGCCTCTCTGTAGGATAATCGGCGGGTGGCGATGGACATCGAGCTGCCAGTGGCGCGCATTTGCTCCCCTTACCTGGAAGTGCAGGATCTAGGGTTGCCATCTGTATGGGAATGACCCAGACAGTACGGGTTTTGACACTTATGTCCTCCTGAAACCCGGACACAGCAGCATACCTCCTTTTTTTTATAATCACTTTTTCTTTATTAAGACAAATTCCAACATACAACATAGAAATACACATTGCACAATATATATATATAAATCTTTTGATTAACATACACCACACTAACCCCCCCATTCCGAGAAAACACACCGGGTCCTTGATCATGTCCTCTTCAAAAGAGAGAAAGAGAGAAAAAAATAAAAAAATAAAAAAAATAAAAAAAAGCCCACCCACTTACCTAACCATAACCAAAACTCAATTTGTGCAAAACATTATACAAAGTATAATTAAGAAGGGGGCTTTACAGCGCCCTAGTAGGTGTGTCAAAAAACCAACAATACAATAAAAAAAGTAAATAATAAAAAAAATATATAAAAAAATGTATAATTTCAAATTACTATTTTCGTGTCCTCTTATGTTTAGTGTTTTAATTCAATATAATCTCACTCTACTATTTCATTTTTATACCTCTCCACCTTTCATTTCAATTACCCTTCTTTATGTGATTCCATTATGTGTTGCCCATCCCGTGCCTAATTTACTATTATAACTTATCCTCTTCCTTAAATGACATCAATCATCTCTCCACTGTGCCTCCCAGAGGAGGAAAAAAGAAACAACACAAAAAAAAGAAAAAAAAAAACCCCACCCCCTCCCAGTTTCCCCCCCACCAGATGCATCCCACAGACTATCCGATCCATAACGCAGCATTGTCCCCAAAAGGGTTTAATCCACCCCTATTTCTGAGGAGTAATACAGCCATCCTGCCCATGTATCTTTAAATGTATTCTGTTGGTCTTTAACCATATGTATCCATCTCTCTGCTTTCATTATTTTTCTACCTCCCTTTTCCAATCCATTATAGTGGGACATCCAGACTGTTTCCAAAATCCAGGTATCAATATTTTGGTTGCATTTAGCAAATGGGGAGTTATGCTTCTCTTATAAAACTTAGCAGATGATGGCATCCCATGAAAAAGAAAATGTAATGGAGAGAATTCTATAGGTCCAAGTGTCATTTTCTTACTCCAAGGGGCTATTTCCTCCCAGAAAACTTTAATCTTTGGGCAATGCCACCATAAATGCAGAAATGAACCCCTTTGGTTACATCCCCTCCAGCAGTTAACATCCGCCAATGGATATATCTGAGCCAATCGAGCCAGTGTACAATACCATCTTGTCAGGAATTTGTAAGACATCTCCTGTATATGGGAACTTATTGATGTATTGAAGCCAGCGCAATTACCCTTTCCGTCCATTCCCCAGCGATCTAGACTCCCTTTCTCTTCCCCCGGGGAAAACCAGGGAAATCCAATGGTGTTATAGGGGATATTGGGGAGGGCAAACTTCCCCGTACTGTTCATTCTATCCCAAATGGATAGCGTTGTCTTCATCAATGGTGATGCATATTCCAACAACCGCCTATAAGAAACCGGAATCCAGGGGGCTCCGGCCAAGTTCCTACCTGCTAATGTTTTCTCCAAAGGCATCCAAATTTTACTAGCAGAGTCATGGCACCAGTTCATTATATGAATCAGGGCCATGGCTCTGTAATAAAACGCTATATCTGGGAGTCCCACTCCACTCTCCCGTTTTGGTCTCCTCAAAATTTCGTGTGCCAACCTGGGATGTTTATCTCCCCACACAAAGGTCATAAAAGCCCTTCGAATTTGTTTAAAGAATATGGGAGTTTTATGGGTACGGTATGTAAAACGTAAATAAGCCTGGGAATTACACTAATTTTAAGCGTGTTTACCCTGCCAAACCATGTCAGAGTATGACTTCTCCACTTTTGCAAGTCTTTTATTATGGATACCATCAAGGGTCCATAGTTTAGATCAAATAGGTGCTTTATATCTGAAGAGATACTGTATATATCCCTAAATAGAATATAGAATCAAGGTGCCAAACAAAAGGGAAAGATTGTTGCAAGGTGGTCCTCATCCTCAAAGGCACATGGCTTGGCATCAACACTGATTTTTCAATATTTATTTTAAAATTAGATATAAAGCCAAACCTGTCTATTTCCAACATCAATTCCATCAAAGACTCTTGAGGAGAGGAGCGGTACAACAGTAGATTATCTGCGTAAGCTGAGATCTTATGTTCCGTTATCAGGGGAGTTAGTAGACCAGACCGTGTGTACTGCACAGAGATAACCCAAAACGCATGTATAGTGAATAATGATATCTAGTAAGATAGATGATAAATAAGATAATACAAACAGTGCACAACCAACCCAACAAACCCACCAACAACAACAATATATACAGCAAGGGGCAGGTACCAGAATCACAGATGTCAGCCAGGCCAGGGTCATACACGGCAGGTCAGCAGAAGGACAAGGGATGTTCCAGAAGCATAAACGTTAGCCAGGCCAAGGTCATACACAGAAGATCAGTAAAGATCAATAAATGAGGGACAGGGAACCAACAGGACAGAGAGGGGATGGATCAGGCTGAAGGGTACAGGAACACAGAAGGGACTGGGTCAGGATAAGCTCGGGAACAAGGTCAGATGCAGGCTCAGGATCGGTTAACAGGCAAAGAAGGTCAGGGCTCAAGGAGAGAGGTACCAAGGCAAGCATGTGAGGGCTTGCCGGGTATTTATAAGGCTGCCAATAATTGACCTCACGTTACACCTGGGCGCAGAAGGTGCTGTCTGCTCCACACTGCTGGAATACACCCGCTGGTGGACACTACTATACTACGGCCCAAGGATCCAACAGTGCCACCAGCAGATGAGTCCTCTTATTACAGGTCTTAGGTGTTGGAAGACACCCGCTGGTGGACACTGGTATTGCGATCCAAGAGACTGACAGCGCCACCAACGGGTGAACCTTCTCATGACATCCGTTACAAATCCCCTTGATCTTCCTATTTCCCCTAATTGTACGCAGAAAGGACTCCAGCACCATAGCAAATAATAATGGGGATGGTGGACATCCCTGCCTAGTCCTATTCCGTATCTCAAAATAATCTACAGTCTACCATTAACTTTAACCCTTGCTCTAGGATCTGCATACAGTGCCGTCACCCATCCCATCATCCACTCTCTCAGACCCATCTCCCTCAAAATTCCCGACCATAAACTCCCACCCCACCCTATCAAATGCTTTTTCAGCATCCATTGAAATTACTACCCTGGGGGGTCTGGTTCCGTCCATTATGCATCCAATGCAATACATGCAGGGCCTGAATAGTATTATCTCTAGCCTCTCGGCCCTTCATAAACCCTGTTTGATCTGCGTGAATCGATTTAACTATATGTTCTTGTAACCTTAGGGCCAGAATTTTAGCCAGGAGCTTAGTGTCAGAGTTAAGGAGGGAGATGGGTCTGTAGCTGGCACAGCACTGAGGATCTTTCCCTACCTTCGGGAGAACCGTCACATAAGCCAACAGTGCCTCTGGAGGCAAAGGGTTAGAGATTGAGATAGAGTTAAGGTATCTGCAAAGAGCAACCAACAGGATTGAGGAAAATGTTTTATAATACATATTTGTGAAACCATCAGGTCCCGGGCTTTTAGCTAATGGCAAAGTTGCAATCACTCCACCCATCTCTTCAATGGAGATTGCTTTTTCCATTTCCTCCAAGGCCGCAGATGGAATGACCTGTAGCTCTGAGGCCTCAAGCTATTCCCAAATTCTATTCAAACGTCCACCCTCCTCCGTCCCCACAGGAACCGAGTCTATGTTATATAGAGACGCATAAAAGCGATGAAACTCAGCGGCTACTGCTTGGGATTCCACTATCTGCTTATCGCCTGTCTTTATAGCGTGAACATGGCGTGAATCCTGTTATTTCTTTAGTTGTCTAGCCAATAGTCTCCCACCCTTATTCCCCTGTTCATAGAATCGGTGGGCAAAGTATCTATATTTATTTTGAACTTTTCGATCGAGAAGCTGTTTTAAGTCTGCCTGCAGTTTCTCCAGTCTCTGCGTGTCCCCAGGTTTTAAATGGGCCTTACGTATAATTTCAAGTTTATGCATTTCCTCTAAAAGTAAAACCATTTCCGTCTGTCACTCTTTTTTAATACGCGAACCCATTGAAATTAACTCCCCTCTGATGACCAACTTGTGGGCTTCCCATACCACTTGGTCAGGCACCTCCTCTGATATATTGGTCTCAAAGTATAGTGCTAGTGTGCAGGACAAGGATTCCACTTTCTGTTTATTATCCAAAATAGATTCATTCAATCGCCATGTTCTTTCCAGGCTCCCAATCGATGCTGGACATCGTTAAACTTATTGGAGCATGGTCTGACATGGTGATTGACTCAATAGTTGAAAAGATGAATTTACATAATTCAGATAATATTGATCGATCAACAACATATCGATCCTTGAATATACATTGTGTATTTTGGAGTTATAACTTCCTGTCTCGCTCATGCAGCACCCTCCAACTGTCCACCAAATGCAGAGAGCGAAGGCTCTGTTTAACATATCTTAACGCCTTATGAGATACAAAGGTTTTCCCCGAAGAGGTGTCTAGACTAGGGTCCAAGGTAATGTTAAAATCCCCTCCCATAACCAATAGACCTTCCAGAAACGTACCCAGGATATCCAAAGTTTTAGATAGAAATTTAACGGTATGGCTATTGGGGGCATACATAGTAGCTAGGGTATAACACTGGCCCTGGATCTTTCCTTTAACAAAAAGAAAGCGGCCCTCAGGATCTATTTGTATTTCTATGGGTACTAGGGGACATTGTTTGTGGATAGCTATTGTAACTCCTCCAGCCCTGGGAATGGGTGAAGGTGCATGAAACCATTGATTATATGGAAAAAGAGGCATACGAGGGGTAGACCCTGCCACGAAGTGCGTCTCTTGCAAAAAAACTCTCTCTGCCCTCATGTGACGCAGTTCATGCCAGAGGCGGCCCCTCTTGCCAATCAAACAAAGCCCTCTCACATTCTATAATACAATCTTCATTCTACCTGCCATTCTCTCATTACTCCCATGAGTCTCTTATTGTACTCCTGTGCCTGATCAGTGTCTGCACCCAGCCTTCTGAGCTCTCTCGCCTTGGATGCATCTGATGAGAAGAAGGAGGGAGGAGGAGAAGAAAAAAAACACACAAAACCATCTAAAAACCGTAACCTACTATGCCACTGTCTGTGGCACATCCCCCTAAAGGGAGGGTGAAACCGGGCAGAGGTGCACCACCTGTGCCCGTAGTCCCCCCCCTTCTGCCTTTTGGCAGAAAACAAAGTCTCTTGTCTTGGGACCGACTTATTGGGGAAAAGATGAATAAAAACATGAACCTCGTGAGTACCTCGTGAACCCCGGGCTTCCATTTATATTCTGATATCATTTTTTTTTTTTTGTGGTATTTCAGCGCATTGCCTCAAAAATTCTCACCAAAGGGGAGAAAACAAAAAAGTGTTTAGGGGGAAAAAGGGAAGGGGAAAAAAAGGGGGGTTAAAAAAAAAGGGGAGAGGGACTAAGAGAGGACAGAGGGAAAAACAACATCCCCCCCAAAGAAAAAAAAAAGGGTAATACAAGGGATAAAAAAAAGAAAGAAGGGGAGAGTGGTTGGGGATTAAAAGAGAACAGAGGGAAAAGCAACCCCTCCCCCTCCTCCCCCCATCCCCCCCAAACCAAAATACCCCCCCATCAACTCTAGTCAATCTGCTCCTTTCCTCTTAGCCTTTTTCACTTTACACCATTACTAAGGCATACCTTTCTATGACCGGATTATAGTCCTGTCTTATCCACATCAATTGTCCGTTGACCTTTAACTGGCACTTGTTTCCATCGTTCTGGTCGTTGTAGTGGTGGTTTGTAATTATTCAAACTCCAATCCAGAAAGTCCACCAGGGGGAGCTCAGCACCTCTATGAAGTGTTGCAAGTCATCTTTTGTTTTAAGTGTTACTGTTTTCCCATTCCGGGTTGCTACATCCCAGTGATATTTAACATCAGCTGCTTGTAGAACTTCCAGCAAGGGTTTAATCATTCTTCGTTACATAAGAGTTCTATATGATAAATCTGGAAATAAGGCTATTTGTGCACCTTCAAAATCAGCCGTGGATTTATTGCGGGCTGCTTTCATAATGGCTTCTTTCACTAGATATCTATGTAGTTTACAAATGACATCTCTTGTTTTTTTTCTGTATTTTGGGGGGTAGGGGCAAGGGCACGATGGACTCTATCTATTTCAATCATATCCGGTGCAGATGGCCCCCAGAATTAACTGGAACAAACTGATCACCTTTGGAAGTAATTCAAAATGTTGTTTTATTTCAGGCAGGCCCCTTATACGTATATTTTGCCTACTTTCTCTATTTTCTTGATTATCCATTTGATCTAATAGAGAATTCAACACTTCCTCATAATGTCTTGTCATATCTTGGATATCAGCCACTCCTTGTCTAATATCATCCTGGCCCATCTCCATTTCCTCTACTCTGTGCCCCTATATCCTCCCTTAACCCCTCCGCAGCCTGTTTGCAGGATGATTCAGTAGCGGTTATTAGTAATTGAATGTCTTTCTTTGTAGGAAGTGCTCTCAAGTGTTCTCTTAAGTCTCAATCCACTATTAACTCTGATTGAAATGCACTTAGTTCATTATTAAGATCATCATACAAAGCGTTAACATACTGCACCTGCCCTGTAGAGGCTGTCTCTGGATTCCTCACAAGTGCTGATTCACTGCTGGGTTTTGTAGTGAAACGACTTTCAACTTCCAGGAATTCAACCTTCCCTCCTGGGATTCCTTCCACCTCCTGAAGACACGGGTCCCCTCCAATACACTCCCCCCGCCGGACCCTCTGTTCCACTGAGGTGTCTCTCCCTTCTCCTGGGCAGTATGTACAAGAGAGGGGTGTGGAGTAGAGGTCGACCAATATGGGTTTTTCTCTGGCCGATGCCAAAGCCGATATTTAGAAATCGCGGTGTCCGATGGCCGATATGAGATGCCGATTTTTTAGGGCCGATATATTAGGCCGATTTTTTTTTTTTTCCCTTCATCTCATAAAATCTAACAGTTAGACCCCTTTCACACTGGGGCGTTTTTCAGGCGCTTTTGGGCTAAAAACAGCGCCTGTAAAACAGCTCCCCTGCAGTCTGTGTGAAAGCCCCGAGTGCTTTCACACTGAGGCGATGCGCTGGCAGGATGTTAAAAAAAAGTCCTGCAAGTGGCATCTTTGGAGCAGTGTATACCGCTCCTCCACCACTCCTGCCAATTGAAATAAATGCGCACCGCTGCCGAAGCGCCTGCAAAGCGTTTCGGCAGCAGCGCTTCAGGGGCGCATTTAACCCCTTCTTCGGCCGCTAGCTGGGTTATAAGCGCCCCGCTAGCAGGCGAATAGCGCCGCTAAAATGACGGTAAAGCACCGCTAAAATTAACAGCATTTTACCGTCAACGCATGCCCGCTCCAGTGTGAAAGCAGCCTTAAGTAATAAGTGATACAGAAAATTTTTTATATTTAAACATTTATTAAACAAAACAAACCTCCAATCAGTTCACTTGTATGTAGAATTTAGATTAAAAAAAAATAACTATATCTTAAATATTAAATACACAAAAACAGGTAATCAAAACTTTTGGACGAAAAAAAATGGGCTTACTTTACTGCTTTTTTTTTTTTTTTTATTTCATTAGTGTATTTTTTTTTAAAAAATTGCGTTTGAAAGACTGCTGCGCAAATACCGTGTGACATAAAATATTGCAACAACCGCTATTTTATTCCCTAGGGTCTCTGCTAAAAAAAATATATATAATGTTTGGGGGTTCTAAGTAATTTTATAGCAGAAAATACAGGATTTTTACTTGTAAGCAACAAGTGTCAGAAAAGATTTAGTCTTTAAATGGTTAAACTGAAAACTTCTCCACGGAGTTCAGTCTATTGATAATAAAAGAACCTGAAAGAGATACAATGTATCTTCTTATCAGACTTGGCAGGCTGCCCAGAGGAGGAGAGAAGAAAACTTCAGACAACTTGCAATTGACTTCAATTACAGAAGTCATTTGCAAGTCCCGCTGAATCGGCTTTTTTTATGAGCACAATCGGCCGATGCCGATTAAGTAAAAAAAGCCAAATATCGGCCGATATATCGGTCGACCTCTAGTGTGGAGTGTATGGTGGTGGGTAGTACATGTACATGAGAGGCACAGATGGTGTAAAAGTATGTGGTGTGAATGATCTGAATGATCAGCTCCAGACGCTGTCTTGGGTCTTCATTGGATAGATTGATAGCAGCGGGAGCCATTGGCTTCCACTGCTGTCAATCAAATCCAGTGACATGGGAGCCGTGTCCTGCTGTCTGTGTCAATAGACACAGCAGCGGGACTCGTGAGCGTGCTCGCACGGGTGCCCCCAGGGAAATCGGCCCTTGCACAGAGCAGGTAATTGTCAGAAACCATGAAATCAGACCGAGACAAAAGTACAGTTAAATCACACCTGTTTAATAATAAAAGTAAAAAGAGCAAACCTAGTCAAAACATAGCCAAAGTTCAGTAACCAGAACGGATAGTCAGCCAAGCCAGAAATCAGGGATCCAAGTAGTAGAACAGCAAGCAGGATCTAGAATGCAAGTGGAAATGTCCTTCGCGCTAATGCGAGAAGTAATGGAATGGTGACAACAAAATCTCAAAAAAATGATCAAACATAAAGAAATAGTGATATACGTAATGTGATGATGTCTAGCGTAGACTGCAGCAAAATCAAAAAGTGTTCACATAACACTCTAATAACCGTGAAAATAAATAAAGAAATTTTGCGCATCAAATCTATCACCTTCTATTGTGAAAAGTGACTATTGCATACAATGTGACAAGAAAGGCAATTGTGCAAAAGTAAATAAATAAACAAATGTCCTATTATCGTGATATTCAATGAATATTAAAATATAAAGTTCATATATGATAAAATATGTAGGACAAATGCGTATATGTTTGTAGTAATCTTCATACCTTACGTCCCGATATTATCAGGCTCTCAGAACTCTCACCTTAAGAAGAGTAAATTCAGACATCAATGGGTGTCTTTAGGTTGGCACTGTATGTTGTAACGTGATGGTAATCAGGATTTAGTATCCGTTGGTGGCCAAACTTATTGCCTTCTTAATATTCATATGAGGATATATATCTATTCAAAAGATTTTCCACCTGGGCTTAACCAGCCTGGTGGAATGAAAAAAAAGGGGGGGAAGAGAAAGAAGCCTCCAATGGTGTAGTAGGATGAATATATCTGCTTTATTAATGTCTAAAAAGTGGTCTCTTACATATTAAAAACTTTAAAATAGCATTGAACAGAAGCAGCGGCGTCTGAGGCGCCCTCTTACGTGACTTCCGGTTTGCGTCTGCTCTCCGCCACGCCCTACGCGTTACGTCACCGCTTGTGACTTCATCTGAATAGATATATAGATATATAGATATATAGATACAGATAAATAGATATAACTTTTGAATAGACATATCCTCATATGAAGATTAAGAAGGCAATAAGTTTGGCCACCAACGGATGCTAAATCCTGATTACCATCACGTTACAACATACAGTGCCAACCTAAAGACACCCATTAATGCCTGAATTTACTCTTCTTAAGGTGAGAGTTCTGAGAGCCTGATAATATCGGAACGTTATGTATGAAGATTACTACAAACATATACGCATTTGTCCTACATATTTGATCCCAACTGATGCACCTTATCATATATGAACTTTATATTTTAATATTCATTGAATATCACGATAATAGGACATTTGTTTATTTATTTACTTTTGCACAATTGCCTTTCTTGTCACATTGTATGCAATAGTCACTTTTAGAAGCAGGATCTAGAGCCAGAAGGGATGTCAGCAAAGCCAGTCTTTAAACAAGAACGCAGGAGATAGTTTCTTGTGATGTGACCAAGGCGAAGGCAGAGCTCCTCTGGACTGGACGGCTTAAGTTGGCAGGACTGACGAGCAGGATCATCAACAGCTGAGTAACTGTGGAGAGAGATGGGAGCTGGTAATTAGCCGACAGCTGAGCGGCCAGCTCAAAGAAGGAAGGGCTGAGCCCAGCCCTGACAGTAAGTGTGACACGTTTGTTATTTAAAAAACAAAACAAAAAACGAAACCTTTACAATCACTTTGAGACCCCTTTCACACTGCAGACCCGTGCCGTTAGCACTAAAGCACCGCTTGTTTTTGCGACGCTTTAGCGGTGTTTTAGTAGGGCATTTTCTACCATAAAAAAGGAGCATTTTGCCGGGAATGGGGTGCGACTTGCCATATAATTTCTGATGGTCAAATCGCATGACAAATCGCACTGGTGTGAACCAGGGCTGAAACCTGAACATTGTTTAATACTACACTCTGAGCTCTGCCCTGTTGTCTGCATTATTTCTTTGATGGTTGCCGGATGCCGGGGTGCTTGCATGAGAATGTACTATTGTTTGTGTCATGCTGAGACCTGTTTAACCCAACATTAACTGGATGCTGCTGGGCCAAAAATCATTAGAGCTGTGTGATTGTCAGGCATTTGTTAAACCCGGTCATTTTAGAATACGGTGACTACATTTTTAAAATTAAATCCAGGGACATATTTTTTTTAATTTGCAAGTGGTATACTATTTTACGAGCATATTTTCCTCAAATTATATATGCAGTGTATGTGGTATGTGTTTATGGAATGATTGTATGCTATATATGTTATTCCTCACATTTCGACCATGAGATAAAAAAAAGATACTTCTTAGAATTTTTGGATTTTTAGAAAGATAAGATAGAGAAAAAACAGAGTGCAGAGTTTTAGTGCGCTACTTACAGAGTGCAGAGTTCAGGAGTGCATTACATAAAGAATGCAGGGCTAAGGAGTGTGCTACATAAAGAATGCAGGGCTAAATAACACTCAGGAGCGTGCTACATAAAGAATGCAGGGCTCAGGGGTGTGATACCTAAAGAATGCAGGGCTCAGCAGTGCGCTACGTAAGGAATGCAGGGCTCAGCAGTGCGCTACGTAAAGAAAGCAGGGCTCAGCAGTGCGCTACGTAAAGAATGCAGGGCTAAGGAGTGCACTACATAAAGAATGCAGGGCTCAGGAGTGTGCTACATAAAGAATGCAGGGCTCAGGAGTGCGCTACATAAAGAATGCAGGGTTCAGCAGTGCGCTACATAAAGAATGCAGGGTTCAGCAGTGCGCTACATCAAGAATGCAGGGCTCAGCAGTACGTTACATAAAGAATGCAGGGCTCAGCTGTGCCCTTCTATGTAGCCTTACCAGTGCCCATCAATGCAGCCTGACCAGTGCCCATCTATGCAGTTTACCAGTGCCCATCTATGCAGCCTCACCAGTGGCCATCAATGCAGCCTGACCAGTGCCCATCTATGCAGCCTCACCAGTGTCCAGCAATGCAACCACACCAGTGCCCAGCAATGCAGATTGACCAGTGCCCATCAATGCAACCAGACCAGTGCCCATCTATGCAGCCTCACCAGTGCCCATTCAATGCAGCCTCACCAGTGCCCATTCAATGCAGCCTTACCAATGCAGGGGAACAGAGAGAAGAGAGGAAGAGGAGAGCCGACCGGATCATCACACATCACACTTGATGTTATACCACTGGTTTACACAAGCGCACCTAATTTGTATGTGTATATTTTAAATAACATGCCTAGGAGTGTTCTAATTCAGGCAGGGGAGCTACAGGGGTGCATGCACAAAGTTGTCTGAGCAAGACATGCCTGCTTAGATCTCCGCATCTACCGATACCAGAGTCTTATACTGCCACAACCCCACCTGCTGAACCCACTCTCTGCCATGACCCACCGGAGCAGCCAGCATTGGTATATAGCGACTCTAAGCTGAAATCAAAGCCAAAGATGATCCAGGACGTGCTAGCAAGGGCTTCCTCTAAGATGGCGCCGTTGCCATCTTCCCGACCTGACACACTGTGCACTCCAAAACTGAATCGGCTCCCGGTAACAGCAGCAGACCGTGAGTCTGACTCTGAATCCGGGGCAACCCCCATAGCCCTGGAGTGTGACACCTCTCAGTCTGCCCTGCTCTGCCAGTTTAAATAGATGCTCACAAAGGCTCTACAGAACACCTCAGATGCCATTACTGAGCAGCTGACATGGAAGATCTGGGATGTGGGTTGCTGCACCTCAGCGTTAGAGCAGCGGGTTGAGGAGCTACATATCATTACAGGCAACCATGTTGAGGAATTGGAAACCCTCCGTAAGGAAAACTTGACCCTCCAATCCCATCTTGAAGATTTTGAGAACAGGGCCAAAAGATCAAATCTCTGCATCCAAGGTATCCCTGAGACTGTAGTGGACCTCCAATTCACCATTACGGCCCTCTTTCAGGAACTTGCCCCATCAATCCCTATGGAGCGACAGGAGATGGATAGAATCCATAGGGCCCTGACTCCGCGTCCAGAAGATGGTCCCCTGAGGGAGGTTGTAGTAAAACGACATTACTTCTGCACTAAAGAGCAATTGATGGCAGCTTCACGTAATAAGGAATCCTTAACCTTCCAGGGACACCGGTATCAGATATTCCTTGACCTCTTCCAGCTTACTCTCAACAAGAGAAAAGCCATGAAACTCCATCTGCTCATCTTGCAACAACATCACATTATATACTGCTGGAGCTTCGCATTTGCTGTGCGTGCTTCCCACAACGGTTCTTCATACCTGTGCAAATTTGCCGAAGACCTACAAGCTACCCTAGTAGACCTCCATCTCTCTCCTCCTGAAGCCTCCGCTGAGGGATCCAGACGTACAGCGGAATCCAGCTCCCCCAAGAAGCTGCAAGCCTCACCAGGTCGCCATGCCCAGTCCAGCGTCCACAAACGAGGTTGCTTTGCTTCACCAGCACCAGCTCCAGAAGACTCCATGGACTGACTCCTCCCTAAGATGCACTTTTCTTTGCTTCACAAATTCCTACTCTTTACCTTGCTCTCCTAGCAAATCCACCTGACCCTTAACTATGCCAAGTGTTTATTTATTTATTTATTACTTCAACATGCTGGACATCTCTGTCTGCATATTATGTTATATCTGCTTCTCGGCCTTGACTCTGTACCTTGGGACCTGATTCCCTTCACCGGTTTTTCCTAGCGGAAAGACTCAGGCACCTACATATAGTTATTATGATTTTAAATGTTGCATCTGACACCCCCTGGGTTCCTATGGTTAAGTTGTTCACATTGGGTAATACTGCCTTGGACCTTCAGCAGTGGTTTTAGTCACTATCTCCGTCCTGCTTCTTGTGCTTACTCCCACCCTTGAGTCTTATGCCCTGTACACACGATAGGATTTTCCAATGGAAAATGTTTGCAAGGAGCTTGTTGTCGGAAATTACGACCGTGTGTAGGCTCCATCGGACATTTTCCATCAGAATTTCTGTCACACAAAATTTGAGAGCTGGTTCTCAAATTTTCTGACAACAAAATCGTCGGAAATTCTGATTGTGTGTACACAATTCCGACGCACAAAGTTCCACGCATGCTCGGAATCAAGCAGAAGAGCAGCACTAGCTATTGAACTTCATTTTTCTCAGCTCGTCGTACGTGTTGTACGTCACCGCGTTCTTGACATTCGGAATTTCCGACCAACTTTGTGTGACCGTGTGTATGCAAGAGAAGTTTGAGCCAACATCCGTCGGATTTTGTTGTTGGAAAATCCTATCGTGTGTACAGGGCATTAGTGTTTGTTCACTCTGACTTAATACAGACCCTATCTGCTGGATGTCCTTCTGTTTACTTGACCAGGGATACTTAGTTTTAGTGTTAATGTTAATATTGAGACTCATCTATATGACTTTCTTTAATGTATAATGCTCACCCCCCTTTCTGGCTGTTGCAGTCTTGGAGACTGCTCACTGTACCCCCCCCTCAGTCCTAGAATACCCCCTACTTTTTGACATAGGGTATTCATCGGACCTTTTTGTGCCCTTTGGCTGGTGGTAAACCCTCCATCCATTGAACGCTTTTTTTTCCCTTTTCACTAAGCCTAGTGCTACTTTCCTTCCTCATCCTCTTATTCTGCTCTTCTACCTACCCCTGCTTTACCCTTGCCCTTCCCTCCTGCCCCCTCAGAGAGGTACCCCTAGCCACTGTGAACCAGTCACCTGCTAATCTCTCCTGAGTCCAACCATGGCAAATCTAAATGTGGTAAATGTCAATGTTCATACCCTTAATGTTCAAGGACCCAATTCCCCCTATAAACGTACTAAAGCATTTTGATCATTCTCATCCCTCTATCTATCTAAAATCTTTGGTCGCCAATACTCACAAGTGTACATAGTCTCAGCCTCCACTAAACAGTGGGGGGTCTTAATTGCTTTCTATCGCTCCACGCCATTCACGCTCCTGACGGAGACCAGTGACCCAGAGGGCCGCTATCTTATACTGACAGACAAAGTCACAATTGCTTCCTATTACGCTCCAAACAAGAGCCCGCTGTCATTCCTCTCCCATTTATTATCTGTCATTGCCTCCCATAAACGAGGTACACTTTTGATCTGTGGAGACTCAAATCAAGTACTATATCCGTTTCTAGATAAATCCCCAGCCCCATATACTGCCCATCGCCTTTCTTACCAACACCTTCTGAATCAGCACTCGCTACTTGACTCCTGGAGAGAACAGAACCCTGTGAGGTGACAATATACCCACTGCTCTGATCCCCACAAGCTGTTCTCTCACATAGACCATATTTTGCACCTCCCCTTTTTCTGGCCTCAATCATTATGCTCTGTGCCTGGTCTGACCACAATGCAGTCATCACCTCTTTATCCTCTCTTGTCCCTAGATAATCTATTAGCTAACCCTATTCACCATCTGGAAATTGAAAGTGCCATCAAGGACCTTGCCAACAACACGTCCCTTGACACCCCCCCCCTTGGCGTTGTGGGAAGCCCACAAACCAGTCATTAGAGGGGTTTGTATTAGTCAAACATCTTACCAACACAAAGACCTCTTTTTTAAAAGATTCCTCTTTTAATGAAATAGAACAAACCAGACAAATTTCAAGCCTTGGCGCTTGGCAAAGCTGATTACATTCCTAAACCGACTGAAAGTAACCAATCGTGGAGCTCCAGCCGCTTGAGAGGACTGGCCTTGGGGAGCGGTGGCCATCTTGCTTCACCCGGACGCTGTGGCGGCGCGGCCTCGGGCCGTTCCACCTGCCCTGAGACCGGCTCTCCTCCTCCTAGACCACTGGGGATATTCAGCCTGCCACCCGGGGCCCGCAATCCTCCCTGAGCCACCCTACTAGACCAGCTAGAGGGACCTGATAATTGACGGCGGCCATCTTGCTACCTCTCCGTCTCTCTCCTGGGCCCAATCCGTCTCCATCCACCCCCAGGAGCACCTTGGCCTGGCCAATCAAGCCCCCCAAGGGGATATTGAAGAGGCATCCACCCCCATCTGGCTCCAGTTGCAGCCCTAGCCCCAGAGGCCTAGTGTAGCGGCCATCTTACTACACCCTGGCAGCCCCATCTCCTCCTCTGAGCCTAATCTAAACTTCACTAACCCCCCAGGGCATCCTGGCCTGGTGGATTGTGGCCCTTGACAGAGATACCCACAAGTATCTACCCTCATCTGCGCGCGTGCTGCAGACATGGCCCCAGAAACCACGAGAGGCGGCCATCTTGCTCCACCCAAGCTACTGTATCCTCAAATGCTCCTAATCTCCTCCACCCCTCTGAGCCTAGATCACTACCTGCACAGCCACAAGAGTAGCCCAGCAGGGTCAGCGCCCACCTGTGGTCCCCGTCTGCACAATTCTGCAGAGAAGCGTGACCGACCATGTATGGCTAAAGAAATGAGCTGCTGAGCTCCGTGACCGCCCATAGCAGACAGGCTATACTTCAGTCATCGCACATCCTTGAAAAGCATGTCCACGCACAGTTCTCAAATCTACAACAGGGCACAATCCAGCGATACCTGCTCCGCACAGCTCAACCCGATCCCCGCACTCCCAAAGACAAGATGGCGCCCACTCAAAACCCAGGGAAGGGCAAGCCTCCTCCCCCCGCTCAGCCGGCGACAGACAGCAGCGAGGATTCGGATGACCCCCCGGTCCAGCCCTCGGACTTACCAGCTGTAGCGTCCAGATCTGGGATCTCTATTGCCCCACTTCCAGACGCAGGTCATGGGGCTGTGGCCCCTCAAATCTCAGGAGAATCGCCTAGATCTGAAGCCTCAGCCCTTCTGGCGGCCTGAGTGGAGTTTGAGTCCTGGGCGGTCAAAATGGAGACCTCACTCCACAAGGATCTCAAGGCCCTCCAACAGCAGGTCTCCACTAATCAGACTGCAGTGTCCGCCCTAACTGACATTCAATCTGACCATGCAGCCCGCATCACATCCCTTGAGCGGGCCTCCAAGGAGCACTTACACCGTATACGACAACATCAACTGCGCATAGAAGACGGAGAAAATAGGAGCCGCAGGAATAATATACGGCTGCAAGGCATACCGGAGGCCACGGCGGGTACAGACTTGAAACCTTCTGTCACTGCCATCCTCAATCAAGTCCTAGGAAGAGAGACTTCGTCTCCTATTGAACTAGACCGGGTGCACAGAGTGGGGGGACCGAGGAGGGAACATAGTGACCACCCACGTGATGTCCTCTGCAGGGTTCACTATTTCACCCTTAAAGAAGAACTTATGCGCAAGGCATGGCGTTTGGGTCCCGTGGACTTTGATGGTTCTGTTATCCACCTATACCCAGACCTCTCTCGTAACACTCTCCACATGCGCCGCATGGTCCACCCACTGCTAGACCTGATACGTCAAGCCGGAGCAACCTACACATGGGGACACCCCTTCAGTATTAAGGTGACCAGGGCTGAGCATAAATTTGTCCTCTCCGACCCGGATCAACTCCCAGCCTTTTTCAGCTTTCTGGAGCAAGACCCAACTGATGTACCGAACTGGCTGGACCCACCAGACGACCGTGCCAGGGTGCAAACACGTGACCCTCTCCCACAACGACGCAGGCACCCGAGGTACAGATCACATTCTATTGACACTAGACCACATCATCCTACCTCTCCGGAAGATTAAGGTAACTCTTAAAAGTTGCTTGAAGCCATTTCAACGCTCCCCATATGCCTAGTACCATCCCAGTACACTGCGTATCTCTTGTCTGCTGGACAGGTCAATGTTTGGAACCCCTCCCCCCCGATAAGTCTTTTTTTGGGGGGTTTTTCTTTTCTTTTTACATTTATCCTCACCTGTTCCACCTGATTACAGCCGGATATGTTACGATGGGAGACAAGATGGCCTGATACGTACTCTAATGCCTCAGGACAGATGGTGCACCAAATTGGTGGGCCTTCTCCCTGCCCTTTGCTGGTGTGTTGTACCTAGCTGGGGTTTAGGAGAGGCTACTGGACTTCAAATTTCTAATGTTTGTTTTGGATATGCAATTGTTGAGCCTCTAGAATATTTTACCGCACTGGTCTACACTCTATGTGTTTAGCGGAAATGTCCCACCTGGATACGGGTGGAGGGGCTGACAGATGGACTGACTGGGTCCACAGTCTCTTGCCACTATCCACGTGGGCTCCTATAGCTCTCGGTATACGGTTTCTTATACACCGATTAGTCTCACTTTAAAATGTTATTACACATTGTTACTGTTTTCAGTGTTACTACACGGATTTGTTTCCGGGGCCCCTGTTGGGGTCTGTGGATAGTATGTGTTGAAAATGTTTACTTCTCTCCCATAATATTATCTCACAGATTGATATCTCCTCTGTGGGGGAGAGGGGTGGGCTTGGGTGGAGCTATTTGGCCACACAGGCCGCCACAATCCTTCACAGATGATCTGATGTGTGTTCTGCTGTTTAAATGTCTTGTTACACTGATGTGCCTCAGTTAAGCTATATATGCCTGTTATGCTACCGGGCTCACGGCTCAGATTCTCCACCTCGACCCCCCACCCCCAATAGGCCTGGCACGAACTGTGCCTTCTTACGTGATTTCTCACGTGGTGTCCCATTTCAGTGGACCCCTTAGACTTGTTAGGCTCCTTATTTAGGTGTCCTCCCTACCTAGTTTTTGTCCTGGTATATCTTTGCCACCTTACAAGTTCCCCCTCTCCCCACCCCCCCCCCCACTGTCTATAATCTGACTTTCTTTTTCTCATTCCACTATGGCCCACACAGTACTATCTCATCCTCGCCTGAAATCTTGCTCCTACAATGTAAATGGCCTCAATATTGCATCCAAGAGAGGGCAAATTCTCTACCAGATGCATAAACAACAGGTCAATGTGTTACTATTACAGGAAACTCATTTCCACACAAATTCCACCCCTTCCTGCTCCAACAGGTACTTTAACAGATGGTTCCACAGTACAAATCCCTCTCAGAAAACCAAAGACATTTCTATTGCCTTCCACAAAACGCTTCCGATTGACCTGATAGACCAGCTCTCTGACTCCCAGGGAAGGTATGTGTTTGTAAAGTTCTCCTTATGGGGCACAAAATTTACTATTGCCAACCTTTATCTTCCAAACACTAATCAAATATCATCTGTTCTGCGGTACATGAGGATTTTGTCAGAATTCGCAGAAGGTAAACTAATCATAGGCGGGGATTTTAACACTCCCCTGGATCCACTCTTAGACTCATCAACCTCTCGCTCATCCATCTCCTTTACTAAGCTAAGGGCATTCAACCTCCGTTTAATCGACATTGGGCGGGTTCTGTTTCCAACAAATTGCAACTATACCCACTTCTTACAGGTCCACCACTCTTAAAGTCATATTGACTACTTCCTTCTTGATCATAGCTGCTTGGATTGGTCACCTGAATGCGAGATAGACTCAATGGTCTGGTCTGACCACTCACCTATCTATCTGACACTATCGATCCCTTCCACGCCTGTGAGGGAATGGACATGATGGCTGAATGATTCCCTTCTTATGAACCCTGACTGTTCCCACCAGATTTCAGAAACCATTTCTAATTTTTTAACAGATCATGCCTCGGACACTACCTCGCTACCCTTACAATGGGAGCTTAAAGCTGTCCTGCGAGGTATCTTTATCCAGATAGGGACACACATGAAAAAGGCTCGATCAGCTGCAATAACCTCAGCAATTCAAAAGCTTCAAGACCTTGAGACCCATCATTAAGGAGCCCCAACAGTGGTGACTCTTACAGAGGTCTCATCGGCTCGTTCCCAACTCAAGGACCTGTATGAGGCCTCAGCTCGTACCTATGCGGAGAGACTTGCCTTACATCAGTACCGATTCCGGGATAAATGCGGTAGATCGTTAACTCGCACCCTTCACCCAAACACATCTTCCACATTCATACCCCATATTCGGGCCCCTTCTGGAGAAATGCTTAGCGAGCCCTCCAAGATATCACAAACATTCCGAGATTTCTACCAAACACTATACAATCTATCGCCCGGCGTTTCTTCTAGCCCAACCCATACCCCTGAGCCTGATAGACAGTCTTATATTGAGGAAACGGAGCTCCCTACTTTGGATGGCGATACTATAGAAGAGCTGGAGCAAGTAATTACAGCGGATGAGGTAATAGGAGAGATGGTGGCCACCCCATCCGGTAAAAGCCCGGGTCCCAGCGGTTTCACCCCTAAATTTTACAAAATATTTGCTCCCCTACTGACCCCCTTATTGGCAAAGGTGTTCAACACCCAATCGGAAGGCTCGGCTTTTCCTCCACAAACACTCGAAGCCCACATTACCATTATCCCAAAACCAGATAAGGACCCTACTATGTGCGCTAATTATAGGCCCATATCGTTAATTGGAGTGGACTTGAAAATATATGCCAAAATCTTAGCCACTAGACTGCAGCCGCTGCTCATCTGGACCAGGTGGGATTTGTAAGTGGTCGCGAGGCAAGGGACAACACCCTGAAAACCCTGCTTCTTACCGACTATGCCCACACCCATCATGTCCCTCTATGCCTTTTGATGGTCGATGCCGAAAAAGCATTTGACCGGGTCGACTGGCAATTCCTCCAGATGTCCCTGAAGCAGATAGGTCTGGGCCCCAAAATGCTATCCCGAATTATGTCCCTTTACTCCTCTCCCTCTGCTAGAATTCAGGTGAATGGTTCATTGTCACCTATATTTTCCATCTATAACGGGACACGACAAGGCTG
Source organism: Aquarana catesbeiana (assembly GCF_042186555.1). Classification (NCBI taxonomy): domain Eukaryota; kingdom Metazoa; phylum Chordata; class Amphibia; order Anura; family Ranidae; genus Aquarana; species Aquarana catesbeiana. Next base: position 104,932,139 of record NC_133330.1, read on the forward strand.
TCCTCTATCTCCCCTTCTCTATGTCCTGGTCATGGAACCCCTGGCAATTGCCTTGCGCAATAACCCTAACATCTCAGATGTATCGATAGGCCCCACTCATTCCAAACTGGCTCTCTTTGCGGATGACCTGTTAATGTTTGTAACCCAACCCCATCTATCCTTACCACATAAAATGTGGGAATTCATGAGGTTTGGGAAGCTGAGCAATTTCAAAATGAACCATACTAAGTCAGAAATCCTGAACATTTCACTGTCCCAGGAGGCCCTCCGCCAAATCTCCACTAAGTATCCTTTTAAAACGGGTTCCACTTCCATCCGTTACCTTGGAATTCAAACACCCACAGAAGGCTCCCAATTATTCTCTCTGAACTATGCTCCCCTTCTGCTTAGAACCAAGACGGATCTCTCAAATTACATGAAGAAACACCTATCGTGGCTAGGCAGGGTGAATGTCCTAAAAATGGACGTCCTCCCTCGGTTTCTCTATTTGTTTCAGACAATTCCCATTTCCATACCCTCCTGGTTCTTTAAGAAGCTCCGTCAACTCTTCTCCTTTATCTGGGGAGGGGCTCATCCTCGGATACGCTACGAGACTCTCTCGCTCCCCAAGATTCGTGGCGGAGCTGGAGCTCCAGATGCCTCTATATACTATAGGGCAGGAGTACTCACACGTATACTTAACTGGTTCCATCATTCCTCCACCAAATTATGGGTACAAATAGAGAGCTATATCAATTCGATAGATCTCCGCGCCTTATCGTGGACGCCTACCGAATTCCTAAAAGGAGGGATACCTCTGAGCGACCTCACACGACAAACCATACAAATTTGGACCCGAATGAATTCCTCCAAGACCCTATCTCCTCTGAAAGGACCCATGACTCCACTGTTTGGGACCCCGGCTTTTCCACCGGCCCTACAGGGAGTGAGTTTTGGACCTTAGTGTAAGGAGGACCACAGACGACTTGCCCAAGTCCTATGATCAGACTCTTCTCTGATTCTTGATATCCCCTCCGGCCCATCTTCCTATACCACGATGCATTCGCTGCAGAGGCAACAGGTGATATCCTTCATTCGCACCTTCCCATCCCTGCCTGATATACTTACTGATTTAACAGACTGGGAGAGCTCCAGACCGCCCCCCCTACACATGTGGTCTCTCAACTATACTCTCTCATACATATGGTTTATAATTCTGACATCCCCCATACACACAGGCCTGGCAGGAAGATTTGGGGCACTCCATTTCACTTGTAGACTGGCAAAAAGAGCTTCATTCTGACTCACAAAATATCCTTTGCCTCCAAAGCCCAAGAAAAAGGATTCAAGTTGTTAACCCGTTGGTACAGATGCCCCTCAACTTTGCACTGGATAGACCTGGCGCTCCTGGATACTTGCTGGCGTTGCCTGTCATCCAAGGGAATCTTACTCCACATTTGGTGGGAATGCCCCCCTGTGCAGAGGTTCTGGCAGAAGATCCTCAACTTGTACTGCAGACTCATGACAACCTCAATCACACCCTCTCCTGAGGTAGTTCTGCTATCTTTGCTCCCTGGACTGCTTAAATCGGTCAAAAAAGACGTTTTGCGTCACTTTCTGGCGGCTGCTAGAATGGTTCTGCCCAGACACTGGAAGTCGACGAGTATGCCTTCCCTGGGGGATTGGGCAATTGAAGTGGACCAAATTAATAGATTGGAACGAATGTTGTCGCAGAAAACGGGTAAAGAGGAGCAATTCTCCAAGACCTGGACCTCATGGTCTATGTTTCGCTACTCCTCAGAATTTATTCCATGGGCCTCAGAGGACTCCACCGGCGCACCTGTGTAGCCAGAGTTGAATGTCTCTCTCTTAATTTCTACATTCTTGCTGCCTTGACCCCTCTATCCCCACTCTCTCTCTTTTTCTCATTTCCCTTTAAATGTTAGTGTTACACGATCACCTAAATCATAATCTCTAGTCTCATCAGACTGGAACAGTGGCACACACAGAGCTTCCCCCTCAGAGAAAGCGTACTCAGCACAACAACAAAAGCCCTAGCCTACTTGTAATGAGTGGGCACCGCTCGTTGAGTAGATGGTGGTGCTCACCTAACCTTAATAAGCCAGGTTAGACGCTGTAGGTCTACAGGCTTATATACCACACCAAATCAACCGAAGCTCACGAATTACCTAAACCATGAGACGGTTCAACACCAGTGTTATACGGATGTATATTTCTGTTTATGTGAGATTGAATGACATATGTATACCGTACAATTATTCTATTCTAATGTTTCTATCTCAATAAAATAAGATTGAATTAAAAATACTACAAGAATTTCTTAGACAACTTTCTAACCTCTACAAGGATCCCGATACAGTTGACCAATCTCGCAAGGATGCGCTTCTCTCGACTATTCACTTCCCCTCACTCTCCTCTTCACACCGTGAGGCTTTAGACCGACCCATCACAGCTGAAGAGATTCAAACCGCAATTAAATCGCTAAAACCACACAAACGCCTGGGTTCCCGAAAGTTTCTCTGTGACTTCCCTGCTTATCCCTCTCTTGGTTGAAGCTTTCAATTCCCTCCTCTAAAGTCATTCCTTTCATGCAGAATCCCTCACAGCGGCTATCTCTATGATTCCTAAACCAAATACAGATGACTCCACCAGGTCCAATTACAGGCCAATATCCATACTAAATCTAGATATCAAGCTTCTAGCTAAGGTTCTCTCAACTCGCCTCAACCCCACTATTGGCACCTTGGGCCACAAAGACCAAACTGGTTTTATTCCCTCTCGACAAGCAGGAGGCAACCCACATCGAGCTAGGTTTTTAGCCCATGCAGCCCGAACTTGCTGCATCCCATTTTGCTTTATCTCTCTTGACATACATAAGGCGTTTGATACACTATCCTGGTCTTACCTCAACTCCATCCTACATCGCTGGGGATTCGGCACACATTTCCTACAATGGGTTTCTGCCCTCTATCAAAATCCTAAAGCCTACATCTACTACTCTGGCTATCGCTCAGACTTCTTTCCCTTGGAACGAGGCACCCGTCAAGGCTGTCCTCTCTCCCCACTCCTTTTTGCCCTGGCGATCAAGCCTTTAGCTCAACTGATCCGCTCCAACCGAAACATCCATGGTCTTGAACTAGGAGGCCATTTAAACAAACTTTGCCTATTTGCGGACCATGTCCTGGCATTCCTGACCTCACCCCTCATTTTCCCCAACCTGCTGGTTACCCTATCCCGCTTTGGACAAATATCTGGCCTTATAGTTTATCCACAAAAATCGATAGCCTTAAATGTACTATGCAAAATTCTTTCCTTTGCCTGGACTTCCTCCCACATCTCCTACTTGGGTATCAAGTTTACTGCAAATCCCAACCATCTCTATGCTGCCAACTACTCCTAATGCTATCATCTTACTAATCCTATGTTAAAATGGTCCTCTCTACCTTTAGCGTGGATGGGTAGAATTATGGTGGTCAAGTTGTCCATCCTTCCTAAAATTCTCTATCTAACGTAGGACCTCACAGTTTATTTGGGGCAAGCTCGAGCCCCGTCTACCTAAGTCTACTCTCTACACACCTCAAATCTGACTTTGCAAAATACTTTTATGCCACACAACTAGCACAGTTTTCCAAATACCTACTAAAGAAACCCCGTTATGGGTTGCGCTGGAATTGGTTGACTGTAACTCTCTCTCCATGGCGAACCTGCTATGGCTGTTACCTGCACAATGTCGGTCCATTATCAACCCCATCACTAAGCATAGCCTAACCATTTGTGACAGACTCAAACTGTGTTTCGGCCTCCAATTCCCCCACACCAGGCACGCACATTCATATTTGGTGGGAATGCCCCACAATCCATACCTTTTGGTCTGAGGTGTTTTGAATCCTATCTACTCTTTTTTATACACCTCTAACACCAGATCTGACAGTGGCGCTTCTAAACAGCAAACCGTTGGTTTTAACACACCGTCAGTTCAAACTCCTACTCTTTGTTACCACAGCAGCTAAACAAACCATTGCAAAAGCTTGGAAATCCTCCTCTCTATGCATCCTTGCGGTGAAACATAGAGTCACTCAAGCAATGATTCATGCCAAAACCAAAGCGGTCCTACTAGATAAAGTGTACCCTATGAAAGGCTGTGGAGGCCCTGGATTGCCCACTATGTACCCCCAGACTTTGATGACTCCTTGATGGTGGAACCATACCCCTTCCACCCTGGACAACCCATAACCTACTGGTGGTATTGGCTAGGGCTCCTTCTAGTAGGGATGAGCCCGATATTCAAGTCGAACACATCGGGTGTTCGCCCGTTCGGCGACTACCAAACTTTATGGGACGTTTGTGGCAAACTCGAGCATCGCAGAATGCCCCATAATGCAAGATTGCAGTGCATTGATGTCTGGTCAGGTGCATGCTTTGGCCAATCACAGTGTGCTGTGCTGCGAGAGCCAAGATTGGTCAAAGGCAGGGTGCCTTTTGCCAATCATGGCTCAGGGGGCTAAGTCCACGCCACACACTATATAAGGCTGCTTATACAGCGGTAATGAATGAGAGACATTCGCTAGAGGCAAGTTAGTGGCGTGCAGGCAGTTTAATATATATATATATATATATATATATATATATATATATACAGTATATACAGTGTATTCAGTGTAGTGTAGACTATATATACAGTGCAGGCAGTGTATTAACCCCTCCTGCCCAGACCAATTTTCAGCTTTTAGCGCTGTCACTCTTTGAATGATAATTGCGCGGTCATACAACACTGTACCTAAATGAAATTTTTATCATTTTTTTCCCCACAAATAGAGCTTTCTTTTGGTGGTATTTGATCACCTCTGGGTTTTTTATTTTTTGTTAAAAAATTTTAAAAAGACCGAATAAAAAAAAAAATACAAAACAGTTTTATATTTTGTTAATAAATTTTGCAAACAGGTAATTTTTCTCCTTCATTGGTGTACGCTGATGAGGCTACACTGATGTGGCTGATGAGGCTACACTGATGGACACTGATAGGCTGCATTGATGGGCACTGATAGGATGCACTGATAGGCTGCATTGATGGGCACTGATAGGCTGCATTGATGGGCACTGATAAGGCGACACTGATGGGCACTGATAAGGCAGGACTCTTGGGCACTAATAGGCAGCACTGGTGGGCACTGATGAGGTGGCACTGGTGGGCACTGATACTCCGATCTGTGATCACCCGAGTCTCATAGACTCGGGTGATCACAGCGCGCGCCCTTCAGGGGGCGTGGTGAGCATGCAAAGGGGAGGACGTCTATTGACGGCCTTCCGGCAAAGCAGATCCGCACTGTAGCCATCATTTGACCCCAAAGCACCCTCCCCATGTTGAGGGCAAGTGGCCTGGTATGGTTCAGGAGGGGGGCGCTCGCTCATCCCCCCCTTTCCTGGCCTGCCAGGCTGCTTGCTCGGATAAGGGTCTGCTATGGATTTTGGGGGGACCATTTTTTTTTACTTTTGACGTAGAGTTCCCCTTAAAATCCATACCAGACCCGAAGGGCCTGGCATGGATTTTGGGGGGGGGGGGCACGCTGTTTTTTTTTTTTTAATTTTGGTGTGGAGTTCCCCTTAATACCATACCAGACCCAAAGGGCCCCCCAATGTGTAATTCTCACACTGTCCTGTGGTACCAGTGACACCTACTGGCAACAACTGCACAACTCAGCCAAGTTTAGAACAGAACCAAACAAACAATGTACACAGCTCAGCCAAAAACTAAATTTACACTATAGCCCCAATTTTAGGAACAGGGGGCTACACTAATGTCCTGAGCAGAGCTTCTTTTCCGAACCAGTTATTTAGAATGTCCCTGCTGACTGGTTTAGTTGTTACTCTAAATTTGTAACCTGAATTGTACTTTAGATTAACCATGTCTGCTTGAGGCTTGTCCTCCTAAGTCTATGTCCTTTAGCTAGGCATATCTGAAGGTTACTAAATATTTGCTGTACTATACCAGAAGACGCTTGTTAACTGCCTACAATGTTATCTTGCATCCTACCTCTTTTTTTTGAACAATGATTTTTTGCAATGTATTTTTATATACTTCAATAAAAACATTTGAACAAGAATCTGGAAGCTACATTTAAAAATAAGGGGCCCTCCAGATATTGGCCTACCTTCTTCGTGGATGAGTAAGAAATACATCCCTACTTATTTACACACAAAAAAATATAACCTAGAAATAAAGACACCCAACCTTTGAAAAGTCCTTTATTAAAAATAAAAGTCCCCAAAAATTGTCCCTTGCTGTAAATAAATTGCCTACCACCCACCAACTCTCTGGAAAAAAAAATCTAACGACTCAGCAGTCAAAACCAAATGAGCTGTCATCAGCTATATAATGGAAGGGGAGAGGATAGAGATTACATTTTCATGCAGACTGCACTAAGTAATACCCTGCTGAGGGTGCTGCTGAGCCTCCATAATTGAAAGAACTGAAAATTAAGGAATGAATATGGACCGAACGATGCTCCTGTCTGGACCATCAGGCCGCTAGTGTAGCGCCACATCTCAGCAGTAATTGGTTTGCTGGGACCGAGGGTGTCCCAGCAACCAGTGATGTCGCGTGTGTTGCAGTGTGCGATTGCTAGGTGCAGCAGTCTTTTCAGTACGTCCCACATGCCTTTCGCTGTGTCCTCATGACGTATATGAATGAGCTGATCATCCTCCACTAGTAAACTTATGGTGGCCCGTGCCTGCCTGTTTTTCTTGTCCCAGTCCTGATTATTATCCTGTGGCCTCTCTGTGGTGGTAACCTCCCACAAGTCATCTCTGGATAATAGCATTTCCACTTTGAACTTCCATAACTGATAATTGTCATTGTTCAGCTTGGCCACTGAGAGTTTAAGCTCTGAGTTTCTGGCCATTTTTTCACTGAAGTCAAGCCATCAGACAGTTGCAAATCATTGGTCATGCTATCAGACGAGTATTTTTTGGTTGGATTTTAAACACACAAAAACTAAATATAACATAATGGATGTGTGAGAGCTCTGTATAATCATTATATTATATGTTACATCACCCTCTCTAACATTTACAATACGGTAAGATTTTACTGTGGAAATTTAAAGATACAGAGCCCCAAATATCAACCCATTGGTTACATAATGACATTTTTGTAATATTTCAAATTGGGTTCAAAACCAATTCTCCCATTGGACCAATACCTTTACAATGCAGATGTGTCATACACACCCCTCTCTATGATATCTTATAATACGGTAAGATTTTACTGTGGAAATTTAAAGATACAGAGCCCCAAATACAAACCATTGGCTACATAGTGACATTTTTCCAATACTTCTAAATGGGTAAAAAAAAAAAATTTCCCATTGGACCAATACGTTTACAATGCAGATGTGTCATACACACCCCCCTCTATGACATCTTATAATACGGTAAGATTTTACTGTGGAAATTTAAAGATACAGAGCCCCAAATACCAATCCATTGGCTACAAACTGACATTTTTCCAATACTTCTAAATGGGTTCAAAAATGTTTTCCCATTGGACCAATACGTTTACAATGCAGATGTGTCATACACACCCCTCTCTATGATATCTTATAATACGGTAAAATTTTACTGTGGAAATTTAGGGATACAGAGCCCCAAATACCAACCCATTGGTTACATAGTGAAATTTTTCCAATACTTCTAAATGGGTAAAAAAAAAAAATTTCCCATTGGACCAATACGTTTACAATGCAGATGTGTCATACACACCCCCCTCTATGATATCTTATAATACGGTAAGATTTTACTGTGGAAATTTAAAGATACAGAGCCCCAAATATCAACCCATTGGCTACATAGTGACATAATTGCAATATTTCAAATTGGGTTCAAAACCAATTCCCCCATTGGACCAATACGTTTACAATGCAGATGTGTCATACACACCCCTCTCTATGATATCTTATAATACGGTAAGATTTTACTGTGGAAATTTAAAGATACAGAGCCCCAAATACAAACCATTGGCTACATAGTGACATTTTTCCAATACTTTTAAATGGGTAAAAAAAAATTTCCCATTGGACCAATACGTTTACAATGCAGATGTGTCATACACACCCCCCTCTATGACATCTTATAATATGGTAAGATTTTACTATGGAAATTTAAAGATACAGAGCCCCAAATACCAATCCATTGGCTACAAACTGACATTTTTCCAATACTTCTAAATGGGTTCAAAAATGTTTTCCCATTGGACCAATACGTTTACAATGCAGATGTGTCATACACACCCCTCTCTATGATATCTTATAATACGGTAAAATTTTACTGTGGAAATTTAGGGATACAGAGCCCCAAATACCAACCCATTGGTTACATAGTGACATTTTTCCAATACTTCTAAATGGGTAAAAAAAAAAAATTTCCCATTGGACCAATACGTTTACAATGCAGATGTGTCATACACACCCCCCTCTATGATATCTTATAATACGGTAAGATTTTACTGTGGAAATTTAAAGATACAGAGCCCCAAATATCAACCCATTGGCTACATAGTGACATAATTGCAATATTTCAAATTGGGTTCAAAACCAATTCCCCCATTGGACCAATACGTTTACAATGCAGATGTGTCATACACACACCCCTCTCTATGATATCTTATAATACGGTAAGATTTTACTGTGGAAATTTAAAGATACAGAGCCCCAAATACAAACCATTGGCTACATAGTGACATTTTTCCAATACTTCTAAATGGGTAAAAAAAAAAATTTCCCATTGGACCAATACGTTTACAATGCAGATGTGTCATACACACCCCCCTCTATGATATCTTACAATACGGTAAAATTTTACTGTGGAAATTTAGGGATACAGAGCCCCAAATACCAACCCATTGGTTACATAGTGAAATTTTTCCAATACTTCTAAATGGGTAAAAAAAAAAAAATTTCCCATTGGACCAATACGTTTACAATGCAGATGTGTCATACACACCCCCCTCTATGATATCTTATAATACGGTAAGATTTTACTGTGGAAGTTTAAAGATACAGAGCCCCAAATATTTTTTGAACCCATTTAGAAGTATTAGAAAAATGTCAGTTTGTAGCCAGTGGGTTGGTATTTGGGGCTCTGTATCTTTAAATTTCCACAGTAAAATCTTACCGTATTGTAAGATATCATAGAGAGGGGTGTGTATGACACATCTGCATTGTAAACGTATTGGTCCAATGGGAGAATTAGTTTTGAACCCAATTTGAAATATTGCAATTATGTCACTATGTAGCAAATGGGTTGATATTTGGGGCTCTGTATCTTTCAATTTCCACAGTAAAATATTACCTTATTATAAGATATCATAGAGAGGGGTGTGTATGACACATCTGCATTGTAAACGTATTGGTCCAATGGGAGAATTTTTTTTGAACCCATTTAGAAGTATTGGAAAAATTTCACTATGTAGCCTATGGGTTGGTATTTGGGGCTCTGTATCTTTAAATTTCCACAGTAAAATTTTACCGTATTATAAGATATCATAGAGAGGGGTGTGTATGACACATCTGCATTGTAAACGTATTGGTCCAATGTGAAAAAAATTTTTGAACCCATTTAGAAGTATTGGAAAAATGTCAGTTTGTAGCCAATGGATTGGTATTTGGGGCTCTGTATCTTTAAATTTCCACAGTAAAATCTTACTGTATTATAAGATATCATAGAGGGGGGTGTGTATGACACATCTGCATTATAAACGTATTGGTCCAATGGGAGAATTTTTTTTTAACACATTTAGAAGTATTGGAAACATGTCCGTTTGTAACCAATGGGTTGATATTTGGGGCTATGTATCTTTAAATTTCCACAGTAAAATGTAACCGTATTGTAAGATATCATAGAGAGGGGTGTGTATGACACATCTGCATTGTAAACGTATTGGTCCAATGGGAGAATTTTTTTTGAACCCATTTAGAAGTATTGGAAAAATGTCACTATGTAGCCAATGGGTTGGTATTTGGGGCTCTGTATCTTTAAATTTCCACAGTAAAATCTTACCGTATTATAAGATATCATAGAGAGGGGTGTGTATGACACATCTGCGTTACAAACGTATTGGTCCAATGGGAGAATTTTTTTTTTAACCCATTTAGAAGTATTGGAAAAATGTCACTATGTAGCCAATGGGTTGGTATTTGGGGCTCTGTATCTTTAAATTTCCACAGTAAAATTTTACCGTATTATAAGATATCATAGAGGGGGGTGTGTATGACACATCTGCATTGTAAACGTATTGGTCCAATGGGAAAAAAATTTTTGAACCCATTTAGAAGTATTGGAAAAATGTCAGTTTGTAGCCAATGGATTGGTATTTGGGGCTCTGTATCTTTAAATTTCCACAGTAAAATCTTACTGTATTATAAGATATCATAGAGGGGGGTGTGTATGACACATCTGCATTATAATCGTATTGGTCCAATGGGAGAATTTTTTTTTAACACATTTAGAAGTATTGGAAACATGCCCGTTTGTAACCAATTGGTTGATATTTGGGGCTCTGTATCTTTAAATTTCCACAGTAAAATTTTACCGTATTGTAAGATATCATAGAGGGGGGTGTGTATGACACATCTGCATTGTAAACGTATTGGTCCAATGGGAAATTTTTTTTTTACCCATTTAGAAGTATTGGAAAAATGTCACTATGTAGCCAATGGGCTGGTATTTGGGGCTCTGTATCTTTAAATTTCCACAGTAAAATCTTACCGTATTATAAGATATCATAGAGGGGGGTGTGTATGACACATCTGCATTGTAAACGTATTGGTCCAATGGAAAAAAATTTTTTTAACCCAATTTGAAATATTGCAATTATGTCATTATGTAGCCAATGGGTTGATATTTGGGGCTCTGTATCTTTAAATTTCCACAGTAAAATCTTACCGTATTATAAGATATCATAGAGGGGGGTGTGTATGACACATCTGCGTTAAAAACGTATTGGTCCAATGGGAGAATTTTTTTTTAACCCATTTAGAAGTATTGGAAAAATGTCACTATGTAACCAATGGATTGGTATTTGGGGCTCTGTATCTTTAAATTTCCACAGTAAAATTTTATCCTATTGTAAGATATCATAGAGAGGGGTGTGTATGACACATCTGCATTGTAAACGTATTGGTCCAATGGGAAAAACATTTTTGAACCCATTTAGAAGTATTGGAAAAATGTCAGTTTGTAGCCAATGGATTGGTATTTGGGGCTCTGTATCTTTAAATTTCCACAGTAAAATCTTACCGTATTTTAAGATATCATAGAGGGGTGTGTGTATGGCACATCTGCATTGTAAACGTATTGGTCCAATGGGAGAATTAGTTTTGAACCCAATTTGAAATATTGCAATTATTTCACTATGTAGCCAATGGGTTGGTATTTGGGGCTCTGTATCTTTAAATTTCCACAGTAAAATTTTACTGTATTGTAAGATATCATAGAGGGGGGTGTGTATGACACATCTGCATTGTAAACGTATTGGTCCAATGGAAGAATTTTTTTTTAACCCATTTAGAAGTATTGGAAAAATTTCACTATGTAACTAATGGGTTGGTATTTGGGGCTCTGTATCTTTAAATTTCCACAGTAAAATTTTACCGTATTATAAGATATCATAGAGGGGGGTGTGTATGACACATCTGCATTGTAAACGTATTGGTCCAATGGGAAAAATTTTTTTGAACCCATTTAGAAGTATTGGAAAAATGTCAGTTTGTAGCCAATGGATTGGTATTTGGGGCTATGTATCTTTAAATTTCCACAGTAAAATCTTACTGTATTATAAGATATCATAGAGGGGGGTGTGTATGACACATCTGCATTATAAACGTATTGGTCCAATGGGAGAATTTTTTTTTAACACATTTAGAAGTATTGGAAACATGTCCGTTTGTAACCAATGGGTTGATATTTGGGGCTCTGTATCTTTAAATTTCCACAGTAAAATTTTACCGTATTGTAAGATATCATAGAGGGGGGTGTGTATGACACATCTGCATTGTAAACGTATTGGTCCAATGGGGGAATTGGTTTTGAACCCAATTTGAAATATTGCAATTATGTCACTATGTAGCCAATGGGCTGGTATTTGGGGCTCTGTATCTTTAAATTTCCACAGTAAAATCTTACCGTATTGTAAGATATCATAGAGGGGGGTGTGTATGACACATCTGCATTGTAAACGTATTGGTCCAATGGAAAAATTTTTTTTTAACCCAATTTGAAATATTGCAATTATGTCATTATGTAGCCAATGGGTTGATATTTGGGGCTCTGTATCTTTAAATTTCCACAGTAAAATTTTACCGTATTGTAAGATATCATAGAGAGGGGTGTGTATGACACATCTGCATTGTAAACGTATTGGTCCAATGGGAGAATTTTTTTTTAACCCATTTAGAAGTATTGGAAAAATGTCACTATGTAGCCAATGGGTTGGTATTTGGGGCTCTGTATCTTTAAATTTCCACAGTAAAATTTTACCGTATTATAAGATATCATAGAGAGGGGTGTGTATGACACATCTGCATTGTAAACGTATTGGTCCAATGGGAAAAAAATTTTTGAACCCATTTAGAAGTATTGGAAAAATGTCAGTTTGTAGCCAATGGATTGGTATTTGGGGCTCTGTATCTTTAAATTTCCACAGTAAAATCTTACCGTATTATAAGATATCATAGAGGGGGGTGTGTATGACACATCTGCATTGTAAACGTATTGGTCCAATGGGAATTTTTTTTTTTTACCCATTTAGAAGTATTGGAAAAATGTCACTATGTAGCCAATGGGCTGGTATTTGGGGCTCTGTATCTTTAAATTTCCACAGTAAAATCTTACCGTATTATAAGATATCATAGAGGAGGGTGTGTATGACACATCTGCGTTATAAACGTATTGGTCCAATGGGAGAATTTTTTTTTAACACATTTAGAAGTATTGGAAACATGTCCGTTTGTAACCAATGGGTTGATATTTGGGGCTATGTATCTTTAAATTTCCACAGTAAAATGTAACCGTATTGTAAGATATCATAGAGGGGGGTGTGTATGACACATCTGCATTGTAAACGTATTGGTCCAATGGGAATTTTTTTTTTTACCCATTTAGAAGTATTGGAAAAATGTCACTATGTAGCCAATGGGCTGGTATTTGGGGCTCTGTATCTTTAAATTTCCACAGTAAAATTTTATCCTATTGTAAGATATCATAGAGGGGGGTGTGTATGACACATCTGCATTGTAAACGTATTGGTCCAATGGGAGAATTAGTTTTGAACCCAATTTGAAATATTGCAATTATTTCACTATGTAGCCAATGGGTTGGTATTTGGGGCTCTGTATCTTTAAATTTCCACAGTAAAATCTTACCGTATTGTAAGATATCATAGAGAGGGGTGTGTATGACACATCTGCATTGTAAACGTATTGGTCCAATGGAAAAAATTTTTTTTAACCCAATTTGAAATATTGCAATTATGTCATTATGTAGCCAATGGGTTGATATTTGGGGCTCTGTATCTTTAAATTTCCACAGTAAAATCTTACCGTATTGTAAATGTTAGAGAGGGTGATGTAACATATAATATAATGATTATACAGAGCTGTTACACATCCATTATGTTATATTTAGTTTTTGTGTGTTTAAAATCCAACCAAAAAATACTTGTCTGATAGCATGACCAATGATTTGCAACTGTCTGATGGCTTGACTTCAGTATTTTTTCCCTCCTTTATGTACAAACAGTCTTACTTGTCTGTAGGAGATGTCACTGGAAACCTTCCTTATGTTGATCTCCGCATCATCCACACTGTCTCCCGTTCGAGGCTTTGTTCTGCCTGGTTCGCACATGGTTGTATGACTTTATCCGGACACTGGGCCCATAACCTGTTGCAGAGTGCGATTGCTAGGTGCAGCGAAGTCAATTCAGATCAGACGTTGTGGAGTAACAGGAACTGACTTCTTTATTGGAACATAACGGGCAAGAAGTACACAGACAGGAAAAAGAAACCAACAAGTACAACACTATACACAGGAAATACAACATATCATAGAAAACTGCACAGCACAGCATACCACTGAGCATTAGCGACATCTAGTGTCCTGTTTGAGAACTGCAGTCAATAGGCTAAGCTGAAAGCTGTTGTATCTCCAACAGCGTGTGTGCGCCCTGCCCCCTGCTGCTGACCGCGGCTCTTGCTCTCGGCTCTCACTCCCGGCTCTCACTCCTGGCCGGGTCGTTTGCCCGCCCTGCTCCCCTGCTGCATGTGGCTCCCGTCTCTCACTGACAGATTTATGGGGGTAGTCTGATGGGGGCACCCATTGTAAAGAATTACTCTGATAGGGGCAACTGATGTAAGGGGGAACACTAATGGGGATGTAGCAATAACTCTCGGTGGAGCTGCTGGTTTAAGCCAGCTTGTTACCTTCACTCTCCTTCCCTCTGTTTCACTGACACTGGGTCTAGGGGTTCCGTTGAGTTTACCTTTGGACGATACACGCACCAACACTTGAGTACGTTTTCAATGCTTTATTAAACAATTTACTAAGGAAGTAGCAGGAAAGAGGCAGAAAGGAAACTGCAGAAGAAACTCAAATATCTTCTTGTAAGATTCTTGACAAATGTCCTGGTAGAATTTGGATATTACAATAGAATGTGATCCCCTCGTGGGACACACTCCTTGCATGCCTGGATAGGCCTCTCTCACTTGCCTAGCAGCCAGTACGTAGCACGAACAAAAGTCTCTGCCACAGACTTGTTTGGGATAAACCTGTACGATCCTCTGCCACAGGATGTATTGATTTTTCTGCAATGAACATCAGTCACAGTGCTTGAACCTTTAAGCCAACCCAGCAACACTATGCTGTATAGTTACTTTAGGATACGTCCTCCAACCGAGTCACCAGGCCCCTCTCCAGACCAGCATGCTGCGTGATCCTTCCATGACGGGTCCTCCCCTGGGATCTCCTCGGTTGTCCAGCTTCTTCACTCTGGATAGACAGCTCAGGACCATTCCTCGGCTGCTGTGGTAGGCCCCAGACAAGCTTCTGGGCCCGCCCCTGCGCTGCAGCGACGTGGGCCTCTGGAACGGAGGACCACGAGATTGCTCTCTAAGGCATACCTGTCGGCCAGGAGGGCCAGCAGGTGGCTGTAAAACGAACCCCACAATATGGCGTCTGTTCCATAAATACCCTCACCCAGAATGCACCCCGGAGGACCACCTCCACCGAGTTTTCTCCGGGACAGAAGAGCATCCATACGCTTCGACACGTTGCCTTTCCAACACTGACCAGTGATAACAGCGACACCCACCGGTCAGTATGGAAACACACACAACGTCAGCCAAGCTGGAACAGAGGCAAACCTAACCTTCCTAACGAACAAGTTACTAAATTTACCTAACATATGGTAGATCGCAAATCTACCAGCGCTACAGGGACATTTACATTTACAGAGTATTACCAGAGTGTGTAGAGGAAACCATAACAAAACCACGAGTGAGCATGTGCCAAGAAAAGGAAGGTATACACTGAAAACCAAGCCTTCAAAGATGAATTGACAGATCAATATATGTTCTCTCTTCCTATGGGAAGTTTAAAACCAGTTTGTCTCATTTTTATGCGAAACCATGATAATAAAAAGTATCAATGTGAAGCGCCACTACAAAACAAAACACGGTTCATTTGAGCAAACATATCCACAGCATTCCGAGGTGAGGGCACATAAAACAACTGAATCGAGAGCCCAAAATGACAGATCCACCAAAGTCCTCTCACATTCATTTACAGCCCAGTAGCCTGCAAGTGAATGTTCACTTAAAGCAGCATGGATTTTGGGGCAACACAAAAGACCATTTACTGATGATGCATTTGTAAAGAGTGCTTGAATGCTGTTGCTGAAACTTTTATTTGAGGGTAAACAAAAAGATGAGCTGTGTGAAAAAAACAGCAACAAAAAAGACTGAAATGTTAACAGAGGATGTATTGGCACAACTTGATGCAGCTATTCAGAGTGCAGTAGACATGTGCGCCGTCAATAAACTCATTTTGTTCCATTCCGTTTCGTATTAGAATTAATTCGTATTTCGTAATTCGTGTCTGAAATTCATTACGAATGTTCGTTATGATGAATTTATCATTATGAGGGGCTCCCACCATCCCTGTGCTGTGCTGAGTGCTGACTTCCTGGGTTTTACTTTTTAACTTTTAGGTTCGATAACTTTTCGTAACAATTACGAATGTTCGTTATGATGAATTTATCATTATGAGGTGCTCCCACCATCCCTGTGCTGTGCTGTGCTGACTTCCTGGGGTTTTTAACTTCATCATAACGGATAATCGTAATTAACGAACATTCTTATTTTTCTGATTCTGTTGTAACGGAATTTGGATCCGAAGTTCGTAAACGAAATTTCGTATTTCGTACAAAATTCGTATGCATAAAAATTCGTATTTTGGATCCTCACGAATGTATGAATTTCCGGAAATTCGTGCGAATTTTCGATTCGTACGAAACTAATTGCACATGTCTAGAGTGCAGTATTCATTTCTTTAGCCACTGATGAATCAACAGATATAACTGATAATGCCCAACTTTTGGTGTATGTAAGATTTTTTCACAAAGAAACAAAAGAACTCTGTGAGGACCTGTTAGGTGTAACACCACTTGAGATACATACAAGAGGACAAGACATATATGAGGCAATTAAGGAGATTCTGAAAAAGAGGAAGATAGATCTGAAAAAGTGGTCTCAGTCACCACAGATGGTGCCCCTGCCATGATAGGAAAGGAGAGAGGAGCTGTGGCACGGCTAAAAGAGGACAACCCTGACCTTATTGCTTATCACTGCATCATTCACCAGACTGTCCTGTGTGCCATTCTATCAGAAAAGTTTGCAGAAATCATGAACACAATGATGAAACTCATCAACTTCCTCAGGGTATCCTCATCCCATCAACATCGTTTACTAAAAGAGTTTCTTAAAGAAGTTGAGGCAAATGCAAATGACCTTTAACTGCACAACGTTTGATGGCTGAGTAAAGTGCATTGGAAAGTTTTTGGTTCATTTGAACAGAAGTAGTGGCTTTCTTAGTGCAACTCAAAAGTCAGAAAGCAAAACAGTTTTCACTATTTTTACAAGATGAGCACAATGGATAATATTGATTTCCTAGTGGACATAACATCACACCTTAATGAACTCAATTTAAAGCTCCAGGGCAAGAACAATTCCATCTTTGATTTGATGACTACTGTCCACTCCTTCCAGTGAAAACTGGATTTGTTCAAGGAAGATCTTCAAGGAAAGTGCTTGCATTTCACAAACGTGAAAGAACAGATTCAAGGAAAGAGATGTTTCTCCTTTTTTGACTTCATAAATAACTGATTGAAAAATTCAGTAAATGGTTTCACAGCTTCAGTCTTGGACAGCAGATCCTCCTGCTCATTTACAATCCATCCTTCAATAAAGATGTCAGAGTGTTTTCAAAGGAGGTGATGCAGACCTTCAAGTGGGCACATGAGGGATCTCTGCTGACAGAAATGATTGATCTGCAAACAAAGGTTGCACTAAGAGAGCACTTTGAAGGAACTGATCCTCCTAACATCTGGCTACAGACTGTGCCTGAGACTGATTTCCCTTGTTTATTCAAGGCAGCACTACACACCTTGACCATATTTGGATCTACGTACAACTGTGAGTCAACTTTCTTCGCTATGAACATTATTAAAACTAAGTATCGTTCCAGGCTCACCAATGAGCACCTACATATGTGCATGAGAATGGCAGTAACTCAATTTAAAGGGGTTGTAAACCCTCGTTTTTTTTTTTAAATAACAAACATGTTATACTTACCTCGACCGTGCAGTTCGCTTTGCAGAGTGTGGCCCTGATCCTCCTCTTCTGGGGTCCCCCGGAGGCGCTGGTAGCTCCTCCCCGCATCACGTGCCCACGTTGGAGAAGGCTCTCCTAAGGTGGACACCCGTGTGGGCGTGCTCTCGAGTGCTGCTTCTGTGTCCATTCACACAGAGTGCAGGACTCGGGCCTGCCCCTCAGCGCCCGCATCATTGGATTTGATTGACAGCAGTGGGAGCCATTGGCTGCGCTGCTATCAATCTATCCAATCAAGAGCCAAGACAACAGGCAGAGAGGTAGAGCGCGTCTCCGCAGTGGGAATGAATGGGCTCAGGTGAGTAAAACAGGGGGGCTGGTAATTGTCAGAAGGTTTTTCACCTTAATGCATAGGATGCATTAAGGTAAAAAAACACGAGGGTTTACAACCCGTTTAAGCCAAGATTCAAACTACTGGCAGGACAATCAAAAGCCCATTTCTCTCACTAGACAGGAAGGTTTTTGGATGGGAAAAAAATAAAACAAAGGATAATTTGTGCACTTTTTCAAATTGACACCTTTAGGCCCCTTTCACATGGGCTTTCCAACCAGGTCAGTTTTTCAGTTTTTCAGGCGGACCTGATCAGACGCTCCATTCAGCCCTATGGAGCAACAGGTGTCAGCGGTGACATGTCCGCTGACACCTGTTGCTATCAGATAGAATCCTGTCCGCAAAATCCAGATGGATGGAAATCCTATTTTCCATCTGCCTGGTGGATGGGATCGGATGGAGACGGACAGGCGGTCCATTTATAAGCAATCTCCCCATAGAGGAGAGAGGGGCTCTGACAGGTCCATCTCCACACAGTGAGTGGAGATGGATCTGTCATCCGCCTGCTCAGCGGAGCGATCACCCACTGAGCAAAGCGGGTGATTGGGAGGGCAGACTTCCCTAGTGAAAGGACCCTAAGTTATTTAAATCAGAAGGTGCTATTTTCTTTTACTTGAAAAATGGATGTGCTTTTTATGTTTTATTAAACAGTTATTGATTTGTTTTCATGTTGTTTCTGTTAAAGATAGTTGTTTGTTTTCCATACAAAGACAAGAGCAAATGTAAAGCTATCCTAGCTCCAACTGTCCACATGTTTAACGTCCTAACTGAAACTGGACAATAAATATTGTTGAAATGCTATGGAAATTGTACATTTCTCATTTTTTGATAGACATACAGTGACTACAATCTTTCTAAGTCATAGCACAGACTTGAGATTCAGACCTCAGCCCATTGAAAATTTTAGCGACCGGACCTCCTTGAATTTTAATTCAATACCACTGTCCTAGATGATGCTTGATGCCCTCCAATTAGGAAATTAAGTGAGGCCCTGACTTGCTGCAACTTGTAATGCACACTGTAATTTAAGCATAGGAGAGTAGTTGTGCAGCTATAAAAGACTAAAGACTGGAGATCAGCCTTAAGGACCCAAGCACAAGTTTGGGTGCTTAATATTTAGAATGTCTTGGTGCACACTGTGTTAAAGCGTTTGTTACCCCAACACTTCATATCCCCGATATGTGCCTGCTGTACCATCTACTTGTATGAGAAAGTATCCTTTTCTCTTTGTATGCTTCCTTTGTGTGAAATAGCTGGTGTTCTTTCATGTCCCTCGGCTTTCCTATTAAAAACTGACCACACTAAGCAGGAGAACACACCGTGGTTAGTTCTCTAGCTATGCTGGGCACTCAGTGTGCCCTCTTCCAATGATCAGACTTGTCCTGACATGCCCCCACTGCACAGCCATTCAATGGGAAGCTCAGTGTGCAGCAGCTTCTCATCCACTCAGCTCTTATGCAGCTGAGAACAGAGGGAATGTGATCACTTATAAAAAAGGGACAAAGGGTATTTATTATGTATTTTTATATCTATACAAACATATTTTGCCTTTTATTTCTATTTTAAATGGAATTGGTTGTTTTACAAGGTGATCATTTACAATCATGGATAAAGTAAAATTGCTCAATCAAATACAATAATATATAAAAAAATTATTATTTTAATACAATTTAAATTGTGTATGTATTAAAGTCCACACAGTGCTCCAATGAATAAATCGCGATGTTGAACACTCAGACGAGACTTGGTACTTCTGTTGAGTAATGTAATAAACAGCGCCGCTTACCAGATAGGGTGGATCTCAAATTATAGAGATCAAATTCGCTCATCCAGAGATCACTTAGCTTGGGAACTTTCCATTGGTAAAGACGACACCAAACAGGAAAAGACTGCAATGATGTTTTCGGTGTCTTTCCTGCAGTGTGTGTATTTAGAGCGTGGTGTGTGATGCCTAGACCTAGCCTCCATTCCCAGTTGATGCCTTGTATGGGGAAATGTGTCGGGTGGAGCACCAGTTCTTGACATCACCATGCACCAGCTGGCTGGTTTGAGCAGCGGCTGTTTGAAAAATTTTCGTTTCACTGCTTTTGGATGTCAGCGCTTGTGAAGTTTTTGAATAAATCTTTTAAACTGGAGTACTGCACCATGAAGCCTCTTCTTTCTATCTTGTGATATGTCCCACTGTTGGAGATTACTGGGAAAGAGTTATCACCACATAAGTGAGGAATATTACATAAATAAAAGAGCCCGCTGCAGTAAAAGGATACCTGCATTGGAGGAGTCCCCGGAG
Organism: Aquarana catesbeiana; assembly: GCF_042186555.1. Classification (NCBI taxonomy): domain Eukaryota; kingdom Metazoa; phylum Chordata; class Amphibia; order Anura; family Ranidae; genus Aquarana; species Aquarana catesbeiana. The sequence goes on from NC_133330.1 coordinate 104,952,693, forward strand.
GAAGCTAAGTGATCCCTGGATGAGCGAATTTAATCTCTATAATTTGAGATCCACCATATCTGGTAAGTGGCACTGTTTATTACATTACCCAACAGAAGTACCAAGCCTTGTCTGAGTGTTCAACCAGGGCCGGATTTCCCACAAGGCCACCGAGGCCAGGCCTCGGGGCGGCTGTGGTACAGGGGCGGCGCCGCTCCTGCAACGACTTCTCAGCCGCCCCCTACACTAACATAGCAGCATGCAGTGCACCCGGGTGCCAGAGAGGTGGGGGCGTTGAAGCGCTAGAGTGCTCCTCTCCCTCCTCCTCCTCTCTGTGTCCAGACTGAGGCGGTTTCCTCCGCAGGTCACCGCCGCTGCTGTTTTTTACGAGGCTCAAGCCTGTCCCCCCGCCCTCCTCCTGTCAGAGAAGGAGAGCAGCCGCCGGAGATCGGAGCGGCTGGTCTCTGTGCGGGGGGGCATGTTCTCCTCTGTCTCTCACTCCCCCCCAAGCCTGTGCCTATCTCCATATGTTCTGTTGTACACTTATGGAGGGGGGGTTGTCCTGGGAGGTCTGTACTAATGGAGGGGAGGTTGTCCTGGGGGGGTTGTCCTGGGGGGTCTATACTAATGGAGGAGGGGTTTGTCCTGAGGGGGACTGTACTAATGGAGGGGAGGTTGTCCTGGGATGTCTGTACTAGTGAAGGGGGGGGGGTTTGTCCTGGGGGGTTTGTACTAATGAAGGGGGGTATTGTCCTGGGGGGTCTGTACTAATGAAGGGGTGGTGGTTTGTCCTGGGGGGGTCTGTACTAATGGAGGGGGTGGGGGTGACCTGGGGGGGTTTGTACTAATGGAGAGGGGGTTGCCCTGGGGGGGTTTGTACTAATGGAGGGGGGTTTGTCCTGGGGGGGTCTGTACTAATGAAGGGAGGGGTGGTTTGTCCTGGTGGGGGTCTGTACTAATGGAGGGGTGGTTTGTCCTGGTGGGGGTCTGTACTAATGGAGGGGAGGTTGTCCTGGGGGGTTTGTACTAATGAAGGGGGGGGTTTGTCCTGGTGGGTCTGTACTAATGAAGGGAGGGGTGGTATGTCCTGGGGGGTCTGTGCTAATGGAGGGGGTGGGGGTTTACCTGGGGGGGGGTTTGTACTAATGGAAAGGGGGTTGTCCTGCGGGGTTTGTACTAATGGAGAGGGGGTTGTCCTGGGGGGTTTGTACTAATGGAGGGGGGTTTGTCCTGGGGGGTCTGTACTAATGAAGGGAGGGGTGGTTTGTCCTGGTAGGGGTCTGTACTAATGGAGGGGGGTTTGTACTAATGGAGTGGGGTTGTCCTGGGGGGGTTTGTACTAATGGAGGGGGGTTGACCTGGGGGGGGGGTTTGTACTAATGGAGGGGGGTTGTCCTGGGGGGGTTTGTACTAATAGAGGGGCGTTTGTCCTGGGGGGGTCTGTACTAATGGAGGGGGGTTTGTCCTGGGGGGTCTGTACTAATGAAGGGAGGGGGGTTTGTCCTGGGGGGTCTGTACTAATGAAGGGAGGGGGGTTTGTCCTAGGGGGGTCTGTACTAAGCGAGGGGGGTTTGTCCTGGGGGGTCTGTACTAATGAAGGGAGGGGGGTTTGTCCTGGTGGGGGTCTGTACTAATGGAGGGGGGTTTGTCCTGGGGGGAGGGTCTGTACTAATGGAGGGGGGTGGTTTGTCCTGGGGGGTCTACACCCAGGAAAGTACACCCAGGGCTCCAAAGGGAGAGGGCAGTGCTGAGAGAACACCATTAGAGAGAGAACCCCACTGCCCTGCGCCACCAGAGGGAAAGCCACACAGCCTGGCACCATCCCTGGCGGAGAAAGGAATGGAGTCATTGCAGGAATACAGATCTGGGTGCTACCCAACGGAGTCGCCACGAGCAATTCAGAGTGAGCTGACTCCTGATCAGGGGAACCATTGCTGTATCGCTGGGTCAGGTGAGAGGGCCGATCGGCCATTATCTACTAATGTCCATAGGAACTGCAGTCTCTGACCATCTCCTGTATCATGTCTGCCGTCTCTGACCGTCTCCTGTATCATGTCTGCAATCTCTGACCATCTCCTGTACTATGATTGCAGTCTCTGACCACCTCTTGTATCATGTCTGCAGTCTTTGACCGTATTATGTCTGGGGGCTCTTTCTGGTGGTGTGTGGGGGGGCGGCATTGAAGGGCCCGGCCTTGGGGCGGCAAAGGGAATAAATCCGGGCCTGTGTTCAACATCACGGTTTATTCTTTGGAGCACTGTGTGGACTTTAATACATACACAATTTAAATTGTATTGAAATAATCATTTTTTTATATATCATTGTATTTGGTTGCACAATTTTACTTTATCCACAATTTTATGAGCTGAATATTCAGGCTATTTTAGTTGCAGCACCTGGTATATATATGGTTACACTTGATTTTGATATTTTTTATTTTTCGATTTTTTCACTATACATTTTTAGCACAATATATTTTATTGTGCAGCCGCCCAGTGTTTTATTGTTTTGTTTTTTTTAATTTAATTCTAGGTTCACTAATTAGTTTTAGTTACCATGGTTATATTTGAATATCACAAAACTAGGAGAATTAACCCTGATGAGGTGTTTGATCAAACCAGTTTGGAAACAGATGGCATTCAGGTGATATTTATGAGACTTAAAAATGTCCTGGTAGGCGAATTGCATACATTGTGGGATATTGTTTTTTTTTAGAAAGATATTTAAAAGAAAAAATTATCCCGAGAAGCCTTAGGTGGCATGTATATCCTGAAAAAGGTGATAAAGAACTTAATGAAGGGTTCCTATATTTCAATGGGGTTGATCTGACTTTCTTAGAGTTCATAGTTTCAAAAAAGAGGGCCAAGGTCGCTAAACTTCAACAAGAGATAAATGAGATTAAAGAAAAACTTATCCCTCATGAATAAGCAGGGTTTGTATCAGGTATAAATATATAAAAAGTGATCAGCGCAACTAATTAAACTGTATAACAATCATGAGGTATAACTATAATCACTGTGCAAATAGTGAGGGACTACACTTTATACTCATTTGTATCAGATATATACTAAAGAATTGCGTGAAATTATGGTAGAAGAGGAAGAGGAACAAAAAATTAAGAAACGGAAGAAATATTTAAGAGATGTGGAGTACTACAAGTCCCACAATGTTTTCAAATGGCAGGAGATCTATAGGGAAATATATATACAACCACCAGAAGCTGACAATATGGACAGCAGTGACAACCAAACTAGTGTGTAGCCTCAAACACCCCTTAAAAATTACAGATCTGTTAATGAAGTAATCACCCCAAAATGTAGGGATTTGGGACTCGAAAGGGGAGGAGGAGGCCACACACCATACCAGCCTAGGAAAAAGAGAGCGACCATGCCACAAATAGACAATATAATGGATGGAGGAATAATTATCAATACCCCCAGGCCAACCAGTTTAGAAATCAAGTTAGGTTCCCACAATCAGGACCATACAGAGGAAATAGACCTCAGCAAACACCTAAAAAATATTCTAATTCATATCCATATCTCCAAGGGAGATAACCCAATATGGAATATAATGGGAGATATGAGGACCCTTAACACAGGAGACCACAGGGGGCAGGTTATTATGATGGCCCAGCCCACTCCCCTGGTATCCCTTGGAAATATGATATTCCAGTAGGGAATAGATGTGGATCATTACAGGATTATTATGATGAAATGGAAGATGAAGCAGGATATCAAGCTGCAGGATATGGACCCCCCCTCCAGGACAATCATGTCTGTGCCAGTGGTGGCCCACCCAGAGCAGCTCCTTTGAGGAACAAAACAGATCATTTTTTAGGAAAGGGTCAGAGCAAAAAAGGAAGACTAAGAGAGGATGCAGGGAAGGGAAGCAGAGCAACTCCCCAAAAAAGAAAGAGCTAAAATGTGAAGGAATTTTTAATGCAAGTGGAGAGGAACTGACGGAATCAGAAAAAAATCACATTAAATCAAGGTTTAAAATATGCTCCCAAAAAAATCCATGAACAAATTTCAGATGTTCATGGATGTTCAAAAATTTGCTAGGAGGTTAAGTATAAAACATTTCCTATCCAATTCTACTAATATTCATACATATAGTATAGCAAATGACACAAATAAAGGAACCAGTCTGAGGAACGCTTCTATATCAATTCCCTGCAAACCGGCATCCAGCATTACAGTGTTTAAAGATTTAGTTTTGCAGGACTTACAACGAGTGCATTTTAAAAAGGAACAACAAAAGAACATACAAGAGGGTATAGAGTCATTATGTGCAAGGAAAAACTTAATTATTCGGCCAACTGATAAAGAAGGGTTAACTGTCCTTCTAAAACAACAGAGCTACTTAGATCAAATGGATTGTTTTCTATCCGATAGGGATACTTATACCATTCTTAAAAGGGACCCCACGAATGTGTATAAGAGATTATTAAATAGTATTATTCAGGATGGGCATAGAAAGGGGATTTAAAAAAAAGAAATAGAATTTTTATTACCGTTTGCCCCTAGGATACCTATCATTTATTATATACTGAAAGTGCATAAAAATCCGCTGTGTCCACCAGGTCGCCCTATAGTTAGTGGTATAGAATCCCTTACCTCACAAATAGGGAAGTTCATAGATTTTTATCTTCAACCCTTAGTAACCAGGACCCCAGTTTTTCAGAAAGACTGCTTAAATTATTAATGAAATCTCACAATGGAAGATTGAGGATGACGTCATGCTAGTAACGGCGGACATCTCCTCTCTTTATACCATTATCCCACATGAGTTGGGATATCAGGCAGCAAAATATGTTCTAACTAGGGATCAGTCTTTGAATACCCCCACTTTGGATTTTATTTTGCGACTTTTACAATTTGCTATGGAGCACATTTATTTTTACTATGGAGGACAGTACTACTTACAAAGTACCAGAGTAGCGATGGGGGCGAAGTTTGCGCCCAGCCTCGCTAATCTTTTCATAGCAGTATGGGAGAATGATGTTCTTTTGTCATCTAAGGATTCCTGCCTCCTATTTTGGCGTCGCTACATTGACGACGCATTTTTTCCGTGGAAGGGGGATGAAGAATCATTACATTCATTCATGTTGAGTCTTAATAACAACAAACGGAGGATTAGATTTACTTATAAACATAGTAGAATGTCAGTTAACTTTTTAGATTTTGTCATTTTTAAAGAACATAATCAACTATTAACCAAAACCTATTTTAAGCTGACAGATCACAATGGATACATCCCAATAGATAGTTACCACCATCCCAATTGGCTTAAAGCCATACTAAAAGGACAGTTCCAACGTCTTAGGTGGAACTGTTCCTTGTTAGAAGATTTTGAATCTCAGGCTAATATACTAGACTTAGAACCTACAAACAGTGTCACTCTTAAATAGAGAGAGCTTATTGGCCCCTAAGAATAGGGTGGAGGGAAATCCGAATAAATTTGAATGGTCCATTTATTACAACCTTCTCATCCCAATATTGGTGGGTGAATAAAGTAATTAAAAAGCATTGGCAGGTTCTAAAAAGTGATACAATTTTGGGACCCAAACTTCCAGAAAACCCAATGTTATGTGCAGAAAAAAATCAAACCCTGAAAGACACATTGGCACCTAGTGCAATAAACCCCCCCCCCCCAGAAAGTCAGTATGTTTGGGAACCTAAAGGGTTTTTTCCCATGCAAAAAACGAACTGTATACAAGACATCTAAAACCATTAATACTTTATCTTTTTCTTCACAAGTTACTTTAAAGGTATATAACATCACCAATGTTATTACATGTGGAACTGTAGGGGTCATCTACCTTAAGGACCACAAGGGCACTTAACGTCAGAATAGGTGAACACCTGGCCAGCCAACATTCAGAAGGGGTTCATAGGACACAGTGTTTCTAAACATTTTCACCTCCATCATGAGAGAGACCCTGCCCTTCTTCAGGCTTCTTCAAGTTATTGCTATTGAGAGGTACATCACTCATTGGAGGGGAAATAACCTTAAAAGACATATCTCACATAGAGAAACGAGATGGATTTTTGATATTCAATGTTATAGTCCCCTGGGGCTTAACGTTGAATGGGACATTAATGCTATATAAACAAGTTCTTTACATAGTTACAATTGGTTGGACTGTTAAGTATAGGTGTGTTAGAAAAATAGATAATAACTCACACATTGGGGGTAACTCACAGTAACTCACACATTGGAGGTGATTTACTAAAGCTAAGCGCCATCAGTAGAGGCGCACGGCGAGGCGCAATGCACATTTCCATATTTACGACATGGTGCGCCGGTAACAGAGCTCGAATCCCCCATTTACTATAGCGATCTTGGTGCACGGGAGAATGCAATCTGTGCGCCACTATGGACATGGCGCATGGCATCTCCAATTCAATATTAACAGAAAATGGAGGTGTCAATATTATGGGGTGATGTGAGGAAGTTTAGTAACAACTGCCCAAGTAACAAATATTCCCAAAAGAGAATGAGAAAGTAACTTTTTCCCAAGATAGCCTGCTGGGCCTGCAAGTACGTTTAGAACTGCGTGAGGTCAATGTAAGCAGTGCGCGTGCGCAAGCGGCTCTTGCACTCATTCACATGAGTTTGTTTATTGCACAGCCAAAATCATAGTAAATGTTAAGCAATGTACATGCAATTGAATGTGTTGAACGGGCACACCTCTAATCTTGACAATTTTTTTTTAAGCTGGTTCATATTTATGTTTTTTTTTAAGGAGATTTGCACACAGGTCATGTTAGCACATTACGTTGCCAACATGTGACATGTACCTTGTTAAAATTATGTAAAAATACTCTCGCTCCTCTAGCTCCTTTTTTAAAGCCAAAAAGGGCATTTAACCTTCCCCCTCTAATCCATATGATTTCCTTGGGCTAGCTTTTGCTTTTAAAGGGAAACTCCACACTCCATTCTCCAATACTCTTGTCTCCCCCCCTCTAATCCCTTGGATTTCTATGGGCTAACTTTCACTTTTGAAGGGGAACTCCCCACTCCATACTCCATTCTCCAATGCTCTGGTCTCCCCCCTCTAATCCCTTTGATTTCCTTGGGCTAATTTTGCTGTTAAAGGGGAACTCCACACTCCATTCTCCAATGCTCTTCTCTCCCCTCCCTTTCCCTTGGATTTCCATGGGGTAACTTTTGCTTTTAAAGGGGAACGCCACACTCTATACTCCATTCTCCAATGTTATGGTCTCCCCCCTCTAATCCCTTGGATTTACATGGGCTAACTTTTGCTTTTAAAGGGGAACTCCACATTCCACTCCATTGTCCAATACTCTTGTCCTCCCCTCTAATCCCTTGGATTTCCTTGGGCTAACTATTGCTTTTAAAGGGGAACACCACACTCCATTCTCCAATGCTCTTGTCTCCCCCCTCTAATCCCTTGGATTTCCATGGGGTAACTTTTGCTTTTAAAGGGGAACTGCCCACTCCATTCTCCAATGCTCTTGTCTCCCCCCTCGAATCCCTTGGATTTCCTTGGGCTAGCCTTTTCTTTTAAAGGGGAACTCCACACTCCACTCCATTCTCAAAAGGCCGTGAGCTGCCTTTGCCAATCCAAACCACATCCTTTTCCAGAGCATACAACAGGGCCAGCTAGGAAAGGGGAGAGAAGAGCGAGCGCCCAACCCCCTCCTGAACCATACAAGGCCACATGCACGCTACATAGCTGTCTGCCTTTGGGGCATGTTGGGTTCTTCCCAATACCAACCACAAAGCACCTTGTACCCACCAGTTTAAAAACGGCTTTCCACATTCCATAAAGCCCCCTGTCTGCAGCCCCCCACAACCCCAGCCTCGGGTTGTGTGGAAGAGGCCCTTGTTCCCCTCAATAGGGGAACAATGTGGTTGACTTTTGGGGTGCCCGAGCCCCTCCTGCCCCCAAGCATCCACTCCCCCTTTCATGGGCTGGCTTGCTGTGTGTTTGACTAGGGATTTGTTAGTGCTTGGAAGGGGCACAATCTTTTTTTTTATTTTGGGGTGGTATTTTTCATGTGGGGTTCTCATTTAAAGCCTTAACAGACACAAATGGCCTTGTATGTATGGGGGTGGGGGGGAGGGGGGGCAGGCCTTTTTAAACATATTTTTTAAGATTTTGCAGCTGCAGTGTAGATTTTTAGGTTTTCTTAAAGCAGTACATCTTGGAAGAAGCATTTTGGATACATGCTACAGATGCACCACTTTACAGGCAGAGTAAGACCCCCCAAGTTACTAGCTTTTAAGAAATTTGGCATTTTAAAGGCACTTCTCCTTGTTTAATTTTTGTGGTTGACAGAATTGGTGACATTTATATATGTCCCTCAGGGCGGGACCTGGGCCCCCATACCCATTTTAAGGCCAATAACTAGAATATAAGCCAGCCAAGTGGGGACTAGCCAAATTAACAGGTCAGTTCCAATAGACTGCAATGGTAATTATTGTATAACTTTTGCCCATGTTAGGCTGTTTCCTTGCTCCCCGGACTGGAGGGTGTATGTCCCTTTTGTAATTTTGTAGGATGCTGGATGATGTGCTTAATTTTGGACAGGGGTGGCTTATTTTGTGATAGCTGCAATTGGGTTGGTCTGGGCATGCTCAGGGACTTTGGTTTATTTTTTGTGCTTTTTGTGTGTGAACAGCACTTGGAGTTTTCTGGGCATGCTCAAAGAGTGTGTTTTTTGGGTTAGTAATTTAAGGACATTCTTAACAGATGTACCCACTTTGAAGTAATGTCTCGACACTGGGTGAACTTGTATTTTGTGTGTTTCGTGGACTGTCAACGTGTTTTCAATTGCCTCATTAGCACACAAGCCTATGTTATATAAAGCTTGCAGATAACATTCTTTACCTTGCCCTGAAAAGAGGCAAGATTGCTTGATGGCCTGAATTTTCTTTGCTGAGCTTGATGGAGTGAAGGGGGATTCAGAACACCCTGCAGGTTTAAGGTTATGCCTGGTCATTTGCATAACGTGAGTTTTGAGTTCCTTGTGCAGGATTTGCTGGTGAAATCGGTTGGAGTGGAACCACGACACATCTATTGTATCCAGGACCATGCAGCACCAAGGTACTATGATGTTTCTTTTGTGCATAGCAATTTTTGCACGGAGTTATTGAGAAGTGTAAGGAATTGGAAAAAGCTAACCATGAGTCTATAAGGCCTTTTATAGTGGAACCCTTGTATGCTATGGAGGAGAAGCCATTGGTTGTTCACCTGTTTAACCCCTTCACGGACATTTCCTTGGTAGTGGCCTTTTTGAAGAGATACTGCTCTTCAGTGAAGGGAGGCTTCAGGCTGACTGATCGTCTGGGGATCTTTAATGGCAAATTGTAGTTTTATGTCAAACTAAGGGGGATTCTGAAGGGATTGGTGGAGTGCGGCATCCACCAGCTAATTTTTCAACAGCAGGAAATAGAGGGTTTCTCTACTATCCTGGTCAACCAACATACTACAGGAGATGTCATAAGTTTTGGCATACCAGAGATTAATGTAATGTGGAGCCGCACTGCTGGAACTGTGGGGAGGAAGGACATGAGGCTGGGGCTTGCTTGCTTAAGCGGGCCTTTGATATATGTGGACAGCGTGATCACACAGTGAAGAATTGTCCAAAAGTAAGAAGGGCCTATGTCTCTTATGCTGAAGCTGTCAGGCGCACTGCTGAGAGTGGACGACCAGTGTCCACACAGGTGCTATTTGACTCTCCTGAAAGACAGGGAGAGGAGGGGGAGGTGGAGGTGGAAGAGGAAGAAAGTGGACACCAGGGTGTGGAGGAGAGAGTAGAAGTGCCACCCACCAGTGTGGAGCCATTAACAGCGGAGAGTGGAGCAGAGGTGGAGAGGGCAGTGGAGGAGGCTATGGAGCAGTTGGCAGCAGCCTTACAGTGGGAGCCGGAGGTGCAGGAAGCCCAAGAAGAGAAGGTGGAAAAGATGGAGACACTGGGTGCCAAGACCAAGGTGGAAGCTTTGGAGAGTCCCAAGAAGAGAAGGGCTAAGAAATTGAAAGTAGAGGCAGCTGGAATTGAAACAAGTAACCCCTTTGAGGTCCTGGGGGATGTCGGAGTGGAGGTAGAATCACCAGCACTAAGTCCAGGGACTCCAGGAATTTTTCAGCCAGCCACAATGTCCCCATTAGGCAAATTTCACTCTAGCACTTTGCTGTGTACACCCCAAATTATGTATTTTGGGCTTTCTTTACTAAAGACAAATCCACTCTGCACTCCAAGTGCACTTGGAAGTGCAGTCGCTGTAAGTCTGAGGGGAAACACTGCTGATTTTATCATCCAATCATGTAGAAGCAAAAAATGCTGTTTTTTATTTTCCTTGCATGGCCCTCTCGGATCTCCAGCAACTGCACTCCCAAGTGTACTTGTAGTGCAAAGTGGATTTGCCTTTAGTAAATAAACCCCACAGTCCAAGATACCTAATAATTTGGGGTGTACACAGCAAAGTGCTAGAGTGCAATTTGACTAATGGGGACACTAGTTAGATTGACCCGTGTGTCCCCAAGGAAAGACATTGGTAGGGTTTTACCCTCACTTCCTGTTTGGCTATATGACAGGAAGTGAATAAATTTGAAAGAGAAACAGGCAAAATTTGGGAGGTGTCTTCACCCTATCAGGGTTGCAGACATCCCCAAAAACTGACAAGACTTCAAATCCCTCTGCACTCTATCCCCACACAAAAATAAGAAAGGATTTCATTTAGTTTAACTTTGCAAAGACACATTCCTAAGTTCAACTGTGATGCATGTCAATGGCCCATTTAGGCCCTGTTTAATAGAAAACACCAATTGCCTTTCACTAGAAACATTTGTTAGTCCAGTCCTGGAAATCTGCATCTGCTTTCCTATTATTCTGCAATAAAGTTATGGACCTGCACCTAGATGCATGTCCCTGTGGTGCATATCTGGTTCCTGGAAGCGGTGGCCAGCACACAGGAATGACATCACGCCCCTCTCGGAAGTTGCTTGTACTGCTGCTAATTTCTTCCCACCACCATGCCCTGCTCACTGTTTTCTGAGGAAGAGATGATCCTTATTTGCAAATTAAGATAATTTTGTATTTCTTTTTACATGGGGTGGTGTTTGTGTGGGTCATGTGTATGTCTAAATGATTTGGCCTCAAAACACACACCTACTTCCTGTGTACAGATTCACTTCCGGGCCAATGAATATTGCTTCCTGCTTCAGTGTGTGTGTGTGTGTGTGTGTGTGTATATATATATATATATATATATATATATATATATATATATATATATATATATATATATATATTGTAATGGTGAGAGTCCCTGTCACTATGAAAATGGGGTTAAAGTGGACACAGAATATGCACATTTGCTTGGTGCAAGGCTGCAGAGCATAAATGTGGACTGGAGAAAACTGCTTTCGCAGCTTTCTCCAGATTTTGAGATCCACCGGCATATTGACTGGCCAGGTGTGTGTTGGGCTATTTGTAGACACCTGACCATAGTTCTGGGCTCCACCCTCCCGAGGAGTCCAAGCAAGCAAGGGAGAAGTGTGCATGTCTGCACAGGTCTGTCAGAGTAGACAGAGGGTCCAAGCCTGTGGGCTGGAAAAGGAAGCTGAAAAAGAGTGCTGAGGTATTGGGTGTACAGGAACTCTGTTATAGAGCCGAGAGGGCTGAAGCATAAGTCTGAGCAGCAGTGCTGCTAAAGAGAGCCAGGTGGCTTGGTATTTTTGATTGAACTTACATTGTTGCTGTGGAAAGCTGAAACCCCTGTGTGGGCAACTCTTCTGTTATCGGACATTTTCTTTCTTTAATAAAAGTGGGCCTACAAGCCCTTAAAACTGCATATCTGGCGTGGACTCAGCTCACTGGTAAGCTCTACCTTTAAGCTAAACCAACCCCTGATGTTACAAGTGGTTGTTGGATGCGGGCACAAGACGGTGGAATCCGGGTCCTTGCTCCCCAGTGAGTTCAAGTCAGGAACTATTGGCTGTGTGTGGAAGTGCAGCCAGGCAAAAGGCATTGCGTGTTGCAGGTGGTGTACCTGTGAATGAAAAGTCAAACTTATTTTTTTTCTGCTATGAACTGTGTTTGTGTGCATGAGACAGCACAATCTGTGTGTGCACTGTGCAGGTGAGGAAATCTTGCATGAAGTGAAAAGCAACTTGCTTTAAAGTAACAGTGCTTCATTTTTTTTTTGCTGGAAAGCGCAAAAGTGTGGTGGAGTGACTGCAAAGATGAAGCAAGATTTCGAGCCTGCCGGAGAATATTGCAGACTGTTTTTTGCTACACTTAAAGGGGAAGTGCATGCTGTTGCCCCTGGCAACGCTGGTGCAAGCAGGCCAGCTATTAAGGTGCAAAGTCCCAAGCTTACAAGAGGATGCAATTGGGGAAGCCCTGTCAAGGCTCTGAAGCAAGAGCACTGTTTTCGGTGCAGAGAGTGGGGGCATGTTATCTCCAAGTGCCCTTTGTCTCAGTCTCCAATACAAGGCGACACGGCCAGACAGAGGTCTGCAACAATGTTTAGGAAGCCTGATTTAAGTCCCAGGAGTGTCCAAAAGGCTTATCAGAAGTTCGACAAGTATGTGGTTGCCCGTAGCAACGGCAGTGATGTCAAGTTTGTGGACTACGCGAGAAACGTATTGCCGACAGAGGATCGTGGCAAGTTTAAAGCAACAATGCTTCAAGGAGCGCAAAGTCGCTGCGTTTGGGAGAGTCAGCAAAATACAGCTGGAAGAGTGCCATCTCCCTTAGCAAAAGGGATCGGGTGTTAACCGGAAGGAGGAGATACAGTGGAGATGTGGAGCGCCATCCCACTAAAGATATGTGTAAAAATGTACCATGCCTGGAATGTGGTCGACTGGGGCATGGAATTTTTTCTTGTCCCAGGTTATGGAACATGCCTGGAGATGTGGTTACTGGGCAGAAGTCTTTGTCTGCAAGCCAAGATTTTTGTGCAAACCTATTTTCAGTCACCTCTGGCAATAGTGAGGAAGTACCTGTTGTGCCTGCAGGGGGTGCTAAGGAGTCAGAAGTGGCTGCTGCAGTTTCATTCCATGGCCACCAGGGGGAGTTGGTCAGTAAAGGTGCGATAAAGGATAGACAACGTACTCAAATGAAGCCAGAGTTACCTGCTACAGATTATGGTAAGACTGTTGCAGTTTGTGGGACTGATCCCAGTGAAGTGGGAGTATATCCGGCTGGGAGATCAGCAGAAGTTGTAAAAATGGACTTGCTGCAGTGTGCTACCCCGAGTAGTGGGGAGACACAGGTTGAAGCTCAACCTGCAGCAAGGTTAAGAACTCAAAAAGACTGGACTCTGTATGTGCCTGGTGTAATCCACCAGAGTGCTGGAAGTGGTAACCTAGGGGTGACCAATACAGTTTGTGTGCCAGGTTCCCTAGTGACAGGTGCTACAGAGATGCCCAGGGAAACCTCCCAGGAGCCCGCAGTGGTGAGGCACATGGTTTCCCAGGACAACTGTGGAGCCGCCCTAGTGGGCAAAAGAATGCCTTTGGAGAGGAAGGGTGGTGTGCTGAGCGTTACACGGGGTGCTGTGTGTTCTGACCATAAACGGCCTGTTAAAGCTTATAACACTGCTATGTCTATGAATGCTGATGGTAAAGGTATGGCTGATGATACATGTACTTATTGTGATGTGTTCAAAAGTAATGAGGAAAGAGGAATGTCTCCCTTGGCAACCAGACGCAGAGCCACAGGGTTGTCCATGTAAGTCTCAGGGGCTCTCCATGCGTTTGAGCCAGAGATTTTCCAGGACAGCACTGAATTTGCTCGGGTGGAACAGACTGGGTCTACACCATGCAGTAAGAGTTTGTGTGAGCAATCCGTTTACCATCTGTGTAACCCAGTTGGTAAGGGGTAAGTCAGCTGGCCAAAGCTGAAGGTACACAGCTGAGTGTGTTAGCGCCCCAGGAGCAAGGTGGTGATGGTGTATTGCAGCCTGCCTTGTTTGATGAAGCATTAGCCAAGAGTAAAAGCATGTTGTCAAAATGTGATTTATATAGAAATGACAAAGGTACTGTTTGTGCTGTAGAAGCCCAGGTGCCTCCTAGAGCAGATGATGAGGTACTGCTGAGCCCTCATAATGGAAGCACAATGGATTGGGACAGTTGGGCCAAACAATTACTAGCCATGTTAGACAAGGCTATATTAAGTGACAGGGGTGTGAGTACAACAACTGCTATGCCAGACAGGGAGATTGCAGAGCGACCGATGGTTGAGGGTGCGATGTTCCCTGCAAGGGTTGTTTCCCTCCAGTCGGAAGGACCAGATCAGGACGCATGCATGGCAGATGTGGTGTTCACAGCCCAGCAGCTAAATGTCAAGTGTCAAGGTGACAATGTAATGAATGTTGACTTGCAGAGGCTTATTGGTGAGTTAGAGGGCATGAGTGGGAGACATGGGTCTGACAGTGGTTCAGAGGAGTGTCAGGCTGTGATGGGTACTTCCAGTGAGGTGGAGGCTCCCTTAAATGTTGTGGCCCCTCAAGCTGCAGTGAATGAGCCCCTCCATGTTTCTAATAAGGGAAAGGTCCCCAAAAATGTTTTGCAGATTGATGTGGAGTGTGTAGAAATTACAGATATGCTAGTGGAACTGATGAAAGCACATTCCTTGTATACCTGGGTGCCTCCACTACAGTCAGATGTGGTAGTGCTGCATGGTACCAAAGGGTGGAGCCAGGTAATGCAAGCTGTGCTGGGCAACATTAATCACCAGTGGAACTGGGTGGTACGGTGCTTATTAATAGTCTGGCAAGTGATCTCACAGTTCCCTGTGAGGGTGCTTCCGGATACGGTTCAGTACGGAAGGCGCTCTGGGGGGCTGCTGGAGATATCAGAGGTCTCTCCGCCTTTTGTGGTGATGGACATCTCTGCTAGTGCGGTCCAAGGTGTGGCTGAGCAGGGTTTAGTAAATGGTGCGGATACTGCCTCACCCGCTAGACCTCCTAAGAAGGAGGGGCCAGATATGGACACGGCAAAAGCAGAGATTCTGTCTGTCACCTGCAGAGAGGTACAAGTTGGGGTACCCGGAGACGCTCTCAAATATAGTATGGAGAGGAACAAAAATTGTGACGTGGAAAAGTGTGAGCTGGCAAAGATTGGTATTGCTAGAAATGGGTCATGCGTTGTTCAATGTCAGTTGTTAGAGAGATTTGGACAACAGGTGAAGTGAAGCCTTGTGAAGGTCTCATAGGGGATTGCTACTCACCTGTGTGTTGTCCCTCCTTGAGCCTGGCCCTAACAAACCCCGAGCAAGAAAGAACTGACGGTATTGGTAATTGGAGAAATGGTGACTTATTGCTGAATGTTAATGTAAATAGTGGCTTGGATATGAAAAGTAATTTTTCCTTGGAAAATGAGCATGATAAACAGATATTGAGCTCTGGGGAGTTGGTAGTCAAAGGTAACGGCAAAAGAGTTGGTAAGCCCAGGGACCCAAAAAGAAGAGGGAGAAGGCTGAGGATGGGAAAATGTAGGACCCTGTTAAGATCCAGGGTGGCACGTACCTGGAAGCGCACCCGAAAAAAGAGTTGGGCCTACGTGGCTGACAGCCAGCACAGAGGTGTCCCAACCGTGACGGGTGCTGGTGTTCCTCCCTCCGGATCGAAACAAAGGGGGGGGATATGTCATGGTGAGAGTCCCTGTCACTATGAAAATGGGGTTAAAGTGGATACAGAATATGCACATTTGCTTGGTGCAAGGCTGCAGAGCATAAATGTGGACTGGAGAAAACTGCTTTCGCAGCTTTCTCCAGATTTTGAGATCCACTAGCATATTGACTGGTCAGGTGTGTGTTGGGCTATTTGTAGACACCTGACCATAGTTCTGGGCTCCACCCTCCCGAGGAGTCCAGGCAAGCAAGGGAGAAGTGTGCATGTCTGCACAGGTCTGTCAGAGTAGACAGAGGGTCCATGCCTGTGGGCTGGAAAAGGAAGCTGAAAAAGAGTGCTGAGGTACTGGGTGTACAGGAGCTCTGTTATAGAGCCGAGAGGGCTGAAGCATAAGTCTGAGCAGCAGTGCTGCTAAAGAGAGCCAGGTGGCTTGGTATTTTTGATTGAACTTACATTGTTGCTGTGGAAAGCTGAAACCCCTGTGTGGGCAACTCTTCTGTTATCGGACATTTTCTTTCTTTAATAAAAGTGGGCCTACAAGCCCTTAAAACTGCATATCTGGCGTGGACTCAGCTCACTGGTAAGCTCTACCTTTAAGCTAAACCAACCCCCGATGTTAATATATATATATATATATATATATTATGTATGTAGGTTTTTGTGTCCACCAGCAGAGGGAAGTTGGGTAGATGCCCCACTCCCAATTCTGGAGGCATAATAATGGTTGAGCACAGGGGTCTTCAAACTACGACCCTCCAGTTGTTCAAGAACTACAATTCCCATCATTCCTAGTCATGTCTGTGAATGTCAGAGTTTTACAATGCTTCATAAGACATGTAGCTCCGCAAGAGCTGGAGAGCCATAGTTTGAAGATTCCTGATCACTCTAGCATGTCTTGAAAAAAGGTGTGTTCTCATTAGGGATGAGCCCGATGTTCGAGTCGAACGTAAGTTAAAATCAAACATCGGGTGTTTGCCCGTTCGCTGAACATTATGGGGCGTTCGCGGCAAATTTGAGTGTGTCATGGTTATGCAATAGAGTTTTATAACCTCTCCTCTAAGCATGGCCCCACCCCAGGCCCTATCAGGGAACCCTATATTAACCTGTGCACTGCAAGCCAGTAGTGCTGATAAACCATTATGTGTTAGCCTCCGTGTGTACTTGCTGTGTTTCCTACGTCTGATTCCTGTTACCGACTTTGGCCTGTTCTCGACTCTCCCTGTCTGCTTGTTACTCTGGTGGAGGTGGGGAAAAAGACTACGCTAAATTAGAACACAAGCTGCTAACACTCAAACATACAAAGTTCAAAGTGAATAATATAATAATAGTGTAGCGCTACTAAAAAGTGAAAATAAATCACAAAAAATAGAAAATAAATAACACATCTAAAAAGAAACCAAAAAAACAATATAAATTGGCTATGCTGAATATAAGCCAGTGGGGGTGTGAGAAAGAATGTCCACAGAAAATCTTAAATGGTATATTCCTCTGGTGAGAGTAATCCCAATCGTGAAATAATCAGTGTAAGGCTTGTCTGTAGTCAACAACAGCTGAACTCAAGATATAAATGGGTACTCTTACCAGCTGTAATGGACCCCAAATGCCATACGACAGAGGGATCAGACAGGCTTGGGATCTTATATTATGTATATCAGATGTTGTATTCATCAGATGTCGCTCAGATACTGGACACAGATGGAAGAACCCGTTCAAGGTGGTATCCTCAGCTCCTGGACCGTGAAGGCTCCAAGTACTCCCCTGTTGAATAGCCATCTTCAACGATGTTCTGTGAGGGCTCCAGGGAATGATCATGTAAAACAGAAGGAAGGAGAAGGACTCCAATGGTGCAGGTCAAAAACCAATGAGGTTTATTTAAGAATAAAAGTTCAGATGGTAAACACCAATCAATAAAAGTGATCACAGAACAGGTAAAAATTAAATAAAAGCAATGTGGGATACAAGAAATGCTAGCCCGACCGGTTTCGACACTAAGGGGTCTTCAACTGGGGCAAAACTGTATCTACTCACATTGCCTATAAATATATACACTGGTATGGCACTGATCCGTCCCCTAAAGGGGCGGAACAAGACAACCAACTAAGTGGTCAGTATCACAAACATAGCAAACAAATTATTTAGTGACAATAAATCTTAATATATATATTAGTGTGTAGCGAATACACACCAAAGTTTATAAGAAAAACCTTCAACTTTAATAGAAAAGGGAGAAAGGAGGTTGGACAAATGTTAGTGTGTTCCAAGCCTCTATATGGATTACTATCATGTGATGAACGAAAGCCAATGAAATACACTGAACAGAGAACTGTCTCCAAGGAAGGATTCCACACAGCCCAGTGTCAGAGGTAATACATGTGCAGATCCGAAGCATTGGAACGCGCAGCGCCACAGATATGACAGCTGGGCGATGGGGCGTGGCTTCTAAATAAGAAATGGCCTATGAAATGACGAGACATCATGATGTGGTCATGTGACATACTAGTCACATGACACTAAACAGCATTTCACAGAGTCCAGCGTCAGGTGTGGAGCATGCGCAGAACCGAACTCCGGGAAGCGCAGCGCTATCACCATGGTAGCTGGGCGGTGTGTGGTAGGGCATACAAATTAGCCTATAGAGCAGCATTGTGGTGCAGTCATGTGACAACACCGTCACATGGCGCTCCACAGCATATCATAGCATCTCGAAGTACGGAGTATAATCAGCCCCCCTCATGGGGCAGGGTGGGTGGTGACAACTATTGGTGTATATTCAACTTCCGGAAGAAAAATAAAATCAAAACATAAAAGCATGCTGAAAACTTTGGTTAGAGAGTATATCTCCCAATAACCAGCAAAAAAATCATAAATCAATATGTCTCTTGCTTTGAAGCAAAATAGTACCCAAAAAATAAATGAATAACTGAATACCTGAAAAAATATAATGAATGAAAATCATGTGTGACAAAGGGCCTAACAATAATGGATAGCATGCATCGTGTGCAACACACTAAATTGTCACACACAATATATGCAGAGTACAGGATTATGTATCTTTACTTCAAACCCGAAATGTTGATTTAACAAAAGACACGAATATAATAAAGAAACTCAATATAAAGACAAGGTATATACAATTGTTCAATGCAGGGAAAGTGACAAAAGGGGACATGAGCTGAATGGGGCATGAAGGAGGAGTGGGACAAACTGCGGTACCCTCATGCTTGATTAATGAAACAATTTAGGTCCCACTCCACGTTCATACCATGTGGTGCATAGCATTTCAGCTCATATATCCAGAATGTCTCGAATCGAGACACCCCCCTTAAACAGGAGTCGCCTCTCCAATTCGCAACAAAACGATCTATAATCTGGAAATGGGTACCGGTGGGGTCTTTATCATGATGTTCCAGATAGTGGCGGGACACAGTATGCTTAGGGCATCCTTTTTTGATTTTAGCCAGATGTTCATTTACCCTAATGCTAAAATTCCTGATAGTCCTCCCTATGTATTGTAATTTACAAGGGCACGTGATGAGGTAGACTATGTATCTGGTTACACAGGTTGTAAAGTGTTTCATGGAATATGTGCATGAAGTTATTGAAGACGAAAAGGTATCAGTTCTTCGTCTACCCAGAACATTGTGCAGACAGACATTGCATTTTCTGCAGGGAAAATAGCCTTTACTTTCAGGGAAAAAGGCTACTCGTTCAGGGGGATCAATAATATTGGGAGCAATGTCGTTCTGTATAGATCGTGCTCCCCTAAAGGTGACTGCTGTCTTATTTGGGAGCAAGGGACCCAAAATTCTGTCGCTTTGAAGAATCTTCCAATGTTTACTAATGATCTTCTTCACATCCCTATGTTGGAATGAAAAGGACGTGAAGAAAGACCATTTCCATTTGTCATTTCCAGCCATCTTGGATTTGGGTTCCAGAAGGGTCGCTCTCTCGATCCTGGAGACCAAATCAATATCATCATCCAGGTCAGAGGGCCTGTAACCCTTCTCTATAAATCGCTGCCTGAGAACCTGTGATTGAGAAATAAAATCTCTTTCCTGGGTACAGTTACGCCTTAATCGAAGGAATTGGCCACGGGGGACAGATTTGAGCCACTAATGGTGGTGACAGCTGTCCAGAGGGATGTATCCATTCCTGTCAGTAGGCTTAAAGAAGGTTCGGAGTTCGAGGCGATTGTTGATAGCAGTGATTTCTAGATTGAGAAAATGAATGGTCGTAGTACTGGCCTCATAATTGAGGCTAATCCCTCGATCATTGTTGTTAAGAGTGGCCATGAAAGAGTCTAGAGAGGCGCGGTTGCCTTTCCATAGGAGGAGGATGTCGTCTATGTACCTGGCCCACATCAACAGCTCAGGTCTGTTGAGAGCATAGACCACATCCTCCTCCCACTGAGCCATGAACAAATTGGCTAGGCTGGGGGCATATTTAGCCCCCATAGCCACACCTTTAATCTGTAAAAAGAAATTGCCCTGGAACCAAAAATAATTATGCTTGGTAGCATATATCAGAAGTTCCATAATGTAATTAATGTGGATAGGTGGAAGAGATTCATTTTTCTTTAGATAGAATTCCACAGCTGAGAGACCCAAGTTTTGTGGTATGCAGGTGTATAAAGCAGACACATCAGCCGTGAGCAAAATTATATCATCATGGTATGTGACTTTTTCCAGAAGTCGAATGGTATCACCAGTATCTTTTAGATAAGATGGGATGAGTCTTACTAAAGGTTGAAGGTAGTGGTCTATGTATTTCCCAATCCTAGATGTAACTGAATTGATCCCACTATCGGACGGCCAGGTGGAATTGTGGGATCCTTGTGGATCTTGGGCAGCTGATAGATAATAGGAATACGGGGTGCTAATGGCACCAAAAACTCTTTTTCTTTTTTGTTTAGAATATTCAAAGAGAAACCCTCATTGACAATCTCCACCAGAGCTTTCTTATATTTTGAAGTGGGGTCCCCTGGTAGCTGGCTATAGGTGGTATGATCATCCAGTAGCCTCTTCATTTCCTGAATGTAGGATATTTTATCAAGTATAGCAATTCCACCCCCTTTATCTGCGGGGCGGAGAATGAGGTTTTTCTGTTCACACAGGGTTTTTAGGCCTGTCTGGATCTGAGGGTCTTGGTGAATTCTTTTAGTGGGCAGTTTCTCCAAGTCTTCCAAAACTAGATTGCGAAAGACATTGATGGCTGGAGCCGTGTTGCCAGGCGGGTTAAAAAGGGAAGGGTTGGATAATCCAGAATGTGCTACATCGCTTGATGTGTGCGCACTAGAGGTATTAATTGGAGTGGGAAGAAAATGTCTCTGAATATTGAGTTTCCGAACGTATTTTTGTACGTCGATAAACGTATCAAATTTGTTGATTTTTCTAGGTGGAACAAATTTAAGGCCCTTGTCTAGAATATATTTTTCTTCATCTGAGAGTATGACTGAACTTAGATTAAAAATGCCTGCTCCTACTGGGTTCTTTTCCTTTTTCCGCTGGAGGCGCCACCCCCCTCTGGTGCCTCGTTTGGTTTTAGGCTTCCAGAGTGGTTGGGGATGGGTCTGGGAAAATCCTGATGGTATGATGGTCCTGGATAATCATGGTTATAATTATATGGGGCATCCGAGTAACCCTCATTGTCACGGTTCATATATGAATATGAGTCGTGATAGGTCTCAAAGGGGTCGGCATCCCGAAGGGGGGCAAACCGATTATGGGTACGTATGGGGGTGTTTTATTGATATGCACCTCTCCCATAACCTTATCTGTTGTTGCGCCAGTTTCTGGGTGGTCCATCTGAGTGGTTGGGATAATATGAGTTATCCTTTTTAACATAGTGGCCACCCCTATTCCTACTGGGACCCCCTCTGCCTCTATTGTGAGAAGTGTAACCACCCCATGATTAATCATCTCGATGTGGGGTGTTTCTTATCCTATTGCCATGGGTATGGGTAGTACCCCTATCCATAAGATATGCCGGGGTGGGTGGAGGAAGGGGCAGTTCGTATGTTAACCTCCTGTCCGAAGTTAGGGAAATGGGCTCGGGGTGTTCTGTTGGTACATTACCATTAAGTGTACCTTGTTCGGTAATGAGTTTTTTCTGCCAGCTAAAAACTGAATTGGTTTTATAATCATTGACATCCCGATTGTATTTTTTCTGTTTTTTCGTTATTTGGTCCATATAGAGGCTTGGAACACACTAACATTTGTCCAACCTCCTTTCTCCCTTTTCTATTAAAGTTGAAGATTTTTCTTATAAACTTTGGTGTGTATTCGCTACACACTAATATATATATTAAGATTTATTGTCACTAAATAATTTGTTTGCTATGTTTGTGATACTGACCACTTAGTTGGTTGTCTTGTTCTGCCCCTTTAGGGGACGGATCAGTGTCATACCAGTGTATATATTTATAGGCAATGTGAGGAGATACAGTTTTGCCCCAGTTGAAGACCCCTTAGTGTCGAAATCGGTCGGGCTAGCATTTCTTGTATCCCACATTGCTTTTATTTAATTTTTACCTGTTCCTGTGATCACTTTTATTGATTGGTGTTTACCATCTGAACTTATATTCTTAAATAAACCTCATTGGTTTTTGACCTGCACCATTGGAGTCCTTCTCCTTCCTTCTGCTTTACATGATCATTCCCTGGAGCCCTCACAGAACTTCGTTGAAGACGGCTATTCAACAGGGGAGTACTTGGAGCCTTCACGGTCCAGGAGCTGAGGATACCACCTTGAACGGGTTCTTCCATTTGTGTCCAGTATCTGAGCAACATCTGATGAATACAACAACATCTGATATACATAATATAAGATCCCAAGCCTGTCTGATCCCTCTGTCATATGGCATTTTGGGTTCATCACAGCTGGTAAGAGTACCCATTTATATCTTGAGTTCTGCTGTTGTTGACTACAGACAAGCCTTACACTGATTATCTCACGATTGGGATTACTCTCACCAGAGGAATATACCATTTAAGATTTTCTGTGGACATTCTTTCTCACACCCCCACTGGCTTATATTCAGCATAACCAATTTATATTGTTTTTTGGTTTCTTTTTAGATGTGTTATTTATTTTCTATTTTTTGTGATTTATTTTCACTTTTAATAGCGCTACACTATTATTATATTATTCACTTTGAACTTTGTATGTTTGAGTGTTAGCAGCTTGTGTTCTAATTTAGCGCAGTCTTTTTCCCCACCTCCACCACTACTTTTACACATTATTGATTGCTGCTTTATTCTTTACCCCATGGATGTCTTTGAATATAGGACATCTAGGTCTTTCAACACTAATTGGGTGTTTGTTTCCAATAACATTGAGACCGAGATTGGTGGGCTCTTTATGCGACTTAAGAATGTGATGGTCACTGAACTACACCTTCAGTGGGACGTTGCATTCTTGGAGCAATACACCAAAGAATTAATGGTCCCAAGAGGCCTACACTGGGAGATTTATCCCCAACAGGGCGAATCGGATACTGATGTATGGTTTAAGTACTTCAATGAGGCCGGGATTAAACTCCTTGCCTTCTTGCTTGAAAGAAAACAAGCCAGACTCCTAGCAATAGACAAAGAGATTAGAGATTTAAAAGATAAACTTACTCCCTCTATTGGAACACCTGAATATGCCTCCCTCTCTACCAATCTGAGAAATCACCTTGAGAAAGAGGAGAGGGAGAGAACAAAAAAAACAGAAAAAATACAATCGGGATGTCAATGATTATAAAACCAATTCAGTTTTTAGCTGGCAGAAAAAACTCATTACCGAACAAGGTACACTTAATGGTAATGTACCAACAGAACACCCCGAGCCCATTTCCCTAACTTCAGACAGGAGGTTAACATACAAACTGCCCCTTCCTCCACCCACCCCGGCATATCTTATGGATAGGGGTACTACCCATATCCCTGGCAATAGGATAAGAAACACCCCACATCGAGATGATAAATCACGGGGTGGTTACACTTCTCACAATAGAGGCAGAGGGGGCCCCAGTAGGAATAGGGGTGGCCACTATGTGAACAAGGATAACTCATATTATCCCAACCACTCAGATGGACCACCCAGAAACTGGTGCAACAACAGATCAGGTTATGGGAGAGGTGCATAACAATATAACACCCCCATACGTACCCATAATCGGTTTGCCCCCCTTCGGGATGCCGACCACTTTGAGGCCTATCACGACTCATATTCATATATGAACCGTGACAATGAGGGTTACTCGGACACCCCATATAATTATAACCATGAGGCATTTTTAATCTAAGTTCAGTCATACTCTCAGATGAAGAAAAATATATTCTAGACAAGGGCCTTAAATTTGTTCCACCTAGAAAAATCAACAAATTTGATACGTTTATCGACGTACAAAAATACGTTCGGAAACTCATTATTAAGAGACATTTTCTTTCCACTCCAATTAATACCTCTAGTGCGCACACATCAAGCGATGTAGCACATTCTGGATTATCCAACCCTTCCCTTTTTAACCCGCCTGGCAACACGGCTCCAGCCATCAATGTCTTTCGCAATCTAGTTTTGAAAGACTTGGAGAAACTGCCCATTAAAAGAATTCACCAAGACCTTCAGATCCAGACAGGCCTAAAAACCCTGTGTGAACAGAAAAACCTCATTCTCCGCCCCGCAGATAAAGGGGGGTGGAATTGCTATACTTGATCCAATATTTTACATTCTGGAAATTAAGAGGCTACTGGATGATCATACCACCTATAGCCAGCTACCAGAGGTCCCCACTTCAAAATATAAGAAAGCTCTGGTGAAGATTGTCAATGAGGGTTTCTCTTTGAATATTCGAAACAAAAAAGAAAAAGAGTTTTTGGTGCCATTAGCACCCCGTATTCCTATTATCTATCAGCTGCCCAAGATCCACAAGGATCCCACAAATCCACCTAGCCGTCCGATAGTTAGTGGGATCAATTCAGTTACATCTAGGATTGGGAAATACATAGACCACTACCTTCAACCTTTAGTAAGACTCATCCCATCTTATCTAAAAGATACTGGTGATACCATTCGACTTCTGGAAAACGTCACATACCATGATGATATAATTTTGCTCATGGCTAATGTGTCTGCTTTATACACCTGCATACCACAAAACTTGGGTCTCTCAGCTGTGGAATTCTATCTAAAGAAAAATGAATCTATTCCACCTATCCACATTAATTACATTATGGAACTTCTGATATATGCTACCAAGCATAATTATTTTTGGTTCCAGGGCTATTTCTTTTTACAGATTAAAGGCGTGGCTATGGGGGCTAAATATGCCCCCAACCTAGCCAATTTGTTCATGGCTCAGTAGGAGGAGGATGTGGTCTATGCTCTCAACAGACCTGAGCTGTTGATGTGGGCCAGGTACATAGACGACATCCTCCTCCTATGGAAAGGCAACCGCGCCTCTCTAGACTCTTTCATGGCCACTCTTAACAACAATGATCAAGTGATTAGCCTCAATTATGAGGCCAGTACTACGACCATTCATTTTCTCGATCTAGAAATCACTGCTATCAACAATCACCTCGAACGCCGAACCTTCTTTAAGCCTACTGACAGGAATAGATACATCCCTGTGGACAGCTGTCACCACCATCAGTGGCTCAAATCTGTCCCCCGTGGCCAATTCCTTCGATTAAGGCGTAACTGTACCCAGGAAAGAGATTTTATTTCTCAATCACAGGTTCTCAGGCAGCAATTTATAGAGAAGGGTTACAGGCCCTCTGACCTGGATGCTGATATTGATTTGGTCTCTAGGATCAAGAGAGCGACCCTTCTGGAACCCAAATCCAAGATGGCTGGAAATGACAAATGGAAATGGTCTTTCTTCATGTCCTTTTCATTCCAACATAGGGATGTGAAGAAGATCATTAGTAAACATTGGAAGATTCTTCAAAGCGACAGAATTTTGGGTCCCTTGCTCCCAAATAAGGCAGCAGTCACCTTTAGGGGAGCATGATCTATACAGAACGACATTGCTCCCAATATTATTGATCCCCCAAACAAATATCATTTTCCCTGAAAGTAAAGGCTATTTTCCCTGCAGAAAATGCAATGTCTGTCTGCACAATGTTCTGGGTAGACGAAGAACTGATACATTATACATACTCATTATAATCATTCCAGAACACTCTCGGATGCTCCCCGTCACTGCGCATGCGCGGGGCCCCGTGCATGCGACGTGACGTCGGGGCATCGTGAGATCTTGGCGAGAGTGACGTTCTATCGGAGCCTATGGCTTTTCCGGAACGCCGGGGAGGCCACACTTGGCCGCTTGGATGGCGGCCATTCCGCCTGCTATGGGGTAATCGGGGGATTGCACACACCTGCGATGGACTTAAACAAGGTATACACGCCCCCAGTAAGTGGTAGATATAAAAATGGTATTTACAATACACCCTCAGTCTTTCCTTGCTTGGTGGACCATAAGCACTCGTAGCTGTCACACAGTAAGTATATTCTCTCGCGATGTGCCTTTGCACCATTCTTTGCCCTATACAATTATGGCTCGTGTGGAAACTAATCAATCCCACACTGATTCTTACTTACTTATTTATTTATAATGATATTGTTATTCTATTTTTCTCTCTTATTTTAGACTGGTCGACTCAGGATTGGATACCAATCCGCTGACTCTGACACAGCTTGCGACCAATTCCGGGTTGGCTGACAAATAATAGTCTAGTTACATGGGGCAATATGGTGCAGCCACATGCGCTACTTAACACTTTTTGAGGTAATGTTTTGCATTCACAGTTGGCTTTTTCTTTTATGGGTCTACTCTCTTTGGCACAAACCAACCCCTTTTTCTTTCTTTACTGCTGGCTTTTTCACATACACTGGCACCCATGTCACTAACCCTCTACCCCACACATATTGCATGGCTTGCTTTACCATTCACTTCCCCCCATTCCCCCACTCCCCCCCCCCCTTTTTCACTCCCTTCCTCACTACCTCATCATTATTTTCACACATGGCACAGACTGAGTGTTTAGTAATACCTTATATATTTTTATGAATTATCTTTATTAATTGGCATTAAGAATTTGCTATA
This sequence comes from Aquarana catesbeiana, assembly GCF_042186555.1. NCBI lineage: Eukaryota > Metazoa > Chordata > Amphibia > Anura > Ranidae > Aquarana > Aquarana catesbeiana. Next base: position 104,979,379 of record NC_133330.1, read on the forward strand.
CAAACATGGTTTTGAATTCCTTGTTTGAGTTATATGCATTATATGTATGATAAATATCGGAGACTTCAGTCTCCTTGTGGCTTGTTGTCCACACAACAAATTTGGTTAACCTGTTATATTTGTCATGGGTGCTTATTTAGTTCATCTTTTAATTTTCATTGCAGGTGTGGTTTGTCTTTTGGCCGGTTATTTGGCCTGGCGGGCGGTGCCTGAGAGTGTGACCTTTCATAAGTTGCATCATTGTTTTCACTGCCCTGGTCTGAGCTGCGGTGGTGATAGAGGTGCCTGGGACTCTTCTTTGGGGAAGAGGGGAAGATAAGTTTTAAGGGATCTCCATGTGGGAAGTTTTTCTCCTTTCCTGCTGGACATACATTATTGGGTAATTATATTGTATTTGTGTATTGTATGGTAAATGTAATTGTTGCCATATTAATGGAATCCATATATGTACATCAATCTTATCTGTGTATATTTTCCAGCAGACTGACCCTCTGAAGAAGACCCCTAGTGTATGGGTTGAAACGCGTCAGGTTTAATGTTCATGTTAATAAGCCTTGTTATGAATATGCAAATGTATGTTTAGCTAATGTAGTTTTAAGGTACCTCCCACTGGAGCTCATTGTTTTAACTTTTATGATATATTTTTGTACAAATAAATTCGTTCTACTTTTCATACATTATTGACTCCACTCGTTACTGTGCTGCCTAAAAACCCCACCCCGGGGAAATCCTTCCTTTTTGTTACTGTATGTTCGTGATCTCCATTGGCAACGAATCTCCTGGAGCATCAGGCAGTGTTCTTGTATCATGAGTGGTGGCTCCTGATCTTCAAAGCATGATGGTGTGTGTGTGTGTGTGTCCCTACTCATCCCCTTTTATGTGCCATAGTTACCAAACAGAAAACATGCCTGTTTACTGTAGCTGTAGAAACAATGGACTGTTGATAACTGCATCTACGTACCCATTGTCTAATCAGGCCAACACCTGACAGTAATCTAACGGTCATTCTTTCAGTTTGAGAGCTGAAAAAACCCTCAAACGAGTAAATCTCTTTCTTGTGTACTGTAACTATAAAGACAATAGCCTGTTAATTGAACTGTCAATTAAATACAACAATATCTACCCCCATTGTATAAAACAGAACTTGTTTGAGAAATCTACTCAAGCCAAAAAACTGACAGTAATCTGACCAACTCACTATTGTAATATTGTCCCATTTATCTTATGTCTGATTAATATAAAAAAAATCATATTTTTAACAAATGCAATACATTCCGCCCTAGATTTTTTTTTTTTTTCAGACTACACACAAAATCTCTTCATTACTAAACTCATTCTAAACATTAATTTCCTTGAATGCATCACCTCCCATTTCTGTCACTGAGAAGGTGTTTCAGTCTTCAACTAAAAAAAAACATTAGAAAGTCCATTCTCAAGTTCTTTAGAAACAAGTCCAGGCTTGTAATACATCAAAGGCCTTGCTCTCCACAGCTCTTGCGATCTTCCGTCATTCTTTCCATCATGTAACCACTTTTCTCTGGTCTTCCTATGGATCAAATCGGAGACAGCCTGTGGAGTGGAAAACAAAGCGGATTATCTGTTCCTTCTAATAATACATAAACAGTAGATCCAGGCCCTTCAGCTAAAATCTCTCCTCTAAGTGGCTTCTTGCCTGGATATCTGACTAACACTTTGCCCCCTTCCTGTACCCACTTCTGACCCTCCCAAAGAACATCAATAGGGAGGAGAGGAAATATACTGATATTTCCCAGGAGATCACTGCTGTTTATTTTGGAAGGTTTGCTGTTATGTAGCCTCACTTTCCACTCTTGCTGAGAAGTATCCACTAACCAGTCAGAGTCCCAGCCACTGTCTTGAAGCTCATCTGTCAATGCAAATGTAACTTCAAACCTTCCTGCCAGATTCCCTCTCATTCCCAGATAGGCTTCAGCTTCAGATACGTCACTCTTGGTTTCTATATCATGGGAAGCAGTAACATGGTATCTGGTAAGCCCTGTTCTTTCAGGAACCTTACATAAGTACTGAACTCTGCACTCCAGCTGTGGAATCTGTGCCCTAGCCCCTACCATCCTCTCATATAGTGTGCTTTTGGCTATTGGCCTAGAATTTAACAACATGACTGCCCGTGTGAGGACCCGATCCCACCCCCTTAGTGTATGTGTGGGTGTAAGTTTGTGTATCTGGTCCTTCAATAGCCCGTTGTATCTTTCATTCAAACCAGCTGCCTGTGGATGGTATGGGATGTGGCACAACCAGTACACTCCAGAATCTTTGGTCCACTGCTGTACTGTTGATCTGGTGAAGTGTGAGCCATTATCACTTTGCACCTGTTTGGGACAACCATAAGCAACGACAAGTTTCTGGAGCAGTTGAAGCGTTGCGGCTTGATCTGCACGTTTGCAAGGATGAACAAGCATAAGTCCTGAATAGGTGTCCACTGCAATGCAACAATATCTCAGTCCATTGTTTCCCCAGGTCAGGGGACTGATGAAGTCAATCTGCCAGATCTCTGCAGGCCTCTCACCCCTCTTAATCGACCCGGTGGAGTACTTTTGCAATGGCCATTGTCGCACTTCTCCACACACTATACAATTCCCTATTACAGTCTTTATCATGTCCGTGGATATAGGCAATCCTCTCTGCTGTGCCCATTCATATGTTGTTTTCTGCCCCAAATGTCCAGATTGCTTGTGGGCCCAGTTGGCCAAGTTCATCAAGACAGGATCAATTGGCACAATTGCCTTCACTTTGGCGATTTCATCTGCAACTCTGTTATAGTTTTCAAAGTCTGGGACTAGGGGCACATGTGCATCAACATGCCCCACTTTTATGGTGCGGGAGTGAGCTTCCTTCCAGAGGTAGTCCCAGACTTCCTTGCCTCCTCACACCACCTTTCCATGAATCATCCATTCATTGGACTTCCACATGGGCATCCATGTTGTCAGTCCTTTAAAAACCGCCCAGCTGTCAGTGTAGATAGTGACATGGGAATAAGGATCCTCCTGAAGAGTCATCACCACAGCTTTCAACTCTGCATACTGACTGGACCCTCCAATTCTAACGTAATGCATACGTGTCTAGGGTTATACCAGTTTGTTACCTGATGCATATCTATCAACAGTTAGATAGGACATCTGGTCATTAGTCACATATCTTAGCTGATTGCCTAAGGCTAAACAGGATACATTCCCAGAACAGGCTTGACCACAGTGAGCACAAAAGGGGGGGGGGGGTTGTGCAAGCATTCTTACACAGACTTAAACTTACACAATAAGAGACTCCACATAAGATGGCCGGGGTATACAAAATGGAGTCATGATGGTTCATTCATATTATTATAAAAAACGCAGTTCGTATATTAGATTACAAAACACAAGGGGCTTTTCACATGATCCTTTAACCACGATGTCCACCCACCTTCGATCACAGCATCTGACGACACGAGAAAAAAAAACAGAAAAACTTCAGGGCCACCCAGTGATGTAAACGGGTGACACGCCCCCCTCTGATGTTATGTGATGTCATGTGATGTCAGAAGGGGGCAGGGTCACCCACTTACGTCACCGGGTGGCCCCACCCTCAGCTATATAACAGCTGTCAAAGCAAAAAGCCGGCAGTCAGCAGGACGCCTCCCATGGAGGCGGAGTTTTAACTTTTTTTGTTTTTCTTTTTTCGGGTCGTCGGACGCTGTGATCAAAGATGGATGGTGTCAGGGCTGGTTCAGCCCTTCCTTCTCTGAGCTGGCCGCTCAGCTGTCAGCTAATTGCCAGCTCTCTTCTCTCTCCATGGTTAACCAGCTGTTGTGGATCTGCTCGTCAGTCCTACCTACTTAAAGAAGTCCAGCTAACTTCTTTCCTGCCTTCGCTATGGTCACATCACAAGAAACCATCTCCTGCATTCCTGTTTAAAGTCTGGCTTGCTGACATCCCTTCTGGCTCCTTATCCTGCTTGCTGTTCCTCCACTTCCCGACTTCTGGCCTGGCTGATTACCCGATCTGGTTACTGAACTCTGGCTTGGCTGACTACCCGATCCGGTTACTGGACTCTGGCTATGCTTTGACTATGCTTACTCTATTTACCTTTTTATTTTTATTAATAAACAAGTGTGATTTAACTGTACTTCTGTCTCGGTCTGGTTCATGGTTTCTGACAGTAGGCGAAGGCCATGCATTCAGAAGATACAGTCAATCCACTTGTTGGTAATATTTTTTCCAGATTGGTTGAGCAAGATCACCGCATGGATCAGTTTGCCATTGCTTTACAAACGCTCCTGAGTCACACGGCTCACCTGGAATCCCCCACTGTGGCTGCTCCGGTACAACCTGAGTTGCAGGCTGTCCCTGCTGCTGCGCCAGTCTCTGTGCAGGCACCCGCCTTGAGTATTACCTCTATTAGAGGTATGTCTGGTTCCGCCCCACTTCCCCAGCGACTTGGGGGTGATCCAGTTCCACGCAGAGGGTTTCTCAACCAAGTTGAGATATACTTTGAGATGCTGCCCCAGGCATTTCCCACGGACAGAAGCAAAGTAGGGTTTGTGATATCTTTGCTTTCTGAGGGAGCCTTGGCCTGGGCTAACCCACTATGGGAGATGCAAAAACCTGTTGTCTTGAGTTACCCTGAGTTTGTGGCCTCCTTTAAAAGGGTATTTGATGTTCCCGCATGCTCCGCTTCTGCTGCCAAGTGCCTCGTGTCCATCAGAGTACGAGAGTACTCTGGTAGCAGAGGTTGCTTGGAACAATGAGGCCCTCGTGGCTGCTTTTTCTTATGGTCTCTCGGATTCCATCAAGGATATGAGATAACAGCCCGAGATATACCCACTGAGCTGGAGAGCTTGATTTCGTTTGTCATCCTCATTGACTCCAGACTCAGAGAAAAACTTTCTTTTAAGGAGCGCTTGCGGAAGCCTCCTATACATTTGCCTCCGAGCTTTGCAGTCCCACCCGTGCCTCCCTCACCTCCCATGCCTCCTGGTACCGAGTCGGTCAGTAAAGATAAACCCATGCATTTGGGCTTCATGCGTCTCTCTGTGGATGAGAGAGCCTTTAAGAGGAGGGAGATATTGTGCCTTTATTGTGGCCAGGCAGGTCACCTTTTGAAGTCTTGTCCTACCCGTCCTGGGAACACCCGAACCTTGAGGTCCTGTCATGGACAGACCTTAGGTGGTGTTGTGTCGTCCCCAGTTATCCAGAAGGATAAGCCCCTGGTTTCGGTCACCCTTTCTTGGGCTAAGTCGTCTATCGAGATACAGGCTCTAATCGACTCTGGGGATGCAGGCCTGTTCATTGATGCTGCCTTTGTATCTAAGCACTCGATTCCACTGCAGCTGCGTGACACTCCACTTGCCATTAAGGCTCTTGACGTGAGACCCCTACTGCCTGCCCATGTGACTCATGGCCGTAGGGGCTCTTCACCATGAGATAATCCAATTCCAAGTAATTTCCTCTCCTAACTTTCTGCTGGTTATTGGTTATCCTTGGTTACAGAGGCACAACCCCTCTTTTGATTAGCTTTGTGCTGAGGTTCTCTCCTGGTCACCACAATGCAGTGAAACATGATTCCGGAAGGTAGCCAAGGTCCTGTGTACCTCTTCACTCTCCTCCCTCCCAGAGGAGTATTGTGATTTAGTGATGTCTTTGACAAAGGTCAAGCCGGTAGTTTTCCTCCACACCGGCCGTATGATTGCGCAACTGACCTTCAACCTGGTGCCACTCCCCCTTTGTGGTCGAGTTTACCCTTTGTCGGTCTTGGAGGATAAAGCCATGGAGGAGTATGTTGCAGAAGCACTTTCTCGAGGTTTCATCCGCAAATCCTCATCTACGGCTGGTGCTGGTTTCTTTTTTGTGAAGAATACAAGACAAAGGGTTCCCCTAGGTGGACTTTTCCGGCACTTGCAAGGGCAAACAGGTGGGGTAAGTATAAAGTAAAGGGCGTTTATATATTAATAAAAGGTATAATTTTATTAGTATAGGAAAATACATAGGATAAAAAACAAGCAATAAATGTATAAAGTAACACAATGAAAACTACATAGTAGCTATGATGAAAAAAACAATATATGATGAAAAAGCTCTTCTCAGGCCCGACGCATTTCGGGGTACTACATATCTGTACAGTCCTTCTTCAGGGGCAAAATTGAGAGAGAAGGTTTCATCTATGCTAATTAGAAAGGGAATGGAGAGGAGAGGGTCAGGTGATTGGTCAAACCTTAGATAATACTATATGAGAGATTGGGATGATCAATTGATCACCTACCTGAAAATGCGATTAATTGCTTGTGAAAATTTATAAAAACAAAAAGGGCCACAAGAGGAGGACAGGATATGGCAATAAGTATTGGTATTGTAGCCAATGTAAATCTAAATGTTTAGATGGTGAGATGTGCAGGATGGTAGGCTGCAGTCACCGTGGGGAGGTGTGACAATACTCCCGTCCCGCCCGACCCGGGCGCGTGCAAGCCAGAGCGGCGTGCTGAGGTCACAGGAAGGCGTCTCTGGAAAATAAGAAAATATAGAGAGGACCTTAGGAGAGGGTCCAAATTGTATAGGTGGAGAGGAGTGGGTAAATGCATAGATATGTAAATTGATCAGAATGAGGTTAATAATGCTGAAAGTATAAGGCATAGTATGTGTATAGTTACAATGCATCAAATAAGGGCTAATAAAAAAGGGATCCAGTTCACCCTATATTATAGTGGCGGAGTACAACTGTGTGTATATATATGGGATACGGTCCAACATAGTATATACTGAGAGTAGATACACAGTTACAAGCCCCAGAGTAAATGTAATATGTATGCCTACTGAAAGAGTATTAAGTAACCAATGGGATAATACAATTGAGAGCAAGACCATAGTATATACATTGTGAGTAGTACAAATGTAATGTTACAGGGCCTGTATTAGTATGTTCCTAATAACCAGCAGAGCCCAGAGTCAGAGCAGGCTTAGGATGAGAAATGTGTGGCTAATACAACAGAGTGGAGGAGTAATGAATGTATCTGAGACTAAAAGTGCTAAAGTAAGGAGAAATAGGGAAAAAAGTCATTGAGAAGTCATACCTTGGATGGAAACAGGAGTGTAAAACCGCAACCTCACAGCCAAACATCCAGCAAGTGTAACGCCTTGCTAGGAAGTGAGAGGGGCTGGTTAATAAAGTGTTCAATCAGCTGGCGTCAGGATGAGGCACAGCTGTTTTGTAAACAGACGTAGGCAGAGACGTGCTGTATCGACCCCCCGAGGCGGGGGTGCGCGGCGCCGCCCCAACCGCGCGCGAACGTCACGGCGTTTGGAGCAGCGTCGCGCACACCCGCCCCACCGGCACGGAAGTACCACTCCGGTGGACTGCGTATGCCCGCCGGAGTGGCAACATGAAGGCAGTGGGCGTGGGATGGAGGAACGCCCAGGTACCTCCCTAAGCGCCGCCCAAGGAAGTCTTGTGGCGGCTTTCCGTGCCGGGCAGCCGCTCTGGCCACCAGCGCCTCGGGGGGGGCGGGGAAAGGGAGGTTGTGTCACGGAGGGTGGTACAGGAAAAAACATATGAGGAGTCACATACCAAAAAGATGGAGTGGCTAATATTCGATCATAGATGTTTGTATATCTCCCAACGTGCAAGAACCACCTACACCACAGAGGGGAGGGGGGAGCATGTATATGACAGACGTACAGCTTGGTGTACAAAATAGTCAAAAACAGACAATTACAGCAAATCAATAAATTGTAGAGATAACGTAATTGAAAGTAACCATGAGAGGTGACCCTATTTTTCCATACCTCCGGAATTAAAGCCTTGTAGGAAGGGTTTAAAACAAACCGCTTCATTGAGGCCTGGGGGTGTAGTGGCCTTGAGTAAGTGGATCCATTTGAGTTCTCTCTGGAGTAAGATTTTATTCCAGTCACCCCCTCTGGGGTTAGGGTGTATGCGGTCCAGAATTAGAAATTTGATGGAGGGAAATTTGCCTCCATGTACCAATGTTACATGTCGGCCGAGGGGTAGATCGGGGTCTGCTGTTTTCATAGCCACGATATGCCTGTAGGCTCGTCGCCAAAACTCAAGCTTAGTCTTTCCTATATAGTAGCAGCCGCAGTTGCACTGGAGTAGATAAACCACTCCAGTGGTTCTGCAGTTTGCGAAGTGTTTAGGGAAGAAAGGTTTACCATTTGGGAGAGTCGGGTTTTTTTGGGTAAGCATGTAACCACAATAGTGGCATGAGCCACAGGCAAAGGTGCCCCTGTATTTACAGTGGGTTGTCGATGGTCTGAACTCACTTTTGGTGATCTGGTCACCAATGGAGGTAGCTCTTCTAAAAGTGAAGTAGGGCTTTACTGGAACTAGATGGCCTAGACTGGGGTCTAGGGCCAATAGATGCCAATATTTTTCGATTATTTTTTTGGTTTGGCGATGTTGTTGATGGTATGTTGTAATGATACTAAGTGGGTGAGAATCTTTTTGTTTTTTGGTAGAATGGAGAAGTGTTTGCCTGGGTTTGCTATTGGCTTTACGAAAAGCTCTTTTAAGGGATTTATGAGAGTAGCCACGTAGTAGCAGTCTGTCTCGGAGGGCAGCAGCCTCTGTAAGGAAGTTACTGTTGTCTGTACAGTTGCGCTTAATCCTAATGTATTGGGAGTTTTTCTTTTTTGTGAAGAAGAGCGGTGAACTGAGACCTTGCATTGATTATAGGGGTCTCAATCGTTTCACGATTAAGAATGCCTACCCGATTTAGTTGATTACAGAGTTATTTGACCGCCTCAAGGGAGCAACAGTTTTCACTAAGCTTGATCTGAGAGGGGCTTACAATCTTGTGAGGATTAAGGAGGGCGACAAGTGGAAAACTGCGTTTAATACCAGAACAGGCCATTATGAGTACCTCTGTAATGCCCTGGTAGTTTTCCAGGAATTTATTAACGATGTCCTCCGAAATTTGTTGCAGTTATGTGTGGTGGTTTATCTCTATGATATCCTCATATTTTCCAAGTCCCTGGAGAGCCACCACACAGATGTCTGTCGTGTGCTTCAGAAATTAAGAGAGAACAATCTCTATTGTAAACTGGAGAAGTGTGAGTTCCATCGGGAACAGGTTAAATTCCTGGGCTATGTCATTTCCATTGCTGGTTTTTCGATGGACCCAGAGAAACTTTCGGCAGTCCTACAGTGGCCTCGACCCGTGTGGTTACGTCCTCTGCAGCGTTTCCTGGGGTTTGCCAACCATTATCAGAAGTTTATTCGTAACTTCTCGTCTCTGGTCAAGCCCCTGACCAATATGACCAGAAAGAACGGTAACCTACAGAGTTGGTCTCCGGATTCCATTCAGGCCTTTGAAAGTCTCAAGGCTGCCTTTGTTTCTGCTCCTGTGTTGGCACATCCTGATCCTACGTTACCTTTTATCCTTGAGGTTGATGCTTCTGAGACTGGTGTTGGTGCCCTTCTGTCTCAACGTCCTACCACTGAGAGTGCTATGCATCCTTGTGGCTACTTTTCCAAGAAATTGTCACCTGCGGAGTGCAATTAGGAGATTGGTGACGGAGAGCTGTTGCCGATCATTTTAGCCCTGAAAGAATGGAGACATCTCCTCAAAGGTACCACTGTGCCAGTTCTCATTCTTACTGACCATAAGAATCTCAGATTCTTATCTGAGGCTAAATGCCTCTCTCCCAGAAGGGCACGATGGGCTCTTTTCTTGTCAAGTTTCAATTACATTGTCTCATTTTTACCCGGTACTAAGAATGTAAGGGCTGACGCCTTGTCATGACAATTTTCCTCCACTTCCAAGTTGGAGTCGGGTCCGGTTCTTATGATTCCTCCTGATCATATTCTGGCTACAGTTCGCACCCGTCTTACTTCTCCTTTGGGTGACAAAATTCTTGCTGCTCAGGTCGATACTCCTCCTGAGAAACCTTGTGACCGCTGCTTTGTTCCAGCGTGTCTCCATACTGCCGTGCTCCAGACTTACCATTCTCCCAAGGCAGCTGGCCACCCTGGGAAGAATCAACTCATTTGGGCCATTTCCCAACAATTCTGGTGGCTTAGTCTATGTGCTGATGTAACTGCCTTTGTAGCTGCCTGTTCCGTGTGTGCTCAGAGTAAGACTCCACGACACCTTCCAGTGGGCCTCCTACAACCCATACCCAATGGAGAGAGGCCCTGGACCCACCTGTCTATGGATTTCATTGTGGAGTTACCCAACTCCCAAGGCAACACGGTTATCCTAATGGTGGTTGACCGGTTCTCAAAGATGTGTCATTGTATTCCACTTAAAAAGTTGCCCACTTCTAAGGAACTGGCTTCCATTTTTGCTCGGGAGATCTTTCGCTTACATGGGCTACCCAAGGTGATTGTCTCGGACAGGGGTAGTCAGTTTGTGTCCCGGTTCTGGTGAGCCTTTTGTGCACAGCTATGAATTCAGCTGGCTTTCTCCTCTGCGTATCACTCGCATTCTAATGGGGCCACAGAACGAGCCAATCAGTCTTTGGAGCAATTCCTACGTTGCTATATTTCTGACCATCACAACAACTGGTCAGACCTATTACCATGGGCAGAGTTTGCTCACAACAGTGCCTTGAATTCTGCTTCTCAATTGTCTTCGTTTATGGCGAATTATGATTTCCAACCTGCCTGACTCGTTTGTTCCGCAGAGTATTCCTGCACTAGAGGAGTATCTCCGTGGTCTTTGTTCCACTTGGGCACAAGTCCAGGAGGCTTTGCGTCATGCTAATGATAGGTACAGACTCCATGCTGACCACAGACGCCTGCCTGCGCCTTCCTACCAGATTGGGGACAGGGTCTGGCTGTCATCTCGCAACCCTTGACTTCATGTTCCCTCACTGAAGTTCGCACCTCGGTTTTTTGGGCCTTTCCGTATCCTTCGCAGGATTAACACAGTGGCTTACGTGTTGGACCTTCCTCCTAGTATGCGCATCTCTAATGTGTTTCATATCTCCTTATTGAAACTGGTGGTCTGCAACCGCTTTACCACCTCGCTGCCTCGTCCTCACCCTATACAGGTTGAGAACCATGAGGAGTATGAGGTACAATCCATTGTTGACTCCCGTAGGTTCCGTGGGCACATACAGTACCTGGTGCATTGGAAGGGGTACGATCCGGTGGAACGCTCCTGGGTCTCCTCCTCGGACGTACATGCTCCTGCCCTCCTCTGTGATTTCCATAGACGTTTTCCCCTCAAGCCCGGTGGTCCTCCGAGGGGGAGTGGTCGTTGAAGAGGGGGTACTGTCAGGGCTGGCTCAGCCCTTCCTTCTCTGAGTTGGCCACTCAGCTGTCGGCTAATTGCCAGCTCTCTTCTCTCTCCACAGTTAACCAGCTGTTGTGGATCTGCTCATCAGTCCCGCCTACTTAAAGACGTCCAGCTCACTTCTTTCCTGCCTTCGCCTTGGTCACATCGAAAGAAACCATCTCCTGCGTCCTGTTTAAAGACTGGCTTGCTGACATCACATGTGGAAGAAGGTGCTCTGGTCAGGTGAGACCAAAAGTGAACTTTTTGCCCTAAAAGCAAAATACTATGCGTGGCAGAAAACTAACACTGCACATTATCCTGAACACACCATCCCCACTATGAAACATGGTAGTGGCAGTATCATGTTGTGGGGATGCTTTTCTTCAGAAGAGATAAGGAAGCTGGTCAAAGTTGATGGGAAGATGGATGGAGCCAAATACAGGGTAATCTTATGTAGCCAAGTTCTGGCAGACTCCAAGACTTCTATAGGTAGACAGCCATGCAGGGAAAGGCACCCAGCCAGACACCACATCTGCATGTATAGACAGGCTGTCTCCTATGGCAACAATCTTGAACAGTTCCTAACAAAGGTTACAATGAACTCTTTCACTTCCTCTACAATCTCTTATTGTAGATCTTCACTTAACTGAGCTCCCAGTTCCTCTCACTAGACTTGCTGATCCACTGCCACTGGATCTCCTGAGCTCTTCCAACCTTCTCACTCAGTATCTTCTTCAAGCATCACCCCCGCATCCCTGCTGGGTCCCAATTTTTGAATTCCGAAGTTTCCCAATTCTTCACCATCCCCGGTTGGTGAGAATACTGCTCCGGTACTTGCTTCAGCTACAGTGGTCCCTGGTAACAAGGTGGATGGTCCCTTAGTGGCGACAGCTTCCCCTCTACCTCCGACTGCGACAGGTTCTCTGACCGGCAGAACTGTCACTTCTGGTTGGACTGCAAGCCACAGTCCCAACCCTACGCTGCCCTCTCTTGCTTCTGGATAGGCCCTCAGACAGCCTAGCTGCCAGATGTCCCTGGGATAGTCCCTGGGATCCCCTATCAATTGGCCAAGGCAACTTTACCTGGTAAGTAGATTTACTAGCAACCCTGCCTAAACATCAGGGTGCTACATTTAGAATAAAACCTGTTAGAGTCTGCAAAAGACTTGAGACAGGGGCAGAGGTTCACCTTCCAGTAGGACACAGACCCTAAACACACAGCCAGAGCTACAATGGAATGGTTTAGATCAAAGCATATTCATGTGTTAGAATAGCCCAGTCAAAGTCCAGACCTAAATCCAATTGAGAATCTGTGGCAAGACTTGAAAATTGCTGTTCACAGATGCTCTCCATCCAATCTGACAGAGGTTGAGCTATTTTGCAAAGAAGAATGGGCAAAAATTTCACTCTCTAGATGTGCAAAGCTGGTAGAGACATACCCAAAAAGATCTGCAGCTGTTATTACAGTGAAAGGTGGTTCTACAAAGTATTGACTCAGGGGGGCTGAATACAAATGCATGCCACACTTTTCAGGTATTTATTTAAAAAAAAAATATTATGTGCCACTTTGTGTTGGTCTATCACATAAAATCCCAATAAAATACATTTACGTTTTTGGTTGTATCATGACAAAATGTGGAAAATTTCAAGGGGTGTGAATACTTTTTCAAGGCACTGTAAAATGAGTGTATAACCTACTGTAGACATGTACTTATGGGCTACCTACCCAGATCCAAACTGGACAACCACACGGAGCACAGGCCGTGCCAAAAAGTCCTCCACATTCAAGTGCAGGGTCCACCTCAACCAAACAACTGCAGCAGAGAGGAAAGGAGAAAAGGAAGGAGCAACAATCAAAAGAAACCAGGGTCAGCAAAATGTCATGACTCAATAGACATTAGTTAATACATGGTTAAATCAGCTACAGAATATAAAACGTTCTAGTAAGGCCAAAAACACATGAAGATATGCGTGAAGGGAAGATTTTCCAAATTACATTTTTACATATACAGGAAGATAAACATGAAGTGGAACCAGGATACTCTGGAATATACAGTATATAGAGGTAAGCAAAAGGCAATAAGCCCAAAATATAAACATAAACTCCGTTTATGAGTATGTGACAAGGAGGAACTGTTAAACCTGTTGACCACTGGGGAAACAAAAAATACAAACAATTATTCAAATAGCCCAGCAGGGAGAGAAACACATCGCCGCAGGGACAGAAAGAAAAAGCCATTGCAAACACTAGCCACATAGGGATCCATTGAAGCCATATGGCAATATAACCCAATAAAAGCTATATATCAGTAATAGGGTATACATATTTCAAAATACACCCCCAAATAAAGGGGAGCCATATAAAGCTTACACACTACGTGCAATAAAAGAACTTAAAACAACAGCAACAACCTAGAGGATAGAAGAGGGAAGTATAACAGGTCAACCCTTATAAGCCAATAACACCCCCAACAATACAAAAAAGCCAACAAACACCACCTCAAGGGGGGACAAAGAAAGAACAAGGTCAACCCATAGACTGAGAATATAAAAGTAAGATACGCACCTGGTAATGCTTCCAGCAAATATATGTTCTGTCTGTGCTCACAAATTGAGCCAAAAGTTTCCCACAAAGGCAGGGATCATGATTACATTATGCAGATGCAAAATTGCAGTGTTAAGTTGAAGGTACCTCACATCATGCTTTACAAATAAGGCTGTAATATAATTTCGGGGACTATTTTTCTACAAAGTATATTAGCTTTATAGCATATTTTCGCTTTTTAGAGTTTTTTTGATATGAATGCTCACTAATCGCCCCATTCTTTGTAAACAATGGAAGATCTGAACTTCCCTAGTACAATACCAAGTGTAGTGACCTTATATTTGATAACAGATTGCCTGCTAAGTGTACTTCTGGTAGGGCACACTGACAGCACCAACTCGTTTAACTCTCAGTCAAATTTACTGTTAGCGTAGAAAACTACTATTTAGTGGGTCGCATATGAAATGTAATAAGGCATTGCAAATAGCAATTATGTGCAGTAACCCATAGAAACCAATTACATTCTACTGCTTATCATTTTAGAACAATCATAAAAATAATTTATCAGTATTGATTGTTAGCTATGAAATGCTTTACTCTGCACTGTAATTACATAAGCATCATAGTATCCATATAATGATAAGCATTTTTGATACTATGTCATTTGGAAAGCGCTACTGTACTTCTGTACTATAGTTTGCACTCATTAATTTTTGTTATATGAGCACATTCACCAGTAGATAGTTGTCATGCAAGGCAAATTACATGATTGTACAATGCTGCTTAGTAGATACTGCCCTATTTCCAGTTTCATTCTCTACATAAGGGTCATTTATACATTTCAAACTTAGGAAAGTGAAAGGGGGGGGACTTGACAACATTTTCTCCCGATCTATATTGGTCCTCTCTCTCCACCACGCAGCGCCTCCGTTTCCACGGTAACTAGGCCCTGCTTTAGAATTATTTCCACAGTGACCGAATTTGGCAAAGGATCTTGTGTTTTTTTCTCTATTTTATTTTTTTTCTAGGTGCTAAATATAGCTTTATATCTAATTGAGTAGATATGTAAAAGAAAAATAATTTATTTTTATTTCTCTGACAGATTGATTCTGAAATTGATCATTCTCTTTTGAGTTATATTAAACATGTTATTTAACCCTTTAAAGGTAGTGATACTAACTACAAAAGAAATGGCTACTTGGCTTAACTTTACATTACTACACATTAAATTCATGGTATTTTTAATGCACTGAAAGCTGTTACTAATGAGGGGTAGTATGTGTTAATGATAACTTTAAAACACAAAAAAAGCATTGTAGTAGACGGCCATCAGTATTTACAAGCATGGTGTTAATATTGGTGGACTGGATTGTAGAAGGCTCAGGAACACAAAGCCATTTTATGAAGACATTATAACATTTCAATAGTACATCTCTGGTTGATCTTTTTTTTTATCAATAACGTACATCTCTTGTTGATCTTTGACATATACAATAGTACATTGTTTAAGTTTACAAAAATGGCATTTAATTAATAATCACTGTATTGTTTTGAAATATGGAGGCACTGAAATCACTAAAATAATCCAGAGTTGCTGATATGCAGACCAAGCACCCTCTCAAACTATCAGAATCACATATGAAAACATATTCTCCCCATTTTAGTCTTTTCATCAAAGAACTCATACTAGTTACTCTGACCACCATAGTATCCTATTTGCTCACAGAAAGTAAAATGGTAAATAAACCCACCACACCATACATACTGTAAAGTATTTGATCAAAATAATAATATCTCACAATGTATAAAAAGGAATGTTCCACGATATCTGAGAATCGGGGATGTGTCATTGGCTGCTCTGACACTGGCGGCTGCCAGTATCCTAGCAACTGCAGTCTTGAATAGGAAACTGTCGTTCATTAGTGGCAATAGTAATACCACCAATAATAAATTACTTCCTGCACAGCCAGAGGTTCACAGCAGAAGGGGGCTGGACAGGACATTTAGTTAAATGTTGTAGTGCAAACAGGAGTTGTGTTTAGTGTGAACCTTGTCCTCCCCAAACTCAAATCCTATCACTAGTCAAGAGTGCATCTCATCTTGGAACCAAATATTTTTCCTTGAATGATATGCTTTTCCTACAGAATGATTTTCAGACTTTGGGCCAGGATTTTTACAAGGCTGTTCCCTTACATTTGCAGAGGTCTTGCCTTTCTATAATGCACAAAAAGGGAAAGTCTTTCACATGGAAGACTTCAATGAGTGGTTAATAAAATGGTGTAAAGCTGAAGGTTTGGGATATTTTAGCTATTGTGTTAGTGGGTGGTTTAATATTGACCTGTACAAAAGAGATAGTCTGCATTCTTTGCACAAGGGTACTGAGCTACTTTGCATGGAAGTTTTGTAGACATGTATATAAATTGAAAAGAATGAGATTTAAATGATAAGGAATATTTTTGCCTCAGCAGGTAGAAACAAATTTAAGGACTTGGCTGATTGATTGGTTAATACGGTTAAAGAGTCTGGTACTAAAAAATCCAACAATAGATACTACTGTTTGTCACAACACGTGTACTAATTGCTGTAGTTTAGGTAATAAAACTTTGTGAGTTAACAGCTCGTATGTCTAATGCCCTGTACACACGGTCGGATTTTCCAATGGAAAATGTGCGATCGGAGCTTGTTGTCGGAAATTCCGACCGTGTGTGGGCTCCATCGGACTTTTTCGATCGGATTTTCCGACACACAAAGTTTGAGAGCAGGCTATAACATTTTCCAACAACAAAATCCGATCGTGTCAATTCTTGCAATGTTTTAAAATGTTTAATGCAGCGCACTCTGTTCTTCTTTATAATGCTAGAAGAATGAAGTTGTTTTGCTGCTCAATATTCACACAGACTTCTCACAAACTTCTTTCTTTATTATTTCTCGTGATTTCATCAATATAATATTTTTATTTGTCATATCTACTGAAAAAATATTATTTTTTGGATGTTTTTATATTAAATATGTTTTTTTTTTATTTTTTTAAAGCCTGATCTTGTGTTTTTATTTTTCTTTTTTTTTTTTTTACTCCAGAATAGTTTTGTGTGTGTTTTGTGTGTCAAGTTACCACAACACCATTATTATCTTGTATTATTGAATCTCAAGGAGATTGTTTGGTGTCTCTTGTTAATTTGACATTGTATTTTTGAAATGTACCTGCCTCCTCACAAACAAACTGTCCTTTTTGAATGAAAACACACATAGGCGAGTATAATAAAACAAACCAGAAATTTATTAAGGGCTCATAACCAAAGAAAGAGGGAGGCAACGCTGGAGAAACAGCAGAAATTGGCGAAGCCTTTGGCCCCCAGGGCACACATCAATTATTTTAATGCAAAATTGGTAGCCTGAGGAGTCCATGTATAAGGGAGTACAATCTGGTCCAGAAGTCCAAGAGATCATGAACAGCAGCAGATGACATGTATGTCCCCAGGCTGTGGTCATACAAGAGCCTGCATCTTTTGTCAGACCAGACTGAACCCAGGCCATCACTCTCTGATCTTCCTTCCACGCTTCCTTCCATGCTGTGTCTGTGGTGGTGGAGGTGTGGCAGGAGGAGGAGGAGGATGATGCAACTCACTCAGGTGGGTATTGGGTGTGATTTCTCCCCTCAACCCCTTATTTAATGTTTAAAAATGAGTTCCTCACACATGAGGCGTTGGCCCTCCTGCATGTCCTGCAGTTTGGTGGCAGCCATGGAGGCAAAGGCCTCTTCACGAGTGGGGGTGGCTCTGAGGGACGCAGAAGCCTCCTGAATCAGCCGGAGTGCTGAATCCTTCACGTTACTCCCCTTCCTGGGTCTTTTGTTTGGAAGGCGGAGAGGAGGGACCTGCGATTCTGTGAGGCTCCTACTGGGCCCGGCCTTCTCCTGGCTGCCACTTAGCCCCGCCTCCTCCTGGATGCCACTTAGCCCCGCCTCCTCCTGTGTGCCATTAACCCTTGCCTCCTCCTGTGTGCCACATTCCACAGCCTCCTCCTGTGTGCCACATTCCACAGTCTTCTCCTGGCTGAGGTCTTCCTGTATATGAAAAAGGGACATAGTTTTAGTTTTTTCATCATCAATCACACACAATTTTCCACTCATGACTGTTGCAAATTGAATGTTAACAAATATAACAGACTATTATTCTGAGCCCAGCATTTTTCATTCTTGTCCCAATTATTTTTGCCCACTACTGTCTATTGATATGTAAAACACTTTATCAAATCAGCAATTCGTGATCAATAATAACATCTAGTAAACATCATTTATTTCTTGACCAGAAATCTGTAGATCAATGCTATACCTGGCTCCAGCTGAGCTCCTCCACTTCTTCCTGACTGGAAGTCCCAGGTTGGACATTGGAAACCTCAGTTGGGGTGGAAGATAGGGTGGAAGGAAGAGTGGAAGGAAGAGTGGAGAGGGATTCCCTGACTTCAGTCTGGTCTGACAGAAATAGCAGTCTCTCAAAGTACCAGACCCTGGGGACATAACCATCATCTGCTGCAGCTCCGGATCTCTGGGAATCCTGGACCTTCTTGCGCTCCCTAAGATAAGTGCTCCTCAGGCAACCAAGTTTGGCTTTTAAATAGGGGATGGTTGCTGTGGGGACCACCGGCTTCACTAACTTTAGCAGTGCAGTTTCTCCAGCGCTGCCTGCCTCTTTTGTTTATAATTATAATGCAGGTGTTTCACCTGCCACAGACAGGGCATCTCCCTGTATTTGTCTATGAATGGGGGGGGGGGGGGGAATTGTGGTCATTGAAGCCATCCATTTTATCTGCAATACACAAGACAAACCCTAATGTCAGGCTAAAGTTTCCTAATCTTGTCCCAATATAGGCCTTAATCTATAAGCAGTATAGGCCCAAGTTTAAATGTTCCCTTCGTTATCACGATCGGCGCTTCCTATACTCCTTCCTCTGCTCACAGATCGTACGTACTACGCATGTGTGTTACGCTTTATATATACATGCATGAAACTCCACCCGCCCCTGACGTTCTTTCTAGTCTATTCCCCACCCCTTCTCGTTCGGCACAGTGGGGAAGAGCACATGGCGGAGACAGAGCAGGTGCGTGCTAATTACAGCTACGAGGAGGAGGAAAGCCCGGAGCCAGAAACGTCACGATCCTGGAGGAGACGATTTAAGACATCGAATATGTCCTTTGTGGAGATGGTGGAGATGGTGGACATCTTGAAAAGGTCACACTATGACGGGAAGTATGGACCTTACCCCAACCCCAATGTCAGAAAGGCCAAGATCATGGCGAAAGTTGTGAAGAGACTGCACAGAAATTTTAGGGTACGGCGATCCAAGGATCAACTCAGGAAGTGGTGGTCGGACCTCAAATTAAGGGAGCACGATCAGTATAGAAGGATCAGGAGAGTGCTGCAAAAATTAAATAGTTGTCCTGTGTTCCTATTCTTTATTTTTATTACATTCGTGCTGCTCCAAGTGCTTTTCTTTACTGTTGTACAGTTTAAAATGGCAACTTTCATGTTCATGGACACATTATTAGTTCGTAGGAAACATTGCTCGTTCAGCCAATAAAACACCATGTTTTTTTCCAGATGCAGTTCAATACATTTTTTCTGGCCTACTTCTCTTAAAATAATTTTGGTGGCTAGATGGGTTTGTAAGTAGAATGAACTGCAAACTAGATTCTGTGTAAGGAGAGGACACTCAGCAGCTGTTTACACATCTGGACGCTGGGGCACTAGTGTGGGACACCAGAACACCCTTTTCATTAGGGGGCCCCACACAGGTACTCCAGTGTATACTATAGGGGTGTCTCCATCTGTGAAGCTTGTACAAAACAGGTAAGTATTCAAGCTTGACAAAGGACAAAAATATTTCTTCATCTTGGAACTCTGCCAAAACAGACAATTGTACCCCACTTCCAAGCAATGTTTCATATTCCTCTTTCTGCCATCAAATATCTGTGTGCTAAGTATACCTATTTTTTTTACATAGGGGAGAAAAGACTCGGAGGACACCACTCATCAGAGGAGACAACAGACCCCCCACCTCATGAAGAAGTGGAAATCCCACAAACACAAACGGAGGAGGAGGGGGACGTGGTGGAAATTGTCACCACAACAGGTGAGTGTCTGCAACCACAGGCTCAGGAAAGAGATGGATGCCGGCATATTTATAATACATGGTGTGTTTTTTTTATATATTTTTAGGTGATCGTGATGTTGTGGAAGAAGGTCATTTCACCAGTGAAAGTGCCCAGATCCTGATTGGGGAGAGCATGGGGTGTAATAGGGACTTGGAAAACATCAAGCAAAACATCAATGATGTTCAAAACAAAATGAAGAACATCATTGATGTTTTAGGGAGAGTTTAAAAACCCCTCAAAATCCCTAATTTTTTCAGCTTTTTTCCAGAAAACTTTTTTCACATTTTTTAACATATTCTCGAAAAGCCAAATTTTGAAGATGCACACAGTGTGTCAACATGTGCTATCTGCCATCACAGGAGATCAATGTATGCATTTTGGGGGTGCAACCCCTTCCTCAATAATAAAGTAGCTGAGAGGAAGGAGTTGCACCCACAAAACACGTCCATTGATCCCCCATGATGGCAGCTAGCACATGTTGACATTCGGCAATTTTTGTGCATCTTCAAAATTTGGCCTTTCCAGGGGTGACTTCACCCCATCTGAACGCAATATCAAACACAGTTTATAAATACTCATGTCTGATATTGCCTTCAATTTCTACAAAAGTTGAACTTTGTAAGTTCCAGATTTGTGTATTTCTTGTTAGTTTTAAACATGCCTGTTTTAGCTTAAAAGGACATTTCTACTTTTATTAATGTGACCTAAAAATTTGTTATACAACAAACATGTTGGTTTGTTTTAAAAACCTTTTATAAATGCACATATGATTGTGCTTGTATTAAAAAGATTGATAATCAACAATGTGTGGCTTCTTCTTTCAATGCTCATAAACATTTTTTTGTGGTAAAATTGGTGTTTTCAGTGACAATGGGGGTTATTTCCTAAGGGCAAATCCACTTTGCACTACAAGTGCAGTTTCAGTGCAGTCTCAAGTGCACTTGTAGTGCAAAGTGTCTTTGCCTTTAGTAAATAACACCCAACAGTGCTTTTTCATTTTACACAATCACGCCATTTTCAGGACTCCCCAAATTGCAGTCATGATCAGCTAAAAGAAACACAAGCAGTAAATGTAAGCAAATATTTGTTCAGTTTTAAAAAAAATTTTATTTAAAAAATGTCTTAGACATTGTCTGGCATACTGATGGCCCCCCTACCCGCAAAGTATTCCATGTATCTTATACGGACCTCGCGGGCACTCAGGGGGGGCAAGCCAGGACGGCCAGCTTCAAGCGCCGTCAGGGTTGGTTCATTGAGATTAATTCCGGCTTCAGGCCCAACTGAGCCAGCATAGTTCACAGAATTTCTCCTTAAAAAGTTGTGGAGAACACAGCAAGCCAGGATGATGTGATTAAGTTTATACTCCGCCATGTGTATCGGTGTAAGAAATAGGCAGAACCGGCTGGCCATTATTCCAAACGTGTTCTCCACCACTCTTCTGGCTCTGGCCAGCCGGTAATTAAAAACCCTTCAGTCCGGGGTGAGGGTCCTCATAGGGAATGGCCACATAAGATGGTCCCCCAGCGCAAACGCTTCATCCGCAACGAAGATGAATGAGAGTCCTTCTGCATTGTCTTCTGGAGGTGGCAAGTCCAAGCTGCCATTCTGAAGACGCCTGTAGAACTCTGTGTGGGTGATGACTCCACCATCTGACATCCGGCCATTCTTCCCCACGTCCACATACAGGAACTCGTAAGTAGCCAACACCACAATACTATTGAACCCCTTGTAGTTGTAATAGTATGACCCTGAGTTGGGTGGTGGGACAATGTGGACATGTTTCCCATCAATTGCCCCTCCGCAGTTAGGAAAGCCCCACCACTGGGCAAAGTGGGAGGCCACAGTCTGCCATTCCTGTGGGTTGGAAGGAAACTGTGGAGTAAAACAAGAAAAAAAAAAAGAATCATTTTGCACATAAACATGGAAAGCAGATTAGACACAAACATTCTTGGCCAACATCAGTATAACATTTATTTTAGGGAGTATTTAAAGACAAAGGTATAAGGTCTACCTATCACATTCCCCCCCCCCCCATAGGCCATTTTAAAAAATGTATGGAGGGGGAGATGTTTAGGACAGGTAACCCTCTCCACTTCATTGAGAAATGAATGCCTAAATAATGTGTATTACTTTGGCCAGCCCCTCCTTACTTACACTATTGGCAGCCCACTGGACAGGTAAGAAGTGTCATAATACAAAGAGATAAATACACACTGTACACATTTTAGCACATTTTTACATTCTGCTATTACCTATCAAGATAATAGTAGGATACAAAAACTTTAAATAGTATCATTTGAAAGTATTCAGGCAGGCCCTTGCATTACATGCTTTGGGGAATTCATCCATAAATCTGACCACAAAAGAGGCGGGTATAGTCTGCATGGCAAAGTCAGCAGATAGAGGATTGGTATCAGCTGAGTTAGCAGTTGGGGGGAGGGAGGGTTCCAAATGATTTTGGGACCCAAAAAAAAAGCCTCTGGCACTCTGCCTGAATTTAAAGCACACATCACAATTTTCAACATTTTAGGGGGTATTTAGGGTAAAGCACTACTATGGAGCTGACAAAGTACATTGTTAAGTGACTACACAAGGTGAATATAAGGCCAGGAGAGCATGCTGGCAAGGTAAGTGAAGGCAAATATGTATGAAGGACAAAAAAAAATTACATACAAATCCAGCATGCATGAGGACAAAGGGGACATTAGGGAATGAGGAAAGAAATACAATATATTATCAAACATTAAATACAATAAAATGTGATGTTAAAGGATAAAAATCTTACCTTCATATACTCCTCCTGCAGGACCTGGATGATGGCAGAACAGTTCTCTGGGATAATGATCCCCAGAGCCTGGGGGAGATGCCTGTCGAGAACTTAAGGTCCTGCAGGCTTCTCCCCGTCACCAAGTACCTCAGGGTGGCAACTAGCCTCTGCTCCGCAGTGATGGCTTGCCTCATGCAGGTATCCTGCCTGCTGATATAGGGGTCAGCAAAGCCAACAAACGGTAAAATACGGGGTCTGTCATCCAGAGAAAGTTCCTGAAATCATCAGGATTATTCTCACGGATCTCACGGAGCAAAGGCATGTGACAGAACTGGTCACGCTGGAGCAACCAATTCTTGGTCCATGAACTCCTCCCCACCCTGTTCATGGACTGGGATGGTGTCAAAGTAAGGACCCCAACACCAAGCCCCCGCACAGCACGAACTCTACGATGAATAAGTATACGCAACATGGCTAGAAAATGGTCGGCTGCTCAGAACGAAGTAACAGAACGCACTGAAGAACAGCAAGGCCTGTGAAGAGCGACCTGAAAATCAGTAACGAACGAACGAACAAGAACACAATGACAAGTCAATGGTAACTCGCTGCACGCACTGAAGAACAGCTACAAACCCACAAGTACAAACTGAACAGCAGAAATACAATCTGAAAACCACGAGTCTGAAAAAGCGCGAATCGTCTCTCACCAAACATTTACTAACATGAGATTAGCAAAAGGAGCCCAAAGGGTGCCGCGCTTAGTACTGAACTGTCCTTTTATAGTCTCGTCGTACGTGGTGGACGTCACCGCGTTCTTGGCGTTCGGAAATTCCGACAACTTTGTGCGACCGTGTGAATGCAAAACTAGTTTGAGCCAACATCCATCGGAAAAAATCCATGGATTTTGTTGTCGGAATGTCCGATCAATGTCCGACCGTGTGTACAGGGCATAATGATACCCTTGAAACTCTCTGGGTCTGCCTACAAACCAGAGAGGGATCTTTCCTTAGAATTGGTGTACTATACAGGCCCTCAGGATAGTCTGAAGACTATGATAACCTGTTGAATGACGAGATAACTCAAATGACAATGAAGGGAAATATCTTAATTATGGGTGACTTCCACATACCAGACATTAGCTAGAGTTTTCCAATTATGAGCAGAGATAAGTTAGAGGCATTAAACAGGGTTTCTCCAAAACAGTTTTATATTGTAAGATCAAAAGAGCTACCCCTGTATTGAATTGTATTGTAACTATACAGCTTGCCCTCATGCTTTAAAGCACTGCACAAACTGTTGGCCCTATATAAATCCTGTAAAATAATAATAAAAATGATGATAATAATAACAGTTAATAAGAAGTACTAAAACTGACAAATGGGGATCTGTTGTTTGATGTTGAGGTGGAAGAAAATTTGGGTTCTAGTGATCACCAATATCTTTGGGTTGATATGAGAGCAATAAATGATAAATCATATGCAAAAACGAGTTCTAGTTTGCTGAAATGGGTGCACTTCTAAAAAAAGATTGGTGTAAAACAATCAGTCAGTAATCAGTTGACTCTGTTAAAGTCTGCCTTCTGGAGGCAGCTAGATTATACTGTATGTCAAGCAACTTTGTAAGGGGAAATGTAAGAGAAATTCATCATTGTTCACTACAGAGGTAAGTAGGATAGTAAAGGAGAAAGAAGCAGACAGAAAGAGACAAAAGGACGGCAAACATATTATCAGTGCTGCAGAGAAATATAATGAAATTGCTAAATCCATTAAGAAAGAGGACAAAACCCTTTTAGGTGAATTGGTGACAGGAAGGAAAGATACAATGGGATCACAAAAATGAAAACTGGGAACAATAGCTACTGTATGTTGAGGAAGGCCTTCATACCATTTAAACAAATACTTTTGTTCAATCTTCTCAGAAATGAATAACACTAACAAAAACAAGTTTGAGGATCATTTTGGTAAAGGCTCACTTTCATGGTTTCTATAGACATTGGTAGCAGATAACCTAGTCTGCTTAAAGTGGTTCTAAAGCCTTAATATTCCCTGCATTAAGGTAAATAATGTTTAAGTATTGGGATCGCCCCCTCACCCCTCCCTTATACTTACCTAAGTCTTTTCTCAATCCAGCGCTGTGCCTCTCTGTAGTGGCTCTCCCTGCTCACACAGGCTTTGGTAAGGCAGCAGGAGCCACTGGCTCCCGTTGCTGTCAGTCAAATCCTGTGACGAGAGATCAGGGGCAGGGTCGAACCACTCTGTTTGTGTATGGATGCAGACAGCGTGGCTCAGGATCAAGCCTACTGGTGTGCCACCATAGGAAGCAGCTTCCTATGGTGGCACATTGAAGGAAGGAGCCAGAAATGTCAGTTGGGGAACCCAGAAAAGGAGGCTTGGGGTCGCTCTGTGCAATTCTATTTCACAGAGCAGGTAAATATGTTTGGTTTTTAAAATAAAATTATATTTTGATTAAAAAAAAATTGAAGTACCCTTTCCTAATCGATATACAGCTTTCACTTAACCCAGCTCATTCCCAGCCTATCTGCAGGGAAACATAGGAGGAGCTTCTAGTCCTCTGTTGCTGGTCACAAGTTCAAAATATATATATATAAAAAATAAACAGATGATGGAATAGAGAATAAAAGTAAATATCATTAAACAGTTTTAAATTGGCATACAAATATAAATTAAATCTGTATTACTATGTGGAAATAACATGGTGTGGGCATATTTCTACCAGTCATAGGCTGTGTCACGCCCCTCCAGCCTCAGTCTTAGAAAAACAGGGAGGTAAAGCCTCCATCAATCTACATGTAATAGACCACCCCCATTGTGTTTAGTTGGTTAGTGGGCATGGAGGCTGTCATTTACCACTGTCTATACACCCACATGTGTGACTCTATACTCACACGGGTGGCTCAGATGTGATAGGGAGGAAATGCTCAGCATAGAAACTCACTGAAAACTGAGCATGTGCAGAGTTGCCACCATATCTGCAAAATCCCTAGCTGAATTGAGGACATGAGCAGAAGGTGGAGAGCAGGATCAACCAGGATTTTTGCAAAATAGAGATAACGAATCTTGTAGTGACTGAGTGAGTATGAACAGCATGTAATACAGCATTTATTGATAGTTTTTATGATGTGGGTTTAGTGACATTTTAATAAAGCAATAGGTCTTAATTGTACTTATCTTATGGATCAGTTTTTTCAATTTCAGCTAGCCGATTTCCGATCCACATATTTGATGTGGAATTCCTCCCAGCTGTGTCATTGTACTCTGACAATGGGTCAGTTAGTGCTGCAGTCCATTGGCTGCATGCGTTGATCACATGCTAGTTTTCTAGTTGGTCCGTTTGGCAGAAGTCAGTCTAACGGCCAGCTTGCACTGGACGTGGATCAAAATTTGTCCGATTCCTGTCGAACCAGACGAATTTCAATCTATGTATGGTCAACTTAACCACTTGCCTACTGGGCACTTTTACCTCGTTCCTGCCCAGGCCAATTTTCAGCGCTGTCACACTTTGAATGAAAATTGTGCTGTCATGCAACACTGTACACACAAATCACACAATAGAGCTTTCTTTTGGTGCTATTTAATCACCACTGGGTTTTTTATATTTTGCTAAATAAACAAAAAAAGACCAAAAATTTTGAAAAAAAACAAACAAACATTTTTTATAGTTTGTTATAAAATTTTGCAAACAGATCATTTTTCTCCTTCATTGATGTGCGCTGATGAGGCTGCACTGATGGACACTGATAGACTGCACTGATGGGCACTTATGAGGTGGCACTGATGGGCACTGATAGGTGGCACTGGTGGGCACTGATGAGCACTGATAGGTGGCACTGATGGCACTGATAGGCGGCACTGATGGACACTGATAGGCATTGTTAGACAGCACTGATTGGCACTGATAGGTGGCACTGAAGGACACTGGCATCACTGGTGGGCACTGATTGGCAGCATTGGTGGGCACTAATTGGCAGCACTGGTGGAACTGTACTGATAATCAGGACACTCATAATTAGTGCCCTGATTATCAGTGCTGATGTCCCTTTACCATAAGCCAGTTATCGGCTTTCTTCTCTCCTCGTGCTGTCAGTGTGAGGAAAAATAAGCAGATGAAGGGACTATATACAAGATTTTAGTAATGAGAATGGTATCATTAGCAGTAATCAGCATGGCTTCATGCCAAACCAATCTGCTAACCTTCTATGAGGAGGTGAGTTGCCAGCTAGATAAAGGAAGGCCCGTAGATGTGGTGTATCTGGATTTTGCAAAAGCATTTGACACAGTTCCCCATAAACATTTACTGTACAAAATAAGGTCCGTTGGCATGGACCATAGGGTGAGTACATGGATTGAAAACTGGCTAAAAGGGCGAGCTCAGAGGGTGGTGATAAATGGGGAGTACTCAGAATGGTCAAAGGTGGGTAGTGGGGTCCCCCAGGGTTCTGTGCTGGACCAATCCTGTTTAATTTGTTTATAAACGACCTGGAGGATGGGGTAAACAGTTCAATCTCTGTATTTGCAGACGATACTAAGCTAAGCAGGGCAATAACTTCTCTGCAGGATGTGGAAACCTTGCAAAAAGATCTGAACAAATTAATGGGGTGGGCAACTACATGGCAAATGAGGTTCAATGTAGAAAAATGTAAAATAATGCATATGGGTGGCAAAAATATGAATGCAATCTATACTCTGGGGGAATTTAGGATGGAAAAGGACCTGGGGGTCCTAGTAGATGATAGGCTCAGCAATGGCATGCAATGCCAAGCTGCTGCTAACCAACCAAGCAAACAGAATATTGGCATGCATTAAAAAGGGGATCAACTCCAGAGATAAAACGATAAATCTCCCACTCTACAAGACTCTGGTCCAGCCGCACCTAGAGTATGCTGTCCAGTTCTGGGCACTAGTCCTCAGGAAGGATGTACTGGAAATGGAGCGAGTACAAAGAAGGGCAAGAAAGCTAACAAAGGGTCTGGAGGATATTAGTTATGAATAAAGGTTGCGAGCACTGAACTTATTCTCTCTGGAGAAGAGACGCTTGAGAGGGGATATGATTTCAATATACAAATACCATACTGGTGACCCCACAATAGGAATAAAACTTTTTCACAGAAGAGAGTTTAACAAGACTTGTGGCCACTCATTAAAATTAGAAGAAAAGAGGTTTAACCTTAAACTATGTAGAGGGTTCTTTACTGTAAAGTGTAATGTAGAGAGGCAAGGATGTGGAATTCCCTTCCACAGGCGGTGGTCTCAGCGGGGGGCATTGATAGTTTCAAGAAACTATTAGATAAGCACCTGAATGACTGCAACATAAAGGGATATACAATGTAATACTGACCTATAATCACACACATAGGTTGGACTTGATGGACTTGTGTCTTTTTTCAACCTCACCTACTATAACTGGCTTGTGTTTACATCCTGTGATCAGCTCACATTGGCTGACAGCTGATCAAGTGGTGAAGGGCCGCTGTGATTGGCCCTTTACTTCGATTTGTGATCAGCTGAGTCCGAAGGACTTGGGGATCACAGAGCACGCCGTCCGCATGCTGCAGTGGGCGCGCAGGCAGCGCAATCACGAGATGATGTCCATATACTCTCTCCAGGCAAAGGAAGCCATCGCTATAGCTGTCTTTCGGCAGAAGATGGTTAAGAGAACTTCAAGGTATAGCTGTTTGCAGGGCTGGCCCAAGACAATGTACTGCCTGGGTCCAAGAATGGAAAAATCACGTCCGCCCAAATCATGTGTCCCTGTTCAGATTGTAATGTTTGCAAACAGACAGCTCCTCCCCATCATCGGACTCATCGGACTCCTCATGCAGATGGATCTTCCCCATCCCTGGACTCCTCGTACAGATGTCACCACTGGCACCCTGAGCAGCCTCTGCACGGCCAGGGTGAAAACACAAGAGATGTGGGGGGCAGGGCTGAGTCACAGGACGTGGGCAGAGGGACAGGAGGGGGGCAGCGTCACAGGAGGAGGGCAGATGGACAGGTGGGGGCAGAGTGACAGGAGGGGGTCATGAGTCACAGGAGGGGGGCACAGGGATAGGTGGGGGCAGTGTCACAGGGGGTGGGCAGAGGGACAGGAGGGGGTCATGCATCACAGGAGGTGGGCAGAGGGACAGGTGGGGAGCAGTGTCACAGGAGGTGGGCAGAGGGA
Source organism: Aquarana catesbeiana (assembly GCF_042186555.1). Lineage (NCBI taxonomy): Eukaryota > Metazoa > Chordata > Amphibia > Anura > Ranidae > Aquarana > Aquarana catesbeiana. The sequence continues at coordinate 105,008,266 of NC_133330.1, forward strand.
CAGGAGGGGGGCATGCGTCACAGGAGTGGGACAGAGGGACAGGTGGAGGGCATGCGTCACATAAGGGACAGAGGGACAGGTAGGAGCAGTGTCATAGAAAGAGGGCAGAGGGACTGGAGGAGGAGCATCACAGGAGGGGGACAGAGGAACAGGTGGGGGACAGCGTCATGGGAGGCGGCAGAGGGACAGGTGGGGGGCAGCATCACAGGAGGTGGGCAGAGGGACAGGAGGGGGGCATGCGTCACAGGAGGTGGGCAGAGGGACAGGATGGGGGCATGCGTCACAGGAGGGGGGCAGAGGGATAGGTGGGGGGCAGCATCACAGGAGGGGGCAGAGGGACAGGTGGGGGGGCATTCAAACTTTTGAATGTTAAAACACAGTTCTCTACTATTCTTCAGTGCTGCCATATCTGGTTGAAAATTGGAATTCCATATATGGGAATCTTTTATTAACAATACTACCTGAATGCCTGATGGGCAAATTTCCTAATACATCTATGAGAATTTATTTTAATTAATAAAATTGTCTGATCCCGAGATGGCCAAATATTACATACTATCATGTATTGTCAAAACGTACTAATACGCATTTATAGGGGCCTGGATCTCACATATTACATCACTTACCTTAAATGTTAATGATTAGTGTTTATATCATTTGGTATGGTGTAGTGGCTTCAGCAAGAAATGTTTTTTTTTTTTTTTTTTTTAAATTATGTTTATTGCATTTTTTAGTACAAACAAACACATAAAACACAAGTGCTAAGATACATCGGTGTTACAATTCAATTAACCATTTTCATTTCATGGGCATTATATGTGTAATACAGCAGTATACAACAAAATGGTGCGTTTATCCCTTTCCCCGGCTTGTAGCCTCATATGAGTTGAAGAACCCTCTCCAGGGTGGTTTACAGAAATCCTATCCACTGCATACATGAAAAAGGGTTTATCTAAAATTAATTAGGTCGTTTCTGGTTCAGATTTGTTCCAGACCTTTTCATATTTCATTGGGCATCCCCTGTTCATGTATGTATCCTTATATAGGGGGAGATTATCATTAACCAAGTGTTTCCATTGCAGCAAAGTGGGAGGATTAGGTTTTTTCCATAGCATGGTAATTTTTTTGTGGGCATAAAAAAGCAACAACCCCATTAGTGTACGCTTTGCTATGGTTGGAACAAGTGTTTCAATCAATCCCAGAAGACAAACCTCCATTACTTGTGGCAGAGTGGTTAGTGCAACTCTATTTATCAAATCTAGTACCTCTCTCCAGTATTGCTGAATTCCAGGGCAACTCCAGAAGATGTGTGAGAAATCACCTGGTGAGATTCCACACCTCCAGCACTCAGCGGAGCAAGCAGGGTTCATAATATGCAGTCTGTGTGGAGTGTAATACGCTCTGTGCACTATTTTGAACTGTACTAGTTTATCTCGTATGGAGACTAGGGAGCGGAAAGGGAAGTCAGAAATGTTTTTAATTATTCACATAAATGATCTTGCAGTGTATCTGGGCAGTGTGTCTAAGCCTTTGCTGAAAGAATGTACTTGTGGCAACAGCAGGTGGAGATACGGCCATTCAAAGAAAATTTTCCTAAAAGAAAAATGTAGCCAGCCACTGCTGACTTCTCTTTCTAGTAGTGCTAGTTATTCGGCTTTCATGGTAACCCAATAACCTCAATTCTTTAAGTTGCTGACCAAGAACAAGTGTGGAGCTAAGACTTCTGACTTTATCTAGACTTTCCAGGTCAGCATACCAGCAAGGAGACTAGCATTTTTAGTATTTAGTTGTTTAAGGGCCCATTTACACCAGCCTGGACATCTTTGGTGTGATCATTTGAATGGGCTGCCTAATGTAGCACAATGGACCAAAAATCTTACATGCACCATTTTTACCAGTGCAGCGAAATGCATGCAGCGAAATGCAGTGCTGCAACACAAGTGCGTTAGGAAGGTGTATTAGAGTGCCATAATGGCACCCCAGCAGAACTTCCTAATGTATCCGATGGACCATTTTAACCATTAAAAATATATGGCATTGCACTTTACCAATGCGAGTTACATGCTATGGTACACTGATAGCTACCCAGAGGAGATATATCAAATATAACAACAAAACCAGATACAGTATATCTAGTGCAAATCCAGTTGTCACTCATTTAGCAATGTGTATTATAATGTTCACTGTGCCTGAGATCCTGGACTGCTGTGTGCAACAGCTTTAAAAACATTTGTGTCACATTTATTCATTGCAACAGTATTCTGCCTAAACATACACCTATCAGAAACACGTTCTGTACTTGGGTATCAATAGGGGAAATAAAGTGAGAACTTATAGAACTTATAGAAATATGTTTTTTTAAATGCATCACCATGACCAGTCACACAGGAGGCATCTAGCTGCTGAGCGTGCAGTCCCAGCATTTTTGTGTGTGTAAGGGATGTCAAAAGCAGGTACCCCATAAAAAAGCATTAGACGGCTTTCACACCGAGCCGCCCATAGTGTCGGCGGTAAGACGCCGCTATTTTTAGCAGCATTTTACTGTCGGACTAATTTCGGCCGCTAGCGGGGCGCTTTTAACCCCCGCTAGCGGCCGAGAAAGGGTTAAAACCGCCCGCAATGCACCGCAATAGCGGCTTTTTGCCGGCAGTATCACAGCGCTGCTCCATAGATTTCAATGGGGTGCAGCGGTGGAGGAGCGGTAAACACACTGCTCCTTCACCGCTCCAAAGAAGCTGCTGGCAGGACTTTTCTTGACGCCCTGCCAGCGCACCCGAGGGCTTTCACACTGGAGACAATGGAGCAGCTGTTTGAGGGTGGATTGCAAGTGCTATTTTTAACACTATAGCGCCTGCAAAACGCCCTCGGTATGAAAGGGGTCTTATAGTTTTGTCACGGAGAAAGTAAAACTCATGGCATTTCTATTAAATCTCCAGTAGATGGCAGCATAGAGTGAAAAGCCTGAATGACATAAAGCACATTCTAATCGGACCTTTATTGATAAGAAGGGGAACCAAAAGACTAACCTTTGTTTCTTGTGGGAACACAATAGCAGTTGCTACTCAGTCTATTAGTCTGAAGGTCATGTGTTTGTGTCATTGCAGGTAAGAGGGAACATATTTAAGGCTATAAAGTGATTTCATTTACATCCATGTGATCAGTAAAGGCTGCTGTGTGATTAATTAACATATCAACATATGTAATATAGAAAACAGGAAAACGCCCAGGTGATAATCTAAGGCCGGCAGGCTAATGCAACATGCTCATCTGATCTCACTAACCTGAGATCCATCTGATCCGGCACTGACTCGTGCCAGGACCGTTGAAAAACACCTTTAACCAAACACAGATCTATTATGAGCCCTGAACATCCGTGATTCCTCATGAGTGGTGTCATATTAGTTGCTGGCTTGGATTATTCTGAATGCATTAGTATTTTCCAATTCTGGTGAGTTTAACCCCCTAGGGGGAGTGTGTCTACACTGGGTGGAATCCTGAGTGATCGGTGGAAGGTGCACGTTAAGAAAAATTTTTTCCATGATCATCTGATGAACTTTTTTGAATTACACCCTGAACTCTACATCACTTATTTCTTCAAGGGACACTTCTTTTAAGGACTTTCCTATAAAGAATTTCCCTATGCATGTGTAGTTGGCCACATGTTTATTGGATTATAGCTCAACATTAGCGCTGTTTAGTGTGACATTACAGTCTATTTTTAGATTTTTTTGAAACACTGTGTTTGTATATATCAACATATGTACAATTGGTTATTATCTTCTATGAGGACATTATTCTATAAAAACACTTCTGGTTTCACCTGGCCCGCTCCCTTCGCACATTGGAATTATTGACCATACTTTCAGCATATGTGCAGCATGTGCCTAGGAAGCACAGGTGCAAAATACATGAGTTTGGGGCATTTGTCCCTTAACACACAGTGCCCTTAACGTGAGCACCACTCCCTACAATGCTCAGCCTTGTGCACCTACAGCATGTTTCAGCCTGTCATAGACTTTGACAGGTTGCAGGCAGCAGGGCGGGATGCTGTGCCCCTCAGGCACACAAAAATTCCAGGATTGTATGCACAGCAGCTAGCTGCCCCATATACAAGGGGCCTTAGTGCTCCTGTTTTGCAATGCCTGTTATGGATGTAGCGATGTGGAATACAGTCATAATATTGTGCAATTCCCCGTCATTCTTCACCTATAGACATATCCCTCTAGTGCTGGGTGCCAGTGACTGTCATAACATCTGTGAACCCAACCAAAAAGGATTGTGGGATTTGTAGTTTTTCAGACCGGCGATTCCTTTGTGTGACATGACATCTGGACTACACATCCCAGGGATCCTTGCTACAACCCAAAGAGACTCCTGGGAGGAACTCTAAAAGAGTCCAGGGATCCGCGGCGTGCTCTCTTTTTCCTGGGCCTTGCTGTGCTCACATCTCCCTGTGTGAGGAGAGAGGCTGCGGCCTACCACTCGGTGGTCAAGTGATTCCTACCCGGCCCCGGGTGCCTAAGCCTGCCTGCTATTCATCTGACATCCATGCGGCACCCACCCAACAGATCTACACTACTGTCACTTGAATCCATCAGTCATGGGTCATTGCTGTCGCTGAAGACTATCAGGCCTGCATCTTGGGAACTGCTGTTATTACCATTTAAAGGGTCCTATTCTTTCCCCTATTGTCACGTACCTGGTTGAAGACTGAAATGACGAGGTCGGCCTCTCTTGTATCTCCAGTCCAGGTCCCGCTGGAAGTGGAACAGTGGGAACCGAGGGCCAGGAGGAACACGAGTGTCTGCAGCTGCGGACCCGGAGACTTGTGGCAGAGGATGCGATCTTGGATGAGCAGGGAAACCGTCAGATCAGGATAAGCGGTGCTGCGCCAAGGATCAGCTGGGCTTAAGGAGGCACTCCGCAGGAACTGTGGTACTGGAACGTTAGGTGATGTAAAAAATGTGATGTAAAAGGAAGGCGCAGCAGGTTGCAGGACTGTGATTGCAGGCACTTGCAGAGTAATGAGGAAGAATGCCAGAGGCAGGAGCAAAGTCTCAAGGGTAGCCAGGTTCGGTAACAGGCGGGCAGCAGGGTACAAGGCAGCAGGCAGAAGCGAAGTCACATGGATAGCCGGGTCTGGCAACAGGCGAGCAGTGCAGTACAAGGCAGTAGGCATAAGCAGAGTCCAATGGGAAGCCAGGATCAGAAACCGGTAGTCAGAGCAGAAACAGGATCCAGAAGCAAGGTCAAGGCAAGCCAGGTTCATCAACAGGTAAAAAGCAGTTTAGTAGCAGGGTTCAGGTATCAGGGTACAGCTGAAGACCAGTCAGCACCGGTTTGGGGTCAGAGCACTTCTTTAAATAGGCCGCCTGGTGCCAACTGGCGTTATGGGTGCGCTCCTGCGCGTGCATGCCGTCCGCCGCGCACGTGCATGCGCATTGATGTGCATAGGCATCTGCAGCCCTTCATGTGCGCGCGAGTGCGCACCGAACGGGAACTAATAGTTCTCTTACATTGCCCCCCCTTATGGGCAGCCTCTGAATGCCCACTAGGGAACTCTTTTCAGGGTGAAGCTGAAGATAGGCCCCAATCAATTGTGGAGCATGTACATTGGAAGAGGGTTCCCACGAATTATCTTCAGGGCCATAGCCCCTCCATTTAATTAAAAACTGGGTCTGGCCTCTTCTTTTCCTGCAGTCCATAACAGCCTCAACCTCAAACTCTTCAATACCTTCGACAAGCAAGGGTGGAGGAATCTCAGGTTCTTGATCAGGGAAGGGGTCAGGCAAGGATCGTTTTAAGAGAGATACGTGAAATACCGGGTGAATCTTCAAACTTGCCGGCAGTTTGAGCTCGAAGGCAACAGCATTAATCCTCTTCTTTACTGGGAATGGACCAATATACCTTGGTCCAAGTTCTTTAGAGGGACAGGCCAACTTTAGATTCGTGGTGGAAAGCTATACTTTATCTCCTGGTTTAAGGTCCAGGTTACACCTTTTCCTCCTGTCATAGAACCTCTTATTATTTTCCTGGGACTTAGTGATGGTTTCTTGTAGGAGTTGGTTGTTGGACCTCCAGAACTCAAAATGATCCTGTACTGCCGGAACTGAAAATTCCTGGGGAACATCAGGCAAAAAAGATGGGTGAAACCCATAGTTTGCAAAAAAGGGAGTTTGATTGCAGAGTGTATAGAGTTATTATATGCGAACTCTGCTAACGGCAACAGAGAGACCCAGTAGTCTTGTGCAAACGAAGAAAAGCAACGCAAAAACTGCTCCAGGGTCTGGTTTGTCCTCTCTGTTTGACCGTTAGTCTGTGGATGGTATGCAGATGACAAACAGTGTTAAATGCCCAAAGCTTCACATAAGGATTTCCAAAATCAGGAGGTGAATTGTACCCCACGGTCAGAGGTAATGTTAGCAGGAATACGGTGAAGGCGTACAACTTCCTTGATAAAAGAAGAGGCAGTCTCTGCAGCAGAAGGGGTGCCTTTCAGGGGCACAAAGTGGGCCATTTTGGACAATCGATCCACAATCACAAAAATGGTAGTGAAGCCTTCCGATGGGGGTAGTTCAACAATAAAGTCCATGGTGATCATGGTCCATAATTTATCAGGGACAGGAAGGGGTTCCAACAGAACCCAATTTTTGGCTCTATCAGTCTTGTTCCGAAGACACGTTGTGCAGGACTTAATATAGTCCCTGCAATCTTGCACCAGGTTTGGCCACCAGAAGGAGTGAAGGACCAGATTTGATGTCTTATGAGCTCCGAAATGACCTGCCAAGGGATGGTTGTGGCACAAGTTAAACACTGCTGACCGTAGCTGCTCAGGAACGAAGATCTGTTCACCATGAAAATAGAGACCTTCTTTTAGCTGAAGATGGAGTTCTTGAGGTGGAGAATGGTTCTGAACTGCTGACTTGATTTAAGGAATGAGGTCCATCTGTAACAGAAGAAAATTTTTAGCCGGTAGAATGGTATCGGGTTCAGAGCAAACCTCAGTGTCTTGGAACATACGAGAAAGGGTGTCAGGCTTCCCATTTTTGGATCCAGGCCGATAGGTAATATGGAAGCAAAATCTTGCAAAAAAGAGGGCCCATCTGGCCTGGCGGGGTCTTAGTCTCTTGGCTGCTTTTAAATATTCAAGGTTCTTGTGGTCGGTGAACACAAGAATGGGATGTGCCGCTCCTTCAAGAAGATAGCGCCATTATTCCAAGGCAGATTTGATAGCCAGTAACTCCCGATCACACACATCATAGTTCCTTTCTGAGGCACTTACTTTTCTGTAAAAGAAGGCGACAGGGTGGAGTAAGGATTTTATCCCCTGTCGCTGAGACAGTTTGGCTCCCACAGCAATCTCGGAGGCATCAACCTCGAGAACATAGGGCAAGGTAGGGTCAGGATGTTTCAAAATGGGTGCAGATGTGAAAAGGCCCTTCAATCTTTCAAAAGCAGCTTGAGCTTCTACAGTCCATATAAAAGTTGTACGTGATCTGGTTAATTGCGTAATAGGGGATATGATACCTGAGAAGTTCTTAATACATTTCCTGTAGAAATGAGAAAATCCCACAAACCGTTTTTTATAAGTGGGAGCCGACCAGTCAAGTACTGCAGATACTTTCTGTGGGTCCATGGCAATCCCGTCTGTGGAAATAATGAGGCCCAGGAATTGGATGGTAAGTTTCACGAACTCACACTTTTCAGCTTTGGCATAAAGGTGATGTTTCCTTAGTCCTTTTAACATGGACTCGATGTGATTCAAGGGAGGAGGAGAAGATTAGTATGTCATCCAAGTAGACGATAGTAAATACATCAAGGAAGTCCCAAGAAACATCATTCACAAAATGCTGAAAGGTAGCTGGTGTGTTACAGAGTCCGAAGGGCATCACCAGGTATTCAAAGTGCCCAAAAGGAGACCTAAAGGCCATCTTCCACTCATGTGCTTCTTTAATTCTGATCAGGTTATATGCTTCTCTTAGATCCAATTTGGAGAAAACACGTGCTTCCCGCAGTCTCTGAAACAGTTCAGGGATGAGTGGCAAGGGGTATCGGTTCTTAACCGTTACTTTATTTCAGTAAGCAACACAAGGCCGGAGTGTGTGATCCTTTTTTTCAACAAAGAATATTCCCGCTCCAGTGGGGGAAGAGGAAGGCCGGATGAAGCCCTTGTCAAGGTTTTCCTTAATGTACTTTCGAAGCTCTTCCAGTTCAAGCTCAGAGAGGGGGAAAGATTCTGCCAAAGGAAATTTCAGCGCCAGGCAAAAGTTAAATAGGACAGTCATACGGTCTGTGAGGGGGGAGAGTGTCAGGATTCTTCTTGTTGAAAACATTCAAGTCTTCATGATAAACGGATGGCACAAGTTTAACAGTCTCAGAATCTGCGCTGATGCAGAGGAGTGGCTCTCCGGAACTGGGTATAGGAGGGAAGCAGTACTCCTTGCAGTAGTCAGAGGGAAAAGACACTTCTCCAGAGGACCGATTGATGAGAGGATTATGCGCCCTCAGCCAGGGTTGCCCAAGAATAACAGGGAAAAGTGGGGATATGATGACATCAAGACGAAGGAGCTCCCGATGTGGTAAAACAGGCAATAGATACAGTCTCTAACGGTCCAGATTTAATGCCCGAACCATCAGCTAGGTGAATCGAGAAGCTGTTTTTCTTGGTACATAAGGATAGTTAATGCATGGTTGCGAAAGAAGAGTCCACAAAACATCTACAGGCCCCTGAGTCCACGATGGTAGAAACTGTGAGAGTCTTTCCTGCATACTGGAGAGAGAGATTGGTAGCAAGGTGTGGTTCTGCCCAGGGTTTAGGGAAGCAACTGTATGAGGTGGGGGAGATGATCTCTTAAGGTGTCTTCGGGGACAACATTGCAGAAAATGTCCTTCATTGCCACAGTAAAGGCAGAGTTTGAGCTGGTGACGACCAGATCACTCCTGTTTGGACAGAGGAGGTCTCGGGAAGCTGGTGTGTGCGACCCTCTTAACATTGACTGTGTCTTTAGGCGTAGTCACAGAGGAAGGAGGTAACTGGACCTTGGGCTGTGCAGGTAACAAATGAAGGTTTCTGGCTTTCTTGGACTGTCTTTCACACAGGCGGCGATCAATCAGAATGTAGGGATGAATCAAGTCATCCAAGGAGGTGGGTGCATCCACCCTGGCCAGTTCGTCCTTGATAGCTTCTAATAGGCCGAGATGAAACTGAAAACGTAGTGCAGAACTATTCCATTTGGTATCAGCCCTCCATAATCGGAAGTCCAAGACATAATCTTCCACAGGCCTGGGGCCCTGTTGAAGATGACTTAAAGTGGTTTCGGCAGTCTGTTGATGGAACGGATCAGCATACAGCTGGGCCATGGCAGCAAAAAAAGGAACTTGCAGAAGCCAAGACAGGATCACATTGCTCCCGAAATTGGTGAGCCCAGGCCTGGGGTTCTGCAGCCGTCCGTGTGCGCGCATGCGCATGAGTGTTCTCTTACACCTATTCTGTCTGATCTCTCATTAGGTAATAAAGATTGAATCGGTCAGCCTGAGGTACTAGTGTCCTTAGTGTGTGACTGCCTGTCCTAGATAGCTAACCTTCTACTGTTCTTACAGGTTATGCTCCAGGTGGTGATCCATTGTACATATATGTAAATTATGCCTTTGTACTGTTGAACTGTTTCTAAGCTGTCTTTTAGGGAAATTAATCTTCCGAGTCTGGGCCATTATCCAGCACTCAGTTGACCAATTACCCTCCTCTGTGTATCAATACCACATTATTTTCTCCAGTAAAAGCTTAGATAATATAAACATATTTGACTTGTCATTTAAAGGTGTTGTGGAAGATGTCTGAACCCAGAGTGTCAGGTGGGTTGGAATGTTCACAGGGTCATGGCGATGCAGAAGAACAGGTAAATACAAGCAGTCCTCATGGGGACCGTGCTTCATTTGTTGGCTCGTCTGGGATTTCTTCTGCAGCTGGCCCTAGTCAACCTAGACAATAGCCATGATCCACGTGGGAGGCAGCTTCTATGGCTGCAGGTGCTTGGGGCAGAGCCCAGGGAGCTTGAGTAGAGGGAAGCACTGTCTTAGAGATCTCAGGAAGTGAATGCACTGAGAAGGAGATTCGACGGTGGGTTAGAACTCTAGCCCAAAGACAGAGGACTTACATCATGGATGTAGAAGTTGAATATGACCTGGACCAAATCAGGGTACTGTTGGAGTGGCAGAAAGAGATACCTGTGTGCTTTCAGGAAGAAGAGGTACTCCTAGCTGAGAGGGGGTTACTGCCAGGGTGATGCCACTGAAAGTGGGGGGAGAGACTGTGGAGAGGCAGACATCAGGAGAGGGGCTTAGGATTGGTTGGGACAGCCTCCCCTGGGGTCAGTGCCCCGCTGTTTCCTTCTACACTGATATGAGCCTGCTAGTTGATAGCTTAGTGAAGAATAGATCTGAGAATGCAAGTTACCGGAGGCTCAGATTTCGGTGAAGATGAGTTTGAGACCTGGATGAGTCAGGCCATTCAAGCTATTGAGGAATGCAATGTTTCCAAGGCTGTGAAATTACAGCGGCTCAGTGAAAGTCTTTGAGGCCCTGCTGCCGATGTAATCCGTAACTTGAGAATGGGAAAGAGAACATGTATTGCTATGGACTACATAGACGCTTTGTATACTGTATTCGTAAGATTGGAAGCAACTGCAGATCTGATGTGCAAATTCAGTCACACTCATCAACAGAAGGGAGAGAGCCTCTCTGGATGCATCTCCCGAGTAGACAGAATGTTACACCAGATTATCCTCAAAAAGGGCATCGATCTCAAGGATGCTGACCAAGCTCGTTTAGATCGGGTCTTGCGAGGGGCCCGACCGAACCATCCTATTGTCTTAAAGTTACTACTGAAGAGAAACAAGGTGGTACCCACGTATCCTGAGTTGATAAGAGAAGTACGGGAAGAAGAAGCTCTACTGGAGGAGAAGAGTCAAGGAATGAGAGAATTGAGCTCTATTGCTGTTAAGAGGGAGAAAGTAGTTGCCCAAACTGTCAATGTTGAAGCAGGTTTCTCAGATGAGGACAGTGAAACCAAGTCAGGGCAGGCTGGGCAAGCCAGTTGTTGAACTCAGACCAGCTGAGCTGATCACCCAGGTAGCTCAAGCCCAAACTCAGATGTATCATGCTCTAATACGAGTAATGGAAACCCAAGCAAAGGTCCAAGAACAAGGATTTAATCAAGGGGGATCAAAGCTTTCCCGAGTGCAAGAGAAGAAATGTTATAGTTGTGGAGAAATTGGACACTTACTCAATGAAGTTCTAAAAGCCTTACAAAAGCTGCTTTTCCAAAAGCTGGCGGGAAACTCCAAGGGACCTCAGTGAAGGAGCTAGTTTAGAGTCCCAAGGGAAAACTGCACTCCAAAGCTAAGAAGAAAAAGCAGAAGTTGTCCACAAGCCCGTTAAAAGAGAAACTGGACCCCCAGGGAAGGAAAGACGGATGTGGAAAATCAATGCACACCACTCTGATCGAGTTATTAAACTGACTCCACCACACTCAAAGAAGCTGATTAGGGCTCAGTTTATAGAGTCACCAGCTAGAAATCTGCCAGAGAACATGGTAGAGCCTTCTCTGATAGTCTTGATACAAGTGGAAGGTATCTATACTCAAGTTTGCTGGATACAGGAGCTCAAATGACTTTGCTGTATCAAGACTTCTACAACAAGTACTTTAAGAACATCCCTTTGTGTAAACTCGAAGAGTTGGAGATTTGGGTGATAGGTACCCAAAAGTACCCATATGATGGATATATCCCTATCAAGATAACCTTTAAAACTTCCTTGGCCGGAAATCCGGAAAGCTTTGACACCTTGGCCATTGTTTGTCCTCTCCTGGGGCAGGCCGCAATTCTCTGCTGATAGGTACCAACACCAATCTGGTGAGGAGACTGCTCACCCCATTGGCCGTGGAAGGTGCTCCAATGGGGAAGATCTATCCCCAGTTGCTGGAAAGCTTTTCAGCGTGTGCTGCAGGAAAAGAAGGCCCCCGCAGAAAGAGTAGGAAGACTATGGCAGTTGGAAACACAAGAAAAGGTGTTGCAGCCTGGTGAAAGAACCTGCATGAAGGCCACTGTTAGGCTATCATGTGATCAACCGGGTCCCTATGTGATGGTAGAAGCTGATCCACTGGAGGAAAATAGCGGAATAGAACGGGTCCCAGAAATCATACTTACTAGGGCCCTACTGAGAAGTGGGGGGGGAGAATCCCTGTCAGTGTGAGGAATGTACACTTGTACACCACTGCTTAAGCCCTCATATGGTGATTGGGAAAGGGAGTGCTGCTACCTCAGTAACGGGATTATTTAATCCGAAAGGAAAATGGAAAAGAAACCACTGTTCAGTGCCCAAATCTGTCCCCCAGATAGAAAGAGAGGATTAAAGCTCAGTTAGCCAGATGGGGGAAAATGTTTTCCAAGAACGACTTTGATGTGGGTTGCGCCTAGAGTGCCCAACACCAAATTCAGCTGAGTGAAGATAAGCCCTTTCCGAGAAAGAGCCAGACAAATCCCTCTGTGTGACTTGGAGGACAGTTGGCTGAACTGAAGAAATTGGGGGTTATTAGGGAATCCAGGAGCCCTTATGCCTCCCCAATTGTGGTTGTGAGAAAGAAAAATGGGTACCTCCGGCTATGTATTGACTATCGAACTTTGAACTATCCCAGATCAGTACACAACTCCCCGTATAGAAGAGGCCCTACAATGCCAGGAGCTGAATGGTTCAGTGTACTAGATCTGAAGAGTGGATATTATCAGATACCCATGCATCTGGACGATTGAGAGAAGACAGCCCTTATCAGTCCTATAAGATTCTTTGAATTTGACCGCATGCCACAGGGGTTAACAGGGGCCCCCGCCACCTTCCAGAGACTGATGGAAAACACAGTGGGCAACATGAACTTGATAGAAGTGCTAGTGTATATGGATGACATCATCGTGTTTGTCAAAAGGTTGGAAGAGCATCAAGCTCGATTGAAGAAAGTCTTTGAACGACTACACACAGAGGGGCTGAAGTTGTCGTTAGAGAAGTGCCAATTCTATCAGACCTCAGTCACGTATCTCGGACATGTAGTTTCATCCAAGGGAGTAGCCACTGACCCTCAGATGTAGGAGGCTGTTACCTCCTGGCCTCGCCCAAGCACCCTCACTGAATTAAGGTCGGCTTTGGGTTTCTGCTCCTACTATTGAAGATTTGTAAATAACTTTGTGCAGATTGCCAAGCCTGAGGAAAAAGGTAAATACTTGCCTCACATTCAAAATGAGTATAGGCACCACCTCCCTACAATATACAACATGCAATAAAGGGAAAATTGGGATTTTAAAGGTGCAAACAGGGTGACACAATATTTTTTATATAAAATTTTCACATTTTATTTTGAAAAATTAATAAAAACATGATTGTAAAAAGAGTTTACATGCAATGTACTGGAACAATCTTTAAATAGTGCAACCGAAGGATTGATTTCTCAACATGTTTCACCACACATTGTGGCTTCTTCAGGAGAGTAGTATCTATCAGGCACTAAGACAACAATACAGTAAGTTACAAAATACACAAAGAAGACAAAGACAAAACACTATCAATACAAGGCAAAAAAATAGAGTACCACACATCCAAACTGCCAATACGACAATTAAGCCAAATATGCAGGTCTTGTAAAAAATTGGGATAGCGAATTGAATGGAAACTCAAGTAGTTAAGCTATTTAGATCAAGAAGCAACCCCAGCCGGAGGATCAATTGATGACCACAGAGGTTAGATAAAATTGTGTTTTTAACTGATGGAAGAGGTCCTGAAATGTGAGTGGAGAAAGGAATGCAGTGATCTTTAATTTGCATCTTTTAATTCTTTATTATTGCTACTTTATTTTTTTTTATTTTTCTTAATAAAAAAAAAAAAAAAATATATATATATATGTAGCAATGTAGCACCAATATTTAAAAAGGGCCCAAAAAACATCCCTGGGAATTACAGACCAGTTAGCCTAACATCAATAGTATGTAAACTCTTGGAGGGGATGATAAGGGACTATATACAAGATTTTAGTAATAAGAATGATATCATTAGCAGTAATCAGCATGGATTCATGAAGAATCGTTCTTGCCAAACCAATCTATTAACCTTCTATGAGGAGGTGAGTTGCCATAAAGGAAGGCCCGTAGACGTGGTGTATCTGGATTTTGCAAAAGCATTTGACACAGTTCCCCATAAACGTTTACTGTACAAAATAAGGTGCGTTGGCATGGACCATAGGGTGAGTACATGGATTGAAAACTGGCTACAAGGGCGTGTTCAGAGGGTGGTGATAAATGGGGAGTACTCAGAATGGTCAGGGGTGGGTAGTGGGGTTCCCCAGGGTTCTGTGCTGGGACCAATCCTGTTTAATTTGTTCATAAACGACCTGGAGGATGGGATAAACAGTTCAATCTCTGTATTTGCAGACGATACTAAGCTAAGCAGGGCAATAACTTCTCCGCAGGATGTGGAAATCTTGCAAAAAGACCTGAACAAATTAATGGGGTGGGCGACTACATGGCAAATGAGGTTCAATGTAGAAAAATGTAAAATAATGCATTTGGGTGGCAAAAATATGAATGCAATCTATACACTGGGGGGAGAACCTCTGGGGGAATCTAGGATGGAAAAGGACCTGGGGGTCCTAGTAGATGGTAGGCTCAGCAATGGCATGCAATGCCAATGCTGCTAATAAAGCAAACAGAATATTGGCATGCATTAAAAGGGGGATCAACTCCAGAGATAAAACGATAATTCTTCCGCTCTACAAGACTCTGGTCCGGCCGCACCTGGAGTATGCTGTCCAGTTCTGGGCACCAGTCCTCAGGAGGGATGTACTGGAAATGGAGTGAGTACAAAGAAGGGCAACAAAGCTAATAAAGGGTCTGGAGGATCTTAGTTATGAGGAAAGGTTGCGAGCACTGAACTTATTCTCTCTGGAGAAGAGACGCTTGAGAGGGGATATGATTTCAATTTACAAATACTGTACTGGTGACCCCACAATAGGGATAAAACTTTTTCGCAGAAGAGAGTTTAATAAGACTCGTGGCCACTCATTACAATTAGAAGAAAAGAGGTTTAACCTTAAACTACGTAGAGGGTTCTTTACTGTAAGAGCGGCGAGGATGTGGAATTCCCTTCCACAGGCGGTGGTCTCAGCGGGGAGCATTGATAGCTTCAAGAAACTATTAGATAATCACCTGAATGACCGCAACATACAGGGATATGTAATGTAATACTGACACATAATCACACACATAGGTTGGACTTGATAGACTTGTGTCTTTTTTCAACCTCACCTACTATGTAACTATGTAACTATGTATTATAAAAATATAAAATCTGTATCTGTAATAAAGGAGTGACTTGGAACCAAGGAGTCCAGGTTAAACAAGCTGCTTAAGTTGTGTTCCTTCCAAGGCAGAACACCAAAAAAAGGGGGGAGGAAAAGGACAAACGACAAAGCCTAGAAACAACAGCAGTAATTCAGTCAGGGGGCCCAAAATAAAAGCAGGGGTTTCCTCAGAAGTACCCATTGGCCGACACATGGCCTCGGTACATCCAGACTCTATTCCCAAAATCTTTTTTCTGGGATTAGATCGTATTCACCTTCACTCTAGGGGAGGCGACTTTAATAAGCGCCTCCTCCAGTGTGACTTACGAAGGATATTTAATTTACAGGCCACTGTTTCATCTGGACTAAATGAGGCATTTAACTTTCGCCCAGGGTTTCACCTCTGGGGTCTGCGAACTGAATCTTTAATAGACAATTTCTGTACATTAACTATATACAGTCCTTAAACCTTTTTTATCATCCAATTAATCAATTTTTCATTATTTTCATTTGCCACTTATCTATAAGAATTTGTTAATTGTTGAACTTTTTTCTTTTAACAATAACAACAATTCCTTCTACAAGAATGTTAAAAATTTGTTGCTGTGTCATGAAGACTCCCATGGGATGTATGGGAACCTTCTTTACAAGTAGACATCTACATTTTCAGAAGGTATATTTGCGTCTAATTCTGTACTTATCTATTTTTCATTTCATTTCATTCACTTGTTATTTTGTTTTGACAATTTTTTGTCTGTACCACTGCTACATGTATTTCCTTGTCATAATATCCTTACCATTAATTTTTTACTTTATTATTTTTGTCACAGTATTGCTCTATAATTTCAATTGTCTATTTAATATTCTGTAAATTACATGTATATATGTACCCTGCATATAGATCTCAATTTGCCATGTCTCTTCATTTCCTTTTGCCTGTAAACTTGCCGGCTGTTTGTCTCCATTTTTTTACCTCCAGGTGGCCTCCCTAGCCCCGCCCTGGACTGTGTCGCTTGATGCAGACACCCGGCGGGTAGGCTCAAGTGGAGCGGGACGGGCATTGGACACACTGTCCATTTCCTGCTCGGTCCCATCCACTAGGAGCCTCTATGCGCCCCAGCGCCGTCCATTCGATGTGTGTCGGGCGCTTCTCTTTTCCCGCCGGTGACGTGAGGACACGTGATGTCATTGCGCACCCTGGGGCGCGGCTACGCCGCACGCCCCTATGTCAGAGAGACGTCCTGACCTCCTCGGTCAGCTGTAACACACACAGCTGATCCGGCGGAGTATACCACCTGATTGGTAATCACCAATTAGAGTGGTTTTAATAAGCTGACACTTAGACTCACTGTGTCAGTCTCCTGGCTGCAGCTTGGATGTCCGCTGCTTTGTACACTTGAAAGGTAATACTTTACTCCTATATTGGCCATCACTTGGATGTGTTTTTTATCCATCCATGTGCTTCTGTTCGCTAATGGAATCTTGTACCTTATTTTACTATTGGACTAACCTATGACCACTGCTTGGATGTGCTTCCTATCCTTGTATGTGTTTTTGCTAGCCAGTAGAATTTTTTACTTCACTCATCACTAGACCAATCTAATTTTTTCTTTTTCTTTTTCTTTTTTACTATGACTCTTCCCACAGTGGTTACAATTTTTTGCTGCTGTGGAACCAGGCGTCTTTTGTGAAAGCATCCTGCCTTCCGGCCCACGGATGCACGGCTAAACACCATGCCGTGTCTATGGATATACACCGGCCTGTACTTCCTCTTTTGTTTTTATATTTTCCTTGTCCAATGAGTTAATGGTATATATGTAAGTATTTTTACATCATTATATTATCACCTATGATACAACTAGGCTCCAGATCATACGTTATCGTTGCCTATACTACAATGAATCTTGTACCCATTATACTTACTCCCATCTATATTACAGATATTACAATAAATACACCCATTTATAAAGCTCCCCTGAAGAAGGAAAAGTACATCTCAATGCGACTTTCCAAAACATGCCGGGACATTTGCTGTGCAATTCAAATAGAGTTCAACTCATTATGAGCAACACTTTGGATTAACAGCTTATGTGATATAATCATGTATATATGTAAATCCATTTTTTTCTTTATCATTGACGTACTTTTGTAATATGTATAATTTTGTATTTTTTCCAATATAAAAAATCTCCCTTTTTATATATTTGTATACCAATAAAGTTGGCATTTTCTGCCTTTTATACTTATCTACTTTTCATTACTAGTTTTACTCCCTGCCTTACAAAGTCCAAAGGGGCGTCCCCTGGATGCACTCTCCTGCATCTTTTTCTACAAGGGGTTTCCTCAGAAGTTAATCTATAATATCCTCAAAGTAGTAAGAAATACCTGGATCAACTGGTAAATAAGAAAAATGACATTCTCCTCCTCTCAGGCTGGATCTCTATTGAACCACCACCAGAGTGTTTAAATACCCTCCCCCTCTCCAAATTTGGCGCCAAAACCTGGAGGAGTGGCGGACGCTGCATGGGCATCTACCAATAGGCAGCCAGACCGGAAGTAACACCCTCAGTCAAGTCAGGAAGAGAAGTTCATCAATTAAATCAATGTAAACAAAGGTGCTGGACACACCAGAAGTGACACTAGAGGGCGCACAGGAAGTGACCTGACAACACCTCTAGAACTGTCAGCAATGATGTAAATGCTCAAAAGGCACAACAATAATAAGTGTAACTTTGAAAAAAAGAAAATACAACCAGAAAAGATGGAAAAAATGGCTGCAACCATTTGTGTGAAGATAATTCCCACAAAGGTTATGGAAAGATGCAATTGGCGCCCTCCAGTGGAAACAGATTTACCACTGGAAATGGTGCCTGGGGCGTCCGTATGATCATCTAATCCTTGTGGGTGCTTCCTTAGTTAAAAAACTTTATTCTCAATTTAGCAACTCATAGGGAAAAGAGGAGAAGAAGAAGAAGAGGGAAAAAAAATATTCTTTTTCTTTCTTCTTTCCATTCTTCCCCTTCCCTCCTCCCTCCCCCCTGTTATTTCCTCTCCCTTTATATTTCTGTTTGTATGTTGAAAGGTAATTAATGAATACAATCTGCACAATTAATCCATAGGCCAAAATGGCGAAAAAATGAAGTAGAGGCAATCTGGATAGGGTGTACATATGAAAACCTGGTACAATAACCTGACACATATCAAAATATCAATAGAGGTCAACAAGTGACCAATTTTAGGAGCAACTAGGAACATGGCTCTATACATCCTTATAGGAAAGGCCTAAAGCTAATGGATTTGTTAAGCCCAGGGGGCGAGGTGGCAGCCAAAGAATGGATCCACCTCGTCTCCTTCTGCAGAAGAATTCTAGCCACATCTCCCCCCTCTCATGAGTGGGCAGGAATTCCAGGGGAAAAATTTTCATTATGGTTAGATCAAATGAGTAGTATAAACCCATGTGTCGACTGATGGCTGTTTCCATCTTTTTCTTTTGGACAATGGACACATGGTCCCTAATCCTTTGGAAAAAGGCCCTCTTAGTTTTCCCTATGTAAAAGGCCTTACACGTGCACCTCATGTAATAGACCACGCCAATGGATTGACAATTAACAAAGAAATTGGGTTGATATAAGGTCTCATCTGGAAGGGTTATCTCCTCTGCATCTAGAATATATCTACAAAAATCGCATCTACCACATGGGGCAGTGCCTTTCTGAGTGTTTCTTGCAGATCTCTGTGCTAAGTGGCTATGGACCAATTGATCCTTTAAGGATCTGGATCTTCTATAGGTAATGGATGGAGTTGGTTTCACATATTTGGAAATAACTTTATCATTGGACAATAGGGGCCAGTATTTCTGAATAATCACACAAACTTTTTGATGCTGTTTAGAATATGTTGTTATCAACTGTACCTCATGATCCGATTTTCGAGGTTTCGACGAATGGATTAAATCAGTTTGATTGTGTGATTTGGCCCTATGGTATGCCTTTTTAAGGGTGGAGTGACTATAGCCCCTATTCAGGAGGAGTAGCTGCAAGGCCCCTGCTTCCCTTTCAAAGTCCTGGTCGCGGCTGCAGTTTCTCCTTAGTCGAAGGTATTGACTAAGGGGAATGCTCACCACTAAGGACTTAGGGTGGGAGCTGGCCGCGTGTAAAATGGTGTTCCCGGCTGAGGACTTTCTGAAAAGGGAGGAGCCAAGTGTACCATCTGAATTAAGGTAAATAGAAATATCCAAGAGAATATAAACTAAAATATTCCGCGCTTAGGACAGTATGTAAAAGAGAACTGCAGCCCCCCCCCAAAAAATGGAAAAACACCGAAGTGAAATCCAAAAAAAATTTTTTTTTCTCAAAAAACTCTAGTGGGGAATGTGGCGCTGTTCATAAAGTGTGTATTAATAGGGAGTGTGTAGTGATAATATTGTGAGAAAAACTATGAATAGATGTTAAACAAAACATGTCATGTGCATACCATAAATATCAGACATCACATAGTGTAAAAAACAGAGGTGCAAATGTGTTGTAAATGATCATATAAGAGATACGTGCACTCAAAAAAGTAAATTATACCAACATGTGAGTGTGCGTATTGGTGGCGTGAGTAAACAAGAATGCAAAGAAAAAACACACAAAAATGTATAAAAGATGCACAAATAACAACAGTGGTGTAATAAATGATAAGTATAATGGTGCACCAAACTGGTCATAAATCCAAATTGTGTAAGTGTCCAAAAACAAGGAAAACGGTGAAAAAGTGTCTTGGCAATCCAAAAAGATCCCATAAAAAATATATATATATTGTGATCGTGGTTTAAAACTCTTCTTCTGGAACCCCCACTTGTGTCCCCACTCACCGGAAGACCCAACCCCTGCAGGGGTAATGGGCAAATGAGAATAAATCCACTGATGGAATTCAATCGGTGTCCCCTTCTACGGATCTGCGATCCCCTTCCTGTTTTGGGTTGTTACTGCTCCATTTCAATATTCAGACAGTTACAGTTTTCAATAGTTTCAATCTCTCCTTCCGTGAAAGTTGGAAACTCTGTGCATCTTATAGACTTTCTGAAGCAAGATTTCAGTGACTTCAGTACCACTGGGAGTGTGCTACCGGAAGCCTACTCTTTGCAACTTTCTCTCTTTGATTGGTAACCAAGGAAGCAAAGAGAGAAAGTTGCAAAGAGTAGGCTTCCGGTAGCACACTCCCAGTGGTACTGAAATCACTGAAGTCTTGCTTCAGAAAGTCTATAAGATGCACAGAGTTTCCAACTTTCAAGGAAGGAGAGATTGAAACTATTGAAAACTGTAACTGTCTGAATATTGAAATGGAGCAGTAACAACCCGAAACAGGAAGGGGATCGCGGATCCGTAGAAGGGGACACCGATTGAATTCCATCAGTGGATTTATTCTCATTTGCCCATTACCCCTGCAGGGGTTGGGTCTTCAGGTGAGTGGGGACACAAGTGGGGGTTCCAGATGAGGAGTGTTAAACCACGATCACAATATATATATATATTTTTTATGGGATGTGATGTCTGATATTTATGGTATGCACATGACATGTTTTGTTTAACATCTATTCATAGTTTTTCTCACAATATTATCACTACACACTCCCTATTAATACACACTTTATGAACAGTGCCACATTCCCCACTAGAGTTTTTTGAGAAATATCCAAGAAATTAATCCTATTTTGATCATACGTCATCGTGAATTTGAGATTATAGGAATTGGTCTTGAGTTTGTCCAAGAAAAGAAGAAGTTCCTCCTTAGAACCGGTCCACACCACAAAAATGTCATTGATAAATCGTCGCCAAATCAAAACATTGTCAAAGAATCGGCCATAGTCATCTGAAGAAAAAATCTCCCGCTCCCACCCCCCCCAGGTACAGATTGGCGTACGATGGGGCACATTTAGTCCCCATCACAACACCCTGCACCTGGAGGTAGTGGGAGCAGTCGAAAAGAAAGATGTTGTTAGTTAGGATAAACCGTAAAAGATCCAAGATGAAAATCGAACTGATTTAATCCATTCATCGAAACATCGAAAATCGGATCAGGAGGTACGGTTGATAACAACATGTTCTAAACAGCATCAAAAAGTTTGTGCGATTATTCAGAAATACTGGCCCCTATTGTCCAATGATAAAGTTATTTCCAAATATGTGAAACCAACTCCATCCATTACCTATAGAAGATCCAGATCCTTAAAGGATCAATTGGTCCATAGCCACTTAGCACAGAGATCTGCAAGAAATACTCGGAAAGGCACTGCCCCATGTGGTAGATGCAATTTTTGTAGATATATTCTAGATGCAGAGGAGATAACCCTTCCAGGTTATATCAACCCAATTTCTTTGTTAATTGTCAATCCATTGGCATGGTCTATTACATGAGGTACACGTGTAAGGCCTTTTACATAGGGAAAATTAAGAGGGCCTTTTTCCAAAGGATTAGGGACCATGTGTCCCTTGTCCAAAAGAAAAAGATGGAAACAGCCATCAGTCGACACATGGGTTTATACCACTCATTTGATCTAACCAAAATGACATTTTTTGCCCTGGAATTCCTGCCCACTCATGAGAGGGGGAAGATGTGGATAGAATTCTCCTGCAGAAGGAGACGAGGTGGATCCATTCTTTGGCTGCCACCTCGCCCCCTGGGCTTAACGAATCCATTAGCTTTAGGCCTTTCCTCTAGGGATGTATAGAGCCATGTTCCTAGTTGCTCCTAAAATTGGTCACTTGTTGACCTCTATTGATATTTTGATATGTGTCAGGTTATTGTACCAGGTTTTCATATGTACACCCTATCCAGATTGCCTCTACTTAATTTTTTCGCCATATTGGCCTATGGATTAATTGTGCAGATTGTATTCATTAATTACCTTTCAAAACACAAACAGAAATATAAAGGGAGAGGAAATAACAGGGGGGAGGGAGGAGGGAAGGAGGAGAATGAAAAGAAGGAAGAAAAAGAATATATATTTTTTTTCCCTCTCCTTATTCTTCTCCTCTTTTCCCTATGAGTTCCTAAATTGAGAATAAAGTTTTTTAACTAAGGAAGCACCCACAAGGATTAGATGAGCATACGGACGCCCAGGGTAAATCTGTTTCCACTGGAGGGCACCGATTGCATCTTTCCATAACCTTTGTGGGAATTATCTTCACACAAATGGTTGCAGCCACTTTTTCCATCTTTTCTGGTTGTATTTTCTTTTTTTCAAAGTTACACTTATTAATGTTGTGCCTTTTGAGCATTTACATCATTGCTGACAGTCCTAGAGGTGTTGTCAGGTCACTTCCTGTGCGCTCTCTAGTGTCACTTCCGGTGTGTCCAGCACCTTTGTTTAGATTAATTTAATTGATGAACTTCTCTTCCTGACTCGACTGAGGGTGTTACTTCCGGTCTGGCTGCCTATTAGTAGATGCCCGTGCAGCGTCCGCCCCCCCTCCAGGTTTTAGCGCCAAATTTGGAGAGGGGGGGGGTATTTAAACACTCTGGTGGTGGTTCAATAGAGATCCAGCCTGAGAGGAGGAGGATGTCATTTTTCTCATTTTACCAGTTGATCCAGTTATTTCTTACTACTTTGAGGATATTATAGACTAACTTCTGAGGAAACCCCTGCTTTTATTTTGGGCCCCCTGACTGAATTACTGCTGTTGTTTCTAGGCTTTGTTGTTTGTCCTTTTCCTCTCCCCCTTTTTTTGGAGTTCTGCCTTGGAAGGAACACGAACTTAAGCAGCTTGTTTAACCTGGACTCCTTGGTTCCAAGTCAGTCCTTTATTACAGGTACAGATTTTATATTTTTATATTATTTTTTTTTATTATATTTAATATATATATATATATATATATATATATATATATATATATATATATATATATATATATATATATATATATATATATATAATTATTTTTTTTTTAATAAGAAAAAGAAAAACCAATAAAGAGATAAAAGATAAATATAGCAACTAGGGATGAGCTTCGTGTTCGAGTCGAACCCATGTTCGACTCGAACATCGGCTGTTCGATCGTTCGCCGAATTGCGAACGTTATGGGCCGTTCGCGCTAAATTCGTGTGGCGCGTCACGGCCCATAATTCACTGCGGCATCGTAGTGCATTGCTGGCTGATGATTGGCCAAGCATGCACTATGACCCGCATGCTTGGCCAATCACAGCGCCGTCAGTAGAGAGAGCTGTAATTGGCCAAAGCCAGGGTGGCTTTGGCCAATTATGGCTCAGGGTATTTAGTACACACCCCACACTATATAAGGCCGCCTGCACGGCGGCCCTGTGTAGTGTGTGTTCCGGTGTGCTGAGAGATAGAGAGAGAGAGAGACAGTGTCATTTGATTTGAGTTAGATAGATTAGGCAGAACAGTCAGTCAGTTAGCTGCACTTACAGTGTATTGTGTATATATATGCATCCCAGGTGTTGCATATATATATATACACTGTATTCAGTTTAGCTAGATCCGTTCCTGTTATCTTCTATCTAGACTATTTACATTTAATGCAGTGCGTCCTGCTCACAGTGTTCAGCTAGATCCGTTCCTGCTATTTACATTTAGTGCAGTGCGTCCTGCTCACAGTGTTCAGCTAGATCCGTTCCTGTTATCTTCTAGACTATTTACATTTAGTGCAGTGCGTCCTGCTCACAGTGTTCAGCTAGATCCGTTCCTGTTATCTTCTAGACTATTTACATTTAGTGCAGTGCGTCCTGCTCACAGTGTTCAGCTAGATCCGTTCCTGTTAAATTCCTACTGACAGGCAGGCTTGTCTGGTTACAGTATATAAAGCTACCTGAAGAAAATTACAGGTGTTCTATTTGATCCTATTAGTACCACGGTCAGGCAGCTAGACTATTTACATTTAGTACAGTGCGTCCTGCTCACAGTGTTCAGCTAGATCCGTTCCTGTTATCTTCCTACTGACAGGCAGGCTTGTCTGGTTACAGTATATAAAGCTACCTGAAGAAAATTACAGGTGTTCTATTTGATCCTATTAGTACCACGGTCAGGCAGCTAGACTATTTACATTTAGTACAGTGCGTCCTGCTCACAGTGTACAGCTAGATCCGTTCCTGTTATCTTCCTACTGACAGGCAGGCTTGTCTGGTTACAGTATATAAAGCTACCTGAAGAAAATTACAGGTGTTCTATTTGATCCTATTAGTACCACGGTCAGGCAGCTAGACTATTTACATTTAGTACAGTGCGTCCTGCTCACAGTGTTCAGCTAGATCCGTTCCTGTTATCTTCCTACTGACAGGCAGGCCTGTCTGGTTACAGTATATAAAGCTACTTGAAGAAAATTACAGGTGTTCTATCCCAGCTTAGTGCAGCTACAGGCCATTAGTATGTCTGGAAGGCCAAGAAGGAGAGGCAGACAGTCACAAGCCAATAAGAGAGGGCAAGCAGGCTCTGTGTCTAGTGCTGGTCGTGGAGACGGTGCATCCTCATCAGCACGTGGCCATGGGACACGCTTGGCCTTTTTTTCAGCAGCTGGCCGTGTTGAGCCGCAACATGCGGAAGACTTGGTCGAGTGGATGACCAAGCCGTCCTCATCCTCCTCATCCTCTCTCACCCATGCCCAGGGTGCTTTGTCTGGCAAAGCAGCGGCCTCTTCCCTCAGCTCAATGTCATCAGTGACTCCTTCCCTAGCTCCACCATGTCCTCATGAGGATTCCCTCGAACTGTTTGACCACAGTGTTGGGTACATGCTCCAGGAGGATGCCCAGCGTTTGGAAGGCTCTGATGATGATACTGAGCTCGATGAAGGCAGTAACATGAGCGCGGACAGAGGGGGTGCCCAAGAAGGACAGCAATCTGGCAGTCATGCTCCCCCTGCTGCAGCATACTGCCAGGTTTGCTCCAGTGATGAGGAGGGAGGGGATGATGAGGTCACTGACTCAACGTGGGTGCCTGATAGGAGAGAGGAGGAGGAGGAGGAGGAGGAGGAGGCGGCAGCACATCACCAACGAGGCAGGATGCCCTCCAGGGGCCAGCCTAAGGGCAGCACATTGACTGCATCACACCCCAAAGCTCCACATGTGCAGGGCACTGCAGTCTCTGCGCGTTATTCAAAAAGTTCTTTGGTGTGGGCCTTTTTTGAGGCGAGTGCATCAGATCGCACCGCTGCTATTTGCAACATATGTCTCAAGCGTATCTCGCGTGGCCAAAACATCTCCCGCTTGGGTACCACATGCTTGACCAGACATATGTTGACCTGCCATGCAGTTCGTTGGCAAGCGTATCTAAAAGACCCACACCAAAGAACAAAGAGGATCTCTCCTTGCTCCTCATCAGCTGAGATTTCCAACCCCACTAGACCTTCAGTCCTCTCTGAGACCTGCACTGAGAGGAATGAAGGTGTAGAATTAGGTGTGTCACAGCCAAGTACTTGTGGGCAATCTGCTTTTGGTACACCGACGTCAGATTGTACCAGGCAAATTTCCCTGCCCCAGCTGCTGCACCGCCGAAAGAAGTTTGCTCCCAGCCATCCACATGCCCAGCGGTTGAATGCTAGCTTGGCAAAATTGCTAGCACTTCAACTGCTGCCTTTTCAGTTGGTAGACTCTGCCCCCTTACGTGAGTTTGTGGAATGTGCGGTTCCTCAGTGGCAGGTACCCAAACGCCACTTTTTCTCACGGAAGGCGATTCCGGCTCTCTACCGGCATGTGGAAGGCAATGTCCATGCCTCGCTGGACAGGGCGGTCAGCGGTAAGGTGCATATTACCGCTGACTCATGGTCCAGCAGGCATGGACAGGGACGTTACCTAAGTTTCACGGCGCATTGGGTGACTCTGCTGGCAGCTGGGACCGATGCGTTCAGACAATTTTTTGGTCCGCAGCCCCAAGGTATGATCGGTTCCAGCAACCATCGCCAGCGTCTGTTTTACATGGTGCAGGAATACCTAGGGGCAAGATCAGACTTGGACACCTTTCCCACCGAAAATCCTCTGGGTTACTGGGTCTTGAGGATGGATCACTGGCCAGAGCTTGCACAGTATGCAATTGAGCTACTGGCCTGTCCTGCATCCAGCGTTCTTTCGGAACGCACATTCAGTGCTGCTGGAGGCATGGTAACCGATCACAGGGTGTGTCTGTCCACCGACTCGGTCGATCGGCTGACCTTCATAAAAATGAATGAGTCTTGGATCACCACCAGCTACCAAGCACCTGATGCTGATGTAACCGAATAATTTTTTTTGAAATCTCAGATCCCTTCAAAGACTGCCTATGCTGATGCTGAGTGACTATCCCTGAGTAATTATCCTCTTCCTCCTCAATCATCACGCTGATAGCTTGTAAGAACATTTTTGGTTCTGGGCGCCACCACCAGTGCCTAAGGCACAATTTTTCAGCCCCTGTTTAACAGGGGCGTGTAATTACAATTTTTGATGTAATACTTTGCAGCAGGGCTCGTTCCTGCATTCCAACTAGAGTGTCTGTGAGGGGTTGCAGTGTTGTGGCACCAGCACCAGTGCCTAGGGCCCAATTTTTCTGCCCCTGTCTAACAGGGGCGTGTAATTACAATTTTTGATGCAATACTTTGCAGCAGGGCTCGTTCCTGCGTTCCAACTAGAGTGTCTGTGAGGGGTTGCAGTGTTGTGGCACCAGCACCAGTGCCTAAGGCCCAATTTTTCTGCCCCTGTCTAACAGGGGCGTGTAATTACAATTTTTGATGCAATACTTTGCAGCAGGGCTCGTTCCTGCGTTCCAACTAGAGTGTCTGTGAGGGGTTGCAGTGTTGTGGCACCAGCACCAGTGCCTAAGGCCCAATTTTTCTGCCCCTGTCTAACAGGGGCGTGTAATTACAATTTTTGATGCAATACTTTGCAGCAGGGCTCGTTCCTGCGTTCCAACTAGAGTGTCTGTGAGGGGTTGCAGTGTTGTGGCACCAGCACCAGTGCCTAAGGCCTAATTTTTCAGCTCCTGTTCAACAGGGGCATGTAATTACAATTCTTGATCTAATATTTCACAGCAGGGCCCTGTGAGGGCTTACAGTGTTGTGGCCACAGCAACACCTAAGGCCCAAATTTCTGCTGAGTATATAGGGCAGGACCCTACTTTCAAACATCTAACTTACAAACGACTCCTACTTGCAAACGGAAGGAGACAACAGGAATTGAGATGAAATCTACCCCTAGGAAGGGAAATTCTCTCCTGTAAGAGTTAATATGGGAAAACAATTTCTCCTTTCCACTGATGCTTTCCAATCCTTGTTCCACAAAAAAACCCAAATTTTCAAAAAACATTTTCATTGGGACAAAAAAGTGAGGTGAAATCTTCTGAAGAGGAGGAAAGACAGCAAAACAAATGTCACAGGGGTGATAACCCTTCCCTATGTTTTCCAAAAAGCTTAGAAAAGATTTTTTGGCTGGAGCTAAACACGTTAAAAATGTTCAAAATTACAAACAGATTCTACTTAACAACAAACCTACAGTCCCTGTCTTGTTTGCACCGCCTGTATACTGCTGTTCAGAGTATATAGGGCCTGGTGGCCCCACACCTTTCCTTATTTTAATTTGGGTGCGGGGTTCCCCTTAATATCCATACAAGACCCAAAGGGCCTGGTAATGGACTGGGGGGTACCCATGCCGTTTGTCTCACTGATTTTCATCCATATTGCCATGACCCGACATGACATTAAACCCGCAAGCAGTTTTAAATGAGATTTTTTCCTTTAAAAATGACATTTGGTGCAGGGACTGTTCTAAACATGGGAAACACGCGTCACTTTACAGGCATACTATAGACACCCCCCAGGTACGATATTTAAAGGAATATTTCACTTTTTTTTTTTTACTTTAGGCATCATTAAAATCACTGCTCCCGAAAAAACGGCCGTTTTTAAAAGTTTTTTTTGCATTGATACATGTCCCCTGGGGTAGGACCCGGGTCCCCAAACCCTTTTTAGGACAATACCATGCAAATTAGCCTTTAAAATGAGCACTTTTGATTTCGAACGTTCGAGTCCCATAGACGTCAATGGGGTTCTAACGTTCGTGCGAACTTTCGGTCCGTTCGCGGGTTCTGGTGCGAACCGAACCGGGGGGTGTTCGGCTCATCCCTAATAGCAACAATAAAGAATTAAAAGATGCAAATTAAAGATCACTGCATTCCTTTCTCCACTCACATTTCAGGACCTCTTCTATCAGTTAACAACACGATTTTATCTAACCTCTTGGTCATCAATTGATCCTCTGGCTGGGGTTGCTTCTTGATCTAAATAGCTTAACTACTTGAGTTTCCAATCAATTCGCTATCCCAATTTTTTACAAGACCTGCATACAGGTAAACAGATCCCATATTTGGCTTAATTGTCGTATTGGCAGTTTGGATGTGTGGTACTATATTTTTTTGCCTTGTATTGATAGTGTTTTGTCTTTGTCTTCTGTGTATTTTGTAACTTACTGTATTGTTCTCTTAGTGCCTGATAGATACTACTCTCCTGAAGAAGCCATGATGTGTGGTGAAACATGTTGAGAAATCAATCCTTCGGTTGCACTATTTAAAGATTGTTCCAGTACATTGCATGTAAACTCTTTTTACAACCATGTTTTTATTAATTTTTCAAAATAAAATGTGAAAATTTTATATAAAAAATATTGTGTCACCCTGTTTGCACCTTTAAAATCCCAATTTTCCCAAGATTGCCAAGCCTCTGAATGAGTTGTTGCTAGGGTTGTCCCAATACCGATACTAGTATCGGTATCGGGACCAATACTGAGCATTTGCGTGAGTACTTGTACTCGCACAAATGCTCCCAATGCCGGATCCGATACCCGGGAGAGGAATAAAGCGACTCAGCGCAACCGGAAGTGACGCTCTGTGTTGACGTTAGTGCTTGGACATCCCGACGCCCATCTTGGTACACCCTGCACTCGGCTGCAGTAAGCCAGCAGCAGACATCTTATTACACCCAGCCCATATAGTTTAGTCTGGGTGTAACAAGATGGCCGCTGCCGCTTTTAATGCGGCTGAGTGCAAGGAGTACAAAGATGGGCGTTGAAGCAGCCTTTCCTCATGGCATGACAGTGTCACTACACCTGCCCATGAGTGCCCATAAATGCCACCTATCAGTGCCCAATACCCATAAGTGCCGCCTATCAGTGCCAGTCACCTGTCAGTGCCATCTATCAGTGCCAGCCACCTGTTAGTGCCATCTATCAGTGCCAGCCACCTGTTAGTGCCATCTATCAGTGCCAGCATCACCTGTCAATGCCATCTATCAGTGCCAGCCATCTATCAGTGCCACCTGTCAGTGCCATCTATCAGTGCCATTGTCACCTGTCAATGCCATCTATCAGTGCCAGCTACCTGTCAGTGCCACCTATCAGTGCCAGCCACCTGTCAGTGCCATCTGTCAGTGCCCGCCATCAGTGCCTTCTGTCAGTGCCCACCATCAGTACCATCTGTCAGTGCCCGTCATCTGTCAGTGCTGCATATCAGTGCCACCTAATCCTATCAGTGTTCATCAGTGCTGCATATCAGTGCCTCCTAATCTGTATTGTGCTTTGAAAACTGTCACATAACATTAAAAAAAAGTATCGGTAATCGTATCGGCGAGTACTTGAAAAAAAGTATCGGTACTTGTACTTAAAAAAGTGGTATCGGGACAACCCTAGTTGTGGAGGTTCCAGGGAGGTACGGGAGTCTATTCAAGAACAATGGACCGGGAGGTGTGAAAGAGTCTTTGAATGACCTGAGGGGAGCCTGATTGAAGCGCCTGTGTTGGCCTATGCTGATCCCTCCACACCTTACGAATTACATGTGGTTACTAGCAGAGGTGGCCTAGGGGGAGTGATCTATCAGGAGGTGGAAGGAAAGCTTTGTCCGTTGGCTTATGTGATTCACAGCCTCACTCCCCCTGAGAAGAACTATCTGGTACACATATTAGAGTTCCTGGCCCTTGCTGATGCTCTCTCCCGAAGACCTTACGCCACGGATACTGGTCAGAAGAACTGGATCCATTTGCCCCTCGAGGGAGTACTAGCCATATGCCAAGTAATAGAGCACAGACATAGGGGGGCGTCAGGGGCCGAAGCCGTGGGGGTCATCCCCGCTGGAGTACCAAGACACTACTAGGATTTAACACAGGTGCGTAG
Organism: Aquarana catesbeiana; assembly: GCF_042186555.1. Lineage (NCBI taxonomy): Eukaryota > Metazoa > Chordata > Amphibia > Anura > Ranidae > Aquarana > Aquarana catesbeiana. The sequence continues at coordinate 105,038,763 of NC_133330.1, forward strand.
TCAAGAACTGTCTCAGTTAACTAGAGAAGACACAAGGAGAGATCAACATGAAGACCCATTGGGTAGCCTTTTAAAGAAATCTTTGTCGTTTCGGGATCCCCAGATGCTGTTAAATAGTTCCATTGAGGGAGGCCTATAAAGAATGGGAACCAATGAGGTTGGAAGATGGAGTCATATATCGGAGAGGCCCATCTGAGGAACCAGTGGGTGTTCGTCAACTGTTCCTCCCTGAGAAACATTGATTGATAGTGTTAGCTGCTCTTCACAATGACCATTGCCATTTAGGTCTAGACAGAACCTTCAAACTGGTCAGGGATTATTAAGTGTTCTTGCATAGCAAGACCACTTACTGTTATCTCACATATATATTATTCTTATTATTATAGCCAAATTTACCACCCTAACTCCTCCCACAGTTTTTACACTACATAGACAAGTAATATACCGAAACGTGCGGATTGTTCCCGAATGGTGTGCTATTACTTTGTGGAACGTTTCGCCGAATGGTTCACGAAATATCGTCGTTTTTGCGGCGAAATTGGTCCCATAGGAATGAATGGGGAAACTAGAGTGGGAGATGACAAAAGCTGGAAAATCAGAACATGATTTCTAAACTGCCGCCACTCCCTCATTTTCAAGCCTACCTACACAAATCTTATATCAAAACGTTCAGCTATCCCTGCTGCCACTAAACATGTCCACGGCTAAGCCATAGTCCTGATAGTTTTCACAATATGACCATTTGTTTGCAACTCACGCCGTCCATTGACATTCATTGAAACTACACTCTAGCCCCCTCCAAATTTGAAGGGCAATTTCTAAACTGCGACTGTGCCTTCATTTTTAATATTTCAGAGACATACTATACATCAAAATCTAGGTCTGGGTCTTGTGATTCTCACAATATAAAGATCTTCGCTGTAGGATGTATAGTTTTTAAAATACGGCCATTTGTTTAGAGGTCATTTCAGGAAATTTTAGCCATTAATCAGAGTGTACTGTTAGTGTTTGTTTTGTTGCCATGGTTACCAAAGCTTCTGTTATACACAGGGGGGAAGGTGGCTGGAGCATCTCAGCTCTGATTACAGAGCCCGGGGGAGGGGACAGACACACCATGTACTGATTTATAATAGAGGAATATGATGGGGCAGTTTTGATGGGGTAATTCTGATGGGGCAGTTTTGATGAAGCAGTATTTGGGAAGCATAAACAGGGCATGAGCGTTGCTAGGAAACAGTGGTTGTAAACACAAGATGCTGAGACACTCCAAATGCATGTGACTTCATCTGCTAGACTTGATAATGCTTGTAGACTCCTCCCACAGTTTTCACACTACAGAGACAAATAATATACCGAAACGAGCGGATTGTTCCCGATTGGTGTGTTATTACTTTGTGGAATGTTTTGCCGAATGGTCCACGAAATGACGTTTTTGCGGCGAAATTGGTCCCATAGGAATGAATGGCGAAATGTTCAAAACTAGAGTGGGAAGTGACAAAAGCTGACAACCCCATGATCAGCCAAAACATTATGACCACCCCATGATCAGCCAAAACATTATGACCACCCCATGATCAGCCAAAACATTATGACCGCCCCATGTAAAAAAAAAAATATTTTTGAAAAAAAAAAAAAATTTTTGAAAAAAGTAAAAAAATTATTTTTGAAAAAAAAAAATCATTTTTTAAAAAAAAAAATAAATATTTTTGAAAAAAAAAAAATTATTTTTGAAAAAAAAAAATATTTTTGAAAAAAAAATTTCTTTTAAAAAAAAAATTATTTTTGAAAAAAAAATATATTTGAAAAAAAAAAATATTTTTGAAAAAAAAAATTATTTTTGAAAAAAAAATTACTTTAAAAAAAATAATAATTTCGAAAAAAAAATTATTTTTGAAATAAAAAAATTCATTTTTGAAAAAAAAAATTACCTTTGAAAAAAAAAATTACTTTTGAAAAAAAAAATCATTTTTGAAGAAAAAAAAATCATTTTTGATTAAAAAAAATTCATTTTTGAAAAAAAAAATTACTTTTAAAAAAAATGTTCAGCTCTTTCAGCGAATGATGGAACTTTTTTACTACTATTTATACTTTTTAAAATATTAAGCTTTTTAACACTTTTCACAGTTACTCAAGCCACTCCACCCCACCCAGTTACTCCGCCCACTCCAGTTGTAGAGGCAAGAACACTTTCACAATTTCCCCAGAAATTGTACCTTTTCTAGTTATTATTATTATACAGGATTTATATAGTGCCGACAGTTTACGCATCACTTTACACAGGGCCAGGGCTGGACTGGGACAAAAATGTGGCCCTGGACTTCATCCGGGCACAACACATCAGGGCACGGTACATCAGACCACATCAGGGTACAGAGCCAGGCACATCAGGGCACAAGGCACATCAGGGCACAGCACATCAGGGCTCAGGGTACAGGGCACAGCACATCAGGGTACAGAGCCCAGTACATCAGCGTACAGGGCACAACATATCAGGGTACAGTGCCCAGTACATCAGCGTACAGGGCACAACATATCAGGGTACAGTGCCCAGTACGTCAGCGTACAGGGCACAACATATCAGGGTACAGTGCCCAGTACGTCAGCGTACAGGGCACAACATATCAGAGTACAGTGCCCAGCACATCAGCGTACAGGGCACAACATATCAGGGTACAGTGCCCAGCACATCAGGGTACAGAGCCCAGCACATCAGCTAATAGGGCACAACACATCAGGGCACAGTACATCAGGGTATAGCACATCAGGACACAGCACATCAGGGCACAGAACATCAGAGCACACGACATTGAGGCACAGCACACCGGGGCACAGGACATCAGGGCACATCAGGGCACAGGACATCGGGGCAAAGCACATCGGGGCACAAGGCACATCAGGGCATAGGACATCGGGGCACAGCACATCAGGGCACATAGCACATCAGGGCGCATCAGGGCACATAGCACATCAGGGCACGGGGCACATCAGGGCACGGGCACATCAGGGCACGGGGCACGTCAGGGCACATGGCACATCAGGGCACATTATGGCACATGGCACATCAGGGCACATGGCACATCAGGGCACGGGGCACATCAGGCCACATGGCACATCAGGGCACGGGGCACATAAGGGCACATCAGGGCACATTATGGCACATCAGGGCACATGATGGGGCACATGGCACATTATGGTGCACATCAGGGCATGGGGCACATCAGGCCACATGGTACATCAGGGCACAGGGCACATCAGGGCACGGGGCACATGGCACATCAGGGCTCGGGGCACATGGCACATCAGGGCACATGATGGGGCACATAGCACATCAGGGCACGGGGCACATCAGGCCACATGGCACATTAGGGCACGGGGCACATGGCACATCAGGGCACATTATGGCACATCAGGGCACATTATGGGGCACATTAGGGCACATCAGGCTACATGGCACATTAGGGCACGTGGCACATCAGGGCACGGGGCACATCAGGGCACATAGCACATTAGGGCACATCAGGCTACATGGCACATTAGGGCACGTGGCACATGGCACATCAGGGCACGGGGCACATCAGGGCTCAGGGCACATGATGGGGCACATAGCACATCGGGGCACATGATGGGGCACATAGCACATCGGGGGAAACATGATAGGGCACATAGCACATCGGGGCACATGATGGGGCACATAGCACATCGGGGCACATGATGGGGCACATAGCACATCGGGGGAAACATGATGGGGCACATAGCACATCAGGGCACATGATGGGGCACATAGCACATCGGGGCACATGATGGGGCACATAGCACATCGGGGCACATCATCAGGGCACATTGTGGGGTCTTACTAGCCAGCATGCAGAGTAGCGCAGGGAGCTTCTGTAGTAATAAGTTCTCTCTCTCATGTCATCACGCTGTTCCCCGGTGGCCCCTCCTCTCTTCTTGTCTATACCAGGTGATCGTACAAGCCAATTGGTATAGACGAGAAAAGAGGAGGGGCCGCCGGGGAACAGCGCTGCGTGATGACATGAGAGAGAGAACTTGCGAGGGGCGCCAGCTGTTGGCGGTTGACGGGTAGGTCGCCGCGCACCGCAGATGCAGCTGAAAGTGAAACTGGCCCAGACTGAGCCATCGGCCCACCGGGAACCTCCCGGTAGTCCCGATGGCCAGTCCATCCCTGCACAGGGCTTTTTTTCTCAGACAATAGGTGCAGGAACTCCCCCTTTCCGAGTCACCCCTTTTCTCCGCCCCTACCCACCTCCCAGTACCGTCCCTTTTAGACAATATAGAACCAAGTATCATTTTGAGGTGCTAAGTAATGTGTATGGAATTTGGTAATGATATCAAGAAAAGCAGTAAAATAGATCCCCTGCAGCCAGCAACAATAGATCCCCCTAACAACAATGGACCAAACACAACAAAATTTCCCCGCCAGCAACAATAGACTCCCCGCAGCATCAACAGATCTCCGCAAAGCCAGCATTGATAGTCTGTCTGGCTGCCATCAACAATAGACCCCTCCCCCAACAGTAGATCTCTTTCAACAACAACTGACTCCCCAGCAATATAATACCCCCCAGAAACAATAGGCCCCCCACCAGCAACAATAGACCCCCCTTGCAAAAATAGATCCCCAGCAGTGAGCATCAATACCCTGCAGCACACCCCAGCACCCCTTGCCATTACATACAGTCAGTCCAAGATGTGCCGGAACTGCGTTCCCCCGCGTTCCCTCTGAAAAAAAGCCCTGACTTTACAACATTTGGGCAGACAGTGCAATTACAATACAATTCAATACAGGGGGAATCAGAGGGCCCTGTTCGTTAGAGCTTACAATCTAGGAGGAAGGGTCAAGTTATACAAAAGGGTAATAGCTGTGGGGGATGAGCTAATGGAAAAAATAGTGCAGTTGTTAGATGGAGGCATGATAGGCTTCTTTGAAGAGGAAAGTTTTCAGGGATCGCCTAAAAGTGGATAAATTTGGAGACAGTCTGACATATTGGGGTAGCGAATTCCAGAGGATGGGCGAAGCTTGGGAGAAGTCGTGGAGGCGGATATAGGAGGAGGTGATGAGGGAGCTAGAGAGCAGAAGGTCTTGGGAGGAACGAAGAGGGCGATTAGGTTGGTATTTTGAGACTAAGCTAGTGATGTAGCTGGGGGCAGAGTTGCGGATGGCTTTGTAACTTAATATTAGTATTTTGAATTTAATTAGTTGGGCAAGTGGCAGCCAATGGAGGGATTGTCAGAGAGGGGTAGCAGACACTGTGCGGTTTGTAAGGTGGATGAGTCTGGCAGCAGCATTCATGATGGACTGAAGGGGGGATAGTCTATTTAAAGGTAAGCCAATGAGGAGGGAGTTGCAGTAGTCAAGGCGAGAGATAATAAGGGAATGAATCAGGAGCTTTGTGGTTTCCTTGGTTAGAAATTGACGTAGTTTGGAGATGTTGCAGAGGTTGAGGCGGCAAGCTTTGGAAAGTGATTGGATGTGGGGCCGAAAGGAAAGTTCAGAGTCCAGGATAACACCTAGCACGCTGACATGTGGGGATGGGTGAATGGTTGTGCCTTTGCTCTTGACAGATAAGTCAGGGGAAAAGGCACATGGGGGAGGAAATATTATAAGCTTGGTTTTGGACAAGTTGAGTTTGAGGAAGTGGTGTGACATCCATACAGATATGTCTGTTAGTAAGTTAGTGATGCGTGAGGAGACTGATGGAGTGAGTTGAGGGGTGGAGAGAAAGATTTGTGTGTCGTCAGCGTAGAAATGATATTGAAAGCCGTGAGAGGCTATCAGCTTACCCAGGGAAGAGGTGTAGATTGAAAATAAAAGAGGTCCAAGAACAGAACCTTGGGGGACCCCGACGGAGAAGGGAAGAGGAGTGGAGGAAGTAGAATTGTAAGTGACACTGAAGATGCGTTGGGATAGGTAGGATGAGAGCCACTGAAGAGCACAGTCACAGAGACCAAGGGAGTAAAGATTTTTGAGGAGGAGGGGGTGGTCAACCATATCAAAGGCAGCTGAAAGGTCCAGAAGTAGGAGTACAGAATAGTGTCCGTTGTTTTTTGTAGTTAGTAGGTAATTTGTGAATTTTAAAAGAGCAGTTCCTGTGGAGTGTTGAGGGGAAATCCAGATTGAAAGGGATCAAGAAGGTTATTCTTAATGAGGTGGTCACTCAGTTGGGTGTAAACCAGGCGTTCAAGGAGTTTAGAGGAAAAGGGGAGCAAGGAGATAGGGCGTAGGTTGTTAAGATTGGTAGGGTCCAAGGACGGCTTTTTAAGTATGGGGGTGAACAAGTGCATGTTTTAGAGCATTGGGGAAAATGCCAGAAGTGAGGGAGAGATTGAAAATGGAGTGTCATCTTCAGTGCAAAATGACATTTTAACTTTGGTTTGGGGTTCGGCGCTAGCGACAGTACTTTTAAATTACTTTTTTTCCTTTAGAAATGTCATTTTGCACTCGGACTGTTCTAAACACGGGAAACATGCGCCACTTTACAGGCATACTATAGACACCCCCCCACAGGTACGAAATTTAAAGGAATATTACACTTTTATTGTTTCACTTTAGGTATTATTAAAATCAACTCTCCCGAAAAAACGGCCGTTTTTAACACTTTTTTTTGCATTGATACATGTCCCATGGGGCAGGACCCAGGTCCCCAAACACTTTTTATGACAATACCATGCATCTAAGCCTTTAAAATGAGCACTTTTGATTTTTCATGTTCGTGTCCCATAAACTTTAACGCTGTTCGCGTGTTCGAACAAAGTTTTTGCCTGTTCGCATGTTCTGGATGCAAACCGAACGGGGGGGGGGGGGGGGGGGGGGGGCTCATCCCTATTCAACACCATGGAGCAGAGAAACAAGAAAATCTTTGACCTCAAAGTAGGGGTTTAGGACCTGTAACCTGGAGATCGGGTGCTATTGCGCAACCTAGGAGTGCCCGGAAAGCATAAGCTAGCTGATCGATGGCTCTCCCAGCCCTATATTGTCTGTAGACGCTTACATGGACTTCCCGTGTATAAGATCCACCCTGAAGGAAAGACTGGCACCTTGAAAACTTGGCACTAAAATCATTTGCTCCTTATATCTGAGGCTGTCCGAGTTCTTCCACCCCCCTGTTTAGAGGCTTACCAGTCTCCTACCCTAAGGTCTAGGATTTGTCGGGGCTATGAACCCATGCCTCCAAAGAAGGAGAGTGAATAAGAAGAATTAAACCTTGATTGGTTATGGGTTCCCCCCTCTGAAGACTACCCTGCCACTTGTCAGACTTTGGGAGGAAATAAGGGAGTTAAGGTAGTACCCAATTACCATCCACAGGCACCTTAGGTGGTAGAAACTCCGGCTCCCCATGATAATGAAGTAGAAAGTGAGAGGGTCCTTGAAATTTGGGAGGAACCTGAGCCTCAACCTGAGCCAGAGCCAGAACCTGGATGTAGTTTCTGGGGAACAGAGCAAGGACCAGAGCCATTGGAGAACATATATTCTAGGTTGAGACAGAAAATCTGTCCTCCCAAGAGATTGACCTACGACACCTCTGGGGAAAACTCTGATGAACGTAACCCTACCGCTCAACGTTCTAGTCCTGCACTTGCCTTCTTTATCAAACCTTTGATAGAGAATGACCTTGATCCACGTCCTGAGTAGGGATGAGCCGAACACCCCCCGGTTCGGTTCGCTCCAGAACCTGCGAACGGACCGAAAGTTCGCACGAACGTTAGAACCCCATTGACGTCTATGGGACTCGAACGTTCGAAATCAAAAGTGCTCATTTTAAAAACTAATTTGCATGGTATTGTCCTAAAAAGGGTTTGGGGACCGGGTCCTACCCCAGGGGACATGTATCAATGCAAAAAAAAAACTTTTAAAAATGGCCGTTTTTTCGGGAGCAGTGATTTTAATGATGCTTAACCACTTGCCGACCGCCGCACGACGATGTACGTCGACAGAGCGGCACGGGCAGGCAAAAGGACTTACAGGTACGTCCTTGCCTGCCCGCGGGTGGGGGGTCCGATCGGACCCCCCCCCCCGGTGCCTGCGGCGGTCGGCAAATCTCCCCCGGCGATCGGTGGTGAGGGGGAGGCCATCCATTCGTGGCCCCCCCCTCGCGATCGCTCCCAGCCAATGGGATCATTTCCCTGCCTCTGTAGTGTACACAGAGGCAGAGGAAATGATGTCATCTCTCCTCGGCTCGGTAATTTCCGTTCCGGCCCGAGGAGAGAAGACAGGTATGTGAGTGCACCAACACTACACACACAGTAGAACATGCCAGGCACACAAAACACCCCGATCCCCCCCCCAATCACCCCCCCCCCCCGTCACAAACTGACACCAAGCAGGTTTTTTTTTTTTTTTTCTGATTACTGCATTGGTGTCAGTTTGTGACAGTTACAGTGTTAGGGCAGGGAGTGTTAGGCCCCCTTTAGGTCTAGGATACCCCCCTAACCCCCCCTAATAAAGTTTTAACTTCTTGATCACCCCCCGTCACCAGTGTCGCTAAGCGATCATTTTTCTGATCGCTGTATTAGTGTCGCTGGTGACGCTAGTTAGGGACGTAAATATTTAGGTTCGCAGTCAGCGTTTTATAGCGACAGGGACCCCCATATACTATCTAATAAATGTTTTAACCCCTTGATTGCCCCCTAGTTAACCCTTTCACCACTGATCACCGTATAACCGTTACGGGTGACGCTGGTTAGTTCGTTTATTTTTTATAGTGTCAGGGCACCCACCGTTTATTACCGAATAAAGGTTTAGCCCCCTGATCGCCCGGCGGTGATATGCGTCGCCCCAGGCAGCGTCAGATTAGCGCCAGTACCGCTAACACCCACGCACGCAGCATACGCCTCCCTTAGTGGTATAGTATCTGATCGCATCAATATCTGATCCGTTCAGATCTATACTAGCTTCCCCAGCAGTTTAGGGTTCCCAAAAACGCAGTGTTAGCGGGATCAGCCCAGATACCTGCTAGCACCAGCGTTTTGCCCCTCCGCCCGGCCCAGCCCAGTCCACCCAAGTGCAGTATCGATCGATCACTGTCACTTACAAAACACTAAACGCATAACTGCAGCGTTCGCAGAGTCAGGCCTGATCCCTGCGATCGCTAACAGTTTTTTTGGTAGCGTTTTGGTGAACTGGCAAGCACCAGCCCCAGGCGTCAGGTTAGCGCCGGTCGCGCTAACACCCACGCACGCACCGTATCCTCCCTTAGTGGTATAGTATCTGATCGGATCAATATCTGATCCGTTCAGATCTATACTAGCGTCCCCAGCAGTTTAGGGTTCCCAAAAACGCAGTGTTAGCGGGATCAGCCCAGATACCTGCTAGCACCAGCGTTTTGCCCCTCCGCCCGGCCCAGCCCAGCCCACCCAAGTGCAGTATCGATCGATCACTGTCACTTACAAAACACTAAACGCATAACTGCAGCGTTCGCAGAGTCAGGCCTGATCCCTGCGATCGCTAACAGTTTTTTTGGTAGCGTTTTGGTGAACTGGCAAGCACCAGCCCCAGGCAGTGTCAGGTTAGCGCCGGTCGCGCTAACACCCACGCACGCACCGTACACCTCCCTTAGTGGTATAGTATCTGAACTGATCAATATCTGATCCGATCAGATCTATACTGGCGTCGCCCGGCAGTTTAGGGTTCCCAAAAACGCAGTGTTAGTGGGATCAGCCCAGATACCTGCTAGCACCTGCGTTTTGCCCCTCCGCCTGGCCCAGCCCAGCCCACCCAAGTGCAGTATCGATCGATCACTGTCACTTACAAAACACTAAACGCATAACTGCAGCGTTCGCAGAGTCAGGCCTGATCCCTGCGATCGCTAATAGTTTTTTTGGTAGCGTTTTGGTGAACTGGCAAGCGCCAGCAGCCTAGTACACCCCGGTCGTAGTCAAACCAGCACTGCAGTAACACTTGGTGACGTGGCGAGTCCCATAAGTGCAGTTCAAGCTGGTGAGGTGGCAAGCACAAGTAGTGTCCCGCTGCCACCAAAAAGACAAACACAGGCCCATCGTGCCCATAATGCCCTTCCTGCTGCATTCGCCAATCCTAATTGGGAACCCACCACTTCTGCAGCGCCCGTACTTCCCCCATTCACATCCCCAACCAAATGCAGTCGGCTGCATGAGAGGCATTTTTATGTCCTCCCGAGTACCCCTACCCAACGAACCCCCCCAAAAAAGATGTTGTGTCTGCAGCAAACACGGATATAGGCGTGACACCCGCTATTATTGTCCCTCCTGTCAATCCTGGTCTTTGCATTGGTGAATGTTTTGAACGCTACCATTCACTAGTTGAGTATTAGCGTAGGGTACAGCATTGCACAGACTAGGCACACTTTCACAGGGTCTCCCAAGATGCCATCGCATTTTGAGAGACCCGAACCTGGAACCGGTTACAGTTATAAAAGTTAGTTACAAAAAAAGTGTAAAAAAAAAAAAAAAAAACACAAACAAAAATATAAAATAAAAAATAATAGTTGTCGTTTTATTGTTCTCTCTCTATTCTCTCTCTCTCTATTCTCTCTATTGTTCTGCTCTTTTTTACTGTATTCTATTCTGCAATGTTTTATTGTTATTATGTTTTATCATGTTTGCTTTTCAGGTATGCAATTTTTTATACTTTACCGTTTACTGTGCTTTATTGTTAACCATTTTTTTGTCTTCAGGTACACCATTCACGACTTTGAGTGGTTATACCAGAATGATGCTTGCAGGTTTAGGTATCATCTTGGTATCATTCTTTTCAGCCAGTGGTCGGCTTTCATGTAAAAGCAATCCTAGCGGCTAATTAGCCTCTAGACTGCTTTTACAAGCCGTGGGAGAGAATGCCCCCCCCACCGTCTTCCGTGTTTTTCTCTGGCTCTCCTGTCTCAACAGGGAACCTGAGAATGCAGCCGGTGATTCAGCCAGCTGACCATAGAGCTGATCAGAGACCAGAGTGGCTCCAAACATCTCTATGGTCTAAGAAACCGGAAGCTACGAGCATTTTATGACTTAGATTTCGCTGGATGTAAATAGCGCCATTGGGAAATTGGGGAAGCATTTTATCACACCGATCTTGGTGTGGTCAGATGCTTTGAGGGCAGAGGAGAAATCTAGGGTCTAATAGACCCCAATTTTTTCAAAAAAGATTACCTGTCACTACCTATTGCTATCATAGGGGATATTTACATTCCCTGAGATAACAATAAAAATGATTAAAAAAAAAAAAAAAATGAAAGGAACAGTTTTAAAATAAGATAAAAAAGCAAAAAAATAATAAAGAAAAAAAAAAAAAAAAAAAGCACCCCTGTCCCCCCTGCTCTCGCGCTAAGGCGAACGCAAGCGTCGGTCTGGCGTCAAATGTAAACAGCAATTGCACCATGCATGTGAGGTATCACCGCGACGGTCAGATCGAGCGCAGTAATTTTAGCAGTAGACCTCCTCTGTAAATCTAAAGTGGTACCCTGTAAAGGCTTTTAAAGGCTTTTAAAAATGTATTTATTTTGTTGCCACTGCACGTTTGTGCGCAATTGTAAAGCATGTCATGTTTGGTATCCATGTACTCGGCCTAAGATCATCTTTTTTATTTTATCAAACATTTGGGCAATATAGTGTGTTTTAGTGCATTAAAATGTAAAAAAGTGTGTTTTTTCCCCAAAAAATGCGTTTGAAAAATCGCTGCGCAAATACTGTGTGAAAAAAAAAAATGAAACACCCACCATTTTAATCTGTAGGGCATTTGCTTTAAAAAAATATATAATGTGTGGGGGTTCAAAGTAATTTTCTTGCAAAAAAAAATAATTTTTTCATGTAATCAAAAAGTGTCAGAAAGGTCTTCGAGTGGTTAGAAGAGTGGGTGATGTGTGACATAAGCTTCTAAATGTTGTGCATAAAATGCCAGGACAGTTCAAACCCCCCCCAAATGACCCCATTTTGGAAAGTAGACACCCCAAGCTATTTGCTGAGAGGCATGTCGAGTCCATGGAATATTTTATATTGTGACACAAGTTGCGGGAAAGAGACAAATTTTTTTTTTTTTTTTTGCACAAAGTTGTCACTAAATGATATATTGCTCAAACATGCCATGGGAATATGTGAAATTACACCCCAAAATACATTCTGCTGCTTCTCCTGGGTACGGGGATACCACATGTGTGAGACTTTTTGGGAGCCTAGCCGCGTATGGGACCCCGAAAACCAAGCACCGCCTTCAGGCTTTCTAAGGGCGTAAATTTTTGATTTCACTCTTCACTGCCTATCACAGTCTCGGAGGCCATGGAATGCCCAGGTGGCCCAAAACCCCCCCAAATGACCCCATTTTGGAAAGTAGACACCCAAAGCTATTTGCTGAGCGGTATAGTGAGTATTTTGCAGACCTCACTTTTTGTCACAAAGTTTTGAAAATTAAAAAAAGAAAAAAAAAAATTTTTTTTTTTGTCTTTCTTCATTTTCAAAAACAAATGAGAGCTGCAAAATACTCACCATGCCTCTCAGCAAATAGCTTGGGGTGTCTACTTTCCAAAATGGGGTCATTTGGGGGGGGTTTGTGCCACCTGGGCATTCCATGACCTCCGAAACTGTGATAGGCAGTGAAGAGTGAAATCAAAAATGTACACCCTTAGAAATCCTGAAGGCGGTGATTGGTTTTCGGGGGCCCGTACGCGGCTAGGCTCCTAAAAAGTCCCACACATGTGGTATCCCCGTACTCAAGAGAAGCAGCAGAATGTATTTTGGGGTGCAATTCCACATATGCCCATGACCTGTGTGAGCAATATATCATTTAGTGACAACTTTGTGCAAAAAAAAAAAAAATAAATAAATAAATTGTCACTTTCCCGCAACTTGTGTCAAAATATAAAATATTCCATGGACTCAACATGCCTCTCAGCAAATAGCTTGGGGTGTCTACTTTCCAAAATGGGGTCATTTGGGGGGGGTTTGTGCCATCTGGGCATTTTATGGCCTTCAAAACTGTGATAGGTAGTGAGGAGTAAAATCAAAAATGTACGCCCTGAAGGCAGTGATTGGTTTTCGGGGCCCCGTATGCGGCTAGGCTCCCAAAAAGTCCCACACATGTGGTATCCCCATACTCAGGAGAAGCAGCTAAATGTATTTTGGGGTGCAATTCCACATATGCCCATGGCCTGTGTGAGCAATATATCATTTAGTGACAACTTTTTGTAATTTTTTTTTTTTGTCATTATTCAATCACTTGGGACAAAAAAAATGAATATTCAATGGGCTCAACATGCCTCTCAGCAATTTCCTTGGGGTGTTTACTTTCCAAAATGGGGTCATTTGGGGGGGGGTTTGTACTGCCCTGCCATTTTAGCACCTCAAGAAACGACATAGGCAGTCATAAATTAAAGGCTTAAATTCCAGAAAATGTACCCTAGTTTGTAGGCGCTATAACTTTTGCGCAAATCAATAAATATACACTTATTGACATTTTTTTTACCAAAGACATGTGGCCAAATACATTTTGGCCTAAATGTATGACTAAAATTGAGTTTATTGGATTTTTTTTAGAACAAAAAGTAGAAAATATCATTTTTTTTCAAAATTTTCGGTCTTTTTCCGTGTATAGCGCAAAAAATAAAAACGGCAGAGGTGATCAAATACCATCAAAAGAAAGCTCTATTTGTGGGAAGAAAAGGACGCAAATTTCGTTTGGGTACAGCATTGCATGACCGCGCAATTAGCAGTTAAAGCGACGCAGTGCCAAATTGGAAAAAGTGCTCTGGTCAGGAAGGGGGTAAATCCTTCCGGGGCTGAAGTGGTTAAAGTAAAAAAAAAAAAAGTGAAATATTCCTTTAAATATCGTACCTGAGGGGTGTCTATAGTATGCCTGTAAAGTGACGCATGTTTCCCGTGTTTAGAACAGTCCCTGCACCAAATGTCATTTTTAAAGGAAAAAATCTCATTTAAAACTGCTTGCGGGTTTAATGTAATGTCGGGTCCTGGCAATATGGATGAAAATCAGTGAGACAAACGGCATGGGTACCCCCCAGTCCATTACCAGGCCCTTTGGGTCTTGTATGGATATTAAGGGGAACCCCACACCCAAATTAAAATAAGGAAAGGTGTGGGGCCACCAGGCCCTATATACTCTGAACAGCAGTATACAGGCGGTGCAAACAAGACAGGGACTGTAGGTTTGTTGTTAAGTAGAATCTCTTTGTCATTTTGAACGGGTACATTTTTAACGTGTTTAGCTCCAGCCAAAAAATCTTTTTTAAGCTTTTTGGAAAACATAGGGAAGGGTTATCACCCCTGTGACATTTGTTTTGCTGTCTTTCCTCCTCTTCAGAAGATTTCACCTCACTTTTTGTCCCAATGGTTCGGAAAGCATCAGTGGAAAGGAGAAATGTTTTTCCCATATTAACTCTTACAGGAGAGAATTTCCCTTCCTAGGGGTAGATTTCATCTCACTTCCTGTTGTCTCCTTCCGTTTGCAAGTAGGAGTCGTTTGTAAGTTAGTTGTTTGAAAGTAGGGTCCTGCCCTATATACTCAGCAGAAATTTGGGCCTTAGGTGTTGCTGTGGCCACAACACTGTAAGCCCTCACAGGGCCCTGCTGTGAAATATTAGATCAAGAATTGTAATTACATGCCCCTGTTGAACAGGAGCTGAAAAATTAGGCCTTAGGCACTGGTGCTGGTGCCACAACACTGCAACCCCTCACAGACACTCTAGTTGGAACGCAGGAATGAGCCCTGCTGCAAAGTATTGCATCAAAAATTGTAATTACACGCCCCTGTTAAACAAGGGCTGAAAAATTGGGCCTTAGGCACTGGTGCTGGTGCCACAACACTGCAACCCCTCACAGACACTCTAGTTGGAACGCAGGAACGAGCCCTGCTGCAAAGTATTGCATCAAAAATTGTAATTACACGCCCCTGTTAAACAGGGGCAGAAAAAATGGGCCTTAGGCACTGGTGCTGGTGCCACAAAACTGCAACCCCTCACAGACACTCTAGTTGGAACGCAGGAACGAGCCCTGCTGCAAAGTATTGCATCAAAAATTGTAATTACACGCCCCTGTTAAACAGGGGCAGAAAAAATGGGCCTTAGGCACTGGTGCTGGTGCCACAACACTGCAACCCCTCACAGACACTGTAGTTGGAACGCAGGAACGAGCCCTGCTGCAAAGTATTGCATCAAAAATTGTAATTACACGCCCCTGTTAAACAGGGGCAGAAAAAATGGGCCTTAGGCACTGGTGCTGGTGCCACAACACTGCAACCCCTCACAGACACTCTAGTTGGAATGCAGGAACGAGCCCTGCTGCAAAGTATTACATCAAAAATTGTAATTACACGCCCCTGTTAAACAGGGGCTGAAAAATTGTGCCTTAGGCACTGGTGGTGGCGCCCAGAACCAAAAATGTTCTTACAAGCTATCAGCGTGATGATTGAGGAGGAAGAGGATAATTACTCAGGGATCAGCATCAGGTGTTTGGTAGCTGGTGGTGATCCAAGACTGATTCATTTTTATGAAGGTCAGTCGATCGACCGAGTCAGTGGACAGACGCACCCTGTGATCGGTTACCACGCCTCCAGCAGCACTGAATGTGCGTTCCGAAAGAACGCTGGATGCAGGACAGGCCAGTAGCTCAATTGCATACTGTGCAAGCTCTGGCCAGTGATCCATCCTCAAGACCCAGTAACCCAGAGGATTTTCGGTGGGAAAGGTGTCCAAGTCTGATCTTGCCCCTAGGTATTCCTGCACCATGTAAAACAGACGCTGGCGTTGGTTGCTGGAACCGATCATACCTTGGGGCTGCGGACCAAAAAATTGTCTGAACGCATCGGTCAGACGGCCACTTTCTCCACCGCTCCTTCTTTGACTGACCGAAGCCTCAGCAACACGTTGTCCAGAAACAGGAGTTTGTAACCTCCCAGTCTCTGGGAACGCGTTGCACAGACCTTTCTGCAAGGCCTCCCGAAGATGTTTCATCCTCTGCTCCCTCTGCGATGGCAAGATAAGGTCCGCAACCTTACCCTTGTAACGTGGATCAAGGAGGGTTGCCAGCCAGTATTGGTCCTTCTCCTTGATACCACGAATACGAGGATCCTTACGCAGGCTTTGCAGGATCAGGGAGGCCATGCAGCGTAGGTTTGCTGAGGCATTCGGTCCGGAGTCCTCTGGGTCACTAAGGACGACATGGTCCGCAGCCACCTCCTCCCAGCCACGTACAAGTCCATGTGTTTCTTGGGACTGATCCCTTAAAGACTGCTGCTGATGCTGAGTGCCAGGCTCCACCTCCATACTGACACAATCTTCCTCCTCCTCCTCCTCCTCCTCCTCGTCCTCTTCCTGTGTGATCGGCGGGCACGCAGGAACACTGTCTGGATAAAGGGGGCCTTGAGAGCTAAGGAAGTCCTCCTCTTCCTGCCTCTGTTCTGCCTCAAGTGCCCTGTCCATTATTCCACGCAGCGTGTGCTCCAACAGGTGGACAAGGGGGACAGTGTCACTGATGCATGCACTGTCACTGCTCACCATCCTCGTGGCCTCCTCGAATGGTGACAGGACAGTGCATGCATCCCTGATCATGGCCCACTGGCGTGGGGAAAAAAAACCAAGCTCCCCTGACCCTGTCCTGGTGCCATAGTCGCACAGGTACTCATTGATGGCCCTCTGCTGCGTGTGCAGCCGCTGCAGCATGGCCAACGTTGAGTTCCACCTGGTGGGCATGTCACAGATTAGACGGTTCTTGGGCAGGTTAAACTCCTTTTGGAGGTCAGCCAAGCACTGGCATTATATGACCGGCGGAAATGCACACAGACTTTCCTGGCCTGCCTCAGGACATCCTGTAAGCCCGGGTACCTGCCCAAGAACCGCTGCACCACCAAGTTAAGGACGTGAGCCAAACAGGGCACATGGGTCATTTGTCCCTGTCGGATGGCAGAGAGGAGGTTGGTGCCATTGTCGCAAACCACCATTCCTGCCTTAAGTTGGTGTGGCGTCAACCACCTCTGAACCTGCCCCTGCAGAGCTGACAGAACCTCTGCCCCAGTGTGGCTCCTGTCCCCCAAGCACACCAGCTCAAGCACCGCATGGCATCTTTTGGCCTGCGACTTGCGTAGCCCCTTGAACGACTACGGAGCACCGCTGGTTCCGAGGAAGAGGCCATGGAGGAAGAAGAAGAGGAGGGGGTGGAGGAGAGAGGTGTGTCACAATCATTAGCATTTTGGAGGCGTGGTGGCGGAACAACCTCCAACACTACTGCACCTTGTCCTGCATCCTTCCCAGCTGCCAGCAGAGTCACCCAATGTGCCGTGAAACTTAGGTAACGTCCCTGTCCATGCCTGCTGGACCATGAGTCAGCGGTAATATGCACCTTACCGCTGACCGCCCTGTCCAGCGAGGTATGGACATTGCCTTCCACATGCTGGTAGAGAGCTGGAATCGCCTTCCGTGAGAAAAAGTGGCGTTTGGGTACCTGCCACTGAGGAACCGCACATTCCACAAACTCACGGAAGGGGGCAGAGTCTACCAACTGAAAAGGCAGCAGTTGAAGTGCTAGCAATTTTGCCAAGCTAGCATTCAACCGCTGGGCATGTGGATGGCTGGGAGCAAACTTCTTTCGGCGGTGCAGCAGCTGGGGCAGGGAAATTTGCCTGGTACAATCTGACGTCGGTGTACCAAAATCAGATTACCCACAAGTACTTGGCTGTGACACACCTAATTCTACACCTTCATTCCTCTCAGTGCAGGTCTCAGAGAGGACTGAAGGTCTAGTGGGGTTGGAAATCTCAGCTGATGAGGAGCAAGGAGAGGTCCTCTTTGTTCTTTGGTGTGGGTCTTTTAGATACGCTTGCCAACGAACTGCATGGCAGGTCAACATATGTCTGGTCAAGCATGTGGTACCCAAGCGGGAGATGTTTTGGCCACGCGAGATACGCTTGAGACATATGTTGCAAATAGCAGCGGTGCGATCTGATGCACTCGTCTCAAAAAAGGCCCACACCAAAGAACTTTTTGAATAACGCGCAGAGACTGCAGCGCCCTGCACATGTGGAGCTTTGGGGTGTGATGCAGTCAATGTGCTGCCCTTAGGCTGGCCCCTGGAGGGCATCCTGCCTCATTGGTGATGTGCCACCTCCTCCTCCTCCTCTCTCCTATCAGGCACCCACGTTGAGTCAGTGACCTCATCATCCCCTCCCTCCTCATCACTGGAGCAAACCTGGCAGTATGCTGCAGCAGGGGGAGCATGACTGTCAGATTGCTGTCCTTCTTGGGCACCCCCTCTGTCCGTGCTCATGTTACTGCCTTCATCGAGCTCAGTATCATCATCAGAGCCTTCCAAACGCTGGGCATCCTCCTGGAGCATGTGCCCAACACTGTGGTCAAACAGTTCGAGGGATTCCTCAGGAGGACATGGTGGGGCTAGGGAAGGAGTCACTGATGACATTGAGCCGAGGGAAGAGGCCGCTGCTTTGCCAGACAAAGTACCCTGGGCATGGGTGAGAGAGGATGAGGAGGATGAGGACGGCTTGGTCATCCACTCGACCAAGTCTTCCGCATGTTGCGGCTCAACATGGCCAGCTGCCGAAAAAAAGGCCAAGCGTGTCCCATGGCCACGTGCTGATGAGGATGCACCGTCTCCATGACCAGCACTAGACACAGAGCCTGCTTGCCCTCTCTTATTGGCTTGTGACTGTCTGCCTCTCCTTCTTGGCCTTCCAGACATACTAATGGCCTGTAGCTGCACTAAGCTGGGATATATATATATATATATATATATATATATGTACTGATACTGCAGCTAGCAAAATCAACTGCCTGCCTGTAGTATGAGAACACCATCAACCTTCTACAGGTAGCTTTAGCTGAACACTGTGAGGTGGATGCACCCCACTAACTTGTAGGTTTAGCTGAACACTGTGAGCAGGACGCACTGCACTAACTGTAAATAGTCTAGCTGCCTGACTGTGGTACTAATAGGATCAAAAGAACACCAGCAATTTTCTTCAGGTAGCTGTATTTACTGTAACAAGACAAGCCTGCCTGTCAGTAAGAAGATAACAGAAACGGATCTAGCTGAACACTGTGAGCAGGACACACCCCACTAGCTTGTAGGTTTAGCTGAACACTGTGAGGTGGACGCACCCCACTAACTTGTAGGTTTAGCTGAACACTGTGAGCAGGACGCACCCCACTAACTTGTAGGTTTAGCAGAACACTGTGAGCAGGACGCACTGCACTAACTGTAAATAGTCTAGCTGCCTGACTGTGGTACTAATAGGATCAAAAGAACACCAGCAATTTTCTTCAGGTAGCTGTATTTACTGTAACAAGACAAGCCTGCCTGTCAGTAAGAAGATAACAGAAACGGATCTAGCTGAACACTGTGAGCAGGACGCACCCCACTAGCTTGTAGGTTTAGCGGAACACTGTGAGGTGGACGCACCCCACTAACTTGTAGGTTTAGCTGAACACTGTGAGCAGGACGCACCCCACTAACTTGTAGGTTTAGCAGAACACTGTGAGCAGGACGCACTGCACTAACTGTAAATAGTCTAGCTGCCTGACTGTGGTACTAATAGGATCAAAAGAACACCAGCAATTTTCTTCAGGTAGCTGTATTTACTGTAACAAGACAAGCCTGCCTGTCAGTAAGAAGATAACAGAAACGGATCTAGCTGAACACTGTGAGCAGGACGCACCCCACTAGCTTGTAGGTTTAGCTGAACACTGTGAGGTGGACGCACCCCACTAACTTGTAGGTTTAGCTGAACACTGTGAGCAGGACGCACCCCACTAACTTGTAGGTTTAGCAGAACACTGTGAGCAGGACGCACTGCACTAACTGTAAATAGTCTAGCTGCCTGACTGTGATACTAATAGGATCAAAAGAACACCAGCAATTTTCTTCAGGTAGCTGTATTTACTGTAACAAGACAAGCCTGCCTGTCAGTAAGAAGATAACAGAAACGGATCTAGCTGAACACTGTGAGCAGGATGCACCCCACTAGCTTGTAGGTTTAGCTGAACACTGTGAGGTGGACACACCCCACTAACTTGTAGGTTTAGCTGAACACTGTGAGCAGGACGCACCCCACTAACTTGTAGGTTTAGCAGAACACTGTGAGCAGGACGCACTGCACTAACTGTAAATAGTCTAGCTGCCTGACTGTGGTACTAATAGGATCAAAAGAACACCAGCAATTTTCTTCAGGTAGCTGTATTTACTGTAACAAGACAAGCCTGCCTGTCAGTAAGAAAATAACAGAAACGGATCTAGCTGAACACTGTGAGCAGGACGCACCCCACTAGCTTGTAGGTTTAGCTGAACATTGTGAGGTGGACGCACCCCACTAACTTGTAGGTTTAGCTGAACACTGTGAGCAGGACGCACCCCACTAACTTGTAGGTTTAGCAGAACACTGTGAGCAGGACGCACTGCACTAACTGTAAATAGTCTAGCTGCCTGACTGTGGTACTAATAGGATCAAAAGAACACCAGCAATTTTCTTCAGGTAGCTGTATTTACTGTAACAAGACAAGCCTGCCTATCAGTAAGAAGATAACAGAAACGGATCTAGCTGAACACTGTGAGCAGGACGCACCCCACTAGCTTGTAGGTTTAGCTGAACACTGTGAGGTGGACGCACCCCACTAACTTGTAGGTTTAGCTGAACACTGTGAGCAGGACGCACCCCACTAACTTGTAGGTTTAGCAGAACACTGTGAGCAGGATGCACTGCACTAACTGTAAATAGTCTAGCTGCTTGACTGTGGTACTAATAGGATCAAAAGAACACAAGCAATTTTCTTCAGGTAGCTGTATTTACTGTAACAAGACAAGCCTGCCTGTCAGTAAGAAGATAACAGAAACGGATCTAGCTGAACACTGTGAGCAGGACGCACCCCACTAACTTGTAGGTTTAGCAGAACACTGTGAGCAGGACGCTCTGCACTAAATGTAAATAGTCTAGCTGCCTGACTGTGGTACTAATAGGATCAAAAGAACACCAGTAATTTTCTTCAGGTAGCTTTATATACTGTAACAAGACAAGCCTGCCTGTCAGTAAGAAGAGAACAGGAACGGATCTAGCTGAACACTGTGAGCAGGACGCACTGCACTAAATGTAAATAGTCTAGCTGCCTGACTGTGGTACTAATAGGATCAAAAGAACACCAGTAATTTTCTTCAAAATACTGTAACAAGACAAGCCTGCCTGTCAGTAAGAAGATAACAGGAACGGATCTAGCTGAACACTGTGAGCAGGACGCACTGCACTAAATGTAAATAATCTAGCTGCCTGACTGTGGTACTAATAGGATCAAAAGAACACCAGTAATTTTCTTCAAAATACTGTAACAAGACAAGCCTGCCTGTCAGTAAGAAGATAACAGGAACGGATCTAGCTGAACACTGTGAGCAGGACGCACTGCACTAAATGTAAATAGTCTAGAAGATAACAGGAACGGATCTAGCTAAACTGAATACAGTGTATATATATATATATATATATGCAACACCTGGGATGCATATATATATAGACAATACATTTTAAGTGCAGCTAACTGACTGACTGTCCTGCCTAATCTAGCTAACTCAAATGAAATGACACTGTCTCTCTCTCTCTCTATTTCTCAGCACACCGGAACACACTGCACAGGGCCGCCATGCAGGCGGCCTTATATAGTGTGGGGCGTGTACTAAATCCCCTGAGCCATAATTGGCCAAAGCCTCCTTGGCTTTGGCCAATTACGGCTCTCTGTTAAGGCGGCGCTGTGATTGGCCAAGCATGCGGGTCATAGTGCATTCTTGGCCAATCATCAGCAAGCAATGCACTGCGATGCCGCAGTGAATTATGGGCCGTGACGCGCCACATGAATTTGGCGCGAACGGCCCATATCGTTCGCAATTCGACGAACGATCGAACAGCCGATGTTCGAGTCGAACATGGGTTCGACTCGAACATGAAGCTCATCCCTAGTCCTGAGACTACTGGGTGGCCCACTAATCTATCACTGGCCTGTCACAAAATTGATATGACTTTACCTAAAAATGTATATAGTTTGCTGCTAGAGAATCATTCTTTGGGTCAACTGTTAACAGCTTCTGGTTTGTGGCATAACTAATTTCTTACTTCTTAAGATGCAGTAAAGTGATTTCACAGGTTGTGTTCTGTCTTCGGGGACCAAAGACTTTCAAGTGGGGGGAGGATGTAGCGATGTGGGCTACAGTCATAATATTGTGCAATTCCCCATCATTCTTCACCTATAGACATATACCTATAGTGCTGGGTGCCAGTGACTGTCATCACATCATTGAGCCCGACGAAAAAGGATTGTGGTATTAGTAGTTTTTCAGACCGGCGATTCCTTTGTGTGACATGACATCTGGACTACACGTCCCAGGGATCCTTGCTACAACCCGAAGAGACTCCTGGGAGGAACTATAAAAGAATCCAGAGATCCGCATCATGCTCTCTTCTTCCTGGGCCTTGCTTTGCGCACATCTCCCTGTGCGGGGAGAGAGGCTGCGGCCTACCACGCGGTGATCCAGTGATTCCAACTCGGGCCCAGGGGGCCTAAGCCTGCCTGCTGTTTGTCAGACATACACGCGGCACCCACCCAGCAGATCTACACTACGGTCTCCAACATCCATCAGCCGCGGTTCATCGCTGGTCACTTCGCTAAAGGGCATCTCTTGCAGGATCGCTGTCTGCAAGGTGTAATCTTGTCTGGTCATTGGTGAGAGGGCAATTGACCATCCTTTGCAATCTTTCCCTGCTACTTTATCTGAACACTGTGTACATACATCAATTTGGGGGGGAAAAAGAAAAGGGGATTATGGCGGTGCCAAGAGAAACAAAGTACAGTACTTAAGAATAAAAATTCTATTTATTTAACATGATTCGATAAAATTTAGACATAACAAACACATAGACGAGGTGTGCAAAAGAATTCTAAAATCAATTCTGTAGCAAATACTATTTCACATCACTTGGCCTGATGATTGTGGCGGCCAGTTCTGTGAGTGGGTATTCACATGTCCGACATGTTTCGCCGGTTTTGGCTTCTTCAAGGACAGTTGTTTGATACCTAAAATGGCTACAGAGTTTTCTATAAAGAAAAATACAGCAGTCAATGGATATTTAGGAGCAATTGATATGTTTAAGATACAAATTAGTATAAATATACAAATATCACCATATGTTTGCGAGCCGTCAAGGGGAACTATGCCCCGCCACCCAAAAATGGCCTCCAGAAGCCCTCCCACACACCACAGGTGCCACTAATGCCCCAAAACAAGCTATCTACCTGTGCCACCTGTGGTGTGTGGGAGGGCTTCTGGAGGCCATTTTTGGGTGGCGGGGCATAGTTCCCCTTGACGGCTCGCAAACATATGGTGATATTTGTATATTTATACTAATTTGTATCTTAAACATATCAGTTGCTCCTAAATATCCATTGACTGCTGTATTTTTCTTTATAGAAAACTCTGTAGCCATTTTAGGTATCAAACAACTGTCCTTGAAGAAGCCAAAACCGGCGAAACATGTCGGACATCTGAATACCCACTCACAGAACTGGCCGCCACAATCATCAGGCCAAGTGATGTGAAATAGTATTTGCTACAGAATTGATTTTAGAATTCTTTTGCACACCTCGTCTATGTGTTTGTTATGTCTAAATTTTATTGAATCATGTTAAATAAATAAATAGAATTTTTATTCTTAAGTACTGTATTTTGTTTCTCTTGGCACCGCCATAATCCCCTTTTCTTTTTCCCCCCCAAATTGATTTTCAAACCACTGGGATGAGGTGTCGTATTACACCAAGGGTCGCTCAACCAAATTCTTAAACTGTGTACATACACCTTTACCTTGGGAACACTTTACTACAATACTGCTTGGAACACTGTACATAGACACCTTTACTTAACACCACTTCAAGGAGTAGCACTAGCCTGCTTAAGCCCTTCGGCTATTACCACACCGTTGAGCCTTATTGGATACAATCTAATGAGCTCCAACTGCCGCTGAAGACTATCAGGCCTGCATCTTGGACACTCCTGTAATTACCATTTAAAGGACCCTATTCTATCCCCTATTCTGCCTGATCTCTCATTAGGATATAAAGGTTGAATAGGCTGACCTGGGGTTCCCCTTTAGTGTGTGACTGACTGTCCTAGATAGCTAACCTTTTACTGTCCTTACAGGTTATGCCTTTGTACTGTTGAACTGTTTCTAAGCTGTCTTTTTGGTAAATTATTCTTCCGAGCCTGGGCTGTTATCCAGCACTCGGTTGACCAATTACCCTCCTCTGTGCTTTTACTTTCTCCAGTAAAAGCTTAGATCAGTGTTTCTCAACTCCAGTCCTCAAGGCGACCCAACAGGTTATGTTTTCAGGATTTCCCTCAGATGAAACAGATGTGGTAATTACTAAGGCAGTGAAACCGATCAAATCACCTGTGCAAAATAACGGAAAGCCTAAAAACATGACCTGTAGTGGCGCATTGAGGACTGGAGTTGAGAAACACAATATAAACATATTTGACTTGTGTGACGTGTCATTTAAAGGTGTTGTGGAAGATGTCTGAACCCAGAGTGTCAGGAGGGTTGGAATGTTCACAGGGTCATGGTGATGCAGAAGAACGGGTAAATCAAAGCAGTCCTCAAGGGGACCGTGCTACATGGATCATAGTTGAAATTCCCCTCTATAATTCTTAATAATTTTGTTTACATAATAAACCAGATATATCCATTATTAAGTCTAGTGATATTGCAAAATAACTATTTCTGGCAAACAAATCCATCTTAGAGCTAACGTATATGCAAGATTTACATAATTAGCTGCTTCTGACAAACTAATCTTTTTTTTGAAAGTATATTTAGTTTTTTTGTTTACTAACAGTTCATTGAAAAGTAATTGTTTTCTGTCAGATCGTATGTTTGCTAGAAAAAAAACTTTTGTTTGTGGAAACTATCACAGACGTTTGTAACATTGATTCTGATTTATTGCTGTAGTAACAGTGGTCACAATAAGGGCTCATTCACATTGGAACACAGTGACAGAAACCTGTGTTCCACACATTTCCTGCACTGCATTCCAAATGCACTGGGTGTGCGATCTGCTGCGGGTGTCAAAAGATTCCTAACGACACCCTTAACACATATCACAAATGTAGTGCATTTGCCTGCACCGGATGTTACAGCAATGCCCTGTGACCCGGTTGCACTGCATTTTTAAAAGTAGTGCGTGCACCACTTTTGGGGCGTGTTGTTGTGATTTCAGCTTGTTCAAATGAATGGGCTGAAAATTGCATCGCACTGAACGTGTGATGGCTTCAATTAACAATTTGTGGTACTGTTCTCATACATATTTCCCAAATTTTTAACTAAAGAATGAGGGACACCCTAGGACAGAGAAGATATTTGACACACTCTGCAAGCGGTGGCAAAAATGGGCATGGCTAAATTCTGCGTATTGAGTGTGACTTAGATTTGGTTCACATTGGTACAACACGACTGTTGTACGACTGTCATCCTACTTTGCCCCGCGACATCGGTCCTACATTGATCGGTTCTACTTCCATCTGACTTGAATGAACAAGATAAGATTTTGCGCCGATTTTGAGATAGTACAACTTGTCCTTTGACCAATCAAAACAATCTCAGTGTGACATAAAATTCTTTTACTGCTGCTGTAATCACCATGTCGGATGTCACAAGTCAGACAGTTAGGACAAGGATCCTACTTTGATCTGACTTCAATAATATTCAATGGGCTGAAGTTGGACCAAAGTTGGACCAAAGTAGTGCATGAACCCTTCAGGCCGGGTTCACACTGGTACGACACGACAGTTATACGACTGTGGATCCGACTTTGCCCTGCGACTTGAAGTCCGACATCCGTCCAACTTCAATGAACAGGGATCCGACTTTGATCCGGACAATGCAAGCACTTTGTGTTGGTATGAATCTTTAGGGGAAACGCTGTGCTAAATTGAAAAAAAACTGCATGGGTTTTCCGCCAAGAGCATACCAGGCCCTTCGGTCCATACCAGACCCTTATTCGAGCATGCAACCTGGCAGGTCAGGAAAGGGGGTGGGGACAAGCGAGTGACCCCCTCCTGAACCATACCAGGCCGCATACCCTCAACATGGGGGGTGGGTGCTTTGGTGCAGGGGGGGGGGGGCCCCACCCCAAAGCACTTTGTCCCCATGTTAATGAGGACAAGGGCCTCTTCCCAACAACCCTGGCCATTGCTTTTTTGGGGCTGCGGGCAGGGGGTTTATCAGAATCTGGAAGCCCCCCTTTAAAAAGGGGGACCTCAGATCCCAGCCCCCACCCTATGTGAATGAGTATCGGGTACATTGTACCCCTACCCATTCACCAAAAATAAAACACAGTACACATGTTTTTAAAGTCATTTATTAAGGCAGCTCAGGTGTCGCTTTTGATTTCTTCTCCACTTCCCGGCTCTTCTGCCTCCTCCGGTGATGTCTTCTGCCTCTGCCGGTTCTTCTACCCTCTCCGGGTCTTCTCCGCTCTTCACTGATGTCTTCTAGCCCTCTTCGGTTCTTTTCCCTCTGTCTGCTGTCTTCTGCCTCTGCTGGGTCTTCTTGCTCTTTTGCCAGGTCTTCTCTGCTGTCTTTTTTGCTATTTTGCTGGGTCTTCTCCGCTGTCTTCTTCCTCTGTTTTTTTTCCCATGTTGACTCGACGCTCTCTCCCGCTCTAATGCAGGGTGCGCTGTGTGCCACTACTTATACTGGCATGGGGCTGGGTCAACAGGTGACGTCATCCAGAGGCCCCGCCCGTTATGACGTCACCGCCCGGGGCACCCCCCCCATTTTAAGGGCATGTGGCTTGCTACGGTTCAGGAGGGGGAGCTTGCTCTTCCCCACCCTCTTTCCTGACCTGCTGGGCTGCATGCTCGGATAAGGGTCTGGTATGGATTCTGGGGGGGACCCCATGCCGTATTTCGGCGGGGGGGTTCCCCTCAAAATCCATACCAGACCGAAGGGCTTGGTATGCTCTTTGAAGGGGAACCCATGTAGTTTTTTTTTATTTTGGCTTGGGGTTCTCCTTCAAGATCATCAGAGCACAAGTCGCATGCCAAAGTTGGATCAGTTAAGAACGCGATCCGAATTTGATCCGAATTAAGTGATATTCAATGGGCTGAAGTGGGACCAAAGTCGGGCCAAAGTAGTGCAGTGAGCATTTTTAAAGTCAGACCAACTTGTTGTTGGACCAGTTAAGACGGCACTCATAGGTAAATATTGATTTTCACACGTCATGCGACATGAGTTCCCAATGTTGGAGCGTTTGTCGCACAAGTGTGAACCCGGCCTCAAAGTCGGACCGACTTGTGTCGGACCAGTTAAGACAGCTCTTATAGGGAATCATTAATTTACACAGGTCATGCGATGTGCTCCCAAAGTTGGAGCGTATGTCGTACCAGTGTGAACCCAGCCTTAAGTATCATGGTTAACCACTTCCCGCCTGCCCACCGTCAAATGATGGAGGGATGGTGCGGCTCTAATTCTGGGTGGACATTATATGACGGCGTGCCCGTGGGGCGCGCAGCACGGCGATTGCTAACGTGGCTCTTTAATCATGTGATCAGGTATGTCCAATCACAGCCGGTCACATGTAAACAAGGAAGTGCCAGTAATCGGCGCTCCCCACCTCACACTGGCAGAGTGTGTGGCGAGGAGAGCCGATCAGCGGTATCTACTCGCAGGGGACAGTAAGAGATGTAATCAGGGCACTGATGATCAGTGCCCTGATTACATTAGAGTGCCAAAAGTGCCAGCAATCAGTGCCCACCAGTGCCAGCAATTGGTGCTCACCAGTGCCAACAATCAGTGCCCACCAGAGCCAGCAATCAGTGCCCATTAGTGATGCCAGTCAGTGCTAGCTTTCAGTGCCCATCAGTGCTGCCTATCAGTGCTGCCCATCAATGCCCATCAGTGCCACCCATCAATGCCCATCAGTGCCACCTACCAGTGCCCACCAGTGCCACCTATCAGTGCCACCCATCAGTGCCGCTAATTAGTGCCACATATCAGTGCCACCTATCAGTGCCCATCAGTGCAGCCTATCAGTGCCCATCAGTGTCACCTCATCAGCACACATCAGCAAAGGAGAAAAATACTTATTTACAAAATTTACTGACAGAAACAATTTACAAAATTTACTGACAAAAACTAAGAAAAACGTTTTTCTTCAAAATTTTTGGTCTTTTTTTTGTGTAAAAAATATAAATCCCAGCAGTGATTAAATATCACCAAAAATAATCTCTATTTGTGTGAAGAAAATGATAAAAATGTCACATGGTTACAGTAAAGCATGACCGCGCAATTGTCATTCAAAGTGCAACAGCGCTGAAAGCTAAAAAATGGCCTGGGCAAGAAGGGGGTGAAAGTGCCCTGTAGGTAAGTAGGTAAAGAGAATCTAAACCTACTGTACATATGGTATACACTGTACACAGTCTACTATCCTTGTACCCACAACATACTGTATTAACTAGATAATTGCTGTTCTATAAGTGAGAGACTCACATAAAGCAAAAGGAGCAATACACGTAACAGCCCCCTCCCCCTCTGTCCCTGCATTCATTTTGACTCTTCTCCTAGATTCCCCCCCTCTCACCAGCCTTGCAGAGGGTCCTGTGTTTAGTTTGCAGCCATTTCCATAAATCAATTAATCAGCATTAGTCAGCCATTTAATGAGTATACTCTGACATTGTAACTAGTATACAGAAGTATTCAGAAGTACCTGAAATGCAGACACTTAGTAAGAGCTGGCACTGTCACATGACAGTTTCAAAACTTTCTGACCG
Source organism: Aquarana catesbeiana (assembly GCF_042186555.1). Lineage (NCBI taxonomy): Eukaryota > Metazoa > Chordata > Amphibia > Anura > Ranidae > Aquarana > Aquarana catesbeiana. The sequence continues at coordinate 105,067,560 of NC_133330.1, forward strand.
ACTGCAGTTCCAGAACTTGAATGAATGTATAGTTACAAGTTACAATTATGGAGTACACTTACTAAACGGCTGACTGGTGCTGATGAACTCATTTTGGATGTCATTTCAAATAATAATGCAGGTCAGGAGAGTTGCAAGGCAACGCGATCTACAGAAATGTGGGATTTATATCAAAATCTCGCAGAAGCACTGCAGTCTGGGACTGTTGATAGGTATGTGTTCTTGCAATAACTTGACCTTCTTCTCTCAAGCATCATACCTAAACCCTTTTACTGCCATGGATGTAAGGGTTACATGGTGTCAGCAACCATGAATCAGATGGAGACAGAAAATGCTATAAAAATCACACCTTTTAATAAAATGGTACAAATAGTAAACGTAGTCAAAACATAGCCGGAGTTCGCTAGCCAAAATGGGTAGTCAAAACCAGCCAGTAAATCAGGTAGCCAGAGATCAGCGTAGTGGGAGGCATCAGACAGGATCAGGAACCAGAAGGAACGTCAGCCAGGTAAGTCTTCAACAGGAACACAGCAGAGAGTCTACAGATATGTTTGACCACGGAAGGAATGAACCAGGCAGTTTAAATAGCAAGAAGGGGCTGGCTGTAGACTATACTGATGAGCAGGAAATGATCACCAGATGAGCCACTGTGGAACAATGAGTACTACTACTGGGAATTAACCAACAGCTGAGCAACCTAAGCACTGAGAAGGGAGAGCCCAGCCCTGACGCATGGGAACAAAACTACTTCTAGCTAGCCAGGCCAGTAGTACACTGGTTGCATTTCCTTATGCAATAAGGTCACGGTCATGAACTTTTGTCAACTTCTGGTACTGCAGTGATATAATTGTGGCCTACTGTTCTCTCTCCCTGGTGAAAAATGGCCAGCTGTCTGGAACTTCTGCACTTTCTTCTTCCTACTCCTTCTCTACTGCTCAATCCATCATAGCCCCCAATCTGGCAATGATGAGTCAGTGGAATCATTTTGATCATATGATCACAATCATGCTGCAGCAAGATGATTTTAGTCATGCCCAAGAGGCAGAACAGCAGCAAGGGAGAATTTTTTTCCAGGGGCAGCTGGTGGAGGACTGGGAACAGCAGTTGACTTTATCCATCCCAAGGGCCTTTTTACACTCTGCTGCTGACAGTACCATTGTGGTCTGCATTCTTTGCATGGAGCGTATTTCCCATGGTAAAAGTACTAGCCATTTGGGAACCACATACACAAGAAGACACATAACTCTGCATCACAGTGCTTGTTAGGAGCAGCACCTCAATGAGACATGTCCCATAAAAAGGTCTACACTTCTCCTCCTTTTTTTTCTCAATTTTCACATTCTTACACAAGATTCTCCCTCTGCATTTGCTGCAACATCTGTCCCTGCCCCTCACAGGGAGGGGAGTCTCACAAGGTGTTTTGGAGGCTTTGAATATGCTATGTCAATTGAGAATGAGGATCATGGGCCACGCTGAGGAGGTTCAAGCAGAAATGTCCTACATCCACCCCCTGTCTCCAGCAGATGATTTGTAGCTGCTGGAACTGAACTTTTTTTTTTTTTGCCAAATTGTCCCTCCACCCAGGGTCTTAATGCCAGCTTTGAAAAACTGCTGTCTTTGCAGCTGCTTCTGTTCAAGCTCATAGAATCAACATTCTTTAGTTCCCTGTTTTCCACCAGCATGTAGAATGTAATGTGTCTATGTTGCTGAACCATGTTGTCAGCATCAGGGAGATAGGAGCCACACTGGGCCGAAACTTTTGGCAGCTATCAAGGCCCAGGCTGAGAGGTGTCTGACCTGATGCCAGCTTTGCCCAGAAAAGGTAATGTGTTACAACCTGCTGGCTGTCCTTCATCAGGTTAATTAAGCGATGCAGTGGTTCCTTATTAATTACCCTGGCATTCAGTAGATCATCTGTCAGGCCAAAAAGGTATGTGTACCACTTTAGTCATCCTATCAGTCCATTTTTCACCTGTCAGAAATGCAGTGTCAACACAAGCTGGCTGTCAACTGCTGATCTCTGATATCTCCATGCACTGGCACTCATTATCATTAGCCATGCTGCAGAGGGTACATCAGCAGTAGTGTACCTATACAAATGCCTGTGCTAGGACCCAAGGATTCATGACATGATACAGCAGGGACACTAATAAGTGCCCATTCTATTGGATCCCTGATGCAAAAATAAATTGGCTGATCTACTGCCACCAACTCAGTGGGGGCCCAGAATCCAACACTTTAAGAAGGTGCTGCATCAGAACGTCTTTAATACATTTCCTGATGTTTTTCTGGCAGATCCCTTATGATGACCAATGTGCCTCCAATCCTCTGATTCCTGATGGAGTAGCGATGGTGGTGACAGCTGCCTCAGCACCGCTTGTCTGAGCTACTGACATCGGGTCTAACTGCAAACTCCATGGACTATTGTGTGTCCAGGCTGGAAAGAGCTTGCACTGTATGTGCTGGAGTTTCTGGCTTGCCCTGCATCCAGTGTGCCATTTTATAGGGGTTCAGTGCAGAAGTGAGTGTCAGTGAGTACAAAACCCCTGCTGCTACATACCTCCGCCCCCTCTTCCCCAAAGGATTGATACATGCCACCATCACCAGCTCCTGACACCCCTCTTGGTCTGATGTTTCAGCATTGTACTCCACAATGTTTCCTCAGCTGGAACTCACCTTCTAAATTTAAAATGTTTTTTAATACTGTGCATTGCCCCCTTTAACATCAATGACAGTTTGAAGTCTTTTGTGGTATTTGTGGATGAGGTTCTTTATCTTCTCAGATGGTAAAATTACCCATTCCTCTTGGCAAAAAGCCTCCAGTTCCTGTAAATTCTTGGGCTGTCTTGCATGAACTGCACATTTGAGATCTCCCCAGAGTGGCTCAATGATATTGAGGTCAGGAGACTGAGATGGCCATTCCAGAACCTTCACTTTATTCTGCTGTAGCCAATGACAGTTCGGCTTGTGTTTTGGATCATTGTCATGTTGGAAAGTCCAAGTACGTCCCATGCGCAGCTTCCTGGCTGATGATTGCAAATGTTGCTCCAATATATTTTGATAACATTCTGCATTCATCTTGTCAACAATTTTGACCAAATTTCCTGTGCCTTTGTAGCTCACAAATGCCCAAAACATCAGTAATCCACCTCCATACCTTTTATCATAGGCCTTGTTGACTCCTCTCCAAATGTAGCGTTTTTGGTTGTGACCAAAAAGCTCAATTTTGGTCTGATCACTCCAAATGACTTTGTGCCAGAAGGTTTGAGGCTTGTCTCTGTGCTGTTTGGCGTATTGTAAGTGGGATACTTTTTGGCATTTATGTAGTAATGGCTTTCTTCTGGCGACTCAACCATGCAGCCCATCTTTCTTCAAGTGCCTCCTTATTGTGCATCTTGAAACAGCCACACCACATGTTTTTAGAGAGTCCTGTATTTCACCTGAAATTATTTGTGCAATCTCAGTTGGTCTACCTGACCGTGGTTTGGTTTCAACAGAACCCCTCATTTTTCACTTCTTGATTAGAGTTTGAACTCTGCTGATTGGCATTCTCAATTCCTTGGATATCTTTTTATATCCATTTCCTGTCTTATACTACCTTTTCCCGCAGATCCTTTGACAATTCTTTTGCTTTCCCCATGACTCAGAATCCAGAAACGTCAGTGCAGCACTGGATGAGAGATGTAAGAGTCTGTCAGGAGTCCAGAAACTCACTGACCTTTTATACAGACACACACACACTAATTACAAGCAAACAGGTCACAGGTGAGGATGGTTACCTTTAATAACCATTCAAACCCCTTTGTTTCAACTTGTGTGTTATCAGGCTAAAATCACCAGGGTATGTAAACTTTTGATCCAGGTAATTTGGGTAGTTTCTGTTGTCATTATGATTTAAAAAGAGTAAAACGTAAAACACAGTTGACTGATAATAAATGGCTTCAGCCAAACACTAACCATGAGTGAAAGAAAAGATTTTGTGTTATCATTCATATTCTCTGAAAAATGGCTAAGAAATCATAAATTCTGCCAGGGTATGTAAACTTGTGAGCATGGGCGTCCGCAAATAGGGGCGGGGGGCTATTGCCCCCCCCCGGAATCATCATGTGTTGGCTTGCAGTTGCACTGTGTCTGTGTGTTGTGTTGAAATGTCCGCCGCAGCCACAATCGCGGATGCCGCAGACTTTTTTTTCTAGGTCTGCAGCTGCTACTACGCTGCTCTCTGCTCTGTCCTGACACTGTCCTGTGTTCTCCGCTCGGCAGCTCGGCCTTTCCGCGCTCCTCCTCCCTGATTGGCTGCCTGTGTAGTGTACAGGTGTGTTGTAGATGGATCCTCCCACTCAAGTGCAAGCCGACGAGCCGAGTCATATGCTGGCAGTCTGCCACTATGTAGATCCAGGATGACACTGCCACCGCCCACTTAATTGCGAGCCACCCAGTGATTTGCTACCTGTGCCTAGGCAACATAAGAACCGCGAGGAACCACAGGTAACAGCAGTTAATAGCAGTCAGGACTCCCAGGAGGAAGAGCATTTTGATTTATTTATTGCTAATTTGCTGGAAAGATATGTCTCTTTAGTGTATTATGTTGTTATTATCATGACTAAAATACAGACATAATTGATGTTTTCTTCGCTTGTATTAGAAGTTACTACTCGTACCAGACCAGTCCATGCCAATATAATTCATATAGCCTAGAGAATGCAATTTACATCTTTTTGTATTGCAATACAGCTGTTGTGGCCATATTTTGATCTGGAAGAAAACAGCTATACAGACTGGCCAGAACACAATGGCGGCCCGTGCATTAAGGGTGCACGGGTGCCGCCCCCTTTCTCCTGCCATCCCTCTATCACCTATTGATAGATTCATGCATTGCATGAATCTATCTATGGCCGCTGCTGCCACCCCCTATTCAGGCGCCCAGACCCTTTTCAGACGCAGGGCGCCTGAATTACAGTGGCGGGGTTTTTTTTGAAGCACCCTTCATATCACCCCCCACCTGCCCCCCCCTGAAAAAAGTTCTGTGGATGCCCATGCTTGTGAGCACAACTGTGTATATATATATATATATATATATATATATATATATATACACACACACACAGTGCTTTCTAAAGGTATTCATACCCCTTGACATTTTCCACATTCTGTCATGTTACAACCAAAAGTGTAAATGTATTTTATTGGGATTTTGGGATTTTATGTGATAGACCAACACAAAGTGGCAAATAATTGTGAAGTGGAAGGAAAATGATAAATGGGTTTCAATTTTTTTTACAAATAAATATCTGAAAAGTGTGACGTCCATTTGTATTCAGCCCCCTTTACTCTGATACCCTTAACTAAATTCTAGTGTAACCAAGTGCCTTCAGAAGTTACCTAATTAGTAAAAAGAGTCCACCTGTGTGTAATTTAATCTATGTATAATTACAGCTGTTCTGTGAAGTCCTCAGAGATTTGGTAGAGAATCTTAATGAACAAACAGCATCATGAAGGCCAGGGAACACACCAGACAGGTCAGGGATAAAGTTGTGGAGAAGTTTAAAGCAGGGTTAGGTTATAAAAAAATATCCCAAGCTTTGAACATCTCACGTAGCACTGCTCAATCCATCATCTGAAAATGGAAAGAGTATGGTACAACTGCAAACCTACCAAGACATGGCCGTCCACCTAAACTGACAGACCGACAAGGAGAGTATTAATCAGAGAAGCAGCCAAGAGGCCCATGGTAACTCTGGAGGAGCTGCAGATATCCACAGCTCAGGTGGGAGAATCTATCCACAGGACAACTATTAGTCATGCACTCCACAAATCTGGCCTTTATGGAAGAGTGGCCAGAAGAAAGCCGTTGTTGAAAGAACGCCATAAGAAGTCCGGTATGCAGTTTGGAAGATGCCATGTGGGGGACAAAGCAAACATGTGGAAGAAGGTGCTCTGGTCAGATGAGACCAAAATTTAACTTTTTGGCTTAAAAGCAAAACACTTTGTGAAAACTAAACACTGCACATCACCCTGAACACACCATCCCCACTTCGAAACACGGTGGTGACAGTATCATGTTTTGGGGATGCTTTTCTTCAGCAGGGACAGGGAAGCTGGTCAAGTTGATGGGAATATGAATGGAGTCAAATACAGTGCAATCTTAGAAGAAAACCTGTTAGAGTCTGAAAAAGACTTGAGACTGAGGCGGAGGGTAACCTTTCAGCAGAACAGCAACCCTAAACATACAGCCAGAGCTACAATGGAATGGTTTAGATCAAAGCATATTCATGTGTTAGAATGACCCAGTCAAAGTCCAGACCTAAATCCAATTGAGAATCTGTGACAAAACTTGAAAATTGTTGTTCACAGATGCTCTCCATCCAATCTGACAGAGCTTGAACTATTTTGCAAAAAAGAATGGGCAAAAATTTCACTCTCTAGATGTGCAAAGCTGGTAGAGACATACCCAAAAATACTTGCAGCTGTAATTGCAGCGAAAGGTGGTTCTACAAAGTATTGACTTAGGGGGCTGAATGCAAACGCATTCCACACTTTTCAGATATTTATTTGAATTTTGAAAACCATTTATCAATTTACTTCCAGTTCACAAATATGTGCCACTTTGTGTTGGTCTATCACATAAAATCCCAATAAAATAAATTTTAAGTTTTTGGTTGTAACGTGTTAAAATGTGGAACATTTTAAGGGGTATGAATACTTTTTCAAGGCACTGTGTATGTATGTATGTATGTATATATCTATATCTATATATATATATCTATATATATCTATATATATATAGATATATATATATAGATATATATATAAAAATATATACACAGTGGGGACAGAAAGTATTCAGACCCCCTTAAATTTTTCACTCTTTGTTATATTGCAGCCATTTGCTAAAATCATTTAAGTTAATTTTTTTCCCTCCATTATGTATACACAGCACCCCATATTGACAGAAAAACACAGCATTGTTGACATTTTTGCAGATTTATTAAAAAAGAAAAACTGAAATATCACATGGTCCTAAGTATTCAGACCCTTTGCTGTGACACTCATATATTTAACTCAGGTGCTGTCCATTTCTTCTGATCATCCTTGAGATGGTTCTACTGATTGGACTTGATTAGGAAAGCCACACACCTGTCTATATAAGACCTTACAGCTCACAGTGCATGTCAGAGCAAATGAGAATCATGAGGTCAAAGGAACTGCCTGAAGAGCTTAGAGACAGAATTGTGGCAAGGCACAGATTTGGCCAAGGTTACTAAAACATTTCTGCTGCACTCAAGGTTCCTAAGAGCACAGTGGCCTCCATAGTCCTTAAATAGAAGACATTTGGGACGACCAGAACCCTTCCTAGAGCTGTCTGTCCAGCCAAACTGAGCTATCGGGGGATAAGAGCCTTGGTGAGAGAGGTAAAGAAGAACCCAAAGATCACTGTGGCTAAGCTCCAGAGATGCAGTCGGGAGATGGGAGAAAGTTGTAGAAAGCCATCACTGTAGCCCTCCACCAGTTGGGGCTTTATGGCAGAGTGGCCCAATGGAAGCCTCTCCTCAGTGCAAGACACATTAAAGCCCAAAAAAAAAAAAAAAACACCCGAAGGACTCCAAGATGGTGAGAAATAAGATTCTTTGGTCTGATGAGACCAAGATATAACTTTTTGGCCTTAATTCTAAGCGGTATGTGTGGAGAAAACCAGGCACTGCTCATTACCTGTCCAATACAGTACCAACAGTGAAGCATGGTGGTGGCAGCATCATGCTGTGGGGGTGTTTTTCAGCTGTAGGGACAGGACGACTGGTTGCAATAGAGGGAAAGATGAATGCGGCCAAGTACAGGGATATCCTGGACGAAAACCTTCTCCAGAGTGCTCAGGACCTCAGACTGGGACGAAGGTTTACCTTCCAACAAGACAATGACCCTAAGCACACAGCTAAAATAATGAAGGAGTGGCTTCACAACAACTCCGTGACTGTTCTTGAATGGCCCAGCCAGAGCCCTGACTTAAACCCAATTGAGCATCTCTGGAGAGACCTAAAAATGGCTGTCCACCAACGTTTACTATTCAACCTGACAGAACTGGAGAGGATCTGCAAGGAGGAATGGCAGAGGATCCCCAAATCCAGGTGTGAAAAACTTGTTGCATCTTTCCCAAAAAGACTCATGGTTGTATTAGATCAAAAGGGTGCTTCTACTAAATACCGAGCAAAGGGTCTGAATACTTAGGACCATGTGATATTTCAGTTTTTCTTTTTTAATAAATCTGCAAAAATGTTAACAATTCTGTGTTTTTCTGTCAATATGGGGTGCTGTGTGTACATTAATGAGGAAAAAAATGAACTTAAATGATTTTAACAAATGGCTGCAATATAACAAAGAGTGAAAAATTTAAGGGGGTCTGAATACTTTCCGTATTTCACTAATATATATATATATATATATATATATATATATATATATATATATACACATACATACACATATATATATATATATATATTAAAGAAACATGCGGGTATAGGAAAGAATCACCCTCCTTTAAAATAATAACATTTTGTTGTTTTGCAGTCTGAAATGAAGATAGACACAGTTTTTGTTTTATCCAGCTGTATTTACTAGTGCAACTTAAAACATCCAAGGGAAAGATATAACACCAGCATGTCAGAAAAAAATCAAAAACAGAATTATTAAGTTGGAAAAAGGATTATCCCTCTTACAGTATGTCAGTATTTTGTTGAACTACCTTTTTTTTTTTAATTACAACCTTAATGCCCTGTACACACGGTTGGATTTTCCGATGGAAAGATGTGTGATAGGACCTTGTTGTCGGAAATTCTGACCGTGTGTAGGCTCCATCACACATTTTCCATCGGATTTTCTGACACACAAAGTTTGAGAGCAGGATATAAAATTTTCCGACAACAAAATCCGTTGTCGGAAATTCCGATCGTGTGTACACAAATCCGACGGACAAAGTGCCACGCATGCTCAGAATAAATAAAGAGATGAAAGCTATTGGCCACTGCCCCGTTTATAGTCCCGACGTACGTGTTTTACGTCACTGCGTTTAGAACGATCGGATTTTCCAACAACTTTGTGTGACCGTGTGTATGCAAGACAAGTTTGAGCCAACATCCGTCGGAAAAAATCCTAGGATTTTATTGTCGGAATGTCCGAACCAAGTCCGACAGTGTGTACAGGGCATTAGTCTGTTGGTATATGTCTCTACTAACTTTGCACATCTAGATTTTGCAATATTTGCCCACTCTTCTTTGCAGAACTGCTCAAGTTCAGTTAAATTTGATGGTGACCGTTTGTGGACTGGAGTCTTCAAGTCATTCCACAGATTTTCAATGGGGATTAAGTCTAGGCTCTGACTAAGCCTTGCAAGGGCATTCACCTTTTTCTCCTTCACCCACTGTATAGTTATATTTGCTGTGTGTTTCATCTGAACACCTTAAATTTTGTCATTCCAAAGTTATAAAGAAACTTGTGTTTGAGGTGATTATAAGAATCCTAGTGACAAAGATGGCATACAGTCTCATATCCAACACAAGAGACTCCACTGCTAACCTGTTTGTAACTAGAATGGAATCCCAGCTGGACACATAGCTGCCGCTTCCCAAAGTACCTTCAAAGAAAGACCTCAAACACAAGTTCTTTTAGTGCATTTCTTTATAACTTTGGAATTCAAAAGCCTGACTGCTATGCCCTATGTGATTGACTGAATCTGTGGCCCCTTGGTGTAGGCCACCCGACATGTGTCATTAGGTGCCCAGTCTGCATCTGATTGCTCCTTTCAGGAATGTGTAATACCTTTTCATGGCTCTCCTAAATCAATATATACTATATACTATAGTATATATATATATATATATATATATATATATATATATATATATATATATATATATATATATATATATATATATATACTATATACTATATACTATATATACCCATTCAACTTCATTGTATTATTCCCCTCCAAGCCCCTAAAGAAGCCAACAAGGTGAAACGCTTAGGGTTGTGTATTTCCTCCCTCGTGATTTATTGCCTTTATTGTTGGGACAAAAATCTTTTGTTTTTTTTTTGTTTTTATAGAATGAATAGACATATTTTTAAATGTTATCCAATAAAATTCAATTTTAAACTCATGACGTGGCATGGACAATTACTCTAATGCCCCGTACACACGTTCGGACATTGATCGGACATTCCGACAACAAAATCCTAGGATTTTTTCCGACGGATGTTGGCTCAGACTTGTTTTGCATACACACGGTCGCACAAAGTTGTTGGAATTTCCGATCACTAAGAACACGGTCACGTACACCACGTACGACGAGACTATAAAAGGGCAGTTCAGAACCAAGCGCGGCACCCTTTGGGCTCCTTTTGCTAATCTCGTGTTAGTAAAAGTTTGGTGAGAGACGATTCGCGCTTTTTCAGACTCGTGGTTTTCAGATCGTTTTCTGCTGTTCAGTTTGTGCTTGTGGGTTTGTATCTGCCCTTCAGTGCGTGCAGCAAGTACCCTTGACTTGTTATTGTGTTCTTGTTCGTTCGTTACTGTTTTTCAGGTCGCTCTTCACAGGCCTTGCTGTTCTTCAGTGTGTTCTGTTACTTCGTTCTGAGCAGCCGACCGTTTTCTAGCCATGTTGCGTATACGTACTCCTCGTAGAGTTCGTGCTGTGCGGGGGCTTGGTGTTGGGGTCCTGACCTTGACACAAGTCCAGTCCATGAACTCCTCCTCACCCTGTTCATGGACTGGACTTGTGTCAAGGTCAGGACCCCAACACCAAGAATTGGTTGCTCCAGCGTGACCAGTTCTGTCATATGCCTTTGCTCCGTGAGATCCGTGAGCATAATCCTGATGATTTCAGGAACTTTCTCCGGATGACGGACCCCGTATTTCACCGTTTGTTGGCTTTGCTGACCCCCTATATCAGCAGGAAGGATACCTGCATGAGGCAAGCCATCACTCCGGAGCAGAGGCTGGTCGCCACCCTGCGGTACTTGGCGACGGGGAGAAGCCTGCAGGACTTGAAGTTCTCGACAGGCATCTCCCCCCAGGCTCTGGCAAACATTATCCCAGAGACCTGTTCTGCCACCATTCAGGTCCTGCAGAAGGAGTATATTAAGGTAAGATTTATCCTTTAACATCACATTTTATTGTATATAATGTTTGATAATGTATAGTATTTCTTTCCTAAATCCCTAATTACCATGATTGTAATATGCTGTGAATGTCCCCTTTGTCCTCATGCATGCTGGATTTTTATGTAATTATTTTTTGTCCTTCATACATATTTGCCTTCACTTACCTCCCCAGCATGCTCTCCTGGCCCTATATTCACCTCATGTAGTCACTTAACAATGTATTTTATCAGCTCCATAGTAGTGCTTTACCCCAAACACCCCCTAAAATGTTTAGAAATGTGATTTGTGCTTTAAATTCAGGCAGAGTTCCAGAGGCTTTTTTTGGGTGTCCCCAAATCATTTGTAACCCTCCCTCCCTCCAACTGCTAAGTCAGCTGATACCAATTCTCTATCTATCCTCAATCATCTATCTGCTGACTTTGCCAAACCCATACACACTATACCCATCTCTTTTGTGTTCAGATGTATGGATGAATTCCCCAAAGCATGTAGTGCAAGGGACTGCCTGTATACTTTCAAATGGTACTGTTTAAAGTTTTTGTATTCTATTATTATCTTGATAGGTAATAGCAGAATGTCCAAATGTGCTCAAATGTGTACAATGTGTATTTATATCTTTGTATTATGACACTTCTTACCTGTCCAGTGGGCTGCCAATAGTGTAACTAAGGAGGGGCTGGCCAAAGTAATACCCATTATTTAGGCATTCATCTCTCAATGAAGTCAAGAGGGTTACCTTTCCAAGAGTTCCCCCCCTATAATGTTATAAATGGCCCATGAGAGGGGGGGGGATCTGATAGGTGTACCTTATACTTTGGTCTTAAAAAATTCCCTCATAAAAATGTTAGCTTGATGTTGGGCAAGAATGTTTGTGTCTAATCTGCTTTCCCTGTTTATGTGCAAAATGACTAATTTTTGATTTTGTTTTGACTCCACAGTTTCCTTCCACGCCACAGGAATGGCAGACTGTGGCCTCCCACTTTGCCCAGCGGTGGGACTTTCCTAACTGCGGAGGGGCAATTGATGGGAAAAACGTCCACATAGTCCCACCACCCAACTCGGGGTCGTACTATTACAACTACAAGGGGTTCAATAGTATTGTGATGTTGGTGGTGGTGTCGGCTACTTACGAGTTCCAGTATGTGGACGTGAGGAAGAATTGCCGGATGTCGGATGGTGGAGTCATCGCCCAGACAGAGTTTTACAGGCGTCTCCAGAATGGCAGCTTGGACTTGCCACCTCCAGAAGACAATGTGGAAGGACTCCCATTCGTCTTCGTTGCAGATGAAGCGTTTGCGCTGGGGGACCATCTTATGCGGCCATTCCCGATGAGGACCCTCACCCCGGACCAGAGGGTTTTTAATTACCAGCTGGCCAGAGCCAGAAGAGTGGTGGAGAACACATTTGGAATCATGGCCAGCCGGTTCCGCCTATTTCTTACACCCATACATATGATACAAACTAAATCACATTATCCTTATCTACACAACTTTTTACGGAAACATTCTGCCAACTATGCTGGCTCAGTTGGGCCTGAGGCCGGAATTCCTAATGAACCAACCCTGACGGCGCTTGAAAGTGGCCGTCCTGGCTTGCCCCCCCTGAGTGCCCGTGATGTCCGGCTAAGATACCTTGAATTCTTTGCGGGTAGGGGGGCCATCAATATGCCAGACAATGTCTAAAACATTTTTTAAATTAAAAAAAAAAAGGTTTGGTGACATTTCCTGCTTGTGTTTGTTTTAGCTGACCCTGAGAGAAATGTGGTGAGTCCTGAAATTGGCGTGATTGTGTAACCTTACAAAGCACTGTTGGGTGTTATTTCCTAAAGGCAAAGACACTTTGCACTACAAGTGCACTTGAAACTGCACTGAAACTGCACTTGTAGTGCAAAGTGGATTTCCCCTCAGGAAATAAACCCCATTGTCACAGAAAACACCCATTACAGCACAACAAAAGTTTTGTAGCGTTGAGACAATAATCCACACAATCTTGATTAACAATATTTTTAATACCAGCACAATCACATGTGCATTTAGAAAAGGTTTTTAAAACAAACCAACATGTTTGTTGTATAACAATTTTTGGGGTCACATTAGAAAAATGAGAAATGTCCATTTTAGATCAAACAGGCATGTTTAAAACCAACAAGAAAGACACAAATCTTGAACTTACAAAGTTCACATTTGGTAGAACTTGAAGGCAATATCAGACATGAGTATTTACAAACTGAGTTTGATATTGCGTTCAGCAGATGGGGTGAAGTCACCCCAGGAAAAGCCAAATTTTGAAGATGCACACAAATTTAAGAATGTCAACATGTGCTACCTGCCATCATGGGGGATCAAGGGACGTGTTTTGGGGGTGCAACCCCTTCCTCACAGCTACTTTATTATTGAGGAAGTTGTTGCACCCCCAAAACGTGTCCATTGATCTCCCGTGATGGCAGATAGCACACGTTGACACACTGTGTGTCTCTTCAAAATTTGGCTTTTCTAATATTTGTAAAAAAATGTTCAAAAATTGTAGCACACCAAAAAAACAAAGGGATTTGGAGGGCTTTTAAACTTGCCCTAAAACATCAATGATGTTCTTATTTTTTTGAAGAACATCATTGATGTTTTTCTTGATGTTTTCCAATGCAACATTACACCCCATGATCTCCCCGATCAGGATCTGGGCACTTTCAGAGGTAAAAGGATCAGGATCCACAACATCACGATCACCTAAAAAGAGAGAAAACAAAAAAAACACCATGTATTATAAATCTGCCGGCACCCATCTCTTACCTGAGCCTGTGGTCGCAGACACTCACCTGTTGTGGTGACAATTTCCACCACCACCTCCTCCTGCTCTGCTTGGCTTTGGGGGATTTCACCTTCTTCCAGAGGTGGGGGGTCTGTGGTCTCCTCGGATGAGGGGTGTCCTCCGAGTCTTTTCTCCCCTATGTAAAAAAAAATAGGTATACTTAGCACACAGATATTTGATGTCAGAACTATAAATATGAAGTATTACAAACAATTGTCTGTTTTGGCAGAGTTCCAAGATGTAGCATTTTTATTGTCCTTTGTCAAGCTTGAATACTTTACCTGTCTTGCACAAGCTTTACAGATGGAGACCCCCCTATAGTATACACTGGAGCACCTATGTGGGGCCCCCTAATAAAAAGGGTGTTCTGGGGTCCCACAATAGTGCTCCTGCGTCCAGATGTGTAAACTGCTGAGTGTCCTCTCCTTACACAGAATCTAGTTTGCATTTCATTCTAGTAACAAACACATCTACACAACCCAATTCTTTTTACACAAGTAGGCCCCAAAAAATGATTGCAATTGCATATGGCCAAACGAACTATGTTTGATACGAACTAATAATGTGCCCATGAACATGAAAGTTGCCATTTGAAACTGAATAACAGTTAAGAAAAGCACATGGAGCAGCACGAACGTAATAAACATAAAGAATAGGAACACAGCACAACTACTTACTTTTTTGCAGCACTCTCCGGATCTTTCTGTACTGCTCGTGTTCTCTTAATTTGAGGTCCGACCACCGCTTCCTGAGCTGATCTTTCGATCATCGTACCCCGAAATTCCGGTGCAGACTCTTGACTACTTTCGCCATTATCTTGGCCTTTCTGACATTGGGGTTGGGGTAAGGTCCATACTTCCCATCATAGTCGGCCTTCTTCAGGATGTCCACCATCTCCAACATCTCCCCAAAGGACATATTTGATGCCTTATATCGTCTCCTTCTGGATCGGGACGTTTCAGGCTCTGGGACTTTCCTCCTCCTCCTCCTCGTTGGTGTAATTATCTGACATCTGCTCTGACTCCACCATGTGCTCTTCCCCACTGCGACGAACGAGAAGGGGCGGGGAATAGACTAGGAAGAACGTCAGGGGCATGCGGAGTTTCACGCATGCGCAGTGTCTATAAAGCGTAACACGCGTGCGTAGTACGTACGATCTGTGACCGGAGGAAGGAGTAACAGAGGCACCGATCGTGATTGCGAAGGTAAGATTTTACATTGGGCCTATACTGCTTCTAGATTGAGACCTGTATTTGCACAAGTTTAGTAGACTTTAGGCTGACATTAGGGTTTGTCTTGTGTTGTGTCTTGCAGTGAAAATGGATATCTTTAGAGAGGATGAATTTATGGCCATATTCATTGATATGTACAGGGAGCTGCCTTGTCTGTGGCAGATAAACCACCCATATTATAAGAACCAAACAAAGAGGAAGGCAGCGCTGGATAGTTTGTTGGCATTTGTGAAGCAGGTGATCCCCATGGCAGACATCCTCTATTTGAAGGCCCTAATTGGTGGCCTGAGGAGCACATATCTAAGGGAGCGCAAGAAGGTCCAGGATTCCCAGAGATCCGGAGCAGCAGATGACATCTATCTCCCCAGGCTGTGGTACTATGACAGACTGTATTTTCTGGCAGGTCAGACTGAACCCGGCCCATCACTCTCCAGTCTTCCTTCCACGCTTCCTTTCACGCTTCCTTCCCCCCCCGGCTGAGGCTTCTGACGCCCAACCTGGGCCTTCCAGGCAGCAACATGTGGAGGAGCCCAGATTGAGCCAGGTATAGCATTCGTCTAAATATTTATGGTTGTCCAATCAATGATGTTAACTAGATGTTAGTTTGGAGTACTAATTTCTGATTGTGATTGATGAAGCAAAAACTAAAACCATGTCCCTTTTTCATACACAGGGAAGTCTCAGCCAGGAGGTGGCCGGGCCGAGCAGGCTGCCTGATATCCAGGTCCCTCCCCTACACCTGCAAAGACCAAGTGCCAGGAAGAGGAGTACCCTGGAGGAGGCTGCCATAGGCCTCTTTTGGAAGGCTACAGAGGCCCTGAGAACCCCCCACACTGTGGAGGAGGACTTTGCTGGCAGAACTGCCTGCAAAATGATGCGGATGGAGGAGGTCCAACGACTCCTGTGTGAGTTCCTAATTTTGGAAGCTCTCAATAAGGGGTTGAGGGGTGAAATAACATGTGCTACCCACATTTGTGACCTCACACATGGTCCTCATCCTCCTCTTCCTCCAGGTCCTACTCCTCCTCCTCCTCAAGGTCCTACTCCTCCTCCTGGCACATCTCCCACACCACAGCCACAGCGTGGAAGGAAGCGTCTAAGGAAGACCAGAGAGTGATGGCCTGGGTTCTGTCTGGTCTGGCAAAATATGCAGCCTCTTGTAGTACCACAGCCTGGGGACACAGATGTCATCTGCTGCTTTCCGGATCTCTGGGACTTCTGGACCAGACTGCATTCCCTTAGATATGGACTCCTGAGGCCACCAATTTTGCTGGTAAAGAATTGATGTCTGCCCTGGGGGTCCAAGGCTTTGCTAATTTCAACTGTTTATCCAGCGTTGCCTCCCTCTTTGTTTGGTTCTGAGCCCTTAATAAAGGAATTTTTGTTTCAATTATACTCGCCTATGTTTGTTTTCCATTCAAAAAGGACAGTTTGTGTGTGAGGAGGCAGGTACATTTCAAAAATACAATGTGAAATTAACAAGAGACACCAACACCAAACAATCTCCTTGAGATTCAATAGTACAAGATATCAATGGTGTTATGATAACTTGACACACAAAACACACACAAAAATATTATGTAGTAAAACACAAAAAAACAACAATAAAAACACAGCCTTGAAAAAAAGACAAACTCCAAAAAAATAAAAAAAAACAGCCTTGAAAAAAACATAAAATATTTAAAAACAACCCCAAAAAAATTGGGTCAGATGTGACAAATCTAAATATATTGAGGGAATCCCAAATAATAATCAAGAAATAAGTATGTGAGAAGTCTGTTTGAATATGAGCAGCAAAACGACTTCATTCTTCTCACATTATAAAGAAGAAGAGAGTGCGCTGTATTAAACTATTTTTGACATTGCAGTGTGACGAAAGTGCTGTATCCATTCCGAACGCTAATTTTACCAGACCGAGCCGTTCCGTCTCGGAATTTCTTCTGAGCATGCGTGGCACTTTGTGCGTCGGAAATGGCCACACATGGTCGTAATTGACGCGATTGGATTTTGTTGTCAGAAAATTTTATAGCCTGCTCTCAAACTTTGTGTGTCGGAAAATCCGATGGAAATGTCCGATGAAGCCCACACACGGTCGGAATGTCCGACAACACACTCCGATCGGACATTTTCCACCGGAAAATCTGACCGTGTGTACGGGGCATTAGAGGAGGTTTCAGCATTTATAAAGTCCCAACCCTTTTTTCTTTTTGTATTTTCTCAGATTTTCTCAATTATGAACTATACACTCGCATACTGTGCAGTCTAATTCCTCCTGTTTAAACAGGAAATACCAGTACCCCAATATATTTTCTGTAATGTGAAATACATATAAAATGCTTTGTGTCAAGTAAGACCCCCTCTGTATAGAGAGTGTTTTTTGTGCAATATGATTTGGACAAATTATTTCTAATATCTTGTTCTCTATGTTGAAAGAGAAAACTGAAACCAGCACGAGCCTAAACCATTTATACTGGTGGTTAGTTGGGTCTACATTTACTTACAGGCTGATCTTAATGGGTGGGAAAGGATTAACTCCATGGTAAAAATATCAAACACATCTTGATTAGGGATAAGCCTGGGTTCAGTTCACGAACAGTTTTGCAAATATTGCTTGAAGTCTGAAGTTCATGAACTTTGTGGTGAACTCCACTGAAGTCTATAGAGGGAAACTCTTGTTATTGTTAGTTAGTTCTGGCCATTTGTAGGGCTAATAAGCAAGCTATTGTCAAACAAAGGCATGGTAAGTCAAGCGCCACTGGGGACATGTACCAATGCCAAAATTAAAATAAATAAACTAAGTGTTTATAGAAACAGTATTGACCCCTACACAGACATGTCACCTCTCCTTAACAGCTCCAACACACACTCTTTGTATGGCTGCTGTGAGCCAACCCTTTTATAGAAAGAGGGATGGCTTATTTATTTCTTCAAATTATATATATGTTTTCGTAACGAATTATGTTTGTAATCCAAGGTTTTACTGTGTGTGCGCATATATATATATATATATATATACACACACACAGTAAAACCTACCTTGGATTACAAACACAATTCATTACGAAAACATGCTTGTAATCCAAAGCACTTTTATATCAAAGCAAATTTCCCCATAAAAAAAATAATAAAAACTCAGATGATTCGTTCCACAACCATTTATTCATAAGTCCTTCAGTTTATAGTCCATATAAAAAGATTATAGCAACGTGATAGGTTGTGTAACCATAAAATGTTCATCCACAAATGGCAGCCTCCACAAGGGGATTAGAGGCAAAATCCCACAGGAGCTACAGAGTATAAAAGAGAAGAGAGGGTCCTCTAAGTGTAGCAATATGGTTACATTTAATGAAGGTACAACATTTAACAACTCACATGGTTGATGATTAAAAGAGGGACATCTAAGTATGCAAGCACCTGGGTTAAAGCTGTCCACTTAGACCATCCTCCACACCACCGGCTTTTACCGCTGTCAGTCTGCAATTGTGACCAGAAAGACTACCCTGCAGTAGAGCAATTTGAAAGCGAGGCTTGAAGCGCCCATGGAGTATAGCGTGGAAAGGATGACGTTGATGGTGGTGTGGAGGATGGTCTATGTGGACAGCTTTACCCTGGATGCCTGCATACTTGGATGTGCCAGTTTTTTAATCATAAATGCAACCATATTGCTACACATAGAGGCGCCTCTGTTCTGTTTTATACTCAGTTGTGATATGATGCTACTTGTATATCAAGACATCGCTTGTATATCAAGTCAAAATTTATTTAAAAATTTTGCTTGTCTTGCAAAACGCTCTCAAACCAAGTTAATCTCAAACCAAGGTTTTATGTATATATATATATATATATATATATATATATATATATATATATATATAATTTTCAGTTGGTTGAACAAGATGGACTTAAGTCTTTTTTTCAACCTAACTATATAACTATGTAACAGTATGTAGTGTCAGTGCAGAACAGGTCATACAATATTGCAATAAACAGTATGTAGTTCAGGGCTATGAAAAGTATGAAATGGCAGTGCAGAGATGGGGAGTGTGTGATATGTAGCAGTAGGAAAGTGCTGAAAGTGAGCAGTATGTAGTAGTAAAGAAGTGCAGGCCCATGTACAGTACCTAGTGTCAGTGCAGAGCAGGCCATGAACTGTATGTACTGTCAGTAGCAGGGTAGTAAGTGATCAGTATGCAGGAGCAGGGGGTGGAGCATTTATGTAATGGCAGTGCCCTTCAGTGAGCAGTATGCAGGGCTTTTTTTCAGCAGGAATGCGGGGGAACGCAGTTCCGGCACCTCCAGCTCTGAATGTATGTAATGGCAAGGGGTGCTGGGGTATACTGGAGGGTCTATTGATGTTGGCTGCTGGGGGATCTACTGTTGTTGGAGGGGATCTATTTTTACAGGGGGAGAGTCTGTTGTTGCTGGGGAGGTCAGTTGTCATTGGTGGGGGATCTATTGTTGCTGGGGGACTCTTATGCTACTGGGAGACAATCGTTTCTGGGAGACATCTACTGTTGAGGGAGAGGTCTATTGTTGCTAGCTGTTCATAGTCTATTGTTGCTGGGGGTGCTTCATTGTTGCTGGCTACAGGGGATCTATTTTACTTCCTATTATTTAAAAAAAAATGACATACAAATTACTTAGCACCACAAATTGATACTTGATTCTGTATCCATTACTGAGAGGTGGGTAGGGGGTGGAACCAAGGAATGGTGCCCGAAGGGGGTAGGGATGGAACCAAGGAATGGTGCTCAGAGGTGGGTAGGGGTGGAACCAAGGAATGTTGCTCGGAGGTGGGTAGGGAGTGGAACCAAGGAATGGTGCTCGGAGGTGGGTAGGGGTAGAACCAAGGAATGGTGCTCGGAGGTGGGTAGGGGGTGGACACAAGAGGTAACTCGGAAGGAGGGAGTCCCTGCACCTATTCTCTGAGAAAAAAAGCCCTGGCAGTATGTAGTGGAAGTACAGGGCAGTGAGAGCTACAGTATGTTCAATGTCAGTTCAGTGAAATGTATATAATGTCACTAAGGTAAGGGGGAGAGCAGGGCAGGGCAGAAGACAGCACACATTAGCAGAGCAATGAGCAGTATTCAGCCTAGGTTATGATGCAAAAGACTGTTTTGCAGTGCAGCTGTTTGTGTGCAGCAGGTATTTAGCCCAGGCCAATACATACTGAACTGAACTGAATTTATTCTCCCTTGAAAAAAGGAGATTAAAGGGGTTGTAAAGGTAATTTTTTTTTTTTTTAAATAACAAACATGTTATACTTACCTTCACTGTGCAGCTCGTTCTGCACAGAGTGGCCCTGAACCTGGTCTTCTGGGGTCCCACGGTGGCTGTTTCAGCTCCTCCCCGCAAGGACTCACCACCCTAATGCGAGCTCCTTCGCATAGTGGTTAGTTCTTGCGGGCGCGCTCCCGTGATACAGCCGGCGGCTATAGCCGCTCACTGTATCACTCGGCCCCGCCCTCCGGCGTGCCGCGTCATTGGATGTGATTGACAGCGGCGCGAGCCAATGGCTGCACTGCTTTCAATCCATCCACTGTAGCCAATCAGCAGCCAGGCCGAGCGGCGAAATCGATGTCGGGAGCGAGCGCGGGACTTTCGAGGGGCCAGGTAAGTAAAACGGGGGGGCTGGGGGCGGCGGTATTGTCGGAAGGTTTTTCACCTTAATGCATAGAATTCATTAAGGTGAAAAAACTTTTACCATTACAACCCCTTTAAGGTGGGATATGATCAACATGTACAAATACATAAGTGGTCCATATAGTGAACCTGGTGTTGAGGTATTCACTTTAAGGTCATCACAGAGGACAAAGGGACACTCTCTATGTCTAGAGGAAAAAAGATTTAATCTCCAAATAGGGAAAAGTTTCTTCACAGTAAGAGTAAGAATGGACTCCCTCCTGAGTTGATTCTGACCAGCTCAGTAGATTGTTTTAAAAAAAAAGCCTGGATGGCCTTTTTTAAGCACATAAAAAAAAGGCCTTAATGTACATAATATAACTGGGGACTGACATTTATAGGTAAAGTTGATCCAGGGAAAATCCGATTGCCTCTCAGGGGGTCAGGAAGGAATTTTTTCCCCTGCTGTAGCAAATTGGATAATGCTTTGCTGGGGTTTTTCGCCTTCCTCTGGATCAACTGTGGGTGAAGGATTGTGTATATGGGATTGTATGATTTTATTTTTATTTTTTTATTTTATTGGTTGAATTAGATGGACCTGTGTCTTTTTTCAACCTGACTAACTATGTACCTGCTTCCAGACCGCCCCACGTACATGTATTGCGGCAGGGCAGCATGTTCGTCATTTACATTTCCGGGTCTGGGGTGTAATTGGACGCAGCGGGAGCCAATCAGCTGGTCCGGCGGACCTGATGTTCGCTGGCGCCCAGCAATCGTTCCTGAGAGAGGCAGAACAGCGGTCTGCCTATGTAAACAAGGCAGATTGCGTTCTGTGAGAGGGGAAGATGGAGATCCTGTGTTTCTGCTAAGCAGGAAACATGGATCTCTGTCTTCCCCCAGTCAAAGAACCCCCCACACAGTTAGCAAGTACTCCCAGGGAACATTTTTAACCCTTTGATCACCCCTGATGGTAACCCCTTCCCTGCCAGTGTCATTAGTACAAAGACATTGCATATTTTTTAGCACTGATCACTGTATTAGTGTCCCTGGTTCCCAAAAAATGTCAAACGTGTCACTAATGCCGCGTACACACAGCCGGACTTTCCGGCAGAAAAGGTCCGACAGTCTTCATGGCGGACTTCCGACAGACTTCCGACCGAACGGACTTGCCCACACACAAACGGACCAAAATCCATTCATTTTGACCGTGATGACGTACGACGGGACTAGAAAAGGTAGTTCAATAGCCAGTAGCCAATAGCTGCTCTTGCATCGTATTTGGTCCATCGGACCAGCATACAGATGAACGGTTTTCCCGATAGAAATTGATTCCGTCGGACAGATTTGATGTGGTGTTCTATTTCTAGGTCCGTCAGAATTTTTGAAGAAAACAGTCCGCTAAAGCCCACACACGATCGTAATATCCAACGGAATGATTTCGTCTGACCTTTTCTGCCGGAAAGTCTGGTCGTGTGTACGCGGCATTAGTGTCCGATTTGTCTGCCGCAATGTTGCAGTCCTGCTATAAGTCGCTGAATGCCTCCATTACTAGTAAAAAATAAATAAATAAAAATTCCATATAAAATATCCCATAATTAGTAGACGCTATAGCTTTTGTACAAACCAATCAATATACGCTTATTCGGATTTTTTTTTACCAAAAACATGTAGCAGAATACATATTGGCCTAAATTTAAGAAGAAAATTGATTATTTACATTTTTATATTGGATATGTTTTATAGTGGAAAGTAAAAAATATTGTTTTTTTTTTTTAAATTGTCGGTCTTTTTTTGTTTATAGCACAAAAAATAAAACCACAGAGGTAATCAAATACCACCAAAATAAAGCTCTATTTGTGGGAAAAAAGGACATCAATTTTATTTGGGTACAGTGTTGTACGACCGCGCAATTGTCAGTTAAGGTAACACAGTGCCGTTTTGCAAAAAATGGCCTGGTCATGAAGGGGGGTAAACCTTTAGGAGCTGAAGGAGTTAAATTCCTGATAAATGACAGCTCTTGGCTGCTTTGTTCTTTTTGTAAAAAGGTCAGCGATTCCCTTCATCTATACCTTTATCTTTATCTGACCCTTATCCTAGATGATGGTTTGATAAAGATGGTAATGGGGGACCCCACAAAAAAAGACATGGGTTTTCCCTAAAAATACATACCAGCACTCTCTCCTTGATTGGTGAGATTCTAGTATGGATTTTAAGGGGAAACCCCACTCAATGAACAAGAAAAAAAGTGTTGGGTCCCCCACAAGCCATACTAGGGGGAATGAGGATGCACCCCCCTCTTGATCCATATAAGGCTACATGCCCTCAACTTGGGTAGGGTGTCCTAAACTCTGAGCAGGATGCTGCCACATTTTAATAGCAGTGTCCCTCCCTTTTCAAATGCAACCTACTAAAAAGGCTTACATGATGTGTAGCATGTCTCTGTAAAGTGTATGCTTTGTGTCTTTGACATAATATACAGTCATTTTTATTTCTGGATCAAAAATGCCCTGTCACTCCCATCTCAAATGCAGTCTACTAAAATAAGATGACTGATTTTCAAAATAAAATTTCAACCTTGCTTTGTGAACTGGTCCAAATCATTTGATGGAGGGGGGATAATGGTGTGGGGTTGTTTTTCAGGGTTCGGGCTTGGCCCCTTAGTTCCAGTGAAGGCATCAGCATACCAAGAAATTTTGGCCAATTTCATGCTCCTAACTTTGTGGGAACGGTTTGGGGATGGCCCCTTCCTGTTCCAACATGACTGTGTACCAATGCACAAAGCAAGGTCCATGAAGACATGAATTAGCAATTTTGGGGTGCAGGAACTTGGCTGGCCTGCACAGAGTCCTGACCTCAACTCGATAGAACACCTTTGGGATGAATTCGAGTGGAGACTGTGAGCCAGGCCTTCTCGTCCACATAAGTACCTAACCTCACAAATACGCTTCTGGAAGAATGGTCAAACATTCCCATAAACACACTCCTAAACCTTGTGGATAACCTTCCCAGAAGAGTTGAAGCTGTTATAGCTCCAAAGGGTGGGCCAACTCAATATTGAACCCTACGGACTAAGACTGGGATGCCATTAAAGTTCATGTGCGTGTAAAGGCAGGAGTCCCAATACTTTTGGTAATATAGTGTATACTCCACTGTCTTTGCACCCAAAACTTACTGCTAATGGTGGTGAAGGAGGAAATGTTTTTGCATTGGTGTCACTGAAAGGCAAATGCCACTGTGTCTGTGTTAACTGAAGGAGAAATGCTGCTGTGTCAGTTTCAGTGGGAGAAAAAAATCTTCCTGTTGTTTTTTTGTTGTCACTGGATGGAAGAAATTCACCTAAGTTGTTGTCAGTGGGAGGAAACAGTTCAGTTGAGTTGGTGTCAGTGGGGGGAAAAAGTTCAGCTGCATCAGTGTCAGTAGAAGGAAAAAATACCCCTGCATCAGTGTGAGGTAAAAATTCCACTGTTTCAGAGTCAGTGTAAGGTAAAAAAATCTCACTGTTATGCCCTGTACACACGGTCGGACATTGATCGGACATTCCAACAACAAAATCCATGGATTTTTTCCAACGGATGTTGGCTCGAACTTGTCTTGCATACACACGGTCACACAAAGTTGTCGGAAAATCCGATCGTTCTGAACATGGTGACGTAAAACACGTACATCGGGACTATAAACGGGGCAGTAGCCAATAGCTTTCGTTTCTTAATTTATTCTGAGCATGCATGGCACTTTGTGTGTCGGATTTGTGTACACACGATCGGAATTTCCGACAACTGATTTTGTTGTCGGAAAATTTTATAGCAAGCTCTCAAACTTTGTGTGTCGGAAATTCCTATGGAAAATGTGTGATGGAGCCTACCCACGGTCGGAATTTCCAACAGTAAGGTCCTATCACACATTTTCCATCGGAAAATCCTATCGTGTGTACAGGGCATAAGTATCAGTGTAAGGAAAAAAATGCCACTGTCAGTGGGAGGTAAAACAATAGGAAGTACAAAGGAAGGCAGTTGAAGCTGGGGACAAGCTGTACAAAAGGGTCAGTTGATGGAGAAGGCAGGCAAATACAGAAGGAGGTAGTTGACGGTGGGGCAAGGCAGTATAGAGCAAGAAGTTAATAGTGGAGACTGGTAGCACAGAAGGGACAGTTGATAGTTGAGACAAGCAGTACAGATAAGACAGTTAATAATAAAGAACATGCAGAACACACAGGCTCAATCCCCCCCCCACCCCTAAGTTTCAGTTGTCCCCTATCATGGACCCTCATCATTGCCTTCTGCACTTACTATGTTCTTGAGCGTAGGGCCCCCAAGCAGTTGATAACCAATTAAAAATCCATTTCAAAGCTCCGGGACTACTCAGGTTTTGATGGCAGGTGCTTATGTGGGAATGTGCTAGCAGTATGTATGTGTGGTTGTGTTGAGAAGTGTTTTTTTTTTTTTGCTGTTGTAGAGAGTATCCTGATACATTTTGCTGTATGTTTACAATGACAATTAAGTGTATTATCTGATCTTACTCCTTCCCCCTGCCCTGGTTCATGTGGGCCCAGGGGGGCAGGGCTAAGACCCCTGATTCCGATGCTACCAATCACATTAGAGCTTCCTCCCCAAGTGGCGGGGAGGAGGGGTAAGGAGGGATGGAGGAAAGGAGAGGGATCCAACATCTTAGAATCTGAATTGTGTGTCCAGGGCTAAAATCTGAGATAGGAGCTACAACACATCTGGGACTCTGTCTTTCCAAGGACA
Organism: Aquarana catesbeiana; assembly: GCF_042186555.1. Classification (NCBI taxonomy): domain Eukaryota; kingdom Metazoa; phylum Chordata; class Amphibia; order Anura; family Ranidae; genus Aquarana; species Aquarana catesbeiana. Next base: position 105,093,121 of record NC_133330.1, read on the forward strand.
GGCTTCCCAAATAGGTGACTGTTCCCACAAATTGGGGATGTCTGGTCACCCTATACTTAAAAAGCTAAATATGTCTGTTATTTTTCTTACTAATGTCTCTGACATAGTCCACCATCATTTTTATCTCTTGTTAAAAAAAAGCCTCATCTTTTCCTTTGCAAATAAGGCCTGATAGAAAGGCTTATGTGATGTACAGTGTGTTCTGCAATATTTCTGCCTTATATCTCTGTCATAACTAATTTTGATGTTTATTGTAGTTGTTTTTTTTTTTTAAATCTGCCTTGCCTCTTCCTTACATTGCTGCCCAATTAAGCTGTTCATATACTCTCCAGCCACTGTGCTACAGAAATGTCTGAATATCTGTCACTGAAATAAAGTTATGTAATTTTTTTTCTTCAAAGCAATTTCATTGTCTCTGGAATGTGGGGTTGTGTTTTTTTTTGTGTTTTTTGTGCAATCTTTTTTGATATTTTAACTTACAACAATACACTATATTGTTACATTGTAACAATACAGTGTGGTACTTGCACTAGATCACAGGATCTGATGTGAAACATGTTTTGCCAATGTTTATGAAATCCCAAAACAAGCACTACTCCAAAGCTGTGGATAGGTTGGGACCACCTGCTTCCCTTTTAGTAACAACTGTAGAACAATGGGATGATTGGGCCTAGCGCCCTGCAGTATTGTCACATCTACCCTAACGCAAGTGGTCAGACACTATAGCTGGCTACTGTGTTCTTCATCTCTAGGCAAGGAGGCCTACCGGTACTCAGTTTCCCCCAGGACTTATACTCAATGCTATAATGCCTGGCCACCACTCCAGGGCAGATGCGAACTGAGCAAAGCAAATAGATACTTGCGGTTAGCAGACAGATAACGTGGTTTTATGACAGTCCAGGTAAAAGGCAGGCTGAGTTCAAGGAATAGTCCAATAATCCAGTCCAAAGTCATACACAGGGAAAGCCAAACTAGCAAAGCAGGGCAGTCAGACAGGGAGATTGATCAGGAACAATACACCTATCACACTTTATCACAAGCATCCAAATGAGATTTGAGCTGGCTTATAACAGGCTTGGTTTCCACCCAGAGACTGATCACATTAATCAGCCTGCAGGAGGATAGACAGACAAGGAGAGTGCCATTGCCAAACCCCGGATGCTGGAATGAAGAACAGGATCTAAGTGATCCTGACAAGTGTCCTTTTAATTCCCCTCTTTAGGATGATTTGATGTAGAATCTGATCCACTCTGACAACATAGTCGAACAGTCTTTCCCCTTTGTGTTGGTGAGTGTGCTCGAACTTCAGGTCAGGTAATTTCTCCACCCTTCCATAAACAGCACACAAGGCCTCGATGTAGTCCATTACCACGCAGTCCAGTTTTTCCCTCCTCAGGCTTTGGATGACATCTGCTGCAGGACTCTGAGGCTTTCATTTATCCACTTCAGACACACTCCACTCTTCCACTGCTTGCAGGGCTTGATCCATCCAGGTCTCAAACTGTTCTTCTCTTCCTGAGGTGGGTATGCATCCCAAGAAGAATCACAGCTTTCTATACCCTTGATGGGCTGAAATGGTACTGGTCTTTATCAGGCTTTCAACTAATAGGGATGGGCGAATGGTTTAGCCAGAGAATGAGTTGGGGCTGAACATTTGCCTGTTCGGCCATTTGCCGAACACTTAAATTTGCAGGGTGTTCGCCGGGTTCCCCCCCGACGAACACACTGCAATGCACTGAGCATTGCACAGTGCATTCTGCGCCCTGAGCTTTGCCCAATCAGGGTGCAGTGTAAGCTGGTTGCTGAGGAGTGGGGCAGGGAAGCCAGCCCCGGTGTTCTTAACAAACGATGAGTCATCAGCTGTTAATGGGTTTCCCTGCTGACAGCTGAACAATACATAAATAAAAAAGTGGCGGTAAAAAAATAAGGGAAAAAAACAGCGTGGGGTCCCCCCAGTCCATTAGGGTCTGGTATGGATTTGGAGGGGAACCCCATCCCAATATAAAAAAAAGCCATGGGGTCCCAAAATCCATACCAGGCATGCAGCCTAGCAGGTCAGCCTGAATCATACCAGGCCACATGCCCTCAACATAGGGGGGTGTGTGCTTTGGGGAGGGGCTCTGCCCCCCCCCCCAAAGCACCTTGTCCCAACGTTGAGGCCTCTTCCCGACAACCCTGGGCTGTGGTTGTCGGGGTCTGCTAGTGGGGGCTTATTGGAATCTGGAAGCCCCCTTCGACAAGGGGGCCCCAAGATCACGGCCCCCCCTATCTGAATGGGTATCGGCCACATAGTAATAAACACAAGAGACAGCTTTTTGTCAAATCCTTTATTAAGGACCTGGACCCAAAAAAATAAAAAAGATGTGCCACTTTACAGGCACAATAAGGTGACCCCCCCAGGCATTATATTTAACCACTTCAGTCCCAGACGATTTGGTTGCTGAATGACCGGGCCATTTTTTGTGATTCGGCACTGCGTCCCTTTAACTGACAATTGCGCAGTCATGTGACGCTGCACCCAAACAAAATTGATGTCTTTTTTTCCCCACAAATAGAGCTTTCTTTTGGTGGTATTTTATCGCCTCTGTGGTTTTTATTTTTTGCGCTATAAACAAAAAAAGAGCGACAATTTTGAAAAAAATACAATATTTTGTAATTTTTGCTATAATAAATATCCCCATTTTTTTTTTAAAAAAAGCACATTTTTTCTCAGTTTAGGCCAATATGTATTCTTCTACATATTTGTGGTAAAAAAAATAAATCGCAATAAGTGTATATTGATTGGTTTGCGTAAAAGTTATAGCGTCTACAAAATAGAGGATAGATTTATAGAATTTTTATTATTATTTTTTTTTTACTAGTAATGGCGGCGATCTGCGATTTTTATCAGGACTGCGACATTATGGTGGACACATCAGACACTTTTGACACATTTTTGGGACCATTGGCATTTATACAGTGATCAGTGCTATAAAATGCTAGATCTCTTGAAGGAGCAGTGGCTCAGCGCGTGTAGCCTTCTCTCAACCTCCCTGCTGGACGATCCCTCCCCTGGATACCGAACCCAGAAGCGGACGGACGACCTGTGACGTCACGCATGCTCCACGTGCGCTCCATGCCAGTCCCTAGTCTCTTCCTGAGGGCCACAGAAGGAGCTCCCGGCTGGTAATCCACCTTCTGCAGCCCAGCATCCCTGCAGCGTCACCACCACAGGATCAGAGGGAACACCGAGGACCACATACCTTTACAGATGGGCCTTTTATATGTTTTTATCCTGTAAGTGTGTTTTTACCTGGTGTCATTAAACATCATTTGTTAATACTACACTCAGGTGGCGCTTCCTTCTCTACCCTTCTCTCATGCCTCACAGAACAGAACATGGATTTGTGTGTTTACACACACACGTCCCTGTTCCGCCTCTTGTGCCCGCGATCGCTCGTGGCCGGAGGTCATCATGACCGTCGGCCACGACCATTGGCACCCCTGCTGTGACCTGCCACAGTAGAATGATGGCACCTGGTCGGCAAGCCGGTAAAGGAATTTTTCGTTTTTATATTGCTGCACTTTAAGCATAATTAACCACTTAAGGATGGCCCCACGTACATATACTGTGGCAAGGCAGCCCTTAAAGTGGTGTTCCACCCAAAAAAAAAAAAAATTAAAAGCCAGCAGCTACACATACTGCAGCTGCTGGCTTTTAACAATAGGACACTTACCTGTCCTGGAGTCCAGCGATGTCGGCACTGCAGCTGATGTTTCCATCAGCTGTCGGGTGCTGCCGCTGCCATTGTGGGTAAGGGTACACTACTGCACATGCGCGAGGCCCTGCTCCTCTCTTCTACTTACCCGGCTACAGGGATAGGAGGAGGGAGGAGGAGGGAGCCCCATGGTGATGTCACGGTCCACGGCCCAGATTCCCGGAAGTGGAAGCTGGATACCTGTGATTTCTACCATCGGCTCTGGGGGGCGTGCTCGCGCCGCCAGAGCCGCGCTCCCACTGTGATTGGACACAGCAGGAGCCAGCGGGTCCGGCGGCCGTGATGGCTGCTGGCCACACACGATCGTTTGGGGGAATGACAGAACCGCGGTCTGCCTATGTAAACAAAGCAGACTGTCAGACAGGAAGCGAGAGATCTGTGATTCCTGACAGATGTGTCTCTTCCTCAAGTGAGTCCATTCCCCATACAGTAAGAAAGCACACCCAGGGAACACAGTTAACCCCTTAATTGCCCCTGATGTTAACCCCTTTCCTGCCAGTGTCATTTATACAGTGTCAGTGCATTTTTTTTAGCACTGGTCACTGTATTGGTGTCACTGGTCCCCAAAAAATTTCACTTAGTGTTCGATTTGTCCGCTGCAATGTCGCAGTCTGCTAAAAAATTGCTGACATTACTAGTAAAAACAATAAAAAAATGAAAAAGTCCATAAATCTATTCCATAGTTTGTAGACACTATAACTTTTGCGCAAACCAATCAATATACACTTACTGGGATTTTTTAAACAAAAATATATAGCTGAATACAAATTGACCTAAACTGATGAAGAAATTCGATTTTGAAATTTTTTTGTATTGGATGTGTTTTATAGCAGAAAGTAAAAAATATATATTTTTTCAAAATTGTTGGTCTTTCAATTTTTCTTGTTGCTCTATTTGTGGGAAAAAAAGGACATCAATTTTATTTGGGTACAGCGTCGCACAACAGTGTCGGTTAAAATAATGCAGTGCTGTATTGCAAAAAATGGACTGGTCAGGAAGGGTGTAAAACCTTCCGGGGCTAAAGTGGTTATAATCCCTGCTCCTGAAAAAAAAAAACATTTTTATTGATACATGTCCCCCTGGTCAGTACCCAGACCCATTTACCCCTTTTATGGCCAATTGCGTGCATATACTGTAAGCCTTCAAAATGGGCACTTTTGATTTTTCCTGTTTGGCTCCCATAGACTTCAATAGGGTTCACTGTTCAGGTTAGAACATTTCTTCTGTTCCAAAGTTCTGTTGCAAACCGAACAGGGGGGTGTTCAGCCCATCCATAGTCACTAATTTGCTCAAATTACAATAGATGGAAGCGGGCAGCATTCCTGCTGCTAGGGCATCAGCTTCCTCTGAAGCTAGACTCACTGACCTGAGCTGGGAACAAACTTCATCTGGGTCTTCTGCTGGCAGTAGTGATATTACTCATGCCTCTAGCCCCTCAGCCAAATGCACAACACTTTTCTGGAACCTGGCCGGATACTCTCCCACCAGTCCATTAGGATGTAAGTGTATCTTCATCATGCTCAGATGTCATATCCACAAGGTAGGCCCCTTGTTCTGGCACAGCCTTCCTTACCAGCTGAAGTATTTATTTCTCTCCCATCCAACTTCGGGCACTCTCAACACTATGGTCAGCTCCGATTGATCTCCATGCTCTCGACCCCAGTCGGCAGGCATGTACTGGCCATCGGGACTACCGGGAGATTCCCGGTGGGCCGATGGCTCAGTGGGCCAGTCAGGTGCGGTCCTGGAGCCGCTCCTGTCTGACAATGAGTGATCGCAATTTCACTCCTGTCAGGAGGAGCAGCTTCCGTCATATTCTGGAGAGAGCATTAGGCGTTATGCTTCCTCCAGCCTGCAGAGATCAACGGCAGACTTTCCTTCCTCTCTCCCCTATCACTTGTTATCACATGACTGGAGAGAGGAACCAGAAGCTGCCTTCAAAACAGTGAGTACATGTGGGAGGGGGAGGAGAGGGAGGACACTGATGTGAAGGGCTGCTGATGGGGGCTCCCTGATGGGGACTGTGATGTGAAGTGGGCTTCTGGAGGGGACTCTGATGTGAAGTGGGCTGCTGGTGGGGACTGTGATGTGAAGTGGGCTGCTGGTGGGGACTGTGATGTGAAGTGGGCTGCTGGTGGGGAGTCTGATGTGAAGTGGGCTGCTGGTGGGGACTGTGATGTGAAGTGGGCTGCTGGTGGGGACTGTGATGTGAAGTGGGCTGCTGGTGGGGACTCAGATGTGAAGTGGGCTGCTGGTGGGGACTGTGATGTGAAGTGGGCTGCTGGTGGGGACTGTGATGTGAAGTGGGCTGCTGGTGGGGACTGTGATGTGAAGTGAGCTGCTGGTGGGGACTGTGATGTGAAGTAGGCTGCTGGTGGGGACTGTGATGTGAAGTGGGCTGCTGGTGGGGACTCTGATGTGAAGGGAGCTGCTGGAGGGGACTCTGATGTGAAGGGAGCTGCTGATTGGGACACTCTGATGTAAGGGGGACGCTGTTGGGGACACTTTGATGTAAGGGGGCACTGTTGGGGACACTCTGATGTAAGGGGGACGCTGTTGGGGACACTCTGATGTAAGGGGGACGCTGTTGGGGACACTCTGATTAAGGGGGACGCTGTTGGGGACACTCTGATTAAGGGGGACGCTGTTGGGGACACTCTGATTAAGGGGGACGCTGTTGGGGACACTCTGATTAAGGGGGACGCTGTTGGGGACACTCTGATTAAGGGGGACGCTGTTGGGGACACTCTGATTAAGGGGGACGCTGTTGGGGACACTCTGATTAAGGGGGACGCTGTTGGGGACACTCTGATTAAGGGGGACGCTGTTGGGGACACTCTGATTAAGGAGGACGCTGTTGGGGACACTCTGATTAAGGGGGACGCTGTTGGGGACACTCTGATTAAGGGGGACGCTGTTGGGGACACTCTGATTAAGGGGGACGCTGTTGGGGACACTCTGATTAAGGGGGACGCTGTTGGGGACACTCTGATTAAGGGGGACGCTGTTGGGGACACTCTGATTAAGGGGGACGCTGTTGGGGACACTCTGATTAAGGGGGACGCTGTTGGGGACACTCTGATTAAGGGGGACGCTGTTGGGGACACTCTGATTAAGGGGGACGCTGTTGGGGACACTCTGATTAAGGGGACGCTGTTGGGGACACTCTGATTAAGGGGGACGCTGTTGGGGACACTCTGATTAAGGGGGACGCTGTTGGGGACACTCTGATTAAGGGGGACGCTGTTGGGGACACTCTGATTAAGGGGGACGCTGTTGGGGACACTCTGATTAAGGGGGACGCTGTTGGGGACACTCTGATGTAAGGGGGACGCTGTTGGGGACACTCTGATGTAAGGGGGGGCGCTGTTGGGGACACTCTGATGTAAGGGGGGGTGCTGTTGGGGACACTCTGGTGTAAGGGGGACGCTGTTGGGGACACTCTGATGTAAGGGGGGCGCTGTTGGGGACACTCTGATGTAAGGGGGGGCTGTTGGGGACACTCTGATGTAAGGGGGACGCTGTTGGGGACACTGATGTAAGGGGGACGCTGTTGGGGACACTCAAAATGAAAGTGGGCCAGTCATGAGGAAGTCCAGGGCCAAATTTTTGTGCCAGTCTAGCCCTGCCAGTCAGTGGTGGTGAGTCCATTCTCTCTTCAGTCCTGTACTCGTTACATGACTTGCTTGAGCAGCCCATGAAGAGTACCCTGGACGAGCCCCCAAATGTAGCGCTACCCTCATGGAGGCAGCTCAATGAATCGGTACCCCACTGGTTACCCTGACCATGCAAGTCCTCTGATACCTTTGACACTATCGGTTCAGACACTCAGATGTGAAGTGAGCTGCTGGTGGGGACTGTGATGTGAAGTGGGCTGCTGGTGGGGACTGTGATGTGAAGTGGGCTGCTGGTGGGGACTGTGATGTGAAGTGGGCTGCTGGTGGGGACTGTGATGTGAAGTGGGCTGCTGTTGGGGACACTCTGATTAAGGGGGGCGCTGTTGGGGACACTCTGATTAAGGGGGGCGCTGTTGGGGACACTCTGATTAAGGGGGGCGCTGTTGGGGACACTCTGATTAAGGGGGGCGCTGTTGGGGACACTCTGATTAAGGGGGGCGCTGTTGGGGACACTCTGATTAAGGGGGGCGCTGTTGGGGACACTCTGATTAAGGGGGGCGCTGTTGGGGACACTCTGATTAAGGGGGGCGCTGTTGGGGACACTCTGATTAAGGGGGGCGCTGTTGGGGACACTCTGATTAAGGGGGGCGCTGTTGGGGACACTCTGATTAAGGGGGGCGCTGTTGGGGACACTCTGATTAAGGGGGGCGCTGTTGGGGACACTCTGATTAGGGGGGGCGCTGTTGGGGACACTCTGATTAAGGGGGGGTGCTGTTGGGGACACTCTGATTAAGGGGGGGTGCTGTTGGGGACACTCTGGTGTAAGGGGGATGCTGTTAGGGACACTCTGATGTAAGGGGGACGCTGTTGGGGATACTCTGATGTAAGGGGGGCGCTGTTGGGGACACTCTGATGTAAGGGGGACGCTGTTGGGGACACTCTGATGTAAGGGGGACGCTGTTGGGGACACTCAAAATGAAAGTGGGCCAGTCATGAGGAAGTCCAGGGCCAAATTTTTGTGCCAGTCTAGCCCTGCCAGTCAGTGGCGGTGAGTCCATTCTCTCTTCAGTCCTGTACTCGTTACATGACTTGCTTGAGCAGCCCATGAAGAGTACCCTGGACGAGCCCCCAAATGTAGCGCTACCCTCATGGAGGCAGCTCAATGAATCGGTACCCCACTGGTTACCCTGACCATGCAAGTCCTCTGATACCTTTGACACTATCGGTTCAGACATTTTGCTAGTGACCTAGACACTTAGAAACACACACACACAGTTCAATTGAAACGGTTGAACTTGGTTTACTGAGGCATTAGAAGCATTAGGATTCAGTAACATAAGCTTGTCACTTGCAGAAGGTTTACTATGACAGTAATACTGATGGTAAAAGACAGTCAAAAAGGAACAATAACTGATTGCAGGATATAATGAACACTTACTCTGTTTCTGTCGAAACCTATAGGAACAGGCAGAAGAAGGGCAGAGGAATGACCCTTTCTTATGTCAGACCACTCCCCTCTGTACCTCATGACCACAGATTAAAAAAAAGATATAACACTGTTTTTAAATCAACATAAACAGTTTAACCTTTAAGTCTTTAACCCGCTCTTATTATAAATAGAGTCTTATGTGAAAGCCTAGAGTCTTCAGCTAGCTCTTTGGTGATATACTGGAGATATCCTGATAAGCAGAGTGAAGTAAATGAGACTGATGTGTAGGGATGAGCCGAACACCCCTCCGGTTCGTTTTGCATCAGAACATGGGAACAGAGCAAACATTTGTGCGAACATGCAAACACCATTAAAGTCTATGGGACACGAATGTAAAAAATCAAAAGTGTTCATTTTAAAGGCTTACATGCAAGTTATTGCTATAAAAATCTATCAATGCAAAAAAGTTTTTGAAAAGGCAGTTTTTTTAGGAGCAGTGATTTTAATAATGCTTAAAGTGAAACAATAAAAATTAAATATTCCTTTAAATATCGTGCCTGGGGGATCCCCTTAGTCTGCCTGTAAAGTAGTGTATCGTCCCCATGTTGATAACAGTACCGCAGCAAAATTACATTTATAAAGGAAAAAATGTAATTTAAAATTGCTCATAGCTGTAATGGATTGCCGGATCCCGCAATATACATAAAAATCATTGAAAAAAACAGCGTGGGTTCCCCCCAGTCCATACCAGGCTCTTCGGGTCTGGTATGGATATAAAGGGGAACTCCATGCCACAATAAGAAAAATGGTGTGGGGGTCCCCCCAAAGTCCATACCAGAGCCTTCAGCTCTGGTATGGATTTTAAGGGGAACTCTGCGCAAGGGTAAGGGTCCCCCCAAAGCACCTTGTCCCCACAACCCTTGCCCGGTGGTTGTGGGGGTCTGCAGGCGGGGGCTTATCGGAATCTGGAAGCCCCCTTTAACAAGGGGGCCTTCAGATCCCGGCCCCCCCATGTGAATGTATATCGGGTATATTGTACCCCTACCCATTCACCAAAAAAGTGTTAAAAAAGTAAAAACATCAGGAGACAGTTTTTGACAATTCCTTTATAAAAAAAAGTGTCCCGTGATGTCCATCCATCTTCAATCATGGACACGGAAAATAGAAAAAAATAACAAAAATACTCCGCCTCAATGGGAGGCGTCCCGCCGACTGCTGTTTTTTTGCTGTGACAGCTCTTATATAGGCAAGGGCAGGGCCACCTGCTGACATAACTGGATGACCCTGCCCCCTCTGATGGCACATGATGGCACATACGGTAACAAGACACTGGTCACCGCCCACACCCATAACTGGCCTTCACAGTAAGGAGCACATGGAGGGCATATACATACAAGAAAAAGACAATTCCATAGCTCAACTCACCAACCAGTCTGCTGACCAACCAAATTTACCTGTCTAACCGTATGTTAAAAGCAGGGGTTTAGTTAGCACACATTTGCAAACGCATGTGAAAGCTGCAAGGCCTCGTCAAGGCACCCTGTATTACTTGCAGTCCTAACACTAAATTTATAAGTGTCTCCACAGTGGAAGCACATGCATTGAATGGATAGGTGTGAGACAGGTGAGCCAGGAGGCCGCCCTAGTCCCCTTAAAGGGACAGGACACACACTGGACACCCAGCAGTAGCAGCAGAGGCGTCCAGTGTGTCCCCGACCCAAATATACAAACGGTAACAAGACACTGGTCACCGCCCACACCCATAACTGGCCTTCACAGTAAGGAGCACATGGAGGGCATATACATACAAGAAAAAGACAATTCCATAGCTCAACTCACCAACCAGTCTGCTGACCAACCAAATTTACCTGTCTAACCGTATGTTAAAAGCAGGGGTTTAGTTAGCACACATTTACAAACGCATGTGAAAGCTGCAAGGCCTCGTCAAGGCACCCTGTATTACTTGCAGTCCTAACACTAAATTTATAAGTGTCTCCACAGTGGAAGCACATGCATTGAATGGATAGGTGTGAGACAGGTGAGCCAGGAGGCCGCCCTAGCCCCCTTAAAGGGACAGGACACACACTGGACACCCAGCAGTAGCAGCAGAGGCGTCCAGTGTGTCCCCGACCCAAATATACAAACGGTAACAAGACACTGGTCACCGCCCACACCCATAACTGGCCTTCACAGTAAGGAGCACATGGAGGGCATATACATACAAGAAAAAGACAATTCCATAGCTCAACTCACCAACCAGTCTGCTGACCAACCAAATTTACCTGTCTAACCGTATGTTAAAAGCAGGGGTTTAGTTAGCACACATTTGCAAACGCATGTGAAAGCTGCAAGGCCTCGTCAAGGCACCCTGTATTACTTGCAGTCCTAACACTAAATTTATAAGTGTCTCCACAGTGGAAGCACATGCATTGAATGGATAGGTGTGAGACAGGTGAGCCAGGAGGCCGCCCTAGCCCCCTTAAAGGGACAGGACACACACTGGACACCCAGCAGTAGCAGCAGAGGCGTCCAGTGTGTCCCCGACCCAAATATACAAACGGTAACAAGACACTGGTCACCGCCCACACCCATAACTGGCCTTCACAGTAAGGAGCACATGGAGGGCATATACATACAAGAAAAAGACAATTCCATAGCTCAACTCACCAACCAGTCTGCTGACCAACCAAATTTACCTGTCTAACCGTATGTTAAAAGCAGGGGTTTAGTTAGCACACATTTGCAAACGCATGTGAAAGCTGCAAGGCCTCGTCAAGGCACCCTGTATTACTTGCAGTCCTAACACTAAATTTATAAGTGTCTCCACAGTGGAAGCTACTGCTGGGTGTCCAGTGTGTGTCCTGTCCCTTTAAGGGGGCTAGGGCGGCCTCCTGGCTCACCTGTCTCACACCTATCCATTCAATGCATGTGCTTCCACTGTGGAGACACTTATAAATTTAGTGTTAGGACTGCAAGTAATACAGGGTGCCTTGACGAGGCCTTGCAGCTTTCACATGCGTTTGCAAATGTGTGCTAACTAAACCCCTGCTTTTAACATACGGTTAGACAGGTAAATTTGGTTGGTCAGCAGACTGGTTGGTGAGTTGAGCTATGGAATTGTCTTTTTCTTGTATGTATATGCCCTCCATGTGCTCCTTACTGTGAAGGCCAGTTATGGGTGTGGGCGGTGACCAGTGTCTTGTTACCGTTTGTATATTTGGGTCGGGGACACACTGGACGCCTCTGCTGCTACTGCTGGGTGTCCAGTGTGTGTCCTGTCCCTTTAAGGGGGCTAGGGCGGCCTCCTGGCTCACCTGTCTCACACCTATCCATTCAATGCATGTGCTTCCACTGTGGAGACACTTATAAATTTAGTGTTAGGACTGCAAGTAATACAGGGTGCCTTGACGAGGCCTTGCAGCTTTCACATGCGTTTGCAAATGTGTGCTAACTAAACCCCTGCTTTTAACATACGGTTAGACAGGTAAATTTGGTTGGTCAGCAGACTGGTTGGTGAGTTGAGCTATGGAATTGTCTTTTTCTTGTACATGATGGCACATGCCTATATAACAGCTGTCACAGCCAAGAGACAACAGTTGGTGGGACGCCTCCCATGGAAGTGGAGGTTTTTTTTTCTTTCTGTTTTTCAGGTCCATCGGCACCATGAAGATGGATGGACATTGCGGGACATTTTTTTTTCTTTTTTCTTTTTTAATAAAAGACTTGTCAAAAACTGTGTATTGTGGTTTTTACTTTTTGACACTTTTTTGGTGAATGGGTAGGGGTACAATGTACCCCTACCCATTCACATGGGGGGGCAGGATCTGGGGGTCCCCTTGTTAAAGGGGGCTTCCAGAATCCGATAAGCCCCCCCCCCGCAGACCCCCACAACCACCGGGCAAGGGTTGTGGGGATGAGGCCCTTGTCCCCATCAACATGGGGACAAGGTGCTTTGGGGGGACCCCAAAGCACCCTCCCCATGTTGAGGACATGTGACCTGATATGGGGCCTGGTCCAAAGGGCCTGGTATGGATTTTGGGGGGACCCCACAATGTTTTTTTGTAAATTTTGGCGTGGAGTTCCCCTTAAAATCTATACCAGACACAAAGGGCCTGGTATGGACTGGGGGGGACCCATGCCATTTTCTTTCTTAATTTTGTCATAGAGTTCCCCTTAACCACTTCAATACACTATATTATATATTGTACACTGCATTATATACCATGCACTGTATTATATATACTACACTGACTGCACTATAGACTTTGAACTGCAGTATATATACTATACAGACTGCACCATATACTCTGAACTGCAGTATATACAGTCAGGTCCATAAATATTGGGACATCGACACAATTCTAATCTTTTTGGCTCTATACACCACCACAATGGATTTGAAATGAAACAAATAAGATGTGCTTTAACTGCAGACTTTCAGCTTTAATTTGAGGGTATTTACATCCAAATCAGTACCGCTAAAAATCGTAGATCACCGCCATTACCAGTAAAAAAAATAATAATAATAAAAATGTCATAAAAATGCTATAAATCTTTCCCATAGTTTGTAGACACTATAACTTTTGCTGTGAGGTATAAATAATAAAAAGTATAAGGGTGTCCCTCGCGCTATTCTGAGTAATAGGTGAATAAATGAAAGAAGAAAAATCAAATAAAGAATAAATAAATAAATTAGACAAGTGAAAAGAATCTGCAGCAAAACCTATTCGTGTTCACAGCACATAACAATGAGTAAAATAATTAAAGTGATCTCGCGCAGACTAGCAAATATTCTAAAATACAAAAAGTGTAATGTGCAGCCAAGGAGGGGTGAGAACTTAAAACACTTAAAACATAAATTAAAGAAACTGTAAAAAAATTGATTACAACAAGGGACATAAAAATATTAACAAGTGAAAGAAAATGTTCATTAAATGAGCAAAAGAGTGAAAAAAATCAATACATGTGTAAAAAAAATCTCATGTGCAAAAAATCGCACGTGTATAATATATTAACAATATAAATAAGTGAAAGCAATTGTCCAATAAATGAGCAAAAAAAGTGGAAAAAATCAATACATGTGTAAGAATCGCATGTGCAAAAAATCGCACGTGCAAAAAATGCAAGAAAGATGCGTTTCCGACAACAAAATCCGTTGTCGGAAATTCCGATCGTGTGTACACAAATCCGACGGACAAAGTGCCACGCATGCTCAGAATAAATAAAGAGATGAAAGCTATCGGCTACTGCCCCGTTTATAGTCCCAACGTACGTGTTTTACATCACCGCGTTTAGAACGATCGGATTTTCCGACAACTTTGTGTGACCGTGTGTATGCAAGACAAGTTTGAGCCAACATCCGTCAGAAAAAATCCTAGGATTTTGTTGTCGGAATGTCCGAACAAAGTCCGACCGTGTGTACGGGGCATATGGGACAGAAAGATGATATTATCTCGTCTTCTATGGAGAAAGGTGAGTACAAGGGTAATAAATGTTCATAAAGTAGTGCATAGAGATGGTGTGGTAATGAGATCGCAAATCAGTGCTTCTCAGTATCCATGTAAAACTTCATAAATTAATTAATTCCCGAACAGTCAGTCTCCCAGAACTCTCACCTCATACACTGTAATAAATCGCATGGTTGTATGGACATAACTCTCCACCGCTCCCCTTTGGCTCCTTCTCCAGCTCACATACACTTCAACCAGGGTTAGGGGTACCTTCTCCAGCTGTAAATATCTTTACTCTGCCGTCCCTTCATTTAGCATGGTTGTATAGCAGTGGATGGGAAAGGGGCTCTCCGACCAAACTGTTCATCTCTCTGACCACACTGTTCAGCCCAAACACTCAAACGCCTTAGGTGGTGTGAAGCTGGTAAAGAGACAGAGGAAAACAGGAATTCCACCAAAAGAAAGCACTATTTATGGGAAAAAAAGGACACAAATTTTGTTACATATTTACTAGACCCCTCCCCTGCTCTCCATCCTGAAACAGCCACTGCAGCAGCCTGGGGGGAGAGGGAGGAAGCCAGCAGCACTGCGGGGCAGGGGGGCCAATACTGGGGGAAGCCCGGGCAGTAATGGTAATCGGCACCGCATGTAGTGATTAGGGTATGCCCAGGTACACCTGGCACACCCCCTGTGCACGCCTATATGTATAAGTATGACAAATTTGCCGACTGGCAAATCTGTGGTGAATAAACAGCAAATCAACCCTTCATAAATTTATAAATAAACTCCATTATGTAAGTAATGTTTTATTTTTGGTATACTGCAGGCAAACCAGTTTTTACCTACCATACCAGGGGGCAGAAGATAATAATTTTCTCTAGCTGGATTCTTTTGTGATCATCTCTGATGCATATCTGCAGTTGCTGAAGGGATACCTCCGATGTGTAAAGGAATGAATGAAAATATTGTTGCCAAC
This sequence comes from Aquarana catesbeiana, assembly GCF_042186555.1. NCBI lineage: Eukaryota > Metazoa > Chordata > Amphibia > Anura > Ranidae > Aquarana > Aquarana catesbeiana. Next base: position 105,108,351 of record NC_133330.1, read on the forward strand.
CTAATACCAAACAGTATTTGAAGCATGAGCAAATTTGACAACCTCAGAATAAACTTTTTGTCATTTAAGTAGCATCCCTCTGGCACTTCATTCGTTATTATTACACCAATAGCTAGCCTACAGGCATGAATTGTTAACTCGTCCCTGGGAAAAAAAATAGACCTATATTAGGAAGCTGTAATGCTATACATAATAGACATTATACTGAGTGACCCTTCTGGTGATAGAAGGCCTTTAATCTCAATAGGATTCAATAGTTTAATATAGTGTGTATGACACATCATGAAATAGCAGAATTCAATACTGTATAATACATAATTTGTTTCAATTTACCTTGTTTGCTATCTTTTTCAGGAAAGAGTCTTGTTTCCTTAGAATTCATGGACTTATAACATTGTTTTAAGCCCTGGCAAATTTGTCTAATTTTTCAAAAGCAGACTAAAAATATAATTGAGTATGTAGCATCCTTCCTTGAGCTGGCTAAATTTAGTATGTAGCTCTGCTGTAGCCAGCTGAGCTGCAATTCACTTTTCAGGTCTGCTTAGGTTTTCCCTAAACCTGGTGGCTGATTGCTTCTGTCTGCTGCTGGAGGAATTTTCCATAAATAGAGTGGGAGGATTAACCTCTGGGGTTTTGAATGTTTATTGACCCTAGGCAATAACTGGGAAGCTGACCCAGAAGGTGTGGCTGGGGAGAAGATAAATATTTGGGAGCAGCTGATCAGTCTCTCTCCTCTGGGTTTCCCCCCTGGGAGGAGGCATGTGTGTGTGTGTGTTCCACAGAAGCTACTACTACTAGGCCTCAGCAGGTGCTATGCATTGAGGGCCTGAAGGAAACTTGCCGATGGAATCTGGGCTGGAGAGATGAGAGTACTTGTTGAAGTTGCTGCTTGGGGACTACAACTGCTTACATAGGGTTACAGATTTACTGGCTGTGCCCCTCCTCTGTCAGCATTATTTTTGAGGCCTCAACTACAGGGTCTAATACTACTGGAATAAATATATTCAGGAAGGCCGAAGATTTATGAATGCCTTAGGTATCCTACTCCCTGCATTTTGTTCAAAACCTGCAGTAAAAAATAAAAATGTCCCTTAAGCCTTGTACACACGATCGGATTTTCATCAGGGAATTGTGTGATGACAGACTGCCTAAAATCTGACCATTAGTACACTGCTTCAGACAATTGTTGTCCAACTACATTTTCGGCAGAAAACGGTCTGTTGTCAGATTTTCGTATTGTGTGTACACAAGTCCGTTACACAAAAGTCCAAAGTACAAACTCCAATGCTCAGAAGCAAGGACGAGCCGGAAGCGGTCGGTCTTGTAAACTAGCGTTCGTAATGAAGATTTAACATTATGACGCGCCAAATTATGAATTGTCGAAATGCAGCGCACAATTCTCTTCTTCTTTAATGGGATAATAATGAAGCTGCTTTGCTGGTGATACTGATACTTATGGCAAACGTATTTGAAAATTCTTTTGTTTTCTAGTGATATCAAGAATAATATTAATATGCTTGTTTTTTTTTGGCCGTTACCACAACCCTATTATCCTGTAATCTCAAAGATACAACTATGTTGGTGTCCCTGGTTATTTTACATTGTATTTTTTGAAAATGTACTGGCCTAGTCCCAAACTGTCATGGAAGTATAACACATATCCAAGTATTATGCTACACAATTTTTTTATTGTGCATTAAAAAAAGAAAACAAATAAAATTAGACATGCTATCTACTGATAGAACTTAACCAAAAAGTGCATTCTATGCATCCAAAAATATAATAAAATACCAAATCAAATCATTATTCAACCAAAAAATAAAATAAAAATTAGTAAGTGTGGAAGGGGTAAAAATCCCCAGACCAGTGGCCTTGTTGGGGGTCTTGAGGCTGGTATTGCCATTGACCGCCATGCTGCTGTGGTGGGTGGGGTTGCTGTGGTGGGTGGGTTCCCTGTGCAGGTTGTGTACGTGGGCCCACAACATCACATAGGTGAGTGGTGGCATAGATCTCGCCCGTCGCCCCTCTGTTGAGGTGCTGCAGGATGAGCTCCTCGCACCTTCTCCTCTTGTCTCCGGCCACCCCCCTTAACCCATTGGCTGTCACCACGCCAAATCCCTCACACTCATCTGGGTCAGTATGGATGGCAGGAGTGGCCCGGTTGAGGAAGGAAGCTGTGGCCTCATCCAGATTCCTGCTCTTCCTGGCCCTTTTAGCAGGAGGGTGTAGGGGAGGGATATGGGACTCTGTCTGGCTGCTGGCCACGGGCTCCTCCTGACTGACACTTTCCTGTGTATGAAAATGGGACATCAATCACACACAATTTTGATCTCCTCACTGTTGCAAATTGAATGTGGACAAATAGCAAAGATTATCATTCTGCCCCCATCATTTTTTTATTCTTGTTCAAATAATTTTTGGGCACTACTGTATATTGATATGGAAACCACTTTGTTAAGGCAGAATATCTGAACAATAAAATCTAGTTATCATCATTGTATTTTTGGATACAAATATGTTCAACAATGCTATACCTGGGTCAAGCTGGGCTCCTCCACATCTTCATCCTGTGCAGCAGGACCCATGTGACCTCAGCAGATGTCAAAGGGAGCATAGACAGCAATGGCCTGGGTTCTATCTGGTCAGTCAAAAACCGCAGGCTGTAGTAATACCACAGCCTGGGGACATATCGGTCATCCGCTGCTGCTCCAGATCTCTCGGAGACCATGACCTTGTTGTGCTCCCTTTTAAAAGTACTCCTCAGGTTGGAAATTTTGTTCTTGACATAGTTGATGTCTGCTCTGGGGTACAAAGGCTTTCTCAACTCAAGCAGTTTCTCCAACGCTGCCTTCCTCAAAATTTTATTGGAGTAATCTCGACTCTTGACCTTCCAGAGACAGGGCAGCTCCCAGTCAATGAATTGTGGTGAAAAATCAGGCGCTGTAAATCTATCCACCATGCTAAATGATATGATGCCTGCAAGACAGAACACAAGACAAACCATAATGTTTGGCTTAAAGGGGTTGTAAAGGTAAAAATTTTTTCACCTTAATGCATTCTATGCATTAAGGTGAAAAAACTTTTGACAGTACCGCCGCCCCCAGCCCCCCCGTTTTACTTACCTGACGCCTCGAATCTTCGCTCCTCGTCCTCGTCAGCTTCATTGCAGCTCAGCCTGGTCGCTGATTGGCTGCAGTGGATGGATTGAAAGCAGCACAGCCATTGGCTCGCGCTGCTGTCAATCACATCCGATGACGCGCCGCGCCGGGGGGCGGGGCCGAGTGATACAGCGAGCGGCTATAGCCGCCGGCTGTATCACGGGAGCGCGCCCGCAAGCACTCACCACCGTGCGAGGGAGCTCGCATGAAGGTGGTAAATGCTTGCGGGGAGGAGCTGAAACAGCCGCCGAGGGACCCCAGAAGACCAGGTTCGGGGCCACTCTGTGCAGAACGAGCTGCACAGTGAAGGTAAGTATAACATGTTTGTTATTTTAAAAAAAAAAAAAAAACATCTTTACAACCCCTTTAACTCATAAGCTGGTCCCAATATAGGCCTCAATCTAAGCAGTATAGGCCACTAACTACCTATGCCCCAAATTCAAATTGTCTCTTCGTTTTATGACTCCTTTCTTGCGTTTGTGAGAGAACGTCCTTCCCTCCAAGATCGTTCCTACGGCTGTTCCATCGACCATGCGTTCTGATTTTATATACACTGCTCATGCGTCAAACTCCGCTCTCAGTGCGTCATGATGCTGGGGTGTGACCATCTCTCTTCTGCATGCGACACACACGGCGGAACATTCAGGAGGGACAACATGGTGGAATCGGTGGATTACAAGCATCCCCGCGGTGGTGGAGCTCAGAGGAGGCATAAAGAAACCCCCATGAGCAAGGGTGAGATGGTGACAACACCCACACAGTCTTGGGATACTAATGTCTCATTTGGCCTTCACTTTACCAAAATCGAACTTTGTAAGTTCCTGACTTGGGGATGTGTATCTTATGTTTTTGAACATGCCTGTTTAGCCACAAAAAGGCAAAATAATGGCAAACATACATGTTATACACCAAGATGTTGGTTTGTTTTAAAACCTTAAAACGCACATGTGAATGTGCTTTGGGTAAAATGTTTTTTTTTACTAAACAATGGGGGGTCATTTACTAAGACGAATGCGCTGCGCCGGTTCATACCTTAATTCGTGCGCTGGATAAATCATTAATTGAGCGTGTGTAACGGCGCGCGCAGATGTGCAACGCGATAATAAATATGCAAAGGGAAACTGCTGGCAGCGTAACTGCTGTTTTCTCATTGATAATAGCACACGCCCATCTCATTGGATGTGTCTTGTTAGGCGATTAGTAGTAGTTCTCACTTAATTAACCCTTTTGATGCTAATCTCATTCCTATTACTTCTAATATATCTTTGAAATGTTTTTTTTTTTTTCCGATTTTCACACAAATATTTCAATACATTACAAAAAACAGAAAAGTGTTTCTAAACCCAATAAATTAATATTTTCAGATCTTGATCTTTAAAGGTGACCATACACTGCCTGTTTTATTTCCTATAAATTGAATTAATTGTTCAAGTGCGTCTTCCTATTACCTATTTTGCCGAAATATCGAGTTGTACAGAGATTGGCCAATCAGATTGCATAGTGCATGACCATCTTAAGTGCCAAATTTGGAATGTAGAGACATGACCCACTTGTATTTTCACAAGTGGACGCAAGAACCTACATCTATAGTTACATATCTGTGCAGCACAGTGGTGTAGTGGTTTGTACTTTCACCTAGCAGCAAAAAGGGTCCCTGGTTTGAATCCCGCCTCTGACAACATCTGCCTGGAGTTTGTATGTTCTCCCTGTGCCTGCGTGGGTTTCCTCCCACAATCTAAAAACATGCTGTAAATTGGATCCTGTCTAAATTGGCCCTAATATGTATGAATGTGTGTTAGGGACCCACACAAACACCACCCCATATTAAAAAATATATTTTTTTTTCTTAATTTGCAAATAAGGATCATCTCTTCCTCATAGAACTTAGCAGAAGTACAAGCAACTTCCTGTAGGGGTGTCATTCCTGTGTGCTGGCCACTGCTTTCCGAGAACCACATATGCGCATACCTGTGCACACACAGCAGTTGCGCATCTAGCTGCAGAAACCCAATTTTTATGGAAATTAACAGTAAAGCAGATGCAGATTTCCAGGACTGGACTAACAAATATTTCTAGTGAAAGGCAACTGGTGTTTTCTATTAAACAAGGTCTAAATGGGCCATTGACATGCATCACAGTTGTACTTAGGAATGTGTCTTTGCAAAGTTCATCTAAATTAAATCCTTTCTTATTTTTGCTTGGGGATAGAGTGCAGAGGGATTAGAAGTCTGGTCAGTTTTTGGGGACGTCTGCACCCCTAATAGGGTGAAGACACCTCCCAAATGTTGCCACTTTCTCCTTCAAATGTATTCACTTCCTTTCACATAGCCAAACAGGAAGTGAGGGTAAAACCCTACCAATGTCTTTCCTAGGGGACACACAGGTCAATCTAAATAGCTTCCCCATTAGGTAAATTGCACTCTAGCATTTTGCTGTGTATACCCCAAATTGTTAGGTATCTTGGACTTTGGGGTTTATTTACTAAAGGCAAATGCACTTTGCACTACAAGTGCACTTGCTGGAGATCCGAAGGGGACATGCAAAGAAAAGAAAAAAACCACCATCCTTGCTTCTACATGATTGGATGTTAAAATCATCAGTGCTTCCTCTCAGATTCAGCGACTACGCTTGTACTGCAGAGTGGATTTTCCTTTACTAAACCCCAAACTGCCTACTCATTTGGGGTGTACACAAGAAAGTGCTAGAGTGCAATTTGCTTAATGGGGACACTAGTTAGATTGATCTGTGTGTACGCGAGAAAAGACATTGTTAGACATTGGACCCTCACTTCCTGTTTGGCTATGTGACAGGAAGTGAAGCCAATTTTAAGAAAAGGGACACAAAGCCCAACCTAAAAAAAGCAGGGGTTCTAACTCTCGGTTTCCCTCAAATGCCCACAATTAAAATTAGGATTGCCTTGAGCTAGAGTTTAGCACAGTGCTCTAAATCAGTGCTTATCAAGCCTGTCCTCAAGTACCCCCAACAGGCCATGTTTGCAGGTTTTCCTTCATCTTGCACAGATGCTTTTAATCACGGTCAATGGCTTGGTATTTTGGACATCTATTCTAGAGAAGATAAATTCACAAAACATGTCCTGTCGGGGGTACTTGAGGACTGAGGCAGAGAACCACTGCACTAAAAAGGAAAATTGAATACTTACCTCTCTATAATTTTCCTTTCCTGGTGCCTATCCATGGCAGCATACACACAATCCATGCATATGCTACCATTAAGGCACCAGGAAAGTTCCCCTTTAAAAGCAAAAGCTAGCCAAAAAAAAAATATGCATTAGAAGTGGAGACAAGAGCATTGGAGTGTAGAGTTCCCCTTTAAAAGCAAAAGCTAGCCCAAAGATATCATATATTCATTAGAGGGGGAAGGTTAAATGCCCTTTTAGGAGGAGAGTCTTTTTTACATAATTTTAATAAGGGACATGTCACATGTTGGCAATGTAACACGCTAACATGACCTGTGTGCAAATATCCTTAAAAAAACACATAAAAGTGAACCAGCGTAAAAAAAAAAAGTTTAGAGGTGCGCTCGTTCAACCCACGCAAATGCATTTATCTTGCTTGATGTTTACTAAGATTTTGCCGGCGCACTGAACCAACGCATTTGAACGTGCGCAAATGCCGCTTGCGCATGCCCAGTGCATAAATTGATCTCATGCAGTTCTAAACTTACTTGCAGGCGCAGCAGGCTTGTTCAGAAAAAGTTACTTTCTCATTCTATTTTGGGCATATTTGTTACTTGGGCAGTTATTACTATACTTCCTCACATCACCCCCATAATATTGGCACTTCCAGCTTCTTTTAATTTTGAGGTGAAGATGCTGAGCGCCAGGTCCATAGTGGTGCACTGATCGCCTCCTCCCGTGCACTGAGATTACTTTAGTAAATGGGGAATAGCGCTGTGTTACCGGCGCAACTATTTTGTAAATACCAAACCGTACATTGCGCCTCGGCGTGCGCCTCAACTCATGGCGCAAATGGTTCGTAAATCAGCCCCAATGTGTGGCTAATTATTTCAATACCAGTGTATTTGTTAAGTTGTAGTTACAGTGACAATGTGCTCTTAAATGTGGCCAACTCCATTAATTTTTTGGCCTCCAAAAAATGAAAGGAGTTGAAAAGCCATAATGTTTTTGAAATTCATGCATTAGATCCATTAAGAACAAAAACATTGTGTGTGTAGCAGACCCACAGCACACCATAATAGTTAGCTTTTTTTGGGAGGGCAATCCAGCACGGCCAGTTTCTAGAGCCGTCATAATGCCCACAGACGGCCGAGCTGCAGCCTCTTCAGCTGGGCCTGCCACTGCAGGGTCTGCATCAGTTGGCACTGAGGCAAAGTAGCTGCTAGCATTTCTCTGTAAAAAATTATGGAGTACACAGCAGCACAATACCACATGGTTGATTTTATATAGTGCCAGGTTAACTGGTGTTAAAAACAGCCTGAACTGACTGAAGAGGATGCCAAAGGCATTTTCAACCACCCTTCTGGCACGAGAGAGCCTGTAATTAAATATTCTCTGATCTGGGGTGAAGTTTCTCATAGCAAACGGCTTCATAAGACGTTCCCCCGGAGCAAAGGCTTCATCTACAACAAAAACAAAATTGGGGCCCTCAACATTCTCCTCAGCAGGTGGCAAGTTTAAGGTGCCATTCTTGAGCCGCTTGCAGAACTCTGTCTGCATAATGACTCCTCCATCAGAGTTGCGGCTGTTCTTCCCAACTTCAAGAAACAAGAACTCATATGTGGCAGACACTACAGCTAACAGGACTATGCTGCAAAAGCCCTTATAATTGAAATAATATGAGCCAGACTTGGGTGGTGGGACAATCCAGACATGTTTTCCATCAATAGCACCACCACAGTTGGGAAAATCCCACTGATGATGGAACTGGGCTGCAACGTCCTGCCATTACTGTGGGTTGAAAGGAAACTGTGGATAAAAAAAGGAAAAAGAAATTACTACTTCTGCACATAACATTGCAAGCAGATTTGACACAAACATGCTTGGACAACATAAGTAAAAAAGTAAATGAGTATTTAAAGACAAAAGTGTAAGGTCAACTTATCTGATTCCTCACCCTCTCTGGTGGCTCATTCTAAAAATGTTATGGTGGGGGAGAGGTAATGGGTAGATGTTTTGGACAGGTAACCCTCTCCACTTCCATGAGAGCTGTTTGCATAAATAATGTGTGATACTTTGGCCAGCCCCTCCTTACTTACACTATTGGCAGCCTAGTGGACAGGTAAGAAGTGTCATAATCAAAAATATGGATACACACTGTCCAAATTGCAGCACATTTTGACATTCAGAAATAACTTATCAAGATAAGAGGAGACAACAACTTTCTACATTACAATTTGAAGGTAATCAGGCAGACCCTTGCACTACATGCTTTGGTGAATTCATCCAGAAATATGACCACAAAAGAGGGATCGTGTGTATGGGTTTTGCAAAGTCAGCAGATAGAGTATTTGCATTTTGGGGGAGGGGAGGATTACAAATGAGTTTGGGCCCCAAAAAATGGGCTCTTGCACTCTGCCTGAATTGGAGGAAACAATAACATTTGGACACATTTTAGGGGGTGTTTAGGGTAAGCACAAAAATGTAGCTGACAAACAACATTGTTAAGTTACTAGGCTAGGTGTGTATGGGCCTAGGATAGCATGCTGGGGAGGTTAGTGAAGAAAAATATGCATGTAGGCCAAAAAAGAGCAGGAAAATCTTACAGCATGCATGAGGACAAAGAGGACATAAACAGCATATTACAATAATGTTAATTATAGAATCAAGAAATGAATACAATACATTAGCAAACATTAAATACATAGAATGTGATGTTAAAGGAAAAAATGTATCCGAATATAGTCCTTCTGCAGGACTTGAATAATGGCTGAGCAGGTCTCTGGAATAATGAGTCCCAGAGCCTGGGGGGAGATCCCAGTGGTAATCTTGAGGTCCTGGAGACTTCTCGTCGTCGCCAAGTACTGCAAGGTGGCTATGAGCCTTTGCTCAGGAGTAATGGCAAGCCTCATGCATGTGTCCTGCTTCTTAATATAGGGGTCAACAATGACAAGAGTTGGTGAATGCAGGGGTCTGTCATCCAGAGATAATTCTGAAAATCATCCGGATTATTCTCCTGGAGCTCCCGCAGCAAAGGCATATGACATAATTGGTCACGATTAAGCAACCAATTTTTGGTCCAAGAAATCCTCCTCCTTCTGTTCCTGGACTGGACTTGGTTCAAAACAATAACTCCAAGGCCAATAATAGCACGTTCTCTCCTCCAATTCCGCAACATGGCTGGTTGACGAACGGCCATTCAGAAACAAACTGAAAAGCATGAACTGAAAGGCTCGAATCAACACTCACCAAACTTCTACTAACATTAAATTAGCAGAAGGAGCCCAAAGGGTAGCACCTGGCAATTGAACTTCCTCTTTATCGGCTCGTAGTATGTCTAGTACATCACTACGTTCATGTTTGTTGGCCGACAATTGTATGCAAGACAAGTTTCTAGCACACAAAGTTCCTAGGACAAAAGTCTGACGCTCTGTTGGCCAACAATCCGATCGTGTGTACGAGGCTTTAGACTGGAGCCTGAATTTGTTGGTATGCTTCTGAGACTCGAAACAGGGCAGTCAGCATCTGAACAGGTAGGAGGGACCCAGTTTTTTTTTTTGCAGTGGCCCCTTCAGGGGTCATCGCTACAAGAAGAGAAAGGAGTTATTTTCTATTATATTTGTCAAACCACAGTGTTTGTAAAGAGTTCTAGAATGTTTGGTTGAAATTTTAAGCAAATGAACAAAAACAGAAATACATTTTTACAATATGCTTGCATTGATTATCCTATACAGGGGTGGGGTGATATACAGGTTGTGCTCATAGGGACTGTGATCCTTGAACTTAGCTTGATTGTATACAGATGGACAGTATGTCACTGTCCTTATGTTCTACACGTTAACCATTTAAATAATTGTCAGGGATACCTAGTATCCTGTGAAAGAGGCATGACCAGAAATGTGTGGACTTGCACAGAGAACACCAGGCACAAGTATGGTATAAATAATGTAATTTATTATAGATAAAGTGAATAAAACAACAATATCTAGTATACCAAAACCCAATGAACCAAAACCAGTGAATCTAATGAGTGACAGTGCTAACAACTACCTAAGACAACCAAATTATTATGTATAGAGAGGAGGATATGGCTGAGAAGCATAGTCACTGTCAGACCTTGGGTCATGCAAGGGATATCAGACAGAGGGAGCAGGGAGCAAGCCAGGACAGGGAGAGTGTACATGGGATCAGGAGCGGGGAGCAGAGCTACGTGGGCAGAACACCAAGGCAAAATGGAGTAGCAGAGGAGGGACTAAATATGCTCCCAGTACTCAGTGTCAGTTGATGACTAATTGCTAGGAACTGCTGGCTGCTGAGCAACACCCGCTGGTGGATACTGGAACTACAACCTATAAGTCTGGGAGCCACAGTGACACCAGGGGGTAAACCTATTCCTGACAGCCCCCCCCTCTAAGGAGCTGCCTCCGGACACTCCAACCAGTCATATCTGAACGAGTCCATAAAAGATACCAAACTGCTGAATAAGTCCAGAGGGAAAGTCTCTCATAGACCAAAGAAGTCTAAATAAGATGCCCTGCTGCCTATGGTTGCAATAATAAGCTAAGTGTCTCAAAGCATGGGTCTGGTGACTGACTGTGTACCCCACTGCTGGGGTTAGGCAACTGGCTAGGTATCCTCAGAGAAATATGACAGTTGATCCCTCAAGACAGCAGATATCCAAAAACTTAGCCCTGGGGTCATGTGACAACACCAGAACTCTGATACTGGAATGTCTTATTTTAACTGTGTAGCTTGCCTGGTTTCCAGGACTTGTTCCACACATCAACGGACACCTACTATGGGTTTCCCCCAGGCACTGGTTACCTGACCCGGGTCCCCTAGTGCACCTGGAGTTGTGGCAATCGCATCTGGGCTATGGCAAATAGGTAACCAATACAAGGTACATGAAGACTCAGAGGTTTTGGACCCAACAGCAGACGGAACCCTTACCTTTGCAGCAGGCATGGACTCCAGCGCCTTCCTCACCCAAGCCAGTTTTTTCAAAAGTCACTGGCATATTAATTGTGGGTAACCAGCTGTGACTCCTTGTGGCTTCACATCCAGCTGCCCATTATGCATGCCAGAGCTGCACTGTGCTTTGTGAATGGTCCTGCAGCCTTCTGGGACCTGTGACATGTGCCAGTTAAGGGCAGGGAAGGGGTGTAGTACCTCCGCTTGGATCGCCTAAGCTATCTGAGTGAGAGTGGGAATGGGTACCTGTCAGAACTAGGTATCCACTCCTCCTCCCACAATAAAAAAATACAATACCCATACCCAATACAATTCCTGGAGACTAGACCAGACTTGAGTTTTACTTTTAAGAAGAGCGTACAGTGCTTTGATAAAATATTCATACCCCTCGAAATTTTCCACATTTTGTCATGTTACAACAAAAAACGTAAATGTATTTTGTTGGGATTTTACGTGATAGACCAACACAAAGTGGCACATAATTTTGAAGTGCAAGGAAAATGATAAATGGTTTTCAAAATTTATTACAAATAAATATGTGGAAAGTGTGGCGTGCATTTGTATTTAGCCCTCTTTACTCTGATACCCCTAACTAAAATCTGGTGGAACCAATTGCCTTCAGAAGTCACCTAATTAGTAAATAGAGTCCACCTGTGTGTATTTTAATCTCAGTATAAATACAGCTGTTCTGTGAAGCCCTTAGGGGTTTGTTAGAGAACCTTAGTGAAAAAACAACCTCATGAAAGCCAAGGAACACACCAGACAGGTCAGAGGTAAAGTTGTGGAGAAGTTTAAAGCAGGGTTAGAATATAAAAAAAAATCTCAAGCTTTTAACATCTCACGAAGCACTGTTCAATCCAACATCTGAAAATGGAAAAAGTATGGCACAACTGCAAACCTACCAAGACATGGTCGTCCACCTAAACTGACAGGCCGGGCAAGGAGAGCATTCATCAGAGAAGCAGCCAAAAGGCCCATGGTAACTCTGGAGGAGCTGCAGAGATCCACAGCTCAGGTTGGAGAATCTGTTAACAGGACAACTATTAGTCGTGCACTCCACAAATCTGGCCTTTATGGAAGAGTGGCAAGAAGAAAGCCATTGTTGAAAGAAAGCCATAAGAAGTCCCATATGCAGTTTGCAAGAAGCCATGTGGAGGACACAGCAAACATGTGGAAGAAGGTGCTCTGGTCAGACAGGACCAAAATTGAACTTTTTGGCCTAAAAGCAGAACGTCATGTGTGGCGGAAAACTAACACTGCACATTACCCTGAACACACCATCCCCACCATGAAACATGGTGGTGGCAGCATCATGTTTTGGGGATTCTTTTCTTCAGCAGGGACAGGAAGCTGGTCAGAGTTGATGGGAAGATGGATGGAGCCAAATACAGGGCAGTCTTAGAAAGAAAACCTGTTTGAGTCTGCAAAAGACTTGAGATTGGAGCTCACCTTCCAGCAGGACAACAACTCTAAACATACAGCCAGAGCTACAATGCAATGGTTTAGATCAAAGCATATTTATGTGTTAGAATGGCCCGGTCAAAGTCCTGACCTAAATCAATCTAGGAATCTGCAGCAAGACTGGAAAATTGCTGTTCACAGACACTCTCCATCCAATCTGAAAGAGGTTGAGCTTTTTTGCAAAGAAGAATGGACAAAAATGTCACTCTCTAGATGTGCAAAGCTGGTAGAGACATACCCAAAAAGACTTGCAGCTGTATTTGCAGCGAAAGGTGGTTATACAAAGTATTTACTGCGGGGGGCTGAATACAAATGCATGCCACACTTTTCACATATTTATTTTTAAAAAAATGTGAAAACCATTTATCATTATCCTTCCACTTCACAATTATGTGCCATCTTGTGTTGGTCTGTCACATGAAATCCCAATAAAAAACACTTACATTTTTGGTTGTAACATGACAAAATGTGGAACATTTCAAGGGGTATGAATACTTTTGCAAGGCACTGTACATTGGTTTTATGTTTAGGTGTGTATAGTCCGCGAGGGAGTGGGAGCATTGCATACCCAAATACTTAATCTGGTTGGTCCTTACTGGAGGGAGAGCCTCTTGTGGACAGAAACATCTATGGGGAGGATTTGAGATTTGGACCAATTTATCTGCAGTCCCGAGAAAGTTCAGAATTTTTGAATAAGATGTAGGGCTGCTGTCAAGGAAGGGCCCGCATCTTCCAAATAGAGAAGCATATCATCCGCATATAAACTAAGTATCTCAGTCACCTGTCCCACGCGCAAGCCCTTGATATCAGGGTGTGCCCTGATGGCGATAGCGAGAGGCTCAACAGCCAACGCATACAGCATAGGGGATATAGGGCATCCCTGGCGAGTTCCTCGGGACAGTGAGAATGGGGTGGATGTCTTGTCATTAACTTGGATCCGGGCGGTGGGAGCCTGGTAAAGGAGCTGGAGCCACCTGATAAACCTGGGGCCGAAGCCAAATCTGTGGAGGCACTCCCACAGGTAGCTCCACTCCACTGAGTCAAATGCCTTAGTGGCATCCAGGCTAACCACCACCCTAGAGCCGAAATTATCGTGAGTAGCTTAGAGATTCATGAATAGTCTTCGCAAATTAAATGCAGTGTTTTTATTGGGCATGAAGCCTGTTTGATCGGCATGAATAAGACTGAGTATTATTTTGTTAAGTCTCAGGGCAAGAATTTTGGCAAGTATTTTAACATCTAATTGCAGGAGGGAAATGGGACGATACGATTTGGGGTAGAGGGGAACTTTTCCTGGCTTCGGGATAAGAACAATAAGAGCCTCACTCATAGTGCGTGGGAGTGTACCGGATTTGTAAATATGAGAGTATAGTGACTCTAGTCTGGGGATAAGGACTTCTTGGAATTGAGAATAAAATTCTAGTGGGAGATCATCAGAGCCTGGGGCTTTTGACGCGGGTAAACTCGCTATTTCTGCCTTAATGCACTCTTCAGTGATGGGTGCTTCCAGAAGCTCTATCTGGGGAGCCGTGAGGGAGGGGAAGTCAATGTTTTGCAAGAGAAGATGTAATTCGCTCGGGGGCGGGTAGTCTTTGAGGTGTATTGTTTTTCGAATTAAAACGCCTAAACTCATGGGCAACCTGTTCTGGGTCTGTGAGGATAATTCCAGCTTCCGAGCGGAGCCGAACCACAACCGGGGGACTATGATCTAAATGAGCCATGTAAGCCAGAAGTCTCCTAGCCCGCTCACCATGTACAAAAGTCCTCTGTTTGCTAAAAAAGATGCCTTTTTTTGCTTTTTCGAAGTGTAAGTGGTCTGTGAGTCTGGATTGTAAGCGTAGTTGGGCAGAGTAAGAGGGTGTCGGATCTGCAAGAAAAACTTGTTCAAGGGAGCTTAATTGTTCCTCGGCCTGTTGTAAAATAATTTTAGAGGAGGCTTTGTGTCTATTAATGTGTGTGGAGAGAATCAAGTGGGCATGAGATTTAAAGGCCTCCCACACCATCCCAGTCGAGACCGAACCCTCATTGGAGTGGAAATAATGAGTCCACTCTCGCTGTATGGTCTCCATATCCGTGAGGACATTGAGCCAGAATGGATTCAGCCTCCACATGCAGGATGGCGGAGTAGAGGGCAAACGCAGGGTGATCCAGTAAGGCGAATGGTCCGAAAGAACCCTCACACCAAATCTCACTGCAAGGAGGTCAGGAATCAGAGTGGGAGAGAGCATTATCATATCTATACGGGACATTGCAGCCTGTGAGGGGGTGAAGCAGGAGTATGCAGGTGTGTTGAGATGTTTGAGTCACCAGGTATCTGTCAAGGCAAATTCCGAAAGGAATCTACCAAACCTAGTCAAGACAGGTCCGGTTGGTGGCATAGTGGATGGGTGGAGCCTGTCTAGGAGGGGATCTATCACCATGTTGAAATCCCCCAGCCATATGGCCGGTACTGTGGGGTATTGGGACATGAAAGCCACGCCCTCTCTGACAATAGCAAATTGAAATGGCGGGGGATATAAAAAGCCAGAAGGAGAACCTCAAGTCCTCCCACGGTGGCATGTAGAAAAAGGAACCTTCCCTGGCGATCCGACTGCAAGCTGTGGAGTTGAAACTGAACCGTTTTGGCTATTAGGATAACAATACCTCTAGAGTTGTTAGTGAATGGGGCCTGGTATATCCAGCCCACCCAGGGTTTTTTGAGTGCTATTTGCATTTGCCCTGTTATATGGGTTTCTACAAGCACAGATATGTCTACTTGCATACGTTTAAGGTGGGACAGTACGGCGAGTCGCTTAGACTTATGCCACAGCCCTCTCACATTCCATGTGACTAGTTTTAGGGAGGCCATCCTAGTAGTAGTGGTTACCATCCATAGATTTAATTTGTAGGCCGTCAGCTCTTCTCCCCGCCGTTTCCACTGTACCTGCACAAGTCCTAAGGGAGTAAGGACTGCTGGGGCCTTTAAGATTTAGAATGTCAAAAAACTAGATCTAGCAAGTGGCTTGTTACTTTGATCATCCAAGATGACTTAGAGCTTGACTGCTTTGTCTCTGTGTCCTTTTGGGTAAACTCTCACAAGACAGATTTTA